>NC_064627.1:513999118-514624118 GCF_023864275.1 Schistocerca cancellata | reverse complement strand
TTGATAAACAGTGTTGAGATTTCAATGGACTTTGTGCCAGACTTTCCTTCATTAAAGCAGTGTTTTCTGGTGCTCGAAAATTTCATGGTTTTTATTTCCTACAGAGCCCATTTCACCCGATTTTATCATTACGTTTTACATTGCACACTTTTCAGGAGGTCTTGACAAAACACTTCCACTGTTGAAACTTTTGCATAAACAATGCCACAAAAGTTTTCCATAAATTGTAGTGCACATAAAACTCGACAGTGAACACATACTGTTTATTGTCAGCACCATTTTGCATTAGATTCAACTGGTCACTAAACACATCTGTCTTTCTCTCTCACTCAAACCTAATGACACAGCAAAGTTGTTAGGAAAGAGCAAATGTGTGGCGTGCGTAAACAAATATGTGAGAGTAGCTCATTGGTGCATCAAAGTTATTGTATGTGATGGGCAGTTTCTCCATTCATTAACAATGGTTGATTGTGCATCAGTCTTATAAATATTTCCCTAGCTAATTTTATTTTATCCACACTCTACATACAGCATATATAAATCAATACTATTTTTGCTTACAAGCAAGTTTGATCCATACATTGTTATATGATTTTATTCTCTTGTTAGCAATTTTAGGGAAACATTTATAAATTTTTATCATTGAATACCATGAGCCTTGCTTTACAAATTGTTTTGCTTTTCTTTATTGAAATTTGATAGATATATCTGTACTTGTGATTGTCAGTTACTCGCAATGTAGATGTAGAATCCTATATTAATGTCCAAGGTTTGTACAGCATTTAGTATGGCAAGTAGTGATTTAATAAAGTTATGAGTTATTATTACAATATAGGCTAGTATGTTGTGTGTTCTTTATTATATGTGGTTTTTTAACCCATTAACCTCACCCGATTGTTTACCTCTGTCTGTTATCATTAGGCATAAAGATGAACATGAAGGCTAATCAAACAGGTCATCTTATATAAAGAAAATGTAATGATCTAGAAATTGAAGTAAAGTTTTATGTATTACTGATATCACATGTTCCACAATTTAAATTTGGTACTGTTATATGATTAGTTACAATCAATCAGTTCTACCAGACATAAATGCTCTCCTGATTTTTACTGGTGATGTTTCTGACTTTGATGACCTTTGTCCTGCAGTAGTATTATAGTCCCTAATATTTGTTTCTGTGGTGACTCTGTGAAAAAAAGCAGTTCTATCTGTAGATATCAAATCTAAACTATAGATCCCATTTCTCAACTGTCAGATTAATTATTTGAAGTCTGACAATTTGTTCTGTATTACTTCATAAGACTGTTTGTGCTTACCACTAATAAAATATGTGTGATTTTCCCAGTCAATACTGGAGAAATTAATGTCATCATCTACTAGTCATGTGTTTTGGTTTTTGTGTGCAAGTATAGACTATATCTGAGAGGCTCTATGACTGATGTGTTTGAATCTGATGGCCTGTAGAAATACAACCAATAGTTAATCTAAGTTCACCAAAAACAACTGCTCTGGTCTTGTATGAGAAATTTTGTTGCCATTCATTCATAAGCAGACATAAAACTTTGTCTCAGACCTTACCAACTTCCCTCCAATCATGATCTGTTGCCTAATCTACTCATCCTCCCCTTATAACCTTCTAGAAATTTCTCACTTACAATTTGTCCTCAGCATCCTTTTCCAAATCCCTGCCAAATGAGTTCAGCATCAGATCTATTGCACTGAAGGTGTCATGCCTGTAAAGCCTCACCTTATTAATATTCCTTGTGACACCAATACAATGGCCATGAATCATCGTATCTGTCAACATTTTGTCAACTGCAAAACCCATCTTCCTTCAACAGCCACCTTTCACCTGCCTCCCAACTCAGATAGTTCCCCTACTGGTTTTTCCATTGCTGGTTGTTACAGTACTCCTACAGAAAGGTCCACCTTCCACTATTGTTGGTCAGTACCTCTAACCCACCTTCCATAGCCGTCCTTTCCAAATGCAAGGCACGTATCACTTCCTCCATCACATCTCCTTAGTTCTTCTCCTGTAACCACATTCCTCACTTATCACTCTGGACATTATGTCCTTACACCAGTAACCCCAATGCTCATTGTCTTGTTGCCTTGCAGTATTGATTTGCCAGATTTCTTCCAATCCTGTTGTATTCCTTAGTGTAATGCAAGCCATTTCATGTGTGAAAGCATTACATTTTCAGTCATCACCACAATGTTGAACACTCAATATGAGGATAAACCTGTGCATTTAGATTGTACATTATACAAAATAACATCACCTTAACAGGTCAGTTATGTCATCATGTTGGTAGCAAGAACAGTTTATGCATATCATTGCACAGTGGTACAGAATAGTCTGAGATCCCTGCTGATAGCATTTTTTGGTGAGAGGTGTTTGAATATATGCACTGCAAATATTGGGACTGGTGGGAAGAAGGCAGGGCTGTCATATTAATTCTTGATTCTATATAGATTTTTTATGGAAGCAGGTTAGGTATTGATAATGTGTCTCTGCATACAACATGAAATGGAATAAGTATGACTGTCAAATGCCACTCCAGTGAGCACTCTTATAACTCGTTGCATGCTTGTGATGTACAAGAGTGCATCATGTGGCATATGCTAAAACACTATGTCCATGAAAAAACTTACAACACAGATATGTCTAGGCCAGGAGTGAGGAAATACTTATGCACCACAGATGTATACAAGTCCAGGCACTTCTTTAAATCAGTTTCTCATACGGAAAGGCTTGAATTGAGAACAGCAGCACATTGTAACATTAACAGTGGTGTAGCGCCGGTGCTACGTTGGTGTAACACTGGTGCATCACAAACCAATTGATCAGATGCTGCTTCATGTAATGCTATGAAAGGTCATTTGAAGGTTATTGAGAAATTACACTGACTGTCTACTGTTCTGTGATTTCACACAGAATTACATCCCCAATGCCCATTGTCTTGTTACCTTGCAACATTGATTTTCCAGCTTCCTCCCAATCTCTCTTGTATTCCTTTTGGCCACTCACATCCTGACCCACAATTTATTTTGCTTTGTGGCTTTCAAGAAACTTAACACACAACTTCAAATCCTTCTAAAACTTTTTCTCACTGACAACCAGCACAAAATATTGCAGGAAAAAGAATTTATCACCTACTACATTTTTACTGTTCATGTAGTAATCAGAAATTTGAAGTTGTTTTATACATGAGAGTTCATTTGTTTAAAGAAAGTGGGAGGTGGGGGTTTATTGGTAGAGAAACTAATCAAGAAGTGCAGGTCAGAGTGTTATGTCCTTAGAAGTGTCTTTCATTGAGATGACCTAGAGACAGCAGTGTTGGCTTATTTTCAATATATTCACTTTTGTTGTCATATAGAATTATTCCCTGGAACTGTGCATTTAAAGTAGTAAAAAAGTGTTAAGTAAGCATAAGCAAGCCATACATCTTGCAGAAGCACTCACTTCCCAAAACATTTACACCGTAATGTTACAAATTGGAAATTCTTGTCAATTCAAAAGAAAAAGAAAAAGAAAAAAACATGTCTCACTAGCCACACTTTCTACAATTATCTGAATACCTAGATTGAGAAATTTAAAGGTCCTCTTAACTACTTAGCAAGTAGCAGTGTTTGCTGTAAAGCTGCGTGACAAGTAGTAATGTACTGTAAATAGGATGTAATGTTTACTGATCTAGGAAAATATTTGTGTCAAAAAATACCATTGCAATCAAGCAACTATTTAGTAACTCGTAACTTTTAAACAGCAGCTGGATAGCAAGACTGAAGTTGTGGTAGTGACTTTCTTACTAATCTACACAATTCAATTAAGATGGAATAAGTATGAGTAACACTAAGTGGATAGTGATTGTTTGTTGTCAGTTTAGCATAAAGGTTAAGCTTCTATGGTTTCTATCACTTTTGGTTAGATTATATTAAATTTTATGTTTGTTTCAATCAATGGATCCATAGTGAGGAGAGCCTCAAGGATGTAAAAAATGTCATTGAACAGGAAAACATAATACATATATACAAAGGAAAAAGATATGCTAATGAATTTTCGATAGATTCCAAGTGAATTGGTCCTCAAGGATGTGGAATAAGTAAAACATCTTAAACATGTTTATATTTTAAAGGTAATAACAAACTTGTCAGAAAACATGTAAATGCATAATACACTGAGGTTTATATGATCATTCTTAGGAAATTGCAGCCATGTGTCATCAAAGAGAAAAATCAGTTTACTTCTCTCGTTTACATCCGTCACATTACTTTACTGTGCTGAAGCTAGATTTTATGTAACACTCATATTATTTGGTTCTAATAATAATGTATGCACATCAGTTGGTTTTACTAAGAACAATTGTGCATTAAGTTTGTCGGAAGTAGGAGCAGGAGCTACCCACCAATAAATCCTTTAGGCTCCTCTTAAAGTGAATTTTATTAGTATTTCAACTTTTTGTGGCTGCTGGCAAGTTATTGAAAATTTGTGTTCTTCAATAATACACACCTCTCTGGACCAAAATAAGTGACTTTAAATCTTTTTGAAAATTTTTCTTATTTCTCAAACTGATTGCATGAAGTGAGCTGTTAGTCTGAAGAAGATATATATTATTTATGACAAGTTTCATTAAGTAATAAATATATTGGAAAGCAGTAGTCAGTATCCTTAGTTCCTTGAACAGAGTACTGCATGATTTTCTTGAGTTCACACCACAAATAATTCATAGTACAGTGGAACCCCTCTAATTCGACCTTGGATGGTCCGTCACTCCGGTTAGTGCGACCATGCTGAGGCTCGCGATCCTGTGCCGGCTTGTCACTGACTGGACTCCTGTCGGGCCATTGTTGCGGTGTCTATCATTGTGCATATTGCTATACTCTAGGTTATTGTGCAGTTTTATCCTTTGTTTGGATTAAAAAATGTCATTGTTTGCTTTATTCCATGTCCTCTACAATACTTATTACTGTAGATTCATTGTGTGTACAGTTGTCTGTTTTTCAACATGTCTGGATTCAAACGTAAACACGTAACTCTTTCACTAAATGCAAAATTAGCGGTGCTACAAAGACTAGACAAAGGAGAATCGCTCCAAAAATTTGCAAAGGAACTGAATGTAGGTGTACAACAATTAAGGATTGGAGGAAGAATCGGAAAGACATTGAATCCTATACAGTTACGTGATGGTGAAAATACTCTGAAGAATCGCAAAACATTAAAAAGCCTAAACTCGAACTGCTTGATAACGCATTGTGTATGTAGTTTTGTCAAGAAAGAAGGAAAGGTACGCCAATATCCGGGCCAATTCTCCAAGAAAAAGCGATAATCTTGCACAAAAAACTGGAAGCTGAAAGTAAATTTGCTGCCAGTGAAGGTTGGATTGGTCGTTGGAAAACCTGTCATGGTGTCCGATTTGTTTCTGTTTCCGGTGAAAAACTATCTGCCAATGCCGCAGCTGCTAAGGAGTTTTCTGTTAAGTTTCAAGAAATTATAGAAGAAAATGAACTGTTACCCTGCCAAGTGTATAACATCAACAGGAACTTAAAAATGTTGCCAACAAAAACGCTCGCAGCTTCAAATGATTCTGTGGTAGGCACGAAACTTAGAACAACAGTCATTCCTTGTAGCAATTCAGATGGTACCCACAATCTCCACTTGTTCATCATTGGCAAATCTAAGAAGCCAAGGGCATTTAAAAATATAAACTTCCTTGCCGGTTTATTACCACAATCAAAAATGTTTGGATGGACTGCAACCTAAAGACTTGAAGCAAAAAAATCTGCCTGTTCATGCTCTAGTGCTGTTGGATAACGCACCACCACATCCATCTGAGGAATATTTGGTGAAAGGGGACATAAAAGCTCTCTTTCTGCCTCCTAATGTGACCTCACTTATCAAACCAATGGATCAGGACGTTATCGAATGGTTAAAAAGGCGATATCGCAGAAAGTATATCAGCTCAATCTTGGAAATATCTGAAGGAGGTCATAACTTATTTGAGGCAATGAAATACCTGAACATCAAAGATGCTATCTACACAATAGCTGCAGCATGGGATGAACTGAAACCTGACACACTGCGGAAATCATGGCGTAAGCTTTGGCCACAAGCTATGACTGAAAATGAGCATACCAAAGATGTGCAAAGCAACGATGCCCTGGAAATCGTTAATGATCTACAAACTCTGGAGCCGAACATCCCTGCCAATGAAGTTGAAGAGTGGACCATTGAATGTGACAAAGACTGACACTTTTGAAGAGCTCAGTGACGACCAGATTGTTGCCACTGTTAGCCAGGAAACTGTGAATGAGGACTCGGACGGCGAAGACGAACCCCCACCCGGATTTCAAACAACGATGCAAAAAACGCTTTTGACCTCACCCTTCAGTACGTCAAGCAGAATCCACCTCCAACGGACTTTTTGTGGATAAAAAAATGGAGGGACACTGGAGCTAAATCTAGAATAACATCTGCTAAACAAAAATGTATCATTGACTTTTTTCCAAGTAATTTGTTTTCATTTTTATACATTATTAAGTGCAGTACAGTACTGTAATTTGTTTGTCTTTTTCCTTTTAAAACCAATACATATTATAGTGTGTGTAGACATTTTTTAGTTTATGTATTGTTTAACACTGTGTAAAAAATGTCTTTTATATTACTGTAGACGTCTTTTAGTTGTTAAATCATTTAATTTTTTTTACTAAATGTCTTTTTATATTTTTTGCAATAAATATTAGATTTTTCGGATAATCTGACCTTTTTTCGTTCTGACCATGGTCCCGGTCCCGAAGGTGACGGATTAGAGGGGTTCTATTGTACATGGTTTTGAACATGGAAAACTAGTAGGGATATTAGTTACCCGAAAAGCTTGTTTTGTTTTTATGTCACCTACTGTACGTGTGACATCTGCATTTGAAATAAAGATTTGCTTAGGCACTTCAATAATTCTGTGATAGGATCCTCTGGTTAAATTTACTATCAAGCTGCAATCCCAAGAATTTAATACTGTCAACCTCTTCTATCTGCTTGTCATCATATTGTAGGAACGTACTTGGGGGGGGGGGGATTCTGTACTGTGTTCTTCAAAGTTTAGTGACAAAGGATTAGCAAGGCACCATTTATTAATGTCCATGAAAATTTCATTAACTGATCTTTCTAAAACTTAGGCACTACTTGATTTACTATTTATTGCACTGTTTGTATTATTTGTGCACAAAACAAAACTTGCCATCTGATAAATTTACTAAGGGTCCTAAAATGGAACCTTGTGTTACACTACACATAATAAATTCCCAGTTAGATGTTGCTTAATAGTTGAATACAGGACTCTTTCATATTGAAATCCTTTGTTTCCTATGACACAGATATGATTTGAACAATTTTATGACGTTTCTCTTACAATGTAATATCCTAATTTATTTAATAGGGCGTTATGATTTACACAGTCAAACGACTACAAAATATGTCAGTAGCCTGTAAGTTACTGGCTAATGAATTATCTGCATTCTTGCTGAATGTTTAAATAGTCTTCCCAACACCGAATAGCTTAAGGACTCCAAACTGCAACTTAAAGAATATATATATTTTTTGTAGTTAGATTGTTAAGAAGCCAACTGTATATTATCTTTTCTAAAATTTTAGAGGATGCTGGGGGAAGTGAAACTGGAAGGAAATCTGACGATATTTCTTTATCTTGTTTCCTCAACAGAGGCTTCATCTCGGAATATTTAAACCACTGAAGAAACATTCCAGTGATAAATGGCTGGTTACACAAATAGAATGTCTTGACCCATTCCACATCTCTGTTGGTTGTTATTCTTGATGGGCTCTACACAACATGATGAATGGACGAGTGACTGAATGAATCTGAGCAGACAGTTCGAAGACTATTTTTATTGCCTCTCATATTTTGTAGTACTTCTTTAGTAATTAGGTATGAACTGAACAATGTTTATTCTATCAGTTTGTGCCAAAAATAACTTTCACTAATTGTTTCTGTTGTACCAAATATAACATTGCAAACATTGGTTAAGTGAGTTCTAATATCAGATTATCAGCTTTAGTATATTTGTTATTATGTTAAGGGATTATTCAATCATCTTTTTGTAGAACATTTTTTATTGAAGAAGAATGTGGAAATAGTGACTATAAATATCAAGACCACATATAAATGTAATTGATATCTATATGTTATCATAACATATAAACTGATATGCAGAACTGGTGGTGCTGTCTGGACATGCCATCTTCTTGGGAATCTCTGGATGAACACTGGAAGCAACGTGCTCAGTATGAACTCAAGGAAGATCCAACAAAGATAGAAGCCAACATTTGTGCTCTGAGGGCACTTGTGCAAGGTATGATATTTCTTATTTTTCAGTTATCCACTGTATACAAAATAATGGCAGTGACAGATGTGCAGAGCATGAAAACTGGCACCTAGCAGTACACAGACTGGCATATTATTGATTGTACTGGTTGAACAGATAGATTAGTAGAATGGTCAAGGCTAACATGACATTGACTTACATCGAGAATACTTACTTCACCAATACATTGCATGACAAAAAACCTGCAGCAGTTACAAGACATGGTTAGATGTTCACTGTAACATTGTACACGTGCACACCATCGATGAGTATGTAAATCATTAGAATTGCAATTCCCTGTGACAGGCAGAGCAGTTACTTGAGTGCCTTAGTGTTGCTCATGTGTAGTCATTGTACCAGGTCTGGTAGGGTATATAAGGGATGTGAACAGCATCAGATGTTGAATGATCAGCGTAAAGCACATGGAGCTAATATGGACTCATATCAGAGAGTATTGTCAGTACTTGACAGAGTTTCAGAGTGTCCTTATTGTAGGTCTCCAATTGAATGGCTGGTCAAAGCAAATGACATTCAGATTTCTGAGGAATTGAGATGTGACAGTATTATGTTGAATTGAATGGGAATGTCATGGCCCATCTTGCACCATTTTCCATTGTCGCAGGCTTTTTCCAGTCAACAAATCCTATGAACCTGTCTTACTTTTCTTTAGTCTTGCTTCCATTATCAACAGCAATGTCAGATCCACCTCTTTGGTGCCTTTACCTTTTCTAAAGCCAAACTGATCGTGATCTAGCACATCCTCTACCATCATCAGTTATTTTGCTCCCCTAATAGCAAAACTCCTTTACTAATTTAAGTGTCTCATTTCCTAATCTAATTCCCTCAGCCTCACCTGACTTAATTTGACTACATTCCATTATCCTTGTTTTACTTTTGTTGATGTTCATCTCATATCCTCCTTTCAACACACTGTCCATTCTGTTCAACCGATCTTCCAAGTCCTATGCTGTTTCTGACAGAATTACAATGTCATCGGCAAACCTCAAAGTTTTTATTTCTTCTCCATGGATTTTAATACCTACTCCGAATTTATATTTTGTTTCCTTTACTGCTTGCTCAATATAAAGATTGAACAACATTGGGGATAGGCTACAACCCTGTCTCACTCCCTTCCCAACCACTGCTTCCCTTTCATACCCCTCGACTCTTATAACTGCCATCTGCTTTCTGTACAAATTGTAAATAGTCTTTTGCTCCCTGTATTTTACCCCTGCCACCTTCAGAATCTGAAAGAGAGTATTCCAGTCAACATTGTCAAAAGCTTTCTCTAAGTCTACAAATGCTAGAAACATAGGTTTGCCTTTCCTTAATCTTTCTTCTAAGATAAGTCGTAGGGTCAGTATTGCCTCACGTGTTTCAACATTTCTACAGAATCCAAACTGATCTTCCCCGAGGTCGGCTTCAATCAGTTTTTCCATTCGTCTGTAAAGAATTCGTGTTAGTATTTTGCAGCTGTGACTTATTAAACTGATAGTTCAGTAATTTTCATATCTGTCAACACCTGCTTTCTTTGGGATTGGAACTATTATATTCTTCTTGAAGTCTGAGGGTATTTCACCTGTCTCATACATCTTGCTCACCAGATGGTAGAGTTTTGTCAAGACTGGCTCTCCCAAGGCTGTCAGTAGTTCTAATGGAATGTTGTCTACTCCGGGGGCCTTGTTTCGACTCAGGTCTTTCAGTGCTCTGTCAAACTCTTCACGCAGTATCATATCTCCCATTTCATCTTCATTTACATCCTCTTCCATTTCCATAATATTTTCCTCAATTACATCGCTCTTGTATTGACCCTCTATATACTCCTTCCACCTTTCTGCTTTTCCTTCTTTGCTTAGAACTGGGTTTCCATATGAGCTCTTGATATTCATACAAGTGGTTCTCTTTTCTCCAAAGGTCTCTTTAATTTTCCTGTAAGCAGTATCTATCCTACCCCTAGTGAGATAAGCCTCTACGTCCTTACATTTGTCCTCTAGCCATCCCTGCTCAGCCATTTTGCACTTCCTGTCAATCTCATTTTTGAGACGTTTGTATTCCTTTGTGCCTGCTTCATTTACTGCATTTTTATATTTTCTCCTTTCATCAGTTAAATTCAATATTTCTCCTGTTACCCAAGGATTTCTACTAGCCCTTGTCTTTTTACCTGCTTGATCCTCTGCTGCCTTCACTACTTCATCCCTCAAAGCTACCCATTCTTCTTCTACTGTATTTCTTTCCCCCATTCCTGTCAATTGTTCCCTTATGCTCTCCCTGAAACTTTGTACAACCTCTGGTTCTTTCAGTTTATCCAGGTCCCATCTCCTTAAATTCCCACCTTTTTGCAGTTTCTTCAGTTTCAGTCTACAGTTCATAACCAATAGATTGTGGTCAGAGTTCACATCTGCCCCTGGAAACGTCTTACAATTTAAAACCTGATTCCTAAATCTCTGTCTTACCATTGTATAATCTATCTGATAACTTCTAGTATCTCCAGGCTTCTTCCATGTATACAACCTTTTCATGATTCTTGAACCAAGTATTAGCTATGATTAAGTTATGCTCTGTGCAAAATTCTACCAGGAGGCTTCTTTTTTCCTTTCTTACCCCCAATCCATATTCACCTACTACGTTTCCTTCTCTCCCTTTTCCTACTGTCAAATTCCAGTCACCCATGACTATTAAATTTTCGTCTCCCTTCATTATCTGACTAATTTCTTTTATCTCATCATACATTTCATCGATTTCTTCGTCATCTTCAGAGCTATACGGCATATAAACCTGCACTACTATAGTAGCCATGGGCTTCGTGTTTACCTTAGCCACAATAATGCGTATCTGAATATTTGTAAAACAATTACCTGTTATTTTTGAAATGATCTGTATTCTTGTTCATATTTTCAGTGGATATAGCTTTATTAACTCAAAACAAATGTCAAAAATTATGAATATATAACTAAAATCTCCTTTTGACTGTGGTAACAGGCAAAAAATGTCAACTGCTGTGAGATCTAGTTTCTTGTTAGGCAAAATATTCTTTACCATTCACCAGAGGTCTGATTACTATCTTTTATTGTTTGACGATGATCATGAGTAATAAGTTGCTTTTTTACCCTTATGCCAATATTTTAAAAGTATATGTTTTCCTGTAACATTTGTATGCATTTTGTTGATCCACAGTGTCCAAAACTTTCATGTATACAATTTATTAAGATGTCAATTTGTTGTTCAGGCCAGCATAATATCCAGTCATCAAAGTCCATTCTAGTCTTTTGAATAAAATCCCTTTATACACATTGCAATATTGTTCATCTTTCTCTTTCTCCCTTTTCCCTAGATAGTTTTTGACTGATTTCTAACTCTAATCATGATCTCAATTTCTCCTAGTCATTAAAAACTTTCAGAATATCTCCCTCATTATTTACTCCCTTTAAATAAATAAATTTCAACTCACTTTCCCCTTCCCCACTAGCATTTTCAGAAGTTGCCGTAACAAGTAATCTAGAAAATGTGTCAGTATCACATTGTCTTTTCCTTGAATGTACTTAATTTCATAATCAAAATGCTGCAAGAATAAGGTCTACCTAGTTATTCTATTATCTACATCTCCATCTACATCCATACTCTGCAAGCCACCTGACGATGTGTGGAGGAGGGTACTTTGAGTACCTCTATTGGTTCTAACTTCTATTCCAGTCTCGTATTGTTCGTGGAAAGAAAGATGGTTTATATGCCTCTGTGTGGGCTCTAATCTCTCTGATTTTATCCTCATGGGCTCTTTGAGAGATATACATAGCAGAGAGCAATATACTGCTTGACTCCTCGGTGAAGGTATATTCTCGAAACTTCAACAAAAGCCCGCACCAAGCTACTGAGCGTCTCTCTTGCAGAGTCTTCCACTGGAGTTTATCTATCATCTCCGTAATGATTTTGCAATTACTAAATGATCCTGTAATGAAGTGCGCTGCTCTCCGTTGGATCTTCTCTATCTCTTCTATCAACCCCATCTGGTATGGATACCACACCAATTAGCAGTATTCAAGCAGTGGGAGAACAAGTGTACTGTGACCTACTTCCTTTGTTTTCGTATTGCATTTCCTTAGGATTCTTCCAATGAATCTCAGTCTGGCATCTGCTTTACCGGCAATTAATTTTATATGGTCATTTCATTTTAAATCACTCCTAATGCCTTCTCCCAGATAATTTATGGAATTAACTGCTTCCAGTTCCTGACCTGCTATATTGTAGCTAAATGATAAAGGATCTTTCTTTCTATGTATTCACAGCACGTTACACTTGTCGACATTGAGATTCAATTGCCATTCCCTGCACCATGCATCAATTCATTGCAGATCTTCCTGCATTTCAGTACAATTTTCCATTGTTACAACCTCACGATATACTACAGCATCATCCGCAAACAGCCTCAGTGAATTTCCAATGTTATTCACAAGGTCATTTATATATATTGTGAATAGCAATGGTCCTATGACACTCCCCTGCAGCACACCTGAAATCACTCTTACTATGGAAGACTTCCCTCCATTAAGAATGACATACTGCATTCTGTTATCTAGGAACACTTCAGTCCAATCACACAATTGGTCTGATAGTCCATATACTCTTACTTTGTTCATTAAACAACTGTGGGGAACTGTATCAAACGCCTTGCGGAAGTCAAGAAACATGGCATCTACCTGGGAACCCGTGTCTGTGGTCCTCTGAGTTTCATGGACGAATAGCACGAGCTAGGTTTCACACAATTGGGGAAACCCATGCTGATTCCTTTGGAGTAGATTTAGAGTCTCCAGAAAAGTCATTATACTTGAACATAATGTTGTCGTGTTGTTGTTGTTGTGGTCTTCAGTCCTGAGACTGGTTTGATGCAGCTCTCCATGCTACTCTATCCTGTGCAAGCTTCTTCATCTCCCAGTACCTACTGCAACTTACATCCTTCTGAATCTGCTTAGTGCATTCATCTCTTGGTCTCCCTCTACGATTTTTACCCTCCACACTACCCTCCAATACTAAATTGGTGATCCCTTGATGCCTCAGAACATGTCCTACCAACCGATCCCTTCTTCTGGTCAAGTAGTGCCACAAACTTCTCTTCTCCCCAATCCTATTCAAAACTTCCTCATTAGTTATGTGATCTACCCATCTAATCTTCAGCATTCTTCTGTAGCACCACATTTCGAAAGCTTCTATTCTCTTCTTGTCCAAACTATTTATTGTCCATGTTTCACTTCCATACATGGCTACACTCCATACAAATACTTTCAGAAATGACTTCCTGACACTTAAATCTATACTCGATGTTAACAAATTTCTCTTCTTCAGAAACGCTTTTCTTGACATTGCCAGTCTACATTTTATATCCTCTCTACTTCGACCATCATCAGTTATTTTGCTCCCCAAATAGCAAAACTCCTTTACTACTTTAAGTGTCTCATTTCCTACTCTAATTGCCTCAGCATCACCTGACTTAATTTGACTACATCCCATTATCCTCGTTTTGCTTTTGTTGATGTTCATCTGGTACCCTCCTTTAAGGACACTGTCCATTCCATTCAACTGCTCTTCCAAGTCCTTTGCTGTCTCTGACAGAATTACAATGTCATCGGCGAACCTCAAAGTTTTTATTTATTCTCCATGGATTTTAATACCTACTCCGAATATACGTGTTCCAAAATTCTACAATTGATCGACATTAGAGATATAGGTCTGAAGTTCTGCACATCTCTTCGATGTCCCTTCTTGAAAACAGGGATGACCTGTGCCCTTTTCCAATCTTTTGGAATGCTACACTCTTCTACAGATGTATGCTAGACCACGGCAAGAAAGGGGGCAAGTTCCTTCACGTACTCTGTTTAAAATCAAACTGGTATCCCATCAGGTCTAGCGGCCTTTCCTCTTTTGAGCAATTTTAATTGTTTTCTATCACTCTGTCATCTATTTTGATATCTGTGTGACAATCTTGAGAAGGAACTACAGTACAGTCTTCCTCTGTGAAACAGCTTTGGAAAAAGGCATTTAGTATTTCGACCTTTAGTCTGTCATACTCTGTTTCAGTACCATTTTGGTCACAGAGTGTCTGGACATTTTGTTTTGATCCACCTACTGCTTTGGTTTAAGAATCATGAAAGAAAGTTGTATATATGGAAGAAACCTGGAGATACTAAAAGGTATCAGATAGATTATATAATGGTAGGACAGAGATTTAGGAACCAGGTTTTAAATTGTAAGACATTTTCAGGGGCAGATGTGGACTCTGACCACAATCTATTGGTTATGAACTGTAGACTGAAACTGAAGAACCTGCAAAAAGGTGGGAATTTAAGGAGATGGGACCTGGATAAACTGAAAGAACCAGAGGTTGTACAAAGTTTCAGGGAGAGCATAAGGGAACAATTGACAGGACTGGGGGAAAGAAATACAGTAGAAGAAGAATGGGTAGCTTTGAGGGATGAAATAGTGAAGGCAACAGAGGACCAAATAGGTAAAAAGACAAGGGCTAGTAGAAATCCTTGGGTAACAGGAGAAATATTGAATTTAACTGATGAAAGGAGAAAATATAAAAATGCAGTAAATGAAGCAGGCACAAAGGAATACAAACGTCTCAAAAATGAGATTGACAGGAAGTGCAAAATGGCTGAGCAGGGATGGCTAGAGGACAAATGTAAGGACGTAGAGGCTTATCTCACTAGGGGTAGGATAGATACTGCTTACAGGAAAATTAAAGAGACCTTTGGAGAAAAGAGAACCACTTGTATGAATATCAAGAGCTCATATGGAAACCCAGTTCTAAGCAAAGAAGGAAAAGCAGAAAGGTGGAAGGAGTATATAGAGGGTCAATACAAGAGCGATGTACTTGAGGAAAATATTATGGAAATGGAAGAGGATGTAAATGAAGATGAAATGGGAGATATGATACTGCATGAAGAGTTTGATAGAGCACTGAAAGACCTGAGTCGAAACAAGGCCCCCGGAGTAGACAACATTCCATTAGAACTACTGACAGCCTTGGGAGAGCCAGTCTTGACAAAACTCTACCATCTGGTGAGCAAGATGTATGAGACAGGTGAAATACCCTCAGACTTCAAGAAGAATATAATAGTTCCAATCCCAAAGAAAGCAGGTGTTGACAGATATGAAAATTACCGAACTATCAGTTTAATAAGTCACAGCTGCAAAATACTAACACGAATTCTTTACAGACAAATGGAAAAACTGATTGAAGCCAACCTCGGGGAAGATCAGTTTGGATTCTGTAGAAATGTTGAAACACGTGAGGCAATACTGACCCTACGACTTATCTTAGAAGAAAGATTAAGGAAAGGCAAACCTATGTTTCTATCATTTGTAGACTTATAGAAAGCTTTTGACAATGTTGACTGGAATACTCTCTTTCAGATTCTGAAGGTGGCAGGGGTAAAATACAGGGAGCAAAAGACTATTTACAATTTGTACAGAAAGCAGATGGCAGTTATAAGAGTCGAGGGGTATGAAAGGGAAGCAGTGGTTGGGAAGGGAGTGAGACAGGGTTGTAGCCTATCCCCAATGTTTTTCAATCTTTATATTGAGCAAGCAGTAAAGGAAACAAAAGATAAATTCGGAGTAGGTATTAAAATCCATTGAGAAGAAATAAAAACTTTGAGGTTTGCCGATGACATTGTAATTCTGTCAGAGACAGCAAAGGACTTGGAAGATCAGTTGAACAGAATGGACAGTGTCTTGAGAAGAAGGTATAAGATGAACATCAACAAAAGCAAAATGAGGATAATGGAATGTAGTCGAATTAAGTCGGGTGATGCTGAGGGAATTAGATTAGGAAATGAGACACTTAAGGTAGTAAAGGAGGTTTGCTATTTGGGGAGCAAAATAACTGATGATGGTCAAAGTAGAGAGGATATAAAATGTAGACTGGCAATGGCAAGGAAAGCATTTCTGAAGAAGAGAAATTTGTTAACATCGAGTATTGATTTAAGTGTCAGGAAGTTGTTTCTGAAAGTATTTGTATGGAGTGTAACCATGTATGGAAGTGAAACATGGACGATAAGTTGTTTAGACAAGAAGAGAATAGAAGCTTTCAAAATGTGGTGCTACAGAAGAATGCTGAAGATTAAATGGGTAGATCCCATAACTAATGAGGAAGTATTGAATAGAATTAGGGAGAAGATGAGTTTGTGGCACAACTTGACTAGAAGAAGGGTTCAGTTGGTAGGACATGTTGTGAGTCATCAAGGGATCACCAATTGAGTATTGGAGGGCAGAGTGGAGAGTATAAATCGTAGAGGAAGACCAAGAGATGAATGCACTAAGCAGATTCAGAAGGATGTAGGCTGCAGTAGGTACTGGTAGATGAAGAAGCTTGCACAGGATAGAGTAGCATGGAGAGCTGCATCAAACCAGTCTCAGGTCTGAAGACCACAACAACAACAACAACAACAACTGCTTTGACATAAGACCAAAAGTTCTTAGGATTTTCTGCCAAGTCAGTACATAGAACTTTACTTTCGAATTCATTGAATGCCTCACGCATAGCCCTCCTCACAATACATTTCGCTTCGTGTAAGTTTTGTTTGTCTGCAAGGCTTTGGCTATGTTTATGTTTGCTGTGAAGTTCCCTCTCCTTCTGTAGCATTTTTCTAACTCTGTTGTTGTACCACGGTGGCCCTTTTCCATCTCTTACGATCTTGCTTGGCACATACTCATCTAATGCATATTGTACAATAGTTTTGAACTTTGTCCACTGATCCTCAGCACTATCTGTACTTGAGACAAACTTCTGTGTTAAGCCATCAAGTACTCTGAAATCTGCTTTTTGTCACTTTTGCTAAACAGAAAAACCTTCCTACCTTTTTTAATATTTCCATTTACAGCTGAAATCATCGATGCAGTAACCGCTTTATGATCGTTGATTCCCTTTTCTGCATTAACTGTTTCAAATAGTTTGGGTCTGTTTGTCACCAGAAAGTCTCTGTTTAATTTGCTCAAGGTAGTTTTCAGATAATGCACTTAAAAAATTTTCACTGGATTCTTTACCCCTGTCACACGTTATAAATGCTTGAGTCTCCCAGTCGATATCTGGTAAATTAAAATCTGCATCCAAATCTATAACATGATCAGGAAATGTACTCAAAATATTTTCCAAATTTTCCTTCAGGTGCTCTGCCACAACAGCTGCTGAGCCAGGGGGCCTATAGAGACATCCAATTACCGTGTTTCAGCCTGCTTTAACCATGTCCTTCACCCAAATTATTTCACATTTTGGATCTCCGTCAATTTCCTTCGATACTATTGCACTTTTGACCACTGTAAACATGCCTCCCCCTTCACTGTCCAGCTGTCTCCGTGGTATACATTCCAATCTGAGTTTAGAATTTCATTACTGTTTACATCTGGTTTCACCCAAGTTTCCGTTCCTAGTACTATGTGGGCATTGTGACTGTTTATTAATGAGAGCAGTTCAGGGACCTTTCTATAGACGCTCCTGCAGTTTACTGTTACCACATTAATATTGTTATTCCTGTTGCATTTTTCCTACTACTACCTTGTCGCATCTCGGGAGGCTTCTTGTCGGGCATAGGGAGGGAATTCTCTAACCTAAAAAACCCACATGTGCACTCCACACATACTCTGCTACCCTTGTAGCAGCTTCTTGTGTGTAGTGTACGCCTGAACTCTTCAGGGGGACCCTACATTTCTCCACCCGATAGCACAGGTTGAGAAATTTGCACCCTAGATTTCCGCAGAATCGGCTGAGCATCTGGTTTAAGCCTTCCACTCGACTCCAACCAGAGGACGGTGATCGGTTCTGGGAATGATGCTACAGATAGTTAGCTCAGATTCCACCCCACAAGCAAGGCTTTCTGCCTTCACCAATTCCGCTAACCGCCTGTACGAACTGAGAATGACCTGTGAACCCAGACGGCAGGAGTCATTGGTGCCGACATGAGCAACAATTTGCAGTCGGGTGCACCCAGTGCTCTCTTATCAGTGCCGGCAGGGCCTCCTACGCATCTCAGATGAAACCCCCCGGCAAGCAGACAGAGTGTACACTGGCCTTCTTCCCAGACCTTTCCGCTATTTCCCTAAGGGGCTCCATCACTCGCCTAACATTGGAGCTCCCAATCACTAATAAACCCCTCCCCTCATGTGCCTGCTCGGACCTTGCTGAAGGAGCGGCCACATGTCCACGCACAGGCAGAGTGGGCGATGCCACACGGCCAGCCTCCACATTGACCCTCCGCCTTGCGCGACGCGAGCGCCACTGAACCAGCCACTCCCCTTGGGGAGAGGGTGGCCCAACCGTGCCTGGTACCCGCGAACATGTCTCGACAGCAGGGACCGTGGGTGAAGCATGTAACACCTGGGGTGTACCATGCGACGCAATAGGCTCCCCACTGCCACTACACTCGGAGGCAGCAGCCTGAAGATGGCTAACCGTGACCATCAGTACGTTCAGCTGTTCGCGAACAGTGGCCAGCTCCTCCTGCGTCCGTACACAGCAGTCATACATCCTATCCATCCTAAGAAATCAACAATTTACTGTAGAGAGCTAATCAACTTTTAACTAGACTGCTAATTCACTAAAGGCGGCTGATAGCTGACTAAACTGTGGTTACTAGACACTTCTTGTTGGAAACAGTGAAAATAAGCACTATCTGTCTCTGGACTGTTTTCAAAACAAACATGAAATCTATGGAACACTATTACTAGTACTCGAAAATTAAAGCTTCCTAAAAGAAAAAAACACACAGAAAAAGAAGAGACAAGTAAGAAAAACACAGTTAATACTTAAATTTATGAAGTTTGCTGCACAGCAGATGTGAAGCAGATGGCAGTTAAGATGGCAGTTACAATGGCAATTATGACGATGATACAGTTTGCATTCTTGGCTGTAAGGCAGCACTTTGTGGTCTGAAGATAATTTTTAAACTTATTGAATGACCCATGGATTACAAGGTGTTCCTTTTCACCCACAATATAAGATTTACCATGAACTTTAAAATGAAATTGAATGACGTTCTATCTTTCCCCTGACGTGGTTGGAAAAGGCTAGGGCAGCTAGGTGCAGTTGGGATGTTAGACTGAGGGGAGAAGGGGGGGGGGGGGAGGGGCAGGAAAGGAGAGAAGAGGGAAAAAAGAATGTGGGTGCATTGGAAAGTGGCTGTGTGGTGATGGATTGGGAGCAGGGAAGGTATAGGTGGGTGAAGGACAGGGCTAACAAAGGTTGAGGCCAGGGGGTTACGGGAATGCAGGATATATTGTAGGGAAAGTTGTCACTTGCTCATTTCTGAAAAGCTGGTACATGACATGACTGCTTTCACAGATAGCCCTGCCTTTGATGAGATAGGTGATGCTTGTGACTGGACCGGAGTGAGTGGTGGTGGGAGGATGTATGGGACAGGTGTTGCATCTAGATCTATGAGAAGGATATGAGCCATGAGGCAAGGGATTGGGAGCAGTTGGGAGCAGAGGTGGAGCAGGGATTGATGAGGATATTGTATAGGTTCAGTGAGTGGTGGACTACCACTGTGAGAAGGGTGGGAAGGAACATCTCCTCAAAGGGTGGGAAGGAACATCTCCTCTACATGGTGAGTAGTGATCAATCCTTTTCATAATATTGTCATTATTCCATCCTGTATTTTTGATTGTTTGATTACACAAAATGGTAGAGATATGTCTGGTTGTTAAAGAAGTTGATTTGGCAAAGCTGCTTTTTTATTTCATCAGATGCACCCTGGCACAATTGAGACCAATCCCAAGCTGAATTTTTCTTTAAGGAGGTACACAAACAGGCGGCATTCAGAGTTGATTACAAATGAACTTTCTATAAAGTGCCATCAAGCTGAAAAATGATTTTAACTTTTTTGTGTTTGGAGCAGAAATGTCTGCAATAGCATCAGTTTTATCTTTGTCTGATGAATTACACTTTTCAGAAATAATATGTCTCAGAAATTTCAATTCATTCCCACCAAATTTAAAATTTTCGAGTTTTGAAGTCATTCCTCTCTCCCTTAGTTTGATAAGCAAAAATGTTTTTTTTCCAAGTTTTAACAGTAATTAAAATGACATTGAAATATAGAATTAACTTGGAGGAAACTTTAGTTCCAATAAAAAAATCAATGCTGTACTAAGTTAAGCCACTGACACATTAAATTAAATGGAACAACAGTATACTGATAACTTTTAGGTCTGTTCATAAATGCAGTACATTTCCTACAGTCAGGTTCAAGAGGAATTTGATGAAAGCTGGAAGTCCAATCTAGACTATTCATAAACTGTACACAATCACATTTATGCAGAAGCTCATCCATATATTCAGGGTGATCATTTGATTTTTGTAAAAAATTGTTATGATGTCTTGAGTTGAGCACTAGCCTAAAACATACATTTCTTTCTGAAGCAACTAATTGGTTGTTGTACTCACTTCTAGGCCCTTCTATTAGTTTCCACATATCCATCTTCTGTATTCCTTATTCCTCTTATTTTATTTTAGAGAAAGTGATACCATAAGCCTTCATAAAAAAAATGACTGTGAGATTTGAGATGCAGCATGATAAGCCGATAATTTTTTACTTAGCCAGGTTTAAAAAAAATCTTGACACTCACATGACATTTATCTTAAGTGGTACTTTTGATTAACATTTTAATTTATAGCTTCATTCTTCTTACAATTTACTAAGTTTTCATAATTTTGCTCATTTGTGGGATCCAAAAAGGTGTCCTCACAAAGTTATTGGTTTCACCATGGCTTATTATTCCTTTAATGAGACTACAATTATTACCAATTACAATTCAGGATAACTATATAAGTTTTCAAGGTAACAATGTTATTTTGTTTCAATAATTATATTTACATTTTCACCCCATCTGCAACTTGGATCTACCTTCAGCGTCCTGCCCATTTCCAAAATATAATTTTCCTCCACAATCTCCAGGCCCTCATGATCAAAAATCAAATTTTCATTTTCCGAGTTTAACAACAAATTTGCTTTTTTTCTTCTTGTGGCTCCTCTGATACTTACATAAATCACTATATTTTCACAAAATTTTTTCCACTCATTGTTTTATCTCTAAGTTTTTTTGATATTCCTGACATTGTTCTCCCTGTGTCTATTAGGCACTTATCTTCGCACTGGTCTGTCTTCATTGTAATGTACGGATGATCTAACTATTACCAGTTTCGTTTCATGCATAAATTTCATACAATAAATAATTTTCAATGTCTTTAAAATTCCCCCAAATCCTGCCCCTGGGTGCTCTAGATACATTTACACACACTTTTGATGCTTCCCCCTAACTGCCAACTTTGTGCTCCTGAAGTGTTAACATAGTGAGCACCCTGGGTCTTTGCACACTATGGACCAATTAATATGTGAAGCATTTAGTGGCCAGTTAGGGTGACAAAGTAGCTGCATTTCCACCCTGAGTGCTCAGCAGCTTTCTAATGTTTGGGCTGTGTGTGTTTGCAGCTGTGATTTTATTTGTGTTGCTGTTATCATCTTGATTTTTGATTGAGAAGATGGGATGCCACTACGGTTGTACAGAGGAAGAGGTCATGAAGCTGGTGACAGCCATTGCACTTGGTACTTGGTGTCGCAGGATAAAAGAAACAGAAGTAGAGAATCAGACATCTCCATATTAAGACGTTGGAATAGTGTTGCTAGAGAGACTAGTTGGCCAGCTGAGATCATTACATGTACCCATAATGAATTGTACAGGTTGTAAATAAACAAAAGATCTCAGTCTACATCTACATCTACATCTATATCTATATAACTTCTCTGCAATTCACATTTAAGTGCTTGGCAGAGGGTTCATCGAACTACAATCATACCATCTCTCTACCATTCCACTCCCGAACAGCGCACGGGAAAAACGAACACCTAAACCTTTCTGTTTGAGCTCTGATTTCTCTTATTTTATTTTGATGATCATTCCTACCTATGTAGGTTGGGCTCAACAAAATATTTTCGCATTCGGAAGAGAAAGTTGGTGACTAAAATTTCATAAATAGATCTCGCCGTGATGAAAAACATCTTTGCTTTAATGACTTCCATCCCAATTCGCGTATCATATCTGCCACACTCTCTCCCCTATTACATGATAATACAAAACGAGCTGCCCTTTTTTGCACCCTTTCGAAACTGAAATAACTAAAAATTTAGTTACTTAGTGATTACATCTTGTGACATAACTGCAAACAGGTTTTGAATAAAGCTGAGTATCCCACATGAACCATCACAAATATTAATTTGTACAATGCCACAAAATTCTTTTTTGATGAAATATTAAATACTGTTAAAAGTAGTGCATCTTTCGGTTGAAAAATTACGGTTAAGCCTGTGTCTCAGTAGATAAAAAAGTTAAAGTTTTGAGCATTAATCATACAGCAATATCCACACCTCTTTGCATGTGATCATTTGCAAAAAAAAACTCATTTCTGTATCTTGAACCATTTATGAAATATGACAGGTGTTTCAACCACTTGATCCACATTGCACATGGCCGGAATACTGGGCACAATATGTGCAACCAACCTGTAGATATAAAAACCAGCATCTTGAGAACAGTGATATATATATGGTTCTACTCTCATCTTTAAATACAATTTCAATGTGTTAGCTACATTTCATGCGCTGCAATTAGTTACGTATAACAAACCATATGCAAAGTCTGCACATGTTTTTACCTCTGCAAAAATCTTAAAATATCATGCAACACACTACTTCATTGGATGCAGTACAATAATTCAGATGAATAAAAGAAATTGAGTTCTTTTTGAGCAAAGATACCTACTGTGAGATGTGAAAAAATCAATTTTTTTTTGTAAAGTAGTTTTTTTAAAATCGGCTGATAAGTATTTTGTTAGCAGCCCACATGTCCACTGAACCACTTCACTGGCTGTTTACCAATGGAATCAACAATTGTGGAGTGAAAAAGTTATTACTGTGGTTCCCAAAGACGGCCTATGTATTGGAGTGATATCACTGATAGATTATTCCTTTGTCCTTGAGTTATGAATATATCTAGGACAGCACATTTATGGAAGAGTAACTATGAAAGAACAGTAAATTATTGACATGAAACGAAAGTGACACTTTGCTTTCATCATAGGCTTCTAACATCCTTCTAAAAATTCCAGGAAGGATGTAATTCTTAGGCATGAAACAATATTGACATGTCTGTGTGTTCATCTGTGCAATGATTCATTTCTAGAAGTGTTTTAAAGTGAAAAACTTAAGTTGTTGGAGTAACTATATTTATTTTGTATTGAGGATGGCAAAACCCCGACAGCAGAAGAAATCATCACATCCAGCTCTCCTGGAATGTTCAACCCTGGGGAGTTAGGCAGTGCGGCATAACCAGTGGACAGGTAGCAGTCCGAATGCATTCTCTCAACACCGGCAGCAGTTTAGTGCAACAACAAAGCCACATTCTCCATGGACTGCAGTGAGCACATTTGTAGCAGTTGAAGGGTTGGACACAAAATAATTTATTGTTAGTTATAATTTCATGTTTGGTTTCTTTTTCATTTCCTCCCACCAGTTTGGCTATAATGCTGTTCTGATCTTTGCTAAGTAATTCTAAAATGCTTCCAGTTTGTGTAATATGAGGTTATTAGATACTCTTAACTCATATAATCTCATAAATGTAGTAAATAGTGATACCAGGGTAACAAAGTCCATATCTAGCAGAATTGATTACGTTATACTATGTAAACATATTAAAGACAGTGTTAGATGCTGGAATATAGATTTTCACTACTCTGACCACAAATGTCAGCTTGTAAAGTATGTAAACACAAGCATCCCAAAAATGACAAAAGTTATCAAAAATAAAAGAATCCTAAAAGAGGGTAACATCCTCGCCCTAAGAAATAAATTAGCTATAGAGGACTGGGATCTGGTTTACCAGACTGAAGGATCTGAAAACAAATGGGCCAAATTCTATGATACTATGCTAAGACACTTTGACAGATGCTGCCCTGTTAAGAAAATACAAAGAGTGTTCACCCATAACCAAAGTGCAAAAACCAACAGACTGATACTTCCAGCAAATATGATAAAACTCAGGCAAAACATCCAGGACCTGGATGTGTTACACAAGTCAACAAACCTGCAGGTTTTTAAGGCCAAGTACAATGAAGGCAAGAAAATCTTTAAAAAAGAGCTTTCAAATCTAAGAAAACAGATATACAGCAGTGAAATAGCTCAATCAGACAATATAGCCGAGACCTCATGGAGAATTGTAAATCAATTTCGCAAAGCGACACCGAAGCCAGAAACTGAAATTTTAATTATAAGACATGAAGGAAACACAATTAAAGATCCTAATAAAGTCTGCAATGTTTTCAATAAATACTTTATGTCTGCAGCTGTTAGTCCAATTAATAATGCAGTTGTGAGTAGTGAGGTAAAGCTCTGCCCCTTTGAAGAGCCACCTTTTGAATTCAAACAAGTAAGTGAAAAAGAAATAGGCAGGATAATAAATAACCTAAAGAATAAGTTCTCATCTGGATGGGATGGTTTGAGTAGTATCGTGATTAAAAAATATAATAAGGAATTAGTTAAAATAATCACCCACCTGGTAAACTGCAGTATCAGAGAACATTCATTTCCAAATCTATTGAAATGGAGCACAGTTAAACCAGTGCATAAAAAAGGATCCAAGGAAGAGGTTTCAAAATTCAGGCCCATATCATTAATACCTGTCTTGAGCAAAGTATTTGAAGTTGTGCTGCTGACACAACTTAGTGACTATTGCTTGAAAAATAAGTTCCTAACAGAGACGCAGCACGGATTCCGAAAAGATCATAGTACTATCACAGTAATTACGGAATTTCTTCACAAAACGTATGGTGCCCTTGATCAAGGAATGCAAACAGCTGGCATATTTCTAGACCTTACTAAAGCCTTTGATTCGGTAAACCATGAGTTACTTTTAAGTAAACTTGAGTCTTACAATGTAAATGCTGCATCCATGCAATTGCTGGCTACATATTTATTTAACCGCATGCAGTGTACAAAGCTGCCTTACAAAATCAATAATCAGATCATTAATTTCCAGTCCGAATATGAGACAGTCACACAAGGTGTACCCCAGGGCTCAATTTTGGGCCCTTTCCTTTCCCTAGTGTACATAAATGATATAGAGCAACCTTTCAACTCCCAATTGGTAACCTATGCAGACAATACCTCACTGTTATTTCTTGGTAAACAAAATGATGAGTTAACGTTGGTAGCAACTGAGGGACTACAGCAAATAACTACTTATTTCCAAGATCAAGGTTTGAAAGTTAATATCAGTAAATCTCAGTTATTGCCATTTAAACTTACAAACTCACACCAAACCTCTATCAGTAACTTAGGTGGAATTGAAGTAGTGGACACAGAAGGCTGCAGATTTCTAGGTATTCACCTAGATGAAAATCTAAGATGGGTAAACCATATCAAATTTTTATGCAATAAAATCAGCAGTTCATTACATCTAATCAGCCAGTTATCAAAAGTAGTTCCACATCAGACATTAAAAACAATTTATTATGGAACCATTTTTGCACAGATTAATTACGGGATAGAGATATGGGGTTGTGCTGCCACATACATATGAACAGAATATTAACCCTACAGAAAAGAGCAATCAGAATTATCCATGGATTAGGGTATAGAGATTCATGCAGGTAAATCTTTGTTCATCATAAATACCCCACAGTCTACTCACTGTATCTTTACAAATTAATTATATTTTTTGTGACACATCAAAACAAAGAAACAAAGTGCTCTCATATGCATGCCTATAATACAAGAAATAAAGACTGCTACTACAGACAAAGAACAAAATTAAAAACAACAGACCATAGTCCATGCATTAGTGGTCAAATATGGTACAACAGATTACCGAGCTCTATAAGGTGCCACAAAGGGACCTTATTCAAAGTGAAACTGAAACATTTCTTGATTGACAAGTGTTTATACTCTTTAAGTGAATATTAATATTAAACTAAGGTGGGTCTTTCCGCTCCCGGGATTGGAATGACTCCTTACCCTCTCCCCTAAAACCCATATCCTTTTGTCTTTCCTTCTCCTCCCCTCTTTCCTGACGAGGCAACCGTTGGTTGCGAAAGCTAGATTTTGTGTGTATGTTTGTGTTTGTTTGTGTGTCTATCGACCTGCCAGCGCTTTTGTTTGGTAAGTCTCATCATCTTTCTTTTTAAATATATTTTTCCCACGTGGAATATTTCCCTCTATTATATATATATATATATATATATATATATATATATATATATATATATATATATATATATATATATAATAGAGGGAAATATTCCACGTGGGAAAAATATATTTAAAAAGAAAGATGATGAGACTTACCAAACAAAAGCGCTGGCAGGTCGATAGACACACAAACAAACACAAACATACACACAAAATCTAGCTTTCGCAACCAACGGTTGCCTCGTCAGGAAAGAGGGGAGGAGAAGGAAAGACAAAAGGATATGGGTTTTAGGGGAGAGGGTAAGGAGTCATTCCAATCCCGGGAGCGGAAAGACCCACCTTAGGGGGAAAAAAGGACAGGCACACACTCGCACACACACACACATATCAATCCACACATACAAGACATGTGTCTTGTATGTGTGGATTGATATGTGTGTGTGTGTGCGAGTGTGTGCCTGTCCTTTTTTCCCCCTAAGGTGGGTCTTTCCGCTCCCGGGATTGGAATGACTCCTTACCCTCTCCCCTAAAACCCATATCCTTTTGTCTTTCCTTCTCCTCCCCTCTTTCCTGACGAGGCAACCGTTGGTTGCGAAAGCTAGATTTTGTGTGTATGTTTGTGTTTGTTTGTGTGTCTATCGACCTGCCAGCGCTTTTGTTTGGTAAGTCTCATCATCTTTCTTTTTAAATATATATATATATATATATATATATATATATATATATATATGAATATAATAGAGGGAAACATTCCACGTGGGAAAAATATATCTAAAAAGAAAGATGATGAGACTTACCAAACAAAAGCGTTGGCAGGTCGATAGACACACAAACAAACACAAACATACACACAAAATTCAAGCTTTCGCAACAAACGGTTGCTTCATCAGGAAAGAGGTAAGGAGAGGGAAAGACGAAAGGATGTGGGTTTTAAGGGAGAGGGTAAGGAGTCATTCCAATCCCGGGAGTGGAAAGACTTACCTTAGGGGAAAAAAAGGACAAGTATACACTCACACACACACACACACACATATCCATCCGCATATACACAGACACAAGCAGACATTTGTAAAGGCAAAGAGTTTGGGCAGAGATGTCAGTCGAGGCGGAAGTACAGAGGCAAAGATGTTGTTAAAAGACAGGTGAGGTAAGAGCGGCGCCAAATTGAAATTAGAAATTAGCGGAGATTGAGGCCTGGTGGATAGCGAGAAGAGAGGATATGCTGAAGGGCAAGTTCCCATCTCCGGAGTTCTGACAGGTTGGTGTTAGTGGGAAGTATCCAGATAACCCGGACGGTGTAACACTGTGCCAAGATGTGCTGGCCGTGCACCAAGGCATGTTTAGCCACAGGGTGATCCTCATTACCAACAAACACTGTCTGCCTGTGTCCATTCATGCGAATGGACAGTTTGTTGCTGGCCATTCCCACATAGAAGGCTTCATAGTGTAGGCAGGTCAGTTGGTAAATCATGTGGGTGCTTTCACACGTGGCTCTGCCTTTGATCGTGTACACCTTCCGGGTTACAGGACTGGAGTAGGTGGTGGTGGGAGGGTGCATGGGACAGGTTTTACACCGGGGGCGGTTACAAGGGTAGGAGCCAGAGAGTAGGGAAGGTGGTTTGGGGATTTCATAGGGATGAACTAAGAGGTTACAAAGGTTAGGTGGACGGCAGAAAGACACTCTAGGTGGAGTGGGGAGGATTTCGTGAAGGATGGATCTCATTTCAGGGCAGGATTTGAGGAAGTCGTATCCCTGCTGGAGAGCCACTTTCAGAATCTGATCCAGTCCCGGAAAGTATCCTGTCACAAGTGGGGCACTTTTGGGGTTCTTCTGTGGGAGGTTCCGGGTTTGAGGAGATAAGAAAGTGGCTCTGGTAAATTACTTCTGTACCAGGTCGGGAGGGTAGTTACGGGATGCGAAAGCTGTTTTCAGGTTGTTGGTGTAATGGTTCAAGGATTCCGGACTGGAGCAGATTCGTTTGCCACGAAGACCTAGGCTGTAGGGAAGGGACCGTTTGATGTGGAATGGGTGGCAGCTGTCATAATGGAGGTACTGTTGCTTGTTGGTGGGTTTGGTGTGGACGGACGTGTGAAGCTGGCCATTGGAAAGGTGGGGGTCAACGTCAAGGAAAGTGGCACGGGATTTAGAGTAGGACCAGGTGAATCTGATGGAACCAAAGGAGTTGAGGTTGGAGAGGAAATTCTGGAGTTCTTCTTCACTGTGAGTCCAGATCATGAAAATGTCATCAATAAATCTGTACCAAACTTTGGGTTGGCAGGCCTGGGTAACCAAGAAGGCTTCCTCTAAGCGACCCATGAATAGGTTGGCGTACGAGGGGGCCATCCTGGTACCGATGGGTGTTCCCTTTAATTGTTGGTATGTCTGGCCTTCGAAAGTGAAGAAGTTGTGGGTCAGGATGAAGCTGGCTAAGGTAATGAGGAAAGAGGTTTTAGGTAGGGTGGCAGGTGATCAGCGTGAAAGGAAGTGCTCCATCACAGCGAGGCCCTGGACATGCTGAATATTTGTGTATAAGGAAGTGGCATCAATGGTTACAAGGATGGTTTCCAGGGGTAACAGACTGGGTAGGGATTCCAGGCATTTGAGAAAGTGGTTGGTGTCTTTGATGAAGGATGGGAGACTGCATGTAATGGGTTGAAGGTGTTGATCTACATAGGGAGAGATGCATTATGTGGGGGCTTGGTAACCAGCTACAATGGGACGGCCGGGATGATTGGGTTTGTGAATTTTAGGAAGAAGGTAGAAGGTAGGGGTGCGGGGTGTTGGTGGAGTCAGGAGGTCGATGGAGTCTGGTGAAAGGTTTTGTAGGGGGCCTAAGGTTCTGAGGATTCCTTGAAGCTCCACCTGGACATCAGGAATGGGATTACCTTGGCAAACTTTGTAAGTAGTGTTGTCTGAAAGCTGACGCAGTCTCTCAGCCACATACTCCTGACGATCAAGTACCACAGTCGTGGAACCCTTGTCCGCCGGAAGAATGACGATGGATTGGTCAGCCTTCAGATCACAGATAGCGTGGGCTTCAGCAGTGGTGATGTTGGGAGTAGGATTAAGGTTTTTTAAGAAGGATTGAGAGGCAAGGCTGGAAGTCAGAAATTCCTGGAAGGTTAGGAGAGGGTGATTTTGAGGAAGAGGAGGTGGGTCCCGCTGTGACGGAGGACGGAACTGTTCCAGGCAGGGTTCAATTTGGATAGTGTCTTGGGGAGTTGGATCATTAGGAGTAGTATTAGGATCATTTTTCTTCGTAGCAAAGTGATATTTCCAGCAGAGAGTACGGGTGTAGGACAGTAAATCTTTTACGAGGGCTGTTTGGTTAAATCTGGGAGTGGGGCTGAAGGTGAGGCCTGTGGATAGGACAGAGGTTTCGGATTGGGAGAGAGGTTTGGAGGAAAGGTTAACTACTGAATTGGGGTGTTGTGGTTCCAGATTGTGTTGATTGGAATTTTGAGGTTTTGGAGGGAGTGGAGCTGGAAGTGGGAGATTGAGTAGATGAGAGAGACTGGGTTTGTGTGCAATGAGAGGAGGTTGAGGTTTGCTGGAAAGGTTGTGAAGGGTGAGTGAGTTGGCTTTCCGGAGGTGGGAAACCAGGAGATTGGATAGGTTTTTCAGGTGGAGGGTGGCATGCTGTTCTAATTTGTGGTTGGCCTCTAGGAGGATGCTCTGAACAGCCGGTGTGGATGTGGGAGAGGAAAGATTGAGGACTTTTATTAAGGATAGGAGTTGACGGGTGTGTTGATTGGCTGAGTGGATGTGTAGGTGAAGGACTGGGTGGGTGAGTGCAATGGATTGTTCAGTTTGGAACTGGTATAGGGATTGATGGAAAGAAGGGTTGCAGCCAGAGATGGGAACTTTAAGTGTGAGGCCTTTGGGGGTGATGCCAAATGTCAGACAAGCCTGAGAAAATAAAATATGGGAGTGTAATCTGGCTAGGGCGAAGGCATGTTTGCGGAGGGAATGTAAATAAAACTTAATGGGGTCGTTGTGGAGGTGTTGTGAGGGTGACATGGTACTAGAAGGTGGAATGTGTAACATGAGGCTGAAATGAAAACGAAAATAAATATAAAAATATATGGGGAGAGATAAAGGTGAACTAGAAAGCAAATGGAGATCTGGTGTGAAAAAAGGCGAAAAAGTGTTGGTTAGAGATGGGCTATGTTGATCCTGTGATGAACTTGTGTAGGTAGATAACGATGTGCATAAAGGTTAGGTGGTTGTGTTGCCGCCAAACACGTTAAAGGGCAGAGAAATTCGGGAAAATTTCGAAAAAACTACGTGAGGATGTATTAAAAGGAGTGGTTTGGTGGTGGCAGATTATGGAAATGAGGCTAACAATTGTCTGATGAAGAAATAATAACGTTAAAACCTGTGGGAAGCGGCTAAGAATGATCGGTGATGTGAGAAAAACGGAAATGGAAATAAAGCAAAAGTTATTACAACTAGCCGAAAAGGTTGTTTAATAGCTGAAAGGAACTGTTTGTGAACTAGAAACGGTGGATTTTATAGCAGCGGTAGTGTTGGAAGCGGAAAAAAAATTTTTTTGGTTATGGTCTGGAAGTGGGTTACGTATTATTACGTATTATTGAGTATATATCGGCGGGATAAAATTGTATACTGGATTACGGTAAAAAAGTAGAAGGTGAATGTGAATAGAAAGTGAAACTGCTGGCAAAAACAGAAGGTGGAAATAAGACGACAGAAAAGACTACGAAATGTAACAGTGACAATAACAATAACAATAACAAACGTAATTGTTGGGTTCAAATTAATGATATGAATATAATAGAGGGAAACATTCCACGTGGGAAAAATATAGCTAAAAAGAAAGATGATGAGGCTTACCAAACAAAAGTGCTGGCAGGTCGATAGACACACAAACAAACACAAACATACACACAAAATTCAAGCTTTCGCAACCAACGGTTGCCTCATCAGGAAAGAGGTAAGGAGAGGGAAAGACGAAAGGATTTGGGTTTTAAGGGAGAGGGTAAGGAGTCATTCCAATCCCGGGAGCGGAAAGACTTACCTTAGGGGGAAAAAAGGACAGGTATACACTCGCGCACACACACACACACATATATCCATCCGCATATACACAGACACAAGCAGACATTTGTAAAGGCAAAGAGTTTGGGCAGAGATGTCAGTCGAGGCGGAAGTACAGAGGCAAAGATGTTGTTGAAAGACAGGTGAGCTATGAGCAGCGACAAATTGAAATTAGAAATTAGCGGAGATTGAGGCCTGGCGGATAGCGCAAAGAGAGGATATGCTGAAGGGCAAGTTCCCATCTCCGGAGTTCTGACAGGTTGGTGTTAGTGGGAAGTATCCAGATAACCCGGACGGTGTAACACTGTGCCAAGATGTGCTGGCCGTGCACCAAGGTATGTTTAGCCACAGGGTGATCCTCATTACCAACAAACACTGTCTGCCTGTGTCCATTCATGCGAATGGACAGTTTGTTGCTGGTCATTCCCACATAGAACGCTTCACAGTGTAGGCAGGTCAGTTGGTAAATCACGTGGGTGCTTTCACACGTGGCTCTGCCTTTGATCGTGTACACCTTCCGGGTTACAGGACTGGAATAGGTGGTGGTGGAAGGGTGCATGGGACAGGTTTTACACTGGGGGCGGTTACAGGGGTAGGAGCCAGAGGGTAGGGAAGGTGGTTTGGGGATTTCATAGGGATGAACTAAGAGGTTACGAAGGTTAGGTGGATGCGGAAAGACACTCTTGGTGGAGTGGGGAGGATTTCATGAAGGATGGATCTCATTTCAGGGCAGGATTTGAGGAAGTCGTATCCCTGCTGGAGAGCCACATTCAGAATCTGATCCAGTCCCGGAAAGTATCCTGTCACAAGTGGGGCACTTTTGGGGTTCTTCTGTGGAAGGTTCCGGGTTTGAGGAGATGAGGAAGTGGCTCTAGTTATTTGCTTCAGTACCAGGTCGGGAGGGTAGTTACGGGATGCAAAAGCTGTTTTCAGGTTGTTGGTGTAATGGTTCAAGGATTCCGGACTGGAGCAGATTCGTTTGCCATGAAGACCTAGGCTGTAGGGAAGGGACCGTTTGATGTGGAATTTACTTAAAATTGTTCTCAACAAACCACCCTGGTCTGGTTTTCTTTCAACATGTGAGTTATCTGTATTCTAACTCACATATGATACCTATCACTGCCTGATTTATTGTATCTTCATTTATTACCATTTACACTATCAGGTTCACAAAACACTTAATCCAGAAAAATGAAAATTTGAATTTCATGTACACATCCTGTCTTTTGCTCCAGAATGTTGTTTGGAAGTCATCTGTGTACCTTTTTAATTTAATCTGTTGTTAACAGTTGCTCTTGTAACAAGCTTGGTCCATAATGTTTACAAAAACGTTAAGTCCAAAATATTTGCATCCTCTTGCTGCAGATATCTTGTTTAAACTATATTTCAGAAGAAATCCCTTAATCTGGAGTATAAAGTGGATTAAGTATTCACAACAACAAAAGGATTCTGGCACAAGCTCATACTTCTAACACTGTCGATCCCTAAATCCAGTTGAAAAAATCTTTGTTATGCTATTATTGATGGAGTATTGTAATTTCTTCATCAGGACAAAGTGATATGCAGATGTGTTGATGAATCAATTGGGAAACAGAAATGCAGACCACCAGTTTAAGTATTGTTCTTACAAGGGGTTGAAAAATTGTTTAATAGTGATTTTGCTTTCTGTATTATCTGCAGCTCATGTTGTCATCTTGATAATGCCTAGGACATAATTTTCAAGTCCAGACTGTGGAATATTAGTGAGGAAGATTCTTATTCTCAATTATAAGGCATTGTGGTTTATTTCGAAGTGTTCATTGCAAATAATCAACTTCATGTTCTCAAATTTTCATTTTCATAAAGATTGTTTTTCACTTGCTAAGATTACAAAGTGTTTCTGACCTGTAGTCAGTTAAATAAAACAGTTTTAAATTGAAAATATGTACATGCACACCTTTATTTAACAGTACTCTGCACACACTGAAAACATAGTCTGTCCTGCCCATTCCAAACAGACTTGCTTGTTCCAGTGCCTAATCAACACTTGCTCACTTCATTTACAAACCACCACTGCCTTACTTGAAATTAAATCAAAGACTATTTAATGATTTGACAGGAAACACCAATGATTTAGTTTATAGCATTAAAATTTCTATCTTCCAAAACCATTAAATAAGCAATTTAAATTTTGTACATATTTTTTCTGCATGCCTGAGTTAACATTTACTGGAAATGGATGACTGTGAATAAAAACAAAAGTTATAGAAATAAAATAATTACATGTTGTTGAACATAATTTTGTGTTGGAGTTCTTGTAACTAAATACTGTGTAATGTAAAATATGTGCCAATTATGGTCAAACAAAACAAATGGCATTTACAGCATAATTAATTTCTTTAAATTCAGAGATAAAAATCAAGTTCCAAAATGTTACAGACAACATAAAAAAGAAGAAATTAAAAAAAAAATGTTTCCATACAATACATAGGATCTTAGAGTCCCTTTACGAACATCAGATTTGCAATTTTAGGTGAAAAACATCTGAAAATAGAATGGAATCACAAATTTCATCACTCAGGATAGGTGTTGTAATCTACTGTTGAACAAAGGTCGCTGTTGAATAGATTTTCCATAATGGTCAAAAATTAATATTTTTAGAGTAGGCCTATAAAATAAGTGTGTGGCGCCAATGAAATTGACACCAACATCGATATGCATTCATCTTTGGACTCTAAGCATTATCTTTGGCTGTTCTGCCATTTTCAGCTCAGTTTTTTGTGATCCTTGTATGTGTTAAGGTTAATAAACGAACTACTGCTAAAGGGGAGTTATTATTGGTGCAACCAATCCGGTAATCCTCCTCACTGATGACCCCAAGTTGTAACGTCTTCCGTTTTCGCTATTTTACTGTGTCTGCAACCTCCGCGTAGGTTATTTTCACTTGTATTACATCGACACAGCATTCGAACAATGACTTCGGCCCAGTGCGTAACGCCGGATTTTGTGATCGACATGCATCATGTTGCAGGCAATGTACACCTGCCAGAACCGCAACACGATGCCTCCCACTTGATGATTCCGCCGATTTTGCCGGACGTTTTCGAGTCTGCACCAATAAGTGAGTTTAGGAGTGCACCTGACTCCGGATATCAAACGCCTTTGCTCCCGCCACATGTGCCCTCCCTCATCAACTGTGCAGTTACCTCTTACGGATCTCTGTGCAGTGCGGGACCAATGCCGATTTCTGCAAATGCTTCGTTGGACAATCTACTACTGTGAGGACAATGATTTGCCATGCCAAAATCTGTGCAGTACCACGCAGATACCTGGCACGTGGCCAGAATTGCTTCGTTCCCAGATCAACCTCCTCAGCATCCGACCACACCCGCACCTGCCTCGGTTCAGCATCAGCACATGCCTTCCTACTTCGATACCTTGGCCTGCAACAGGAACAATAATTTGTTATCTGTGCCTGACCTTCATCTCCATCCCACTGCCTGTGTTTTTTGCCATGAAATTCACCTTATCCGAACACTGTTTTGACTGGAGTGACTATGAACAGTGAACATACACACATTCCGTCCCACGTTCAACACCATTTCCCACACTGTGCTTCTGGACAGCCCACACCTCCGCAGCCTTCTTGCAACACAGGTGGCCCCAGCTCTGATCATATGTCGAGCTTTCCGTGGACTAACACACATTCTCAAACTTTGAACTTTTTCTCACCTGTCGCCCCCGCGCCAGCTCCAGTCGAGCTTCCACTACTGTTCACGGCACATCTCGGTGCCTCAACCACGTCGGTCTTCAGTGACGTGTCAATCCGAACACACCCGCAACATATTGAGCTTCTGCAACCACAATCGACACATTACAGTGTCTCACCCGTGTCGGCCTTCCGTGTCGCGACGGATCGCGCTCAACCACAACGTGTCATCTTCATGCTGTCACCCAAACAGCCATTGTTGCCACATCCCCTGGAGGCACACTCTCCTGGAATACAACAGCTTGATTCAGGCAGTGCCCCGAAGAACTCGACTCAACCTGTTCTTCCGAACATTCTACAATGCTTACCGACGCTGCCGCCATTTAATCCCGACAGAGCAAAAATGTGGTTCAAAATTGTGGATGAAGTGCTCAACCATTACAAACTCGACGAGTCAACCAGGTTTCTGTGCCTCATCACCCACCTGCACGACCAGGAGGACTTGATTGCTGACCTGGTCAAAGCCCCGGACTCATCTACCCGGTACACTCTAGCCAAAAAGACAGTTCTATGTCGGCTTGCACGCTCAACTGAGGCAGCAATACAGCAAGTGCTCCACATTGAGCAACTAGGCAACAACAAACCTTCCCAGCTCTGGAGACGGCTACGTGCCCTGGTCAGCACCGATCTATTCTCTGACACAGCTCTCCTCACCATCTGGTCAGATAAACTATCTCCTCACATCTGCTTTGCTCTGGCTCAAAGGTCTCCTGAACCTGTTGAGTAAAGAATAACAATTGCTGACAAGCTGCACGATGCATCACTGCTCTATTTCGCCAGCCACTGCCTACCTGACAAGTCTCAGATTCAGGCTCATCGCCCTGTGGCTAGACATGGCTGGGGCTGTACTGTGCCGAACATTCAGCTCGCTCCGGGAAGCAGTAAACAAGCAACTTGGACGTCACCGGCTCCGCCCACAGTCACACCCCCTCCTCCAACCAAACCTGCTGCGGCCACCGAACCTCGGCCACCACCACTGGCAACGAACTTTCCACTGGAAATGCAACCGCACTACCCGTACTGTTACTTCCACACATGGTTTGGTTAGGCGGCACGAAACTGCAGACTTACCCTGCTACTTCCCAAACACCAATTGCAGGTAGGTCCAAGTGCCATCTCCTGTGCACAACATGATGGGCACCCCCCAGTGCTCCATTCTGTCTGGGAACGACCGGATAATTGTGGATGACTTTACATTAAAGACATTTCGTCGGGATACCTTTTCCTAGTGGACACAAGCTCCGATGTTTCGCTGCTGTCTACGTTCTTAGCTTCATCGAGCGTCCACCCTCATCATGCTTCACTGCAAGCCGTGAATTCAACTAAACTACAATGCTTGGGTTCAACTTCACACGTCATATCACTCTCCGCAAACTGCAAACTCGAGTGGACTTTTTTAGTGTGCGAAATTGACAAACCTATACTTGGCATTGACTTCTTGCAACACCACAAACTTTCACCGGACCTAGTGTGAAACACCGTGTTTCATCATCCGTCCAAGACTCACTTCCCTGTGCTCTGTCGAGCAACCCCCCCCCCCATGACACATTGGTCCGGGATCATCTCATCCATAACGTAACGTCGACGACGTTACAAGAAACCACGCACAAGTGCCTTGTTGAGCTTGAACACGTCGCTCGCCTACCCAAGGAAACTTTGAGCTCTCCCTCCGGCTCCACGAAACACAGCTCCAGCTCTCCGATGCAGCAAAGAAATTACACACACTACAGCAAGTACAAAGCAAGGTCAGTAAGTGCGCCAAATCTGCTTGCAATCCCGGCAATTGAGCCTCTATGTGTTTACCTCCCACTACCTCACGCAGCTGTGCTATCAAGACTGCCATAAAGTGTACTGACAGTTCTGCAGGGCCCCACACCCCCTAACATGGCAGCGTTTGACACTCAGCCTGACACAAGTGCGCATGTGTGATGAGTGTCACATGTTCCCGAACTGACAGCTCCCACCCTGCCCCTCACGGACAGCACCTCAAACTATGCAATTTCGGCTCCTGCACGCCGCCTTGCAACCACCACTGACAACACAAACAGTGCACTCGTGCAAAGCGTTTCGCCCGTGACCGTGCTGCCACAGGCCGCGCCCTCGGACAGTGGATTCACTAACAGCTTACGAGCTCTACCGAGCTCACCCAACCATGGTGCCACTGCTTCGGGCCAGTGGCCTTCTTGTCACGTTGACTCCTGGGACACTTCGCCGCCTGGGCTCCCATCGGATCCGCCGAGTGGCTCCGAACACCACGACTATGCCTCGCCTGCCCTGCCCGCCACACATTGTAAACAAACTGCCTCCCGTGCCACCAGCAACATTTCCGTTGTCACCAATGGCACGGTTCACAAGCTTTGCCTCATGCCAGGTCCCCCGATCTCCAGTAAACCACGTCGACTTTGTCCTGAGTGCCTCTCCGACCTTAAAAATCAGATTTCTGAACTACTAAGCTCCAGCATCATTGAATCCTCTGCCAGTAGCTGGTCTATGCCCATACATATGACACCCAAGAAAGACGGGTCCTGGCACATGTGCGGAGACTACCGTCGACTAAACGCATGAACAATTATGGACACCTACACCATATCCAACATGGCCGACTTTACCAGTTCCCTCGCAGGTGCAAGCACGTTCTCTGTCATTGATTGCATACGGGCCTACCACCAGATCCCCATGGCACCTTAAGACATTGAGGAGACAGCAATCACCACCCCAATTGGGTTATTTCAGTTTTGATTCATGCCCTTCGGTCTGAGAAACGCAACCCAGATCTGGCAACACTTCATCAACGAAGTGCTATTTGACCTAAAATTCTGCTTTGCATATCTTGATGACATTCTTGTGTTCAGCTCCTCCATCAAGGACAACATTCGACATGTGCAAACTGTTATGAACACTCTCGTGGCAGCAGGCATCGAGACCAACCAGTACAAATTACAGCTACATCAACCTGCTGCCACTTTTCTTGGTTTTCGGGTCTCTGCCGACGGCATTTTACCGCCCCCTGAGAAATTACAAGCAATACTAAACCTACCCAGACCTTTGTCGTCTAAAGAGCTCCGGTGCTTTCTGGGGATGGTTAATTATTATTGCCAACATCTACCTCGGGCTGCGGAGATTCAGGCTCCACTGACGGGCGCCTTGGCAGGCACCAACACTTCTGGATCTCGGCCCGTACCATGGACCCCTGCTATGACTGACTCTTTCACTGCCCTCAAAAATCTTCTTGCCGAGGCCTGCACCATCGCGCATCCTCAACCCAATGCACAGCTTTTCATCACCACAGACATGAGTGATACTGCCATTGGCCAGACAATCGACAACCAAACTTCGCCTCTGCAGTTCTTCTTGTGCAAGCTCACCAATGAACAACGGAAATATTCCAGGTTTGACAGGGAGTTGCTCGCAGTCTACAAAGCGATTAAGCATTTTAAGACTGATGTTGAGGGACACCCTTTCTATGTTTTAACGGACCACAAACCCCTGGCTGCGGCCATTACAAACCCGCCAGCTGACCTGCCTCCTCGCTGCTTCAGATACATGGACTTCATATCTCAGTTCACCAATGATGTCAGACACATAAAGGGTGCTGACAATGTAGTTGCTGATTTCCTTTCACAAGTCGACACTGTCCATTTGCTGTTAGACCTCGCTGAACTGCCTAACCTCCAACCCACTGATGAGGAAACACAAAACCTGATTTCAGACTCTAGTTCTTCAGTACACTTCGTCCGCACCACCTTTCCTGGCATTTCTGGTGAGATCTTGTGCGACGACAGTACGGGCACATTACGCCCCCTCATCCCAACCACACACCGTCGAGCTGTCTTCAACGCTTTGCATAATTTAGCCCACCCCAGTGTTCGTGCGTCCACCTGCCTCGTTGTGGAGCGCTTTGTGTGGAAAAACGTCAACAAGGACTGCCAGCAATGGGCACGCTCCTGCATCATGTGCCAACGCTGCAAAGTACACAAGCACACTTCACCCCTCCTCGGTGCCTTTTCGATCCCTCCTGGGCGTTTCCAGCATATTTATACTGACATTGTCGGCCCTCTCTCCACCTCTAACAGCTTTCGTTATGTTCTCTCGTCTATCGACCGAACAGCTCAGCTGGGTCGAGACTGTCCCCCTCCCCAATATTATGGCAGAAACTGTTGCATGAGCTTTCGTCGAGTCATGGGTATCACATTTTGGATGTCCAGCTACCATCACGACTGACCAGGGCAGACAATTTGAGTTGGCCCTGTTCAGCAGGATTTGTAACATTTGCAGCATCCAGCGCATCTGTACCACAGCATGTCACCTGCAAAGTAACGGGCTAGTTGAGTGCTGGCACCGCACTTTCAAGGCGACTCTTCGATGCCACGACTCTCTATGGATGGAGGCCCTTCAGCTTGTGCTACTCAGCATTTGTGCGATCTTCAAGGAAGACCTCAAAGGCACAATAGCCGAGTTTGTATATGGCCAGAACATTGTTCTCCCTGTCGAACTTGTGAGCCCTTCCACTTCTTTCCCTCAGTCTGACTTACCTTCCTGCGTGGACCGTGTCAGATGCCACTTCATCAACCTCCATATCCCTCTGCCCACCAGCCATTCCCACCCTAAGGTTTACGTCCCAAAATCTCTGGACAATTGCGAGTATGTCATGCTCCGAGATGACACTGTCCATGCTCCCCTCCAACCTCCATATACCAGCCCATACTGAGTTCTCCAGTGCTCAGCCAACACCTATGACATGCAGATGAAGGATCAGCTGTTACAGTCTCTCTCAACAGACTTAAGCCTTCTTCTACCTTCCTTCAGGCCACGACCACGCCACTCACTGTCGTGGCTCACAACGCTCCAACCACTCCCTCCACGCCGGACCTACACACTCGATCGAGTGACTTCGAGCTCCAATCGTTGAGCTCTCCTCCAACCTCGCCCTCTACGCTGGTCTCACACACTTTGTCGAGTGACTTCCAGCTCCAATCGTCGAACTCTCCTCCGACTGCACCCTCTACTCTGGTCTCAGGCACTCCATCGAGTGACCACATGCTTCCCATGTTGAGCTTACCTACAATCATGCCCTCGCCACCGGGCCCTTCGCCGGTCCCTTCGACCTCTCCACCGTCGCCTGCCTCACCCTATCGAGGTTTCTCACGCCCTCCCATCTTGAACGTGCCCTCACTCGAGGTGTTTGTGCCTGTCCCCCTAGACATAACCCACAACATCTCAATAATACTGCGCGATTATACACTGTTCATCGTGTGTTTCTCTTCATCCAGTGCTCATGACACAACCTCTGCCATTCCCTGCCACCTGGTGAAATGTGTTCCCCTGCCACCCGACGTCAACCTGGACATGCTTCAGGTGTTCCCCACACCCACCAGAGACATTGTCACTCTGTTCCACCCACAATCCGCCGGCCTACCTGTCGCCACATGACCAGCATGGCCAGTACGACACCCGGCTCGCTTCAACGACTTCCAGGTTGAGCTGACCGTGGTCCGGCTCCCACAGACCACCTCTGCTGCTGACGCCATAGTCATTCCCCCCCCCTGTCCCCGGCCTCTCAAGAGTACTCCGTATTGCGCGGGGGGTGATGGGGTGGGGTGGGGGTGGGCCTATGTGGCACCGATGAGATCGACACCAACATCGATATGCATTCATCTTTGGAATCTAAGCATTATCTTTGGCTGTTCCGCCATGTTCAGCTCAGTTCTTTGTGATGCTTGTACGTGTTAAGGTTAATAAATGAACTACTGCTAAAGGGTAGTTATTATTGGTGCAATCAACCTGGTAATGCTCCTCAAATGCGTGGTGTAAGTAGTATGAAAAATATACACTTAAACATTGATGCCACTTTAGTAGTTACAAAACTCAGATTTATTTCATTTTTTAATGTTGAAAACACTGCATAAAAATGTTTACTGTTCAAGTATTAATACCATATTGTGGTCATGAGATAGGTGATGATTGGGTGTGCATTATAAACATAAATCAGTGTACATGCTAGTGAAGTCTTTCAAGAAACTGTGCTCTAGAACTACATGAACAAGATGAAAATTAAAAGAAAATGTACTGGTATTCAAAGTATGTCATGTCTAATGAAAATTATTGAGGCACATGTCAGAAAAAAAAGCAACTGTCTTTACAACACTCGCTATGTTGGGTGGTTAGTGCATGGTTGAAACAGTTATCATTTCATGTGGCATATGCATTCATCAAACACTGTGTATCACAAGCAAACAGACAGTCAACATAATTAAAATCTAAAGCAGATTACTTGGAATGCTATTTCCTTACAATGAATAAAAGATGAAATTTTGCAAGTAAGCCGGCTGGAGCGGCCGTGCAACCATCTCACTCAGTGTTCCTGGAACCATTGGCAAACAAGTAACCAGGAATTCATAAAAATCATAAAATGTGAGAAGTCTGGAAAGATGATTCAAAATAATATCATCTAACAAACCAGGTGAGTGAACAAGTAACCGAAGTAACCGAATCATTGTTGGATACAGCAAACTGCCCATTCCTAGAAGGAGTATTTTTATAAAAATTGAAAATATGTAAAATACTGCCAATATACATGAAAGGTGACATAGATGACACAGATAATTAATTATAGACCAGTATCTTTACTATCTGGTTTGTTAGAAATATTAGAGATGCTTACTTGAGGTAGACATTAAATTCATACACAGTATACCAATTGTGTCACAAACCAATTTGAAGAAAGGGAAATCTGATAATAAATATATACAATGCTACTATCACATTTGTTAATTACTTGTTTTAAATAGTAATATGTTGTAGGTTAATAATAAGACATCAGATTAAGCAAACTTCACCTGTATTACAAGTATGTACTCTGCATATAATGAATTTAATAAGGACTAAGTAGAACTCAGTCAATAAGGAATCAAAACACAGTCTCAAAAAACATTTTATTACTCTTTCAGCTACATCATATTAATTTCAGCAATTGTATGGTCCAATTATTGACAATGAGGCAGGCCCAAGGACCCATAAATTTAAAAAAAATTGTGTCCATGAACACGTTCACAGTCCACTACATAATGATGTTTTATGTATGCTACATGCAAGTAGCATGTATGGTATTGTATTGATGTTCTCATAATCATAAGTCACAATAAATTTTTTTGTCTGTTGCAGGATCTTCACCCCCACATGTGGCATCCTTTAAGCCATTTATCTTAACTCCTCAGTATTATATGACACTCCTTGCAGGCAATATGTGATGTTATAACTAGATACTTGGTGATACATTGATCCCTAATGGCTAACACTTCAGTACTGATATAATATTTTCACCATAAGTGAGGCACTATTGTGGCAAAAGCAATGGTTCAGATCTTTTGAGTGAGCACCATACATCATAGACTCTAACACTAGAATGGCAAAAGAGGTCCAAAGATACTTTTCAGCATTTATTTCCCCAATACAGAATCCATTTTTAATACTTTTCCAGCAAATTTTGTGAATTTGTGTTACTTATTCTACTGTTGACAATGAGGTATTGTAATTTACTGAATTTTCACAGTTTCACCAAAATTTTATATAGTATATTTGGAACAGTGGGAGTAATCAACTGGTCCCTGGTGAAATTCCGTTTTAGACTGTTACTGGTTTCATAATTACAAAGGTGCTGCCATTGAATTTTGCTTTCTTTACCAATCACTGACTCAAATAATTAGGTATGCATTGTTGGAAAGGTTTGCACAATGGGCAATGTTACATAACTTATCAGACATGTCTCATGTTTGCTGTTGTTATTTTCCTCATCATTCCATAATGTTCCTTATCTGTAATAAAACCCAGGTGTGGAATCAGAAAGTCACTCATTGGATTGAGATAGTGCTTTTCAGCCGGAGATAACTGATGATGAGGGTAGTGAACTTAGGAGGTTGTAAATTCAGTATTATCAAAAGGATAGTTGCTACACACTATATTGCAGAGATGCCTAAGCAGCCAAAGACTGTGGTCATTGTGTGTGTGTGTGTGTGTGTGTGTGTGTGTTGTGTGTGTGTGTTTTCTATCTCCAATGAAGGCCTTGTTGTACGAAAGCTTATTTTCTGACAGTCTTTTTGTTGTGCCTATCTGCAACTCAGCCTCTTTTCTATGTAGCGAGTAGCAACTATCCTTTTCATAATATTGTTACATTCCATTCTGGATTTTTGATTGTTGAGGTTTTAGCTTTGGTAGATTTCTCTCTGTCTCTATTCTCCCATCAACAATCTCAGGAATCATTTGACCCAGCAGTGAAGATGACTGCTAGAGATGGAATGTATCATAGGTTAATAATGTGACATCACCTAAAAGAAGGGCTGCTTTGAACATCCTGAAGGACAGAGGAGGGCCCATTGCATATGCCTGCTACTAGACTCTGCCATCAATGCATTCCAAGTTCTTTTTGATGAACTGATGCTGCCTTAAAGTTGCTTTTCTAAAAATATTTTCAGAAAATACATTAAATACAAGTAAACCATGGATAAGTAAAGTAATTAATACCTCACATAAGAGGAAGAGGGAAATTTATATAAAGGCCAAAGTAAGTCAAGATTTGACATTTAAGGGTCGTCACTAAAATGTCAAAATGTGTTACAGCCTGACAGAAATTAATAATGCAGAAAATAAAACTAAAATTATTTGGGATCTTCTCAAATAAGAGCCAGGACAGCCAGTCAGTGTATAAGATTTCATAACACTTGAGCTAAATGACAATGTTGTGACTGATAATTTACAAGTTGCAAGTACTTTTAACATTCAGTTTCTAAACATAACAGCAAATGTAGGATTAAATGGTTCAGTTGACGAAGCAAGAGAATATAGTGAAAATTTCACTACACAAAACTTTAAGCAGCTAGAAGTAACACCAAAATCCTTCACTGAATCTAACACAATTACAGTAAAACTTGCTCAAAATGGAATTGCCTGGGACTAAAATAATTTTCCAAATTGGGCAAGTTTCCAGATTACACAAAACTCATGGGCTACCTAAAATTTGTGAGGTATCATGCACAAAGTACAATAAAAATGTTTAATTATGCATATACTGTACTTGCGTACCTTCACTCCAGCACAATAGATTTTCATTTACTGTATATTGGGCAATAGAACACTGGACTATTACGCTAATTGATAAGTGACACAGCATTTCCATATTTTCGTGGAACTTTAATTGTGTTTATTATTGTATGTACATACATATTATTTCCATGTTTATTTGCTTTACATTTCACTTTTTTCACCACATATCGAGGATGGAACTTGTTTTAATTTCCTGTTCAAAACTGTTTTCTCTAGGCATTTTTTGCACCATATAATAGTTTCAATAAGTTGGGAGAATTTATGTGTTGCAAATTGCATAACATCATTTATGCATGCAATGGCTACTTTAGGCATATTAATTTGTCTAGGGACACCATTTTTCTCCTCTTCTTCTTCCTTTGTTTCTTCTTCATCATCCTCTGTGTTGTACATTTCTATTAAATCTGTTACTGAAGTGACAGTGGAGTGAGTTGACAGAAAGTCATCACTTTGAATGTAATCATCTGCATTACATGAAAAGTTTCGCATTTTCATTAATTCAGCAATTGCTGCTGCATTTTCTTGAACTTTGATGGTCACAGAAATGTCTTGTTCTTGACCCCCAAACCTGCTTTGTTGAAGCATTTGGTGACAGTTTCGGGTTTTATTTCCTTTACTGCCTAGCCAATCCAATTTACTACATCTAGGACAGAAACTGACCATGCAGGAGAAAATGCACTTTCGGCTTCTTCAACACTAAGAATAAGAGATGGCGTTAGTAATCGGCTATAATGACAGTTGAATGTGTAAATAACCCCTTAGTTCATGGATTGTGTGAAGCTGGTTGAACCTGGAGGAAACCAAGTCAATTTCATGTTTGATAATGTTACTTTCAGGTGGCAGGTTGCATTGGCTAGGAAAAGAAGAACATGGCAATTTTCTTTTTTCATTTTGGCATTGAAAGAGCCCAGCCATTCTTCCATAAGATCACTCACCATCCACGCCTTTTTATTGCTTCGCCATGTGACGGGAAGCTTATTGGCGTCTATGTTCTTGAAACAACGTGGTTTTGCTGCCTTTCCAATCACCAGTGGCTTCTCCATTTCACCTAACGTGTTTCTACACAGCAGTACAGTGAGTCTTTCCTTGGACATTTTTCCACCGGTGCACTTTTCATCTTGAACTGCTAGCAATTTTTAACCCTGCATTGCTACTGTGTTTGTTTGTGCCACCATTGATACAAGGGGTCTCACAGACCTGACCTGCGTATAAGTTTGATTTGTTAAGGATAGGTAGCACAAAAGGGTTTCACATTCATGTATGTTGTCTAGATGAAGTAAACAAATACGTTTTGCTTTGTGTTTGAGTAAATTGATGTCCTTTATTACCACATAAGCAAATTAGACAGTGATTCTAACATTTACATACCATACAGAACAAAAATGTGGCTGTCGTGGTTGTAGTACACAAAGTAGAACAATGAAAGCTACAAATACCAAACTCAGGTATGAACAGATGAGTAGAAAACATGTACGGAAACATTGAAGGTAAACAGAGACTCTCCACAATGTCTTTCGAACGTACTGTTTTCACATGTTGTATTACCACACCAGGCCACTACATGCAGTCTTTACAAATTAAACTTGAGTGTTTTTTGAGACACACAAACTTAGAGCATTTGTAACAAATAGATTGTGTTTTGCTATCTTCACACCCATAGTAGCACCATCCTCTCTTAGGCACAATACTCTGGTTCACACACACATCATCTTGCTGTTCAACCCCCCCAGGATGTTGACAGATCTTTTGAGAATACAGAATACTATATTTAGTGATATCAGTATAGACGTTAGGTTTAAGAACAGAAATGTTGGTCACTTGATAAATACATTAAGGTCCCTTAAATTCAGTTGAATAAATGACAAACCCACAAGGCAGGAAGCATGTCTAGATAACATAACATGCAATTTTCATCTAAACAAAACAGAATTTGACACAAAGCTATGAGGGGCTATGGCTCAGACAAACTATTAACAGTAAAGCAACTGAAACTTCCACAGAATGTAGAAAAATTATAAGACCAATTAATGAATCAAAGCTAAAGAAGTTGATAAGTAAATTGAGAATTTTATAAAATAGGATAAAATAATAACCACGGCAGGTGCAAATGAATATACCAACAAATTTTAGAATTGTTAACTGAGGACTTTGAAGCATGTTGTCCTAAACGTGGCAGGAAAATATCGAAGCGAAATTGTTTCACCAAACCACAAAATCTAAAAAGCTGGTACACCCCACATCTAAGTAGAATAAGAATCATAATGCTACTCTATCATGATAGGTCTAAGCACAATAATGCTGACAAGGAAATGTATATGAAAGTGAAAAAGATTTACAGGTCTGAAATCTAGGCAGCTAAGTGCAAAGCAAATGATACAAGTATACTGAACCCAGTGAACAAATGTAAAGCTGCATGGAAAATTATTAAAACAGATATAAACTGTGATGAAAAAATATACCAGCCACCAGTACCACCTGATATTCTAAATGCATATTTTGTCAGTCCTCAATCAGATAACACCATAAGGAGGATGTGAGCTAGGCAGAGGCAATGATGTCAGAAGTGAACAGTAAGCAGACAGACAGCTTTCACTGGACTCATGTAACTGAGAAGATGGTCAATGAATCAATAGCTAACCTTAGTAATTCTAGAGCAGAGGCTTACTATGTTCTCTCAAATTATGTTATTAAATATCAGAACTCTAATTGTAATGTCAATAACTAAAATAATCAACAAAATTTTAAATGAAGTTAATTATCCGGAATGTTTAAAAATATTTGTAGTTAAAGTAGTACATAAGAAAGGAGATATAGCATCTCCAAATAACTATCAACCAATATCAGTTATACTGATAATATAAAAAAATAATAGAATACTGCATGCATAAATGGATGAGTCAATATTTTGAACTTAATGATATACTTACCTCCTCACTGTATGGTTTCAGATCCAGCCTTTCTACAGTGAAAGCAGTTGAGAGTATGGTAGCAAAAATATACAGTTGTTTTGAAAATAAAGATATCTGTGCAACACTATTGGACCTCAAGGTTTTTCATATGGCCTCTGTGGTGTGCATACTGTAAGACCTTCGGTACACACACCATCAGATTATTTGACTTGTCACTCTAACGAAGTAGGTGAATGTCAGCAATATGTCTCGTGGTCTTATCGTGGCGTGTTTATCTTCTGCCGTTAGGTCAGACGATAGAAATGCCACTTGTACGCTTAGATTAGCAGATTGACAGTGACCAACTTTAAACAGAACTTGATTAATTTTCACACACACATTTATTAAAATAATAAAAATCATAGATATTACGTAACTTGATTCTGGATGCTGTTCACAATTGACAATCTGAAGTTCCTTTTGTCTTGGTACGTTAATCTTATTCTCACATCTCTGATACTTGACAAAGTGTCTATACATTTATCTTCATGGCTATGTACAGGAATATGATAATCTTATTAGGCGCAGACTGAAACTTGACTACAGACTAATGCAGACTAATGCAGACTGATGCAGACTGGTACAGACAAATGCAGACTGACTAATTGGAGGTCTGTACACTTGTTATAATACCTCGAGCATTCAGGTATCACTGCGCGAGTGTGATCTGTGAGGAGAAAAGGTTCTACATTAGCAGCAATCTCATTGGCTATGTTACATATTAATACGCATATCGGTGGAAGCAGAATTTGGTCCGTCTCTAAGACAGTGCCATCTCATAGTGCGGAGACAGACGAGCGCTGTGCCTGCGCTGTTGTGCTTAGCGGGGCGCGCTCTAGTGGGAAAGTTGTGTACGTGCTGATTACGCAGAACTATGTACACAAGAGTCTCCCACAATATTCTCATAAAAAAGCTCTACCACTTTGGAGTGAGATTATGATTAATGCAGTCTTATTTTGAAAATAGAAAACAATTAGTAAAGGTAAATAATCAGATGTTAGAATGTCTCTCAGTTGTAAAGTGTGTACCTCAAGGATCTTTTCTTGGACCTTTCCTTTTCATTATTTACATAAATGATTTACCTGCCATTGTATCATGTCATGCAGTGCTATATGCTGACGACACAACACTCACCACATGTGGTACCAATCTCAAAAATGTGCAGCACAACATGGCAGTGGCAATGGAGAAATACACTACTTGGTTTGAGGCAAATGTACTACAGAAGAATGATAGTAAAACTGAAGCTGTTGTATTCAGTCTGAATGCTTGCAGTCATGATAACAAACCAGTAAAATTACTAGGATTTCATATAGGTCAAAAGCTCAGCTGGGGTACCAACACAGGGAACTTATGTGGCAAATTGGCATATGTCATCTATCTGCTGTACAAGCTTAAGAGCAGTGTCAGTAAAGAACTTCAGTTATATGCATATTTACATTCTTCCATTCTCACCTGAGTTATGGAATATTATTATGGAGCAATTCTGTAGGCTCAAAATTAGTGTTTAAATGGCAAAACAAAGCCATAGGGTGGAAAGCAGGACTTAGCCCATATGAATCATATTGGGATTCTTTTAAGAAAATAAATGTAATGACAGTGCCTGGCCTGTTTATTTACACCTACCTTGTCTTCATTAAAGAGAATCTGAGTAAATTTGACTTAAGGAGGACAGTTCATGACCATAACATAAGAAGTGGACATACAATTAATATGCCATATGCTAGGCCTGGAAAGACATATAACAGTTACAAATATTTTGGTCCTTTCTGCATAAACAAATTACCTGAAAATGCCTACACAGTGCCAGTAAATAAATTTAAAACTAGTCTTTTGAGGTGGGTGGAAAGTAATGTAGTTTACTCCACTCAAGAGTTTCTTGAGTATGTAACAAATGGGTCATTTGTTACATACTCAAGAAACTCTTGAAGGTGGGTCACCTTCTTTATGAGAATGAACAATAAATTAACTGCACACTATACATATGCCACACTGTGCAACTATTTTATTACTGTTTCATGTGCTTATTGTTAATTACCTGTTTGATTATTTATATGTCCTTCACTGAACTATGTAGTTCATTTATCTAGTAATTGATCTGTTAGGAAACTTTTTGTTACTATTGACATTTGCATAAATATGTATTGTATCCATCTTGGATTATTATCATTGTGTTAACACTGCTGGCACCAATTGCATATAAATATGCTCAAAGCTGGAATAAAACACTTGCATTCTTTGTAGTTCCAGAATTTTCAGACGCTTACAAAACTATATTGCCGTAAGTTAGTGATATGGGTGTATTGGATACGAAATTTGATTCATATAAAATCAGCACCTGTGGTTCACAGTTCAGCCAATGTATACATCACCCCTGAATTTCATTGTATATCAACACAAATAAACGAAGGTTTTGGGACTTTTCAGAAGTTACCATTGTCCTTTGCATAATCTATGAGCAATTTGTAACAAATTTTGAGTTTTGATTTAGCTGCTGTAGCAGATTCTCTAACTAATACATTGTGTTACATTTAGATTTCCATTAGAAAAGAGGAATAGTCCAATATATTATCTGCATTTATTGTAAATGAACCATGTTTTCGAGTTTCCAAACAACTTAATTACCATCAAGAAGTTTTAGAAAACTAACAATTTTTACCAAAGGTTTTTGTGTTGCCTTAATAGAAATCTTGTTTTGTGTATCTGCTTCAATTTTTATAGGGAATTCGCAACCTTTTAGCCCAACACATAAAAAGATAATCAGTAGGTTCAATTTAAAGGTACTTATTCACTTCAGTTCTCAAGGATTAACAGCTTTCACTCAGTTAATACCATGCAGAAATCCAATTTGCATTTGGACTGCACTTCCTTGAATCTTGTGCAGAAAGGTGAGCAGTATACTGCTGCATCCATTTTAAATAAGCTACCACAAGAATTCAAAAATCTTAGGAGTAATCCAAGTGCTTCTAAATCGAAACTGAAGAGTTTCCTCATGGGTTACTCTTTCTATTCTGTCGAGGAGTTCCTTGAAAAATTAAACTCATTCCTGTGGTATATTATTGATTATGTTTACATAAAATTATGGCTTTTCTTCCTTTGGGGTCATAAACATTTTATTTTATATGTTATTACTTTTATGTTGTAATTTCATGTACCAACACATTCCATGACCTCGGTCATTTTCTCGACAAATTCGTCCTGTGAGACTAGACGTGCTCCTCAAACAAATCAATTACATTAGCAACTGTAGATTCTGAAGTATCAATATCAGAATCTGCTTTGTCCATAGTTGGATTGACAGTGTTACTTCTGTCAACATGGACTTGTTTTGAGGTATTGGGTTCCATTTCCATCTTATCTGGATTTCCAAATTTTGTCATAATTTTAATTGCACAGAATATTGTAGTATTTAAAAAAACTTGAATTATCCCATCCAATAATGATGTGCAGCAGCAATTATTGACTACTACAGATAGACAAGATTGGATGTTCATCTAAGGAACAGAAGATAGGCAGAACTCCATCTTGCCAATGTGAGGCACAGTAGCAGACATGTTCGATAACTTCTTTACAGCAATGTGCAAAAATGAAATTACAGATAATAAAGTTTATCACTCAAAACCCCAAAATGAATCAAGAGTTATAAAATAAAAATCCAAGGAACTTGCCAAACACATAAAGGAGGGCTAGCTGTGCTGGCAACTCTTACCTTTTCCTCACAATGTTGCATCATGTAGTGCAAGACTTTTCCTTTTCCAAATAATATAATACTCATCTTGATATGTCTTACACTGATATAAAATGTCTCTCTCTGTTTTTACCAGTTTGTCTTCCAGTGTTCAGTTAGATACGCTACTTGGAACAGAAAAGAATGGACATATAATACACATAAAATTATTTTTTATCATGCCACATGATAAGCACCAGAATGACACACATTGCACCTCAATTTTTATTTGTTTAAATTTTCTTTTTATACTTTTTAGCCTCCCTAAAAATCAACACATTGTTGAAAGATGGGTAACCATGCAATACTTGAACATGGGACTGGTGTCTGACATAGGCAAAGACTGACAGCACCATTGTTTGGAGACAAATGGCCATATCATTAGTAAGTTCTCTCACATGAAATGGTTGCAAAATACACTAAAATGGTTAGCTGTCAACCTCAGGGTTGTTGATTGCTGTGAGCAAGCACAAATTAGTGATTGAATGCAAAATGTGTTCAGTCATTGTATCTCTTCACAATGATCTGTGGACTCTGCTGGATTGCACAACAACAAAGTATTTTAAATGATGCTATGCAGCTTACACAGCAAGTCTCCTTCCTGAGCCAGACTTCAAGAGAAAGACAATGTAAGTGAGTGAAAGCTATTGCTTTTAAGAAAAAACTGAAGAACATTTTTCCCTACCTGTTCTGTTTCAGCAACAAGCCACTTCAATATCACTGTTCACTAATAAATCTCTAGTATGGTGTCACAGATTATTATTATTATTATTATTATTATACACACAGACTGTTACAGAAAAAGATATATGTACTTGAGAGTGATTCTTTTAAAGTATTAACAAAAATATATGAGTCCTCCAATCAGTAACACTTCATGAGTTACCAACCTGATAGTCACCCCTCATAAGGGCCAACAACCAGGAGTAATGGTCTCAGATGTAATTTCTTTTCATAGCAGTAACCCTCTGGTTGTCATCTGCAGCACCCTTACAGCACACTGGTATACTGACAATATTCTATGACCCTTCCTGTTGCCTGTCATTGCAAGATAATGCCCTTGCACACATGGTGAGTTTCTACTGCTTGTCTTCGTGCTTGCCAAAGCCTACCTTGATCAGCACGGTTGCTGAATCCTCCCTAATTGAGACCCTTAGGAGCATTATGGACAGAGCCCTCCAACTAGATTGGGATTTTGACTTGCACATTGGACAGAATGTGCCATGATAACCCCCATGATTTCCAACAATGCTATAAATCAATGCCAAACCAAATAATGGCTTGTATAAGGGTCAGAGGTGGACCAATACATTATTGACTTCCTCAGTTTATGACAGCCTTTCTCCTGTAAAATAATCCCATTTTTCTGAAATTGTAATCATTTGTTTGTCTGTACGTATACATCACATCTACTGATTTATATCCCATTCAGATCATTTCATCATGGTGCATCATTATTTTGTCTTATAGTGTATTTAGTAACCATGATTTAACATAAATCCCAGCAGAATGTAGGGAGAGGTAGTAAGTGATCATTAACTGTTTTGACTTTATAAGTAATTTATTCATAGAGTGCAACATAATAGGACATGGAAATTTTATCTACCAAAATATAAAGAAAGTCTTTTGCACATTCAGTAAGACACAAAATTTTCATTTCATTGTTGGCTTTTTTCCTGAGACTTGTTACTTTATCTGGATGTTGTTTTCACTATTTACAGTAATATTTTCTATAGTACCATTTCCATTTTGAAGTAAAACCCATAATTATCCTACCATTACATTTTTCACAGCAAGACAATGTTGCTTGTCCACCCTACACTCACTTTTTTTAGGCTTACTGGCAAGCCTAGACAGTATATCATTTTATCAAGAACAAACAACTTTTCTTTCATGATCTGCTAGTATTCTTTTCTTTAATGCAACTAAAAGATCAGTATTTTGAAATTTTCATTAGAAAATAATTGTTTTACATTAATTGCTATAATTTCCTTCAGTAACACAGTGCTCTTTGGAATTGTTGACAAAAGTTGTTTTGATACTTCTCCCACTTTTTTTCCAATCAGTCTGCATTTGATTACTAAATTTGAATAACTTTTCCCACAAAGAATAATTTTATAAAATTTTATGCTGTTAAACAACTTTCTGTACACAATGTTGTAAACCCATGTGGTACTAATAAGTAAAATATCTCCTTTCAATCTTCTTCATACATACCACTTCACTCAAAGCAATAACGTCTTACACTTCACTATAAAATCAGTAACATTTTAACTTTCTCCATCTAATTTTGAAAATTCATCTTTTACTGACACTTCATATATTTTATTTTTATTGTCCACAGATATAATGTCATGTTTCAGAGCAAAAAAACAACTTGTCTCTGCACCAACACCTATAACATCATAACACAAATTGTTTCCTTCGCTCTCATCAAGAATTTCAGCATTATTAAGTGAATTATTTATGAGTTCACCTTCTATTAGTTTCTTCATGCACTTCACAGTGTTCAACACTACCTGCTGTGTGTGTGTGTGTGTGTGTGTGTGTGTGTGTGTGTGTGTCTGTGTGTCTATTGTTGACATTAATTGTGAGAGTCTTTTTGTTGTGCCTGTTTGCGACTCAGCATCACCACTATTTGGTGTGTAGCAACTGTCCTTCTCATAATATTGTTACACCACCTGCTTGGATAGTTTCAGCTACTAAAATAGATTTTAATATGTGAATGAACACAATCAATTTTTGAAAATATAATTTGATAGATAGAAAATCTACTCACTAAGTGGTGGCAGGAGAAAACAGATATGAAAGTTAATTAAATGTGCAAGCCTTTGGAGCCAGTGGCTCAAAATGGTTGAAGGGGAAGGAAGAGGGGTGACCAAAAAGGACTGGTGAGGTTCAGGAAATGAGGAGAGTTTGGAAAAGTCACTCAGAACCCTGGGTCAGGGGAGACTTATCAGATTGGATGAGAAGGAAAGACTGGTTGCTGGGGATTGCACCATACAAGATTAAGAAACCTGAGAGCATAAAGGTGGAAGATAGAACAATATGCAGGTCAGAGATTACTGACAAAGCATCATGCAAGTGTTAATAAGAGCAGAAGGCTAAGAGTATTGTATATGGTAGAGGTGGAGGGTGGGAAGAAAAAACAGATCAGAAAATAAAAGGTATGGAAAACTAAAAGGGAATGAAGAAAGGAATAGTTACTGAGAAGAAGTGCTGAGACCAAAGGAATTAATGTAAATTAAGTCCAGCTGGGCAGTGAGAACCAAGGAATGTTGTAACACCAGTTCCTGCCTTCGGAGTTCTGAGAAACTGGTGTGTGGGGGAGAATCCTAAGAAACTAGTGCCTGGGGGAGAATCCTAATGGCATGTGTGGTGAAATAGGGATTGTGGTCATGACTGTTACATTGTAGAGCATGCTCCACAGCAGGATACTGAATGTCTGTGTACATTCATCCTGATTTCTAACTTTATGGAAGTCATACCAATATAGAAGACCAAACAGTGTTTGCATAAAAGCTGGTACATGACATGTGTCATGTAAGACTTGCCCTACACATCTCTCTTACCACTACTGTTAGCAGCCCTGTAACTGCCAAAACGTGTGTTATTAAAGGGACAACCAGCTGTGGAAAGACGTATGTGTACCAGTTGTTATGTAAACACTATCTGGCCTTTTACATTGGTATGACTACCACCAAGTTATCAGTTAGGATGAATGGACATAGATAAAGAATTATACCAGCAGCACTCAATACCCTGCTGCAGATCATGCCCTACAAAGAGGCAGCTATGACTGCAGTGTCTGTTTCACCATACATACCCTAGGAATTCTTTCCCCAGACACCAGTTTCTCAGAACTCCACAGCAGGGAAATGGTGTATCAAAATGTCTTTCATTCTCACCACTAACTTGGCCTTAATTTACTTTAATTTCTTTGGTCTCAACATTTCTTCTCAGTAACTATTCCTTTTAGTTTTCCATGTCTTTTATTTTCTGATCTATTTATTTTTCCCTGTCCTCCATCTCTATCACATAAAAATACTTAGCTTTCTGCTCTAGTTAAACTCTTCCATGATGTTTTCTCTGCTTTGCTTGTTACCCTGTCTTTCACCTTTTAGCTCTCAGGTTTTCAAATCTCATTTGGTGCAGTCCCCAGCAATCATTTTGAATTCTAATTTCTGTTTATTGGATTCTATTGTGTGTCCTGTGGACTGTTTCCTACTTTCTTCATCAAAGTTTGGACATTCAGTTCTTAAGCTGTTCATTACATTTTAACATTAATTGCTGAAAGGATTGTTTGATAATTTGTTGGAGTGACTGTGTCATAATTGCTATAATTTTCTTTCTGTCTGAAATTACTCACTTTTACTGGGCCACCTTTTAGCTCTCAGGTTTTCAAATCTCATCTGGTGCAGTCCCCAGCAATCATTTTGAATTCTAATTTCTGTTTATTGGATTCTGTTCTGTGTCCTGTGGACTGTTTCCTACTTTCTTCATCAAAGTTTGGACATTCAGTTCTTAAGCTGTTCATTACATTTTAACATTAATTGCTGAAAGGATTGTTTGATAATTTGTTGGAGTGACTGTGTCATAATTACTATAATTTTCTTTCTGTCTGAAATTACTCACTTTTACTGGGCCACTTACGTCTTACTCCCATTTACTTGTTTTGTCAAAGTCTCCCATATTCACAAAATTTACACCCTCTCTTGCTTGTAATTCTGACTTTTGCTCACTAATCATCATTTTATAAAATCTTTGTTATTTGCAGTGTAACACATAGTGAATGAAAACACTTCACACTATACATGTCCACCTGTTTGAAATCCAATTCAGAAGTAGATTATTGGTCATTGTATTACTGACCACCACCAATGACTGTTGTATCTAAGCTTCAGTCCACCCAATTCAGTTATAATTTCTTCTTTTTGATCAGTGAAATTAACACACAAAAGAATTTGGACCTTTTTTTTTATTATTATTAAGAGCATCCTGGACAGAGCACCAAAGTTGTTATGACCCTCCCCTCTATTAATGCATAAAAATTATTCAATTCATGATCTTTAGAAATGTGTCTAGTTATTGTTAAATCATGAGCACATTTCTAGCAGAGACAACACTAGTTCAGTGCAGCCAAAATGAGTGAGATATAAGGTCACACAATAAAAATTGCATCGCATTATCATATTTTTTTGTAGCTCCTCAACAAAAATGTGGATCACTAAACAATAATTTTATGTCTAGATGGTATGATCCAGGTTTTGATTTTCAAATAAGAACTCCATGTAGTTAAAATACATTAACCTGTTGATTTATTGTCTTCATTTCACATAGAGCAAGTTTGATGTTTTTCACATGTTTTAAAAATTTATAACTCCATTACACACAGTCACAATGGTTTCACAAATGAAAATTATACTTCCTCTCAGAAAGGGTTTACATAAGTAAAACAATTTGTATATCAGTGCATAATTACACCAAATTTCATTATACAGAATCACTTCTTGCACGTGTAAAATCATGAAATTAGAACTGTTCAACATGACAGTAAGACCACCAACATCTACTACTGAATATGGAAAATTGCAGGGCACTTCTAGAGGGAGCACTGGATTGAAAACAGAGTGCCAGTGTGCAGCCAGGTGCACAGTACTGAAGACAAAACACCAGGACTCAGCCTGGTGCACCACAATGAAGAGGAAACACCAAAGAATGTTTCTAGTGGGAGGGGACCAAAGAGAGAACACCTGGAACAAAGCAGACCAAAAAGGAACACAAGCTCACAGACAGATAAAGAAGGAATATGTAGTAGAGGTGGAGGTGGGAAGAAATAAACAGATCAGAAAATAAAAGGTATGGAAAACTAAAAGTGAAGACAGATAAAGAAGGAAAGCACAAGGTCAGTGTTAGTGGATCTGGCTGCAAAAAGAATGCCTTGAACTGATGTTGAAAGATGAAGAGCATAGTTACAAGCACTGAACGTTTTTTACTCAATAAGCAATCTCAGATAGCACATGATGAAGGTAATGAGTCACATTGTTGAAGTATTGTGCCATAGCAATGCTTGTATCTGGCAGAATACTCAAGGGCTCAAGATGTCAACAGATGTCAGAAAAATATGAATAATTACATCAAGATACTGTATGAGGAGGAGATGCGCCAAAAATCAAGAAGAAAGGGAGGATGCTAAGTTCTCTCAGTTTCCTGCTGGGATGTCGAGTTGGAGATGTAGTTGCCATGATTATGCATCACATTAACTCCAGAATGGCAACAAGGTAAAATGTTGGGCGAGCATGGCACTTGTGAGAAAGAGGATTTGAGTTATGTGCCACAGAATGGATATGACAGTCAGAGAGCTTTTCACCTTCACCTGTATATGGAAATCTCCCTAGCAGCTGAAGATTGGGACAGGGTAGACAGTTTGTCTTGGTCTTTAGCAGTGTGTGCCATGAAGAATGCCTCAGCATGCCAGTCTGTTAAGTCTGATTGCTTGAGTATGAAAACACAGCAGATGGAGGAGACTTATGCTGTGATTAACCTAAGTGACAAGCAGTTTGATGACAAAGCTTTGAAGGTACTCAGCAGCGATCTCAACTTGGCAACAACTCCTAAACATATCCCCATTTTGGGTTTCCTCAGTGCAGTGGAACAAGTGGCCAATTCACTTCCATCAAATACAGTGGAAAAAATTGACTGGGACACCTACAGGGTGCTCACCAGCACAAAGCCTCCAAAATCAAACATCTCAGCTAATTTTATTTAATAAAATTGCAGCCAAATAGCCATATTCAGTTTCTTGGGTGTTTCTCCTCCTTTTCTGAAAATTAACATTTCTGTCTTTGTTATGTTTATGTGCAGTTAGTGTTCACTGCACCATTTGTCTATTTTCTCAATGATTCTCTGCAGCTTCAGTATATCTGTTGAACCTACAGCTATGTCGTCAGCGTATGCATATACATATATATCTTCTTCATTTTCTCCAGTTTGGAGTACTTCTTCAGTGGCAAGAATGTACAGCAAAGGGCTCATTGGGTCACTCTGTAAGACTCCGTTCGATTGCAGAACGGGGTTTGAAAAAGAGAGGTTGTCTGATATTGTGATTAAGTTGTATTCGAGGATTGACTTGATTAATCTTGCCCATATGCTCTCTTCTCCCATTGTGTTTTCCAGTTTTTGGATTATGAGATCTCTTTCCAGTAGATCAAAGGCTTTGGTAAAGTCCATGAACACAGTGTAGAACATTTTTTTCTTTTGTAGCGCTTTGTCGATGTTGTTTAGAAGAAGCCTGACTGCCGTAAGTGCTGATCTTCCAGATCTGAAATCCATTTGTTGTTCTGGGAGACGACTGTCCAAGAGGCTTGGATTTTTTGTGTAATTATCTTTGAAAACATCTTGAATTGAGTATTTTTCAGGGCTATGCCTCTGTACTTGTTTGCGTCTGACGGGTCTCCTCTACCTTTGTAGAGAACTTTTATTGTTGAGTGTCTCCATTGTGTCAGAATTCTTTCAAGTTCCAGGCATTTGTTAAATAGTTTGGTCCATACATGTTGGAGGGCCTCTTTTGCGTCTTTTATCTGTTCATTATATATACACTCCTGGAAACTGAAATAAGAACACCCTGAATTCATTGTCCCAGGAAGGGAAAACTTTATTGACACATTCCTGGGGTCAGATACATCACATGATCACACTGACAGAACCACAGGCACACAGACACAGGCAACAGAGCATGCACAATGTCGGCACTAGTACAGTGTATATCCACCTCTCGCAGCAATGCAGGCTGCTATTCTCCCATGGAGACGATCGTAGAGATGCTGGATGTAGTCCTATGGAACGGCTTGCCATGCCATTTCCACCTGGTGCCTCAGTTGGACCAGCGTTCGTGCTGGACGTGCAGACCGCGTGAGACGACGCTTCATCCAGTCCCAAACATTCTCAATGGGGGACAGATCCAGAGATCTTGCTGGCCAGCATAGTTGACTTACACCTTCTAGAGCACGTTGGGTGGCACGGGATACATGCGGACGTGCATTGTTCTGTTGGAACAGCAAGTTCCCTTGCCGGTCTAGGAATGGTAGAACGATGGGTTCGATGACGGTTTGGATGTACCGTGCACTATTCAGTGTCCCCTCGACGATCACCAGTGGTGTACGGCCAGTGTAGGAGATCGCTCCCCACACCATGATGCCGGGTGTTGGCCCTGTGTGCCTCGGTCGTATGCAGTCCTGATTGTGGCGCTCACCTGCACGGCGCCAAACACGCATACGACCATCATTGGCACCAAGGCAGAAGCGACTCTCATCGCTGAAGACGACACGTCTCCATTCGTCCCTCCATTCATGCCTGTCACGACACCACTGGAGGCGGGCTGCACGATGTTGGGGCGTGAGCGAAAGACGGCCTAACGGTGTGCGGGACCGTAGCCCAGCTTCATGGAGACGGTTGCGAATGGTCCTCGCCGATACCCCAGGAGCAACAGTGTCCCTAATTTTCTGGGAAGTGGTGGTGTGGTCCCCTACGGCACTGCGTAGGATCCTACGGTCTTGGCGTGCATCCGTGCGTCGCTGCGGTCCGGTCCCAGGTCGACGGGCACGTGCACCTTCCGCCGACCACTGGCGACAACATCGATGTACTGTGGAGACCTCACGCCCCACGTGTTGAGCAATTCGGCGGTACGTCCACCCGGCCTCCCGCATGCCCACTATACGCCCTCGCTCAAAGTCCATCAACTGCACATACGGTTCACGTCCACGCTGTCGCGGCATGCTACCAGTGTTAAAGACTGCGATGGAGCTCCGTATGCCACGGCAAACTGGCTGACACTGACGGCGGCGGTGCTCAAATGCTGCGCAGCTAGCGCCATTCGGCGGCCAACACCGCGGTTCCTGGTGTGTCCGCTGTGTCGTGCGTGTGATCATTGCTTGTACAGCCCTCTCGCAGTGTCCGGAGCAAGTATGGTGGGTCTGACACACCGGTGTCAATGTGTTCTTTTTTCCATTTCCAGGAGTGTATATTATCAGGTCCTGCTGCTTTCTTGTTCTTCAGTGCTTTTATTACTTCTTTCAAATCTTCTTCATTTAGGGGTTCCCATATATTGTCTTTTTCCTTAGTTTGATGTTGTTCCTCTTTCTTTGGGGGTGTTTTGTTTCCTCAATTGTTCAGTATCTTACTGAAGTGGTCTTCCAATTCGTTCATATCTATATTTGGTGTATGAGCTATTTTTGTTGGTCTTTCTGCTGTGTATGGGTCTTTCTCTGTTTCATCTGCTTCTCTTTTTGCCTCTCTTTGTATGTATTCTTTTTTCTTCTCTTCTATTAGTTTTTTGTAGATTCTCCTCTTTTCTGCATACAGTTTGTATGTTTCCTCATCGTGCTGGTTTCTTAATCTGTGGAGCATTCTTAGAACAGTGTTCCTTTTGCTGTAGCATTCAGCATCAAACCATCTTTTTGCCATCCTTGTTTTTGGGTTTGTTTGTACCACTGAATTTTTTAGGATGTCTTCTATTTTGTCTGTTGCTTTTCAAAGTCTCCTTCATCTATTAATGTTTCTGTTTTTGTTATTTGTTCTTGTTGGTTTGTTATGTTTTCTTTATCAATTTTTCTTTGTGTGATTTGGTGGGTCTTTCTTGCTGGAGAGATGATGTTATTTATTTTTACCTTCATTTTACTGTGCTTTCATATAGGAGTGATAGAGCATGCCATATTGGTTGAATACTTCCTTTTATTTCTCCTCTTGTTAATGTGATATCAATGGTGCTTTTTCCATTATGGCATATACATGTAGGTATTTGTCTATTGATCAGTAGGATGAAACCATCTTCTTCTAGGGTTTCAATGACTAGTCTTGTTTAATAGTTCTCCTGCTATAATGGTGGATTTGCTATTACATTGTTTGATGATTACTTCTACTGCATTTGTATGTAGTTGGAAACAGGGTGCAATTATATTTATGTTTGACGCTTTTACTAGCATCCTATTTTCTTGTTTTATGATTTTTTTGGTGGGGTCATCCAGGGTTTCAGTAGCATAGATGTTCCTCCCATGGTCCATCCTCTTTCTCCCTTCTTTGCTACTAGGTGAAAATTGAAAGAATCTTTATGTCGCCAGTTGTCTATCAGGAAGCTTTCTGTTAAAATTGCAAGATCTGAGTTTTGCAGAGTGTCTGTTGGTGTTAGATTAAGAGCACTTTTTATTCCCTCTGTATTCCACAAGATGGCTTTTATTCCTTGTTCTTCTGGTTTTCTGCCTGGTTTGGTTGAAACTCTTCCCTCTTCCATTGATCTTCTTGGGAAATTAAAGGCCAGAATTCAGGTTCTTGTGTGATTTGTAGATCTTCAAACGGAATGCCTACTTGTAAAGCTGTTTTGTTACCCAGTGTGCACAGTTCTTCACATTCTAGTTGCCCCAGTATTCTGTTCTTGTTAAGGTATTTCACTACTGTATCAGTTGTGGTGAATCTCTTTAGGTTACCGATATATAGCCATGCTGTTTTTTCTGCTGCTTGCATTTCTTCATCTTTTTATGTACCCCTTATGGCTTTATTATTACTCTGGTTTCTTCTCCTGTACCAGCTCCTCCCTACCACAGTACTCCTGTCAAGATGTCCCTCTAGTCCAGGCTCGTCCAAACTGTGCCCCTGGGGCGCTAGCGCTCGCGATCGCCCACTGCCAGTGCCCAGGGCGAATTCGTATGTTGTCGCAGTGGCCGAGCTGTGTCCCTTATCTGGCCTTGCGAACTGCCCGCCGAGCCTCGCCATGCCACTGTACGCACGCTTCGTACGTAATTGTCTTCTTTAACAATTTTGATTGTGAGAATTAAAGAGCTTTATAACCTTAATTCTATTTTTAATAAGTATTCGAACTTGGTCGGTTAAAATTATTACATACAAAACAGCAAACTAAGGATCCAATTTATAAAATCTGAAAAGGGATACAAAAAGATGTAGCCCGAAGTAAAACAAAAAATATTTACTTGTAACTGCTAACAGTAAGAATGAGACTCTATATCCCTTAAATGAAATTATTTCTAAAATAGAATATATATGACTCTAGTTCATTTAAGAAACAGATATATTTTTCAGAAGATGCCTATTGTGCATAATGATGAGTGTGCATGTGCAGAACTATTAGAATGAACCTGTGGGTCAGAAAACAACTCAGATGTTCTTCAATTCTTGTTTTGGATATTGTTTTCTAAAGCTTTGCGTCGTAATTCTGTTACACGAACATTAGTTGTTACCTAAACAGTGAATGCTTTGCTTGTTTTACTGCTCATTGACCTCTTTTACAGAGGTGGGCTTCCTCTGTTACCTTGTTTACGTTGGATCTGACTACGTGACAGTCCAGGGCAGTGCAGTGTTGTGCGGTATCACTCGCTCTGCAGTTCCTACGCTGACACCAGTGACACACGCTCGCGGACGGGGCGCTGAACTACACTGCCTTGCGCAATTCTTGGATGAGCCTGCTCTAGTTCATTAACCTCATTTTGGGTTTCATCATGTTGCTCATGTGCATTGATTTGGACTTGTGGCTGATTTTGTTGCTGGAACAGAGGATTTCTGTATATTGTCATTCCCCCTGGTTCAGCTTCGTTGTTATACTTAGTTTGTATGTTGTTTCCATCAGTTTTGGTTTTCTTTGGTTCTAAGTGACTTTCCTTTTCTAGAGTTTTCTTTATTTGCTCCAGTATTAAAATCCCTAGTTGGTTTTTTTAGGGAATCCATTATCTCTTCCATTTTATGCCTCAATTATTCCATTTCTATGTTATTTTCATCTTTTTTTACTTTTTCGAGAGAGCTGCCTACTCTGAAGATGTCTCCATTGAAGTTCTTTTCAGCTCCTGTAGGTGTCTCTTCCATCTGTCTCTGTCCACTATGTGCTGTTTCCTGCATCTCTCCAATAGATATCGCTAGTTGTCCAGCAGTCCTGTGTCAACTATGTGCTGTTTCCTGCGTCTCTCCGATAGATCTCGCTATTTGTCCAGCAGTGCAGCTGTCTTCCTCCTCCCTCGTCTTCTCTTGTTAGCTATTCATAACCTCTCTCGTAGGATTCCTATTCTCCTCCTTCTTTGTTTTTGTTTCGTTTTTCAAAGAATCTAAGCATTTTCTTATTTCACTCACCGCCTCTAGTAATGCATTCTTCATTTCCTTCTTCATATATCCTCCTTCTTTTGCCACTTTTCCAATCTTAATAAGAGCGTACTCAACATTTTGCACTGCACTGTCCACCATCTTACTCGGAGTCCATTTACTTAAATACTACATTGCATAGTTAGGTATACAAAGTTTCCAGTGATGATGAGGTTAGGTTTCATTCTTCTACACGCAATTTTTGGGTAGTATGTATAGTTCAGAATTTCATCTATGACTTCTAATGCAGTTTTTTTTTTTTAATTTATAACACTGCAGGTTTTTAATACTGCATTAATTTACTTTCTATGTGGCGGTGGTGGTCTAATGGGTAGAGTGTTCCTTTTGCTGTAGCATTCAGCATCGAACCATCTTTTTGCCATCCTTGTTTTTGGGTTTGTTTGTATCACTGAATTTTTTAGGAGGTCTTCTATTTGTTCTGTTGCTTTTTCAAGGTCTCCTTCCTCTATTAAAGTTTCTATCAGCTAATGAGGGTCTCCCACTCAAGAGGCTCCAGAAGGATAGCAGCTGTGTGGTTTTATCAGCAGATAAAGGGTACACCACAGTCATTTTGCAGCAGGCTGATTATGATGAGGAAGTGCCTCAATTTCTGGAGGACCCTACATACAGAATTTTGTAATATGACCCTATGGACAAAATTGACAGACCAGGGCTCTCTTGAAGAAAACCGGTGTTTTTGACAAGGTCATTAAACAAATACAAACTAGAGTTCAGTCCCACATATATTATATGGGTTGCCAAAAGCACACATAGATGATGTTTCACTGTGCCCAAGCATCTCAACATTGGTGCATTAACATAACTAACTGCCAAGTAATTGATATTCCCATAACTGGGGAAGTGTATTCACCACATCAGCAACTTGGGGAGGGGGGGAGGGGGGGGGGTGTCTCCTTGCCATGCAACGTCTCAAGCAGCTACATATCATAGAATCTGATATGTGGTCAATTTTTATTTGGTATCCCTGTTCCCTAGATTGCCACTGTAAGACTCATTAGAACTTACTGCAGAGAAATTTGACAATGCTCAGCTGGCATACACTAACTTCAACTTATTTTGTGTATATGTGCTAATACTAATGAGCAGACTGTTTTGTACCTGCAAGCCAACATCCAGTGCAGAAGAATGGAGTTCTTAAGACAGTAGTCCACAAGCACACACCTCGTGAGACACATATAGTCTGGCAGTATCAATAGAGCATTTATGATAAGTGTTCTGCAAGAATTGATACACAGCCAAACAGATTCAGAAGGCCCAGCAAGCAGTCACTCTGCCACGCCATCTAGATGAAGAGAAAGATGACAGAAAGACTGTGGTGTACCTGACTTATCCAGGGTCTGTTCCTGCTAAAATCCAAAGGGTTTTTAGGAAGCACAGTAACAAGTATGTATTGTATCTACCTACCAAAATATGAGGGGGACTTGGAAATGTGAAAAATAACTTGGGACTACAAAAACCAGGAATTTATAGTATACCGATACCTTGCCATTGTGGTATGTTGTGTATTGGCCAGACAACTGGGACAGTGGATATCATACATAAAGAACATCAGAGGCACACCTGAGTAAAGTCCTCATCTAGCACACAGTTTTAATCTACCAGGAAGTTTCAAATCAGCACATACTACACTGCAGAGTGAAAATTCGTTCTGGGAACCATCCCCGAGGCTGTAGCTAAGCCATGTCTCCACAATGTCCTTTTTCCCAGGAGGTTAATCCTGCAAGTTATGCAGGAGAACTTCTGTGAAGTTTGGAAGGTAGGAAATAAGTCACTGATGGAAGTAAAGTTATGAGGATAGTTGGTGAGTGGTTGTCAGATAGCTCAGTTAGTAGAACATTCATCAGCGAAAGGCTAATTTTCCAGGTTTGAATCCCAGTCCAGCATACAGTTTTTATCTGTCAGGAAGTTTAAAGTAGCATACTAATTACAACGAGAGAAAAGTCAGTTGGTGTTAAAAGTCTCATGAGTTGTCTGAAAGTATCAGAATAAATTCTTATAAAAATGCACCAATATTACCAAACCTAGAAGAGTATCATTCAGATTTATGCAGATGAGAGTAAATGAACAGTGGAATACATCGAACACCTTCTAGAGGTTTGTAACTGGGAAGTAGGTAATTGATAACATAATATAACAATAATTCTGTACCAACTAATTAACACATTTTCAACATGTAAGGAAATTGCAAGAACAAATTAATACCACATCACATCTAGTTTCAAAAATGAATAATACACAGGATGAGATATACAGACAGAGATCACTCTATACTTTCTGGAAGATATGTTAATGATGGTTATTATTATATGAAGAGAATGAACTGATGGCTGCTGCAATATATGTACTTAACTGTTGAGAGTAATCATAAACGGCAGTAACCATAAATGGCAGCTGGTGCTCATTTTTGTTGGTGGGGCCCAGAAAAAAGTCAGTAAACTTTATAATGGAATTGCTCTGAAGTGTTTGTTATGTAATCTTCATTTATGTCTTGCTGCTCAAAAAACATTAGAAAAATAATAAATATGGTAATGATTTCTAGCTTCTCTCCCATACTTAATAAATTAAAAGGCATTTTCAGCAAACAATCTACATTATTCATTTTAAAAGCACTCTAAGAATACTCAAGTTTCAATGATACTGCTGCAGAAAACAGAACACTATTGAAAGATAGGCCTGTATGCAGTTTGAAACACTTCCTATTGGTGAATGGCAGTAGGGGTGGGAGAAGGGGTTTGGAATACAGGACCAAACATGCATCACTTCAGTTATGTATGCACTTAATTCATACAGCTAATTCATACAACTAGCTTGGTTTCAACACTGGAGTTTCTGCTGGCACTTTGCTACAGTATTGTAGGATCTCAAAGGTTGGCCACCAGATGTTGAATAAATAATATGCTATTTAATGGAATGCTTCCTATTTCTGCTGATTTCAGGCAGCTGAATCCCAGAGTAAAACTGTTTAAGCTAGACTGCTTCAAAATATTTGATAGAATAATAAGTGAGACAGGAAATGGGTCTCACATATATCATTTCACCTCACTGCAATTTCCTGCCAGGAAAGCATTCAATGAGAGTTCTGTATGTGAAACAGATTTTGGTGCCAAATATAACAGAAACATTAATACAGCAGGGCTAGTTAATAGAATAGCCGCATTCAAATTCTAGCAGAAAGAGCTGATGAAGAGCCATTTGGATATTTTGAATTTTTAGTTTTCAGTGTATGGGTTATTAGAGGCTTATGCAAAATAAAAATAACGTTGAGGATATTTATGACAATTATAATTCACTTTCAGCAAATTAAAGATGATAAAAAACTGCTTATGGTGAAGCAGACTGTCAAATTCAGCTATCTTGTCAAGGGAATTGACACAGCTGCTACATTTGACTTCAATGACGTTAAGGATGGGTTTGATGTGCTCAAAGAAAGGAAACTGCAAGTAAAATAATAACAAGAACACAACTCTTTGAAAGAAATGTATCCTTAATACATAATTATAGCCCTTTTCTTTTATTTCCTATTAATGATGCATACACTGTTAATAATTTAATAGAAGAAAATAATATCTCTTCTTTATTATACATCATGGTAAAATCAATATACACTAGCTGCCACAAACAAAATGGCATAGATTTTGTTTTAATTTCAATTCTTTTAGAAAGTTTGGACAATTTGTAATTTATTTACCACATTGATGCATTAAATTTGTTGGGTGCAATATTTTTCACCTATATAGCTCATTTAAATAATATTCTTCAATAACACATCATTTTTATTAAACTTACTTTTCAAATATCTTATACCTATGTTGAAATATTTGCGGAGAGTTTTTCTGGGAGAGGGGAACTTAGCTTGGCAGTTCTGCTAGGGCTGCAGGATCTCTGGGCATAGTTCCAGCTGTGGGCCCCAGGTGCCCAGCCCCAAACACTGTGTAGACAAGTGGACAGGAAGGCAAGGAGGGTGGACAGGCACCAGGGTTCGCAGAGGGTAGCAAGGGAAAGGATATATGTGTGAGCTGGTCCATCCAGGTGGTCAGCCTGGATGGACCATCTTAGGGCCATTGCTTTTTCTTGTGTACATTAATGATCTCTCATCAGTTACACTGCCAGAAGCAGAGTTTGTTTCGTTTTCAGATGACACAAGTATTGCAATAAATAGTATGTAGAGTGTTCTAGAAAGATCTGCTAATGATATTTTCATGGATATTAATAAATGGTTTAAAGCCAACTCACTGACATTAAACTTCGAAAAGACTCACTATATGCAATTCAGAACCTGTAAGAGGTTTCCACCCAGCATATGCATAAAGTATGAAGAAGAGCAGATAGAAGAGGTTGACAGTCTTAAATTCCTGGGATTACAACTTGATAATAAATTCAGTTGGGAGGAGCACACCACAGAACTGCAGAAACGCCTTAACAAATCTGTATTTGCAATTCAAGTGTTAGCAGACATAGGTGACATAAAAATGAAAAAGCTTGCATACTTTGCCTACTTTCATTCCATAATGACATATGGTATAATATTTTGGGGTAACTCTTCAAGTCAAACAAAAGTTTTCAGAGTCCAAAAGCGTGTAATACATATTATTTGTGGAGTAAACTCATGGACGTCCTGTAGAAACCTCTTCAAAGAACTGGGTATACTAACTACTGCCTCTCAGTATATTTACTCCTTAATGAAATTTGTCTTAAATAATATATCTCTTTTTCCAACAAACAGCTCAGTTTATACATACAATACCAGGAACAAAAATGATCTGTACAAGGACTTAAAAGCATTTACTTTCGTTCAAAAAGGGGTCCACTACTCAGGAACACTCATCTTCAATAATTTGCCAGCAAACATAAAAAATTTAGTTACAAATAAAGATCAGTTTAAAAGGAGCCTGAAAGACTTACTAGTGGCCAACTCCTTCTACACCATTGATTAATTTTTAATAGAAACAAATGATGTATTGTATATATTCATACTATTAGTATTGGAACTTGACATCTTCTACATTGACAAGGATCTCATCAGCATAGATCTATGGAATGAAAAACTAATCTAATGTAATCTAATCGAATCTAGCTAGCCCTATGCTATGCTAAGGGGAGGGGTGAAGCAGAGAAAGGGAAACTGCTTGGTCATGTCACTGTGACTGCAGTTTTATGAGCAGGGGTTGTGGAAGAGTATGGACCACCTGATGCTGGCCCCTGGTGCTGGTCGAATGACCCAGGTACCAACAGCTCAGAGTAACATCGTGTCTCTGGAATGGAGTGATGGAAACTGGGCCTGACTATTTCTGGTCTGTGTCACTTGTACTACATCCAAGTCATGTCATACACAAACTGTTTGATATGACACTGAAAAATATACCAAAAAAATTGTATCAGAAAATATCTTGTGAGCCAGGCCTTCTGGCTCATCAGATGAGCCACCCCTGGTGACTTGAACTAAATGCAAGAGATCTTTTGTATTTAGAATAAGGAATATGTGCAGAGCACAGCAATTTATGAGTGCTGTCAGCAGAGTAAGGAACAGTTCTGTCATTACCTAAGAGTTGGAATAAAAGATATGTAAAACAACTTAAGTCAAAGAGTGAGAGTATCCCTAACCTGAATGTAAGTTATAACAAATAATTTGTGTCCTGGATTGGTAGGTTAGAGTCCAGCACATCTGAGTTCCCAGACTGGTGTTGTTCCTGGAGCAAAGCTGGTCACTTCAGTTGTCTGGTGCTCATTTAATGGTAAATACAATTTACATTTTAGGTGGCCAGTTGTCTTTTTTCTCCATTTCAAACAATTTCTGCCAGTTTGGTTCAGGCTATGAGGGTTCATTTGTACTTTTACCATAAGCAAGAGGGAGAAAAGAATCTTTCTCCATGAGAAGCAATTATTTCTTCATAATTTATCTGCATAACAAGAGACTGTACATAGACATGTAATTGACAGTTTGTGTCTGTGAAGGAATTATGTGCCTAAGAGGAAAAAGGTACCTTAAAATGAATGGACGATATATCTACAGTCATTAAAAAAGCATCTTTGTTATTTCCAGGAGAAAAAGGCTTATATTCAAGGACTGATGACACTTTCCTCTTAACTTTCTTAAGAGCAAGGAAACACAATGTGAATGAAGCCTTCAAAATGGTAAATTTTTTGTATTGATTGTTTCATAAGTAATCTAGTTATATGTTTTATTCTGATGTGTATCTTTGTTTACTCTCTCAAAAATTGAACCCTCCAGCATATGGAAACAACTGCAAATAATCAAATGGGAGATTGAATTAAAATTATGAAACAATAAATATAATTTAGAGCATTGTGAAATATCTTAAGAGACCTTTTCACTTTATTTATTTATTTATCATCTCACAGTGATACAGGATTTGTCATCATAGTACAATTAAAATAAGTAGTTCAAAACATATGTACACAAAGAACATATTTTTAAGTATTCTTTTATGAGGATGGGAGAGGTGGTCAACCATGGACTCTGGCATTTTCCTGAAGGGACTTAGCAGAATCACAGGAAACCTAAACCATGATGACCAGACAAACTCCTTCTACTGACTATGGGGTCAGTGTCTTAACAACTGTACTACCTCATTCAGCAGCTGTCTTTGATTTCCATACAATCTGCTCTGGATGACCTACAAAGGGGTAGTCAAAGATTTTTTTGTTTGAAGGCCATACAGTCCAGAATCAGTAGGCCACTCAGGCAAAATCACTGTGAGCATTGAGGCAGTCTCCCATTATTGTAGAAACCCATCTGGTAAAATGCCACATCTTGCAGTGTGAAGAATTCCATAACTGCCTGCTCCAAGTCCTCATCCAATAGGAATCAGTAATCCTTCAAAGCCGTTTTTTGGGAATCAAAGGCATGATAATCACATGGAGAGTGATCAAGACTATAGGGTGATTGCTCAAGTGTCTCCTACTTGAGTTGTTCTGTAATGGATGGTCTGGCCTCTTAGATCAATCAGCATTTTGTATCGAGTCATGGTAAGTACAGAACTTGGTGCACCATTCCACACTGTTTTTTTTTTCAACATTTGTGCTACTCCATATACATCCTTCATTCTATTATGGAAGTTTACTGGCGTTCATCCTTCAGCAGTCAAGAAAACAACAGCACATTGGTCTTATTTGAATGCATTTGGTAATAACATTGCCATAGTTCATGTTTCTGTATTTACAGCATGCAAATTAGAAAGACACAAATGTCACATTAATCCCTAGCCTACAACTCAGTGCTTGTATATCCACATTGGAGTCGTACTATGTTGCGCATATGCTACAGCAACATTCTCAAATTGAAACTTTTTGATTGCCCCTTATAATATAAAACATGATTTGCTCTTTATCACTGCACAGGCGAAGGATTCTCACTGTCTCCTGAACTACGAGCATGCTTCTGTGTCCCATCCTCTAACTTTGTTTGGAGAACAGACTCCAGACCCATAAGCCTACAACTATGCTTTCTACACATCTTCATGTCTTTCCTAGGCCACCTGAAAAACTGAGTCAACATCCATCCACAATCAATGATATGCTAAAGTTGGGAGAGTGACAAGACATTACTGTTGTACACTATAGATCCTTGAAATGTGATTTTCTTTTAAAAGCATTGTATTGTGATCACATATTGTAATATGATAGGGTGTTGTAGTTATCACCTTTCATTATTAACCTCCACTCTGTGTCCTCTAAGTAATCTGTAATTGTGTAATGTGCATTGTTTATGAAGAATGTTTTAGCTGTCTTTTTGAACAGATTTAATTCAGTCATCTTCTCTATCTCATTTACACCACTACTATGTTACTAAATTTTTTAATTGAATTGTATGAGAATAAGTTTTATATTTTTGAGTAGTTTTTTGTATACTGGAAAATGTACCACTATTAACAGATATATAACTTTTCTTTTGCTGGAAATAACCTGGGATATCAGCTTGTACTTTAGACTTCATTTTACAGTGTGAAATGTTACTTCCAAACTAAATAGTATACGATAATAAAAATTCACTTAGTAATAAAACAAGTTATGTTCAGTGGGGAAATTCTCAGTTTTCCTTTACAATGTCCGTGCATCATTAATATTAAATTTTAAATTGTTCATAGCTTGTTAAAAGCTGTTGTTCACCAGTGTTAGAGCGTACTTCACTTTTATGAGGACTGTAGACACTCAGTGTACATTTATGCCTATGTTTAATACCCTACATCTGCATGTCAGTATTGATTTGTATGTATAGTTTTCATCATCATGGCATATGTATAGTTTTCATCATCATGGTGTATGTGTAATAGCTCAGAAGAATGTATATCACTAGTGCCATGAATATATTCCTGAAGGATGGCCATTTTCTCATTTAGTGTTTTCACATCTTATTTTTCTAACCTAAGAACTGCGTGAATTGTAGTAGCATTTACTCAGAATGTTGTAACACAGGATTGCAAGGCAAACATGCAATGAATTATAACAGTTTACCTGCATTTCAGCATTATGAGAACTGAGTAGCTCTTAGGATAAAACAAATGAAGGTAGCTTGATTAATAAGCAAGTATTCTCATTGTTCATTAACTAAGCAGCCATTTGTGTATTACAGAATTTTGTAGGTTGGCTGTCTTTAATTTTATGTGTACTAATCTAGAAGTCTGGGACTTGTGAGTTATTACTCTAGAAGTATAAGACATTTATTGTGTGATCTATGTATGTATACCCTTATTTCATTACCGTAAATTCAGAAATAATAAAATATACACAAGTAGGTGGGAAGAAACAGTAACTGACAACCTTTACTATAGGGGAAACAATGTACAGGGAACAAATATAAAACTCTGAATTCAAAACAGCATTTTGTACCATAAAATTAAATTGTACAATTAATGGCACAAATTGTGTTATTCCACATTATGAAGGGGTGCTGGCTCAATATTTAAGGTGAGGAAATTGGAATCTGTGTACTAAAATGGAAGCCAAACATTGTTGTCATGGTCCTAATGTCAGATGATAGTACGTGTAATGTTTTACATTATCATATAATATGTGTATATTGTGTGTGGTGAACAGTGCTAAGAAATGAAGAACAATGTAGCACTAGTTTTTTATTTCAGAATCAGAATCAGAATTTTTATTATGCCATAACATACAAAGTCATATCACAGATCTGATGTACTGGGGACTCGTCAACATTACATTTACATTACAATTGCAATTTGTATGTACAGTATTACAATAACAATATATGAGCACTCCAGTTTACATGTATTACAAAGTAATATGTAACAACAGCATTTACATAGTGAACATATTTTTACAAACATTTATTTGACACAAAACTACTAAGCTTAATTTACAGGTGATGTTTCCTTGCTCAGACTTCCACATCATCATCCATAAATTCTTCTTCGGAGTAATAACATGTGCAGCTTTGGTTTCAGTTGCCCTAGCTCCATGTTGTTTATTTGTTTCTTTTTTAGCATATTGTAGATTTTCATGCCCATATATTCTGGCATTTGTGTATATAACTTTAACCTGTGAGTAGGAAGCATGAAGTTTGTCTTATTCCTAGTGCTGTAATGATGCTTAAAATTGTTGTCTGTGAATAACATAGGGGTACTGTATACAAAAATAATCAGTTCTCAGATGTACAAACAGGGGGCACTTAATATTTTTAGATTCCTTAACAGTGGGGGACAAGATTTTTTTGGCCTTGCGTTACATATATTTCTAACAGTTGATTTTTTAATTTTAATATTCTAATGATTTTGCTTGTATTACCCCAAATGATAATGCAATACCTTAAAACAGCTTCAATATAGCTGGAATAAACTACTTTTCTTATCTCCATGCTAGTTGAATACGAAAAAATCTTCATAGCAAAGGTCAGGCTGTTTAACTTATTTGCTAAGTATTCTATATGTGAAGACCAGGATAAATTTTGATCCAAATGTATTCTTAAAAATTTAACACAATCTGATTCTATCATTTTCTGGTTTCTGCAGGTAATATGAATTTCATTTGTCTTAGAGTTTTTAGTTTTAAACTGTAGTAAACGTGTTTTTCCAAAATTCAGTTTTAACGCGTTTAGTTGGAACCAGTTTTCTAAACTGTCTGGTAGATTTGTGACAGTTGATGGAATTTGTTCTGAGTGATTGTTTTCGATGAGGGCAGACATATCATCAGTGAATAAAGCTGAGTGTGAATTTATGTTTAGTGGCAAGTCATTTATGTAAAGTAAGAATAAAATTCGACCCAGAATTGAGCCTTGTGGAATGCCTTGTGAAATAATCATCCATTCAGAGAAGAAATTTCCCTTGCTTGATGATATAACTACTCTTTGTTTTCTCTTTGTGAGGTGTAACCTGAAACACTCTAAAACATGACCTCCAATTCCATATTTTTCCATTTTATACAGGAGCAATTGATGGTTTACACAATCAACTGCTTTTGTGAGGTCACAAAAGGTTGCTAGACTTGTCTAAGGCATAACAAATTTTTTTCACAAACTCAGTTGTGATGTCTATTGTGTTTTTGTCTTTCTGAAAGCCATATTGATTATCTGACAGTATGTTTGATTTTTCTATAAATCTTTTGATTTGCATTACTACCACTTTTTCAAATATTTTTGAGAAAATTGGGAGAATAGAGATTGGGCGGTAGTTTCCCATATCTTCTCTCGAGCCTTTGTGGAGGCAATGGTGGAAACAAACAAAAATCCAGAAGTAGGACTTAGGTTGAATAGATATTACAGGTAAGATTCACTGATGTCATTGCTACCCTCAGTGAATCTGACGATGTATTGCAGGACCTGATGAATGAAATGAACATGTTGATGATCACAGAATATTGACTAAGAGTATAGAAAAGCACACAAAGGTAATCAGGAGTATCAGAAATAAGAATAGTGATCAACTTACTATCAGAGTTGGGACTACACAGAAGATAAAGTGAAGTAAATGTGTTATCTAGCATGATTGTGACTTGTCTGGAAAACATGGAAAATTTGGGCTCTCTGAAAAATTGAATTTACTGTAAAAGTCAGGGAAATCTTAGGAAATTGTGAAAGCCCAGGAAATTCTGAAAGTCACAGGGAATTCTGAGACACTCTAAGGGGAGCTGAACTGCTTGTTAATGGAAAGAAATGTCATAAATCACTCTTGACTTTATGCCTTGGTAACAATTGGTTGTAGAGATAGCCAATAAAGGTGAACTGAATAGGTCTGACCGAGCGAGGTGGCGCAGTGGTTAGCACACTGGACTCGCATTCGGGAGGACGACGGTTCAATCCCGTCTCCGGCCATCCTGATTTAGGTTTTCCGTGATTTCCCTAAATCGCTTCAGGCAAATGCCGGGATGGTTCCTTTAAAAGGGCACGGCCGATTTCCTTCCCCATCCTTCCCTCACCAGAGCTTGCGCTCCGTCTCTAATGACCTCGTTGTCAACGGGACGTTAAACACTAATATCCTCCTCCTGAATAGGTCTGATGTTAATTGCAGCCTTCAGTTTGCACAATTTTGAGTATGATGCAGTGTAATGTGCACATGGAAATTTTTCTTGTGACTATGAATTTATCGTTCAAACAAAAGCGAAGGTGAACTTTTTAATATAACAAAAATATATAAATATGAATCCATATTTGTGTATGTGTTTTTTAGATTAGAATCGAACACCCAGGTTTGTAACATGGCAGAGTGGGATGACATACAACCTTCCATACAGTACTACATCAGCCATAGTTTTTGATGCCAATCTCATTCACCACATCAATCTTAGAGTACAATATGTTGAGAATGTGGGTTTCGCGGGAGCCGTGCCAGAGATAAATCCCTGCAGTCACACTATTGTCTGTGTCCTTGGTGGCTCAGATAGATAGCCGGCACGATAGCTCAGCGTGTTCGGTCAGAGAGCTGGTAGGCCTCTGTAATAAAAAAACTGAGTGGAAGGATCAACCACTGAACTTGAACAGGATGTCTTGTGACGTCCACAATGACCAAACACAACGATCAATAACGAGGAGGGGGGATAGGTGGATAGAGTGTCTGCCATGTAAGCAGGAGATCCCGGGTTCGAGTCCCACTCAGGGCACACATTTTCATCTGTCCCCGTTGACGTATGTCAATGCCTGTAAGTGGCTAAGGGTTTTCATTTCACTGTAATTTCATTTTAACGAGCTGCATGGTCACCGATGGTATCTGTTCTTTCGGACACGTCTGAAAGAACAGATACCGTCTTAGTATATATATAATAATTTCAAAACTATGTTAGCATAATGCAGCTAACAGTGATTTGATAGTAATTGAAATGCCAATTAAAAATATTGTTAACAGTTTCAGCTATGGTTTCACATGGCACCATTAGTACATTTTGTAAACTTGTTATCAGAATATGTACTCCACAGTGTGTTATTGCTTATGTTCAAGTCAATTTATGTAAACCTTTAAATTGTTAACTGTAACTCCAGTAAAAATTTGTTCATAATAAGTAGTGTGATATGTAAAGCATTATTGTAATTATACTTAAGTGCTGTGGCACAGACCACACATGTGGCAGTCTTGTGCTACCTTTTGTAGCACACACTTTGTACAAGTTTGTCAGTTTCATTAATACATTGAAGTTTTGCACAAAACACTACGTCAACACTGTATTTGATATGCAAGAATAAGTAAACCGTGGGCAGCACTATTTAAAATTGATAGCTATTATGAAAATGCAGATTTGCACCCATCACCAAAAGAGTCTTACTGTGGATAAGTTAGGTAAGCTGCAGGACACGGTTTACTGGATTCAGTTATTTTGCACTAATTTCAGTGCAAAGTAGTACTTAGATAACTTTCTGACAGTTCCGTGCTTCAAGCCATGAGTATAGCTAATATTGAGAACTCATATTTGAAACATTATGCATCATTGCTATCGAAGTCTGTTGAAACTCCATTCTTGTAACTGTAGTTTGAAGCATGTTACTGCAATAATTTCGCTTTCAGTTGATGTTATCACACAGTGGTGTGACACTGTAAGATGAATAATGAAGTGAGTGACTAGATTTATAGGTCACCGAATTGTTGATAAAACTATAAACTGTAGCTGCACTTGAAATAATCACAAATGTGTGATGTGGCAACTCAATAACTTTCTTTTGCTTTTATGGAAAGTAGTAAAGAAAAATTTTCTCTCATTTACAACAAATACTGGTTCATGGAAAACTGGAATTTCAACCTGGAAAAACATGGAAATCTTTTGATAAAACAAAACTGCCACCCTACCACAGAAGCGAATTAAAACATAACAGATGAAACTATGAAGATATAAGAAGTAAACTAGCAGAGGCAAAGAGAGCATTTCTCACAAAGAGAAGTGTAGTACCACGCTTAGGTCTTAATTTGAGGAGAAAATTTATAATAATGTTGTTTGGAGCACAGCACTGTACCAAGTTAGTCATCGACTGTGAGAAAACTGGAAAAGAAGAGAATCAAATCTTTTGGGATGTGATGTTGTAGAAGCAGGCTAAGTGGATTAATAAGATAAGAAATGAGGAAGTTCACTACAGTATCATCTACTAAAGGGATTTGTGGAAAATACTGATTAGAAAAAGGGACAGGTTGATAGAACATGTGCTAAGGCACTAGGGAGTAACTTCCATAGGAAGCCATAGAGGGAAAAAATTTTAATTGATAACAGAAATTGGAATATAGCCAACATATAATTGAGGATGTTGGATGTAAGTGCTACTCCAAAATCAAGAGATTGGCACAGGAGAAGAAAATGGTAGCAGGTGGTATCAAACCAGACTGATGACCAGCTGGGTGAACTGGGATCAGGGTGGGGATGTGGGAGACAGAGAGAGATTGGCAGTGGCAAATGCAAGAATAATTCAATTGTTGATCAACCCTCTGTCTAGTTTTGTTGCCAATCCCAGAGTGTATAAATTGAAATGGAATAAAGTTTTAGTGACTATGGAAGCACCTGAAGGAATGCTACTAAATCAGCATAAAGAACTCCTGAAGAGTGATCCCTTGGTCACATGACTCGGATAGTGAAGCTTCATTTAGGATATGCAGATACATGACACAGGTAGTTTGTAACAGAATGAGTAACCTAACGTGCAACAGTAAAAACTGCAGCTAAAACAATAGGACAAACAAATGTTATTGTTAAATAAATCTACTGAGCACAATAGTGGCAAAAGTTTAGAAGAAGGAATGAAATCTAGAGTTGCACAGAATAGTTATTTAAACAACCCACCTAGCAAGAGTTTGTTATAGTAATAATCACATCAAACAGAAAAACAAAGCCTCATAAGATGTGTGTGTAGAAGATACAGATATAGTTCAAAAGACACTAGATCAACCAGATTTAAGCACTGCAGAATGAACTTGGCTGTTAGGAGATCATCAGGATGAGAACTGGATGTTTCATGAGAAAGAGTACCTGAAAGTACAATTCTGCAATTAAGAAGAGCTGCAAGAAAACATGTAGATCATTTGAATAGAAATCAGTGAAGGGCATGAAGTGAAATCTTACAGATTTGGCCTGAAGTGTAAGAAAGAGAATCTTGGAGATTTTATAATTTCTTTGTTTATTTCATTGCTTAGCAGTTATCTAAAATTTCATGCCCTTGGTTGCTATCAAGCTACATCACAATAAAAATTATTATGCTTAAAGCATACTATATTCTACACATCAGTTCGGGGTAATAGGCAACATGTGGTTGCAAGCCCCATTAGAGTTTTACATGACCATAACAGATACAGGCATGACTATCGGAGATTTGAAGTCTATATGCAAAATGAAAAAAGGGCATTGCTTATGATGGTGCCTGCATACATAACACATTAAGATATGATTGTGCTGCTAATTTCCTTGACATGCATCCTACCTGATTTTAAGACACTGACAAAGCCATGTGTCCTTCCACTTCAATTTTATTTTTCTGAAGCTTTAATAGCTTTTCCAGTTTATTATTGGTGCTTGTACTGCAAATTTTGGATTCACTCTATGGTCCATTAAGCTTCATTGTGGTTTAGCACTCTTTCTGATTCTAGTGTCTAGAAATGTTAATCCTAGTTTTTCAGCAAGTTGACTGATCAGTACACTACTTTGGCAGTACATTAAATAATCGAGTTTTTGTCACAAGAAACATAAATTTACTTTTTAATTGCAATATCTATATTTTTTCTGCAGTAATTCATATTATGGCTTTTAAAAGAATATGACTTAATCTTTATTTTCAAGCATTAAGGTAAACTGAATTTTGAAGTTCTCACAACCAACAGTTTCCTAAACATTTTCAACCACCATTGCTGATTCCCCCATGTTATATATTAGCAGTAAGCAATTAATTTCTTTCTTGGACTTTCCATAGCTTGAAAACTTCTACGAAATGAAGGAGTCTTTTCCAGAACACCTTGAACCATACCTTCCATCAGAGAAAAGTAACATTTATGATATAGAAGGAATGACTGTTTTAGAACAAAAAGATGATGATGAAAGAGCTGTAGTCATCATAAGAGTGGGTAAGTGACATTTTAAAAGATAATGAATTTTATTTATTTGCTTGTTAAATATTTGTTGTTTAAAAATTTTATTGATCATTCTCTGTGATATTGTGAACTCATCAGTATCATGACAGAAAATTTTTATGACATTAAACAATGGAAACTCCAAGTTGGTACATCACCAATACTGTGAAAAGTATAGATTTCTAGTCACTGTAAAGATGGCCCATTGAGCTGCAGACAGGCACAACAAGAAGACTGTTACAAATTATAGCTTTCAGCCAAAGCTTTCTTCAGCAAAGAGGACACACACATATTACTACAAGCAAACATACCTCAGACACACATGACCTCTCCACCACCAGCTTTCTTGAACTGTCCAGATGGGAGTTGTCATTACAAAACATTCTCTGTTCTTGAAACTATCCCAGCTTCATCCTACAGTAACCTACCATCCCTGCAACTGCCACCCAACATCTTCTGACCCCTTGTCTGGTCACCTCCTCCCTTGTCATATTCCCTCACCCTTTTTGTGTGCTGCCTTCTGCCCATGTGCCACTCATCCTTTCCCCTTCCCTGCACCCCTCCTTAACTTCTCACTTTTTCCTCCTCCCCCAACCTCCTGATGCTGTGCTTGGCAGTCTTCCCTGCCCCATGGCAGATTGCTATTCATATGACAGTCACATTGTGGTCAGAGCTGCTGGTGGTAGTTGTCATCTGTGCATGAAGTGTGCTTGCCTGTGTGTCTTCTTTGCTGAAGAAGGCTTTGGCCGAAAGCTATGTGTAAGAGTCTTTCCATTGTGTCTGTCTACAACTCAACAGTTCATGTTTAGTGAATAATGTTCTATTGTTTTTCTAATATTGTTTATGACATTAAATTCTTTTATACTGTAATAGTCTTTTGATACCATCATCATAGATCACTTTTAATTTCTAATTAAGTATTGTTAGTTGCTGACTGACGTTAGTAATTTCACAATATTACAGAAAACACAGATTTCAGAAAAGTTACAGTAGAAGAGTGTTTCCAGCTAATAACAACAGTGCTTTTATTTTGTTGTGAAGATCAATATGTTCAAATTTCTGGTATAACTGTCATTGTGGATCTAAAAGGATTTGGATTTCAACACGCAATTCGTGGAACACCAAAAACTTTGTCTTTATTTATTAAAATGTTTCAGGTAAGGAATTTATTTTTGATTCCTGTATTTTCAAATTATGTCAGATAAAGGTACCCAGTTTTTCAATGTTATAGAATGATGTCATGTTTCAGGGTAGTTTTCCACTAAGGCTTAAAAGTGTTCATATTGTAAACCATCCAAAACTTTTTGCACCTTTTTTTACATTGGCAAAGCAGTTTATGAAAGAAAAGATGAGGAGAAGGGTAAGTGTTTTATTTTAATTAGAATGTGTTCACTCTGTAACAGGCTACTTCTTTTTCATGAATCGTTAGTTTGATGCTTTAATAAATAAAAAGACAGAAATTTAAAGAAGTTCACTACAAAAGAAAAAAAATGCCCTCTTGAGGCTGGGTCATTTCCTCATTTTAATTTTAATTTTTGAGATAAAAATACTGTGTTCCTATTTTCAGTGCTGATGTTTCACTGTTAAATGATTTTTCAGATTCACTTTCATGGTACTGACATGTCTTCACTGCACACACACATACCTTATGAAATTTTACCACAACAACTGGGAGGAATGCTTCCAAATTTCAATTTCACTAGTTTCAGAAATAAACTTCAACAACATGAAGATAAGATTGCAGGTAATAACGTCATGAATTATCACAAATTCAGTTATGTAGTAAGAACAGTATTGGTAGGACTTGACATTTATAAATTTGACTAACTCAGATCAGCAAAACTAAGCTAATACTTCTTCCTAAGAATGTCATTGTTTTGAGAATTAAATTTCTGTACTTGATTTCCCCTGCAAAAATAAAAGCCCAGTTTGACAAGAAACTCCACTGTGCACATCTCAGTTTCCCCATTAATTTAATAACTGTATGTGATGTTAGGACAGATGTTAGGACAGAATCACATGTGGATAGAAAATTTTGAATATAAATTAAAAAAGATACACAAATCAGTTCTCCTCCAGTTTCATTACCTTAATCCTGAATCATATTTTTCTGAACTCTCTATCCTCATCTGCTTTTGCATATATATATGCACCTGAACTTTGAGGCTAATACACTCTCCTCCAGTTTCATTACCTTAATCCTGAATCATAGTTTGCTGAATTCTCTATCCTCATCTGCTTTTGCACATATATATGCACCTGAACTTTGAGGCTAATACACTGTACATCCAGGAGTCTCTTGCTGTAGAGTTTACATATAGAATTCTAATGAATATCTGTACACGTCATTTGTTGATGTAAACAGTTAACTAAGTGGCCTATCCACATCAGACCGTCTTCAAAAATTGCTGAAGTTTTCACAATTTTCAAAAGCTTAAAGAAAATTTCTCTGGCTTTGAATTTCTGTTGCAGCTGTAGCCAGAGCAAAATATTCTACTTCTGTTAAGCATTGTAAAATGTTTATCTTCTTATAGATCTCCCATCTGTTTTAATTCCTGAATTAGCATCAACATAATACAAAATAAAACATGAATTTCTATCTATGTGATATATTTCAACATCAGTTCTTCCTTTAACATATTGAGAAATTTGCTTCTCACCCTTTTAATATATTTCTCCAGGTTTATTTTGACATATGTTAGAATAGTTAACTGATGCACTTGCACTAGTTTTGAGGTGGTCATTGTGTAATTAAACAACCAGTTCTACAGCTACAGCAATGCTCTGAATACCATAGGGTCCCTTTGGACAATACTACATATTAGGTTCTTCCCTTTCCATTCACATTCACAGTGTGTAAAGAATGATTGGTTAAATTGCTCTGTGGATGCTGTAATTAGTGTAATTTCATCTTCATTGTTTGTACTGGAAATATTTGCATTCCTAGACTCCTCATTTAATATAAGTTCTTGAAAATTTGCAAGTAGTCTTTCACAGGATAGTGAACAGCTATCTTCAAGTGTCTGCCAGTTCAGGTGGTTTGTATTTCTGTGAGGATTTTCCAAATGTCAAATAAACCTGTGATCTATCCTATTTCCATTAGGATGGATCACAAGTGTGTTTCATAAAAAATTTAATTTGTGGATTGACTGTGTTTTCCTAGCATCCTGCCAATGAACCAGAATCTGCCACCTGCATTACCTACAGTTGAGCCTATATGACCATTCCATTTCATATCCACACAAGTTCTTACACCCAGGAATTTGTATGCTTTGACTTATTCCAGTTGTGACTCATTGGCATTAGAAGTAGAGTGCCATATTTCATGTAATTCTGAACATTGAAAGCTAGTTGGCAATCTTCACACTACTTTGAAATTTCATCGAAATCTGGCTGAATAGTTGTGAATTTTTTTTCATGTGGTACTACAGTACAGGTAACAATATCACGTACAAAAGCCTTAATTTGCTATTATTATTGTTTGCCAGGCCATTAATATACAACAAGGCTCCCTAACACACCTCCCTAACACCTGAATTTACTTCTTCTTTGGTTGACTACTCTCCATCTAAGATTACACGTTACACCCAAGAAATTCTTAATCCAGACACAAATTCAATTTGATACCCACATGATTAGACTTTACTTAATAAGGTTTAGTATGATACTCATCAAAGGATTTTTGGGAGCAAGTATCAGTGTATTGAATGCTAGTTTTGTGGACAACTTTTGCTGCACTTCTTGTCGAGGGTTGTCTCCTGTCCTTTCTTCAACCCATGATAAAGCTATTTATTTGAGGAATCCACATGGTTAAAAATGGTGTTATCTCAGTTACAAATTGTATGTAGAATATACTAGGTATTCCATCAGGCCTGGGGTCTTGTTAAGTTTTAGTAATTTCATCTGTTTCTTAACCCAGCTGACACAAACAATGATATCACTATTTTTTTCAGTAGCATAAGAATTAAGGGCAAGGGCAACAGTCTGGATGATTGACTGATCTGGCCTTGTAACAATAACCAAAACGGTCTTGCTGTGCTGGTACTGCGAACGGCTGAAAGCAAGGGGAAACTACGGCCGTAACTTTTCCCGAGGGCATGCAGCTTTACTGTATGATTAAATGATGATGGCGTCCTCTTGGGTAAAATATTCCGGAGGTAAAATAGTCCCCCATTCGGATCTCCGGGCGGGGACTACTCAAGAGGATGTCATTATCAGGAGAAAGAAAACTGGCGTTCTACGGATCGGAGCGTGGAATGTCAGATCCCTTAATCGGGCAGGTAGGTTAGAAAATTTAAAAAGGGAAATGGATAGATTGAAGTTAGATATAGTGGGAATTAGTGAAGTTCGGTGGCAGGAGGAACAAGACTTCTGGTCAGGTGACTACAGGGTTATAAACACAAAGTCAAATAGGAGTAATGTAGGAGTAGGTTTAATAATGAAAAGGAAAATAGGAATGCGGGTAAGCTACTACAAACAGCATAGTGAACGCATTATTGTGGCCAAGATAGATACGAAACCCACACCTACTACAGTAGTACAAGTTTATATGCCAACTAGCTCTGCAGATGACGAAGAAATTGAAGAAATGTATGATGAAATAAAAGAAATTATTCAGATAGTGAAGGGAGACGAAAATTTAATACTCATGAGTGACTGGAATTCGAGTGTAGGAAAAGGGAGAGACGGAAACATAGTAGGTGAATATGGATTGGGGCTAAGAAATGAAAGAGGAAGCCGCCTAGTAGAATTTTGCACAGAGCACAACTTAATCATAGCTAACACTTGGTTTAAGAATCATGATAGAAGGTTGTATACATGGAAGAACCCTGGAGATACTAAAAGGTATCAGATAGATTATATAATGGTAAGACAGAGATTTAGGAACCAGGTTTTAAATTGTAAGACATTTCCAGGGGCAGATGTGGACTCTGACCACAATCTATTGGTTATGACCTGTAGATTAAAACTGAAGAAACTGCAAAAAGGTGGGAAGTTAAGGAGATGGGACCTGGATAAACTGAAAGAACCAGAGGTTGTACAGAGTTTCAGGGAGAGCATAAGGGAACAATTGACAGGAATGGGGGAAAGAAATACAGTAGAAGAGGAATGGATAGCTTTGAGGGATGAAGTAGTGAAGGCAGCAGAGGATCAAGTAGGTAAAAAGATGAGGGCTAGTAGAAATCCTTGGGTAACAGAAGAAATATTGAATTTAATTGATGAAAGGAGAAAATATAAAAATGCAGTAAATGAAGCAGGCAAAAAGGAATACAAACGTCTCAAAAATGAGATCGACAGGAAGTGCAAAATGGCTAAGCAGGGATGGCTAGAGGACAAATGTAAGGATGTAGAGGCTTATCTCACTAGGGGTAAGATAGATACTGCCTACAGGAAAGTTAAAGAGACCTTTGGAGATAAGAGAACCACTTGTATGAACATCAAGAGCTCAGATGGAAACCCAGTTCTAAGCAAAGAAGGGAAAGCAGAAAGGTGGAAGGAGTATATAGAGGGTCTATACAAGGGTGATGTTCTTGAGGACAGTATTATGGAAATGGAAGAGGATGTAGATGAATATGAAATGGGAGATACGATACTGCGTGAAGAGTTTGACAGAGCACTGAAAGACCTGAGTTGAAACAAGGCCCCCGAAGTAGACAACATTCCATTGGAACTACTGACAGCCTTGGAAGAGCCAGTCCTGACAAAACTCTACCATCTGGTGAGCAAGATGTATGAAACAGGTGAAATACCCTCAGACTTTAAGAAGAATATAATAATTCCAATCCCAAAGAAAGCAGGTGCTGACAGATGTGAAAATTATCGAACAATCAGTTTAATAAGCCACAGCTGCAAAATACTAACACGAATTCTTTACAGACGAATGGAAAAGCTAGTAGAAGCCAACCTCGGGGAAGATCAGTTTGGATTCCGTAGAAATAAAGGAACACGTGAGGCAATACTGACCTTACGACTTATCTTAGAAGAAAGATTAAGGAAAGGCAAACCTACGTTTCTAGCATTTGTAGACTTACAGAAAGCTTTTGACAATGTTGACTGGAATACTCTCTTTCAAATTCTAAAGGTGGCAGGGGTAAAATACAGGGAGTGAAAGTCTATTTACAATTTGTACAGAAACCAGATGACAGTTATAAGAGTTGAGGGACATGAAAGGGAAGCAGCGGTTGGGAAGGGAGTAAGACAGGGTTGTAGCCTCACCCCGATGTTATTCAATCTGTATATTGAGCAAGCAGTAAAGGAAACAAAAGAAAAATTCGGAGTAGGTATTAAAATCCATGGAGAAGAAATAAAAACTTTGAGGTTCGCCGATGACGTTGTAATTCTGTCAGAGACAGCAAAGGACTTGGAAGAGCAGTTGAACGGAATGGATGGTATCTTGAAGGGAGAATATAAGATGAACATCAACAAAAGCAAAACGAGGATAATGGAATGTAGTCGAATTAAGTCGGGTGATGCTGAGGGAATTAGATTAGGAAATGAGACACTTAAGATAGTAAACGAGTTTTACTATTAGGGGAGCAAAATAACTGATGATGGTCGAAGTAGAGAGGATATAAAATGTAGACTGGCAATGGCAAGGAAAGCGTTTATGCAGAAGAGAAATTTGTTAACATCGACTATAGATTTAAGTGTCAGAAAGTCATTTCTGAAAGTATTTGTATGGAGTGTAGTCATGTATGGAAGTGAAACATGGACGGTAAATAGTTTGGACAAGAAGAGAATAGAAGCTTTCGAAATGTGGTGCTACAGAAGAATGCTGAAGATTAGATGGGTAGATCACATAACTAATGAGGAAGTATTGAATAGGATTGGGGAGAAGAGAAATTTGTGGCACAACTTGACCAGAAGAAGGGATCGGTTCATAGGACATGTTCTGAGGCATCAAGGGATCACCAATTTAGTATTGGAGGGCAGCGTGGAGGGTAAAAATTGTAGGGGCAGGCCAAGAGATGAATACACTAAGCAGATTCTGAAGGATGTAGGTTGCAGTAGGTACTGGAAGATGAAGAAGCTTGCACAGGATAGAGTAGCATGGAGAGCTGCATCAAACCAGTCTCAGGACTGAAGACCACAACAACAACAAGAATTAAATTGGAGCCTAGTAACTAGGTACTCCTTTTTAAAAGAAAGTTTAAAAATGAAGTTCATTTCTGCTTGTGCTTTGCTACTCTCAGTTTCAGTTCCTGCATCCCTCTGTATGATTTATTTCAGGTCATGTCTCCATAAATGTCTTCACTGGAGTTGACTTCCATCAATGTGCTACATTGTTTTCACTCTTCTGTACTGAATCTGTTCAGTTTTTGAATTTAGTGTATTGAGTATGGATCGATCCCATTGATTCTCTGTGTATAAATTCCCAGACAGAATTTTGGGTGTATGGTAAACTCATATGGTATGTTCTCCTGCCTGAAGAATATCTTCATCTCATCTGAAATTCATTCACGACCAATGTCACATTCAAGTTTGCTGATTTAAATATTAAAATGGATAGTAACCATTCTATAAAATACTTTTAAATAATAAAAAAACTTCAATTTTTGATTGAAGACTATAAACTGCAATAAAGTGCATATAATCATCAAAGAAAGTCACCTTACATATCTTTCCATGAAAAGTTAGATTGATACCCACCACACAAAGGAGGTATTTCACTGTAGACAGCCACAATGACAAAGAATAATAGAAATATTCAGCTTTTGGACTATGCCCTACATCAGAAGTAGAAAACGCACAGACATTCACACAAGCACAACTCATACACAGATGACTGCAGTCATCTCCATGCACTATGGCATTATTGCAGGTACAGCATTGGGAAGCTGTTCTGCAAGACAGAGAAGGGGGATAGGAGAGAAGTGAGAGAAATATTAAAGAGTCTGTACCTGTGTGAAGGTTGAGGACAGGGGGGTTATGGGAATGAAGGTTATTTTACTGCAACTTATTAAAATCTGGTAATGATGGAGAGAATCCGGATGGCACAGGCTGTGAAGCAGTTGTTAAAGTGAAACACATACTGTTATGCAGTATGTTTAGCAACTGGGAGGTCCAGCTGTATCTTGGGCACAGTTTGGCAGTTGTCATTCATGCAGACAAATAGTACGTTAGTAGCCATGCCCATGTAGATTGTGGGACAGTGGTTGCAGCTAAGTTTGTGTATTGTATGGGTGCTCTCACAAGTAACTCTGCAATGGATGGAGTACAAGATGTCTTTGACAGGACTGGAGCAGACGATTGTCAGATTGTGTATGGGACAAGCCTTGCATCTGGGACTGTTGCAGGCATATGAGTCATGAGGCTGAGGGTTAAGGGTTGAGAGCAGGGGTGTAATAGGGACAGAGAAGGATATTCCATAGGTTGGATAGGCATAGAATAGTGTTGTGAGATGGTGGTAGGTTAGTGACGAGAATATTTCTCATTTCAGGGTTCAGAGAGAGCTAATTGAAACCTTGATGGGGATTATGATTCAGTTACTCCATTCTCGGATGGTATTGAGTCACAGGAGCAGTGTTCATACATACCCAGACTAGATATGTGTGGGATGGGAGATGACTGAGGAGCCAAGCCATGGGAGATTTGTTTCTGAACAAGGTTGGGAGGGTAATTTTTGTCTGTGAACACCTCAGTGAGATTCTTGACATATTTTGGGAAGGAAGCTTGCAAATATAGATGCAATGACATAAGGTGGCTAGACTGTAGGGAAGGGACTTCTTGATATGGCATGGGTGGCAACTGTCGATGTGGGGGTATTGCTGGTGGTTGGTAGTTTGATGTGGCTGGAGGTACCGATGTAGTCAACCTCGAGGTGGAAGTTGATGTTGAGGAGGGTGGCTTGTTGGGCTGAGGAGGACTAGGAGAAGTGAATGGGGGAGACACTGTTGAGGCTTTGGAGGAATGTGGATAGGATGTCCTCACCCTCAGTTCAGATCAAGATGTCATCAATGAATATGAACTAGGTGAGAGGTATGGGATTCTGCATGGTTAGGAAGATTCATCTACATAGTCCAAAAATGGGTAATTGTAGGTAACGCCTTCAAAGTAGAAGAGTATATAGTTGGTATGAGGACCAGGAAGAAGGTTGTAGGTTTGGAGTCAGTTGGACTTTGGGAAAGGTTATACTGAATAGTGGCATGGCCATTGTCATTAGAGGATGTTAGTATAGAAGAAGGTGACATCAGTAGCGACAAGCAAGGTGCTTGATGGTAAAGATCAGGAACTGTGGTGAATCAGTGGAAGAAATGGTTGATGTCTTTTCTATGGGAGGGTAGGTTATTGATTCACAAGGGCAGAGATTCTCTCTGATGGGGCACAGCAACCAATCACCTGAGGCACAGTTGCATTCAGGCCTTAGCACATGGAGACAACAGTGATCATGTGTATGAGTCGTGCCTGTGTGAATGTGTGTGTGTTTTCTATTTCTGATAAAAGACATAATCCAAAAGCAGTGTATTTTTGGCGTTCTTTTTCTTTGTGTATGTCCATAACTCAATGCCTTCTTTATTTGGTGAACAGCAATCCATCCCTTCTACATTGTTGTTATTCCATCATACATTTTTCATTGCTTGATTTTTTCCATCACAAGAGACATGCTGTATAGGAACAAGCACATCACTATCTATTAATTCAGATGCTCATTTGACTGTAGGCAAAGCATGAGTTAGTTATAAACTGCATTACCTTCTTTATAACTCAAACATTTATTTACAGATTTTGAACACCTGGCCTTGTTCAGTCATCCAAATTATTTATGCCACACAGCAAAATCTTTCTCTAAAATACAGCTATTCCAATTTTCCCTTGTCCATTTGATTATGAGAGTATACAATCCATAATCTTTTCTGTTTCCTATAGATACAGTTTTATTTTGGTTGTGAAATGAGCTGTCTGACTTTCCTAAGCCAATATGACAACCAGCCATTTGTAATTTATGTGCTAACAACTTCACCAACGATGCACATTGGTAGAAAGATACCTATTTTAGCATCTTCAAGTTTCCTTATAGTAGTTAAAGAGTGAGTTCATTAATTATACGCGTCATTGCTCCTGAGTCCAAAAAATACTCTATTTTTTATCAGTACAAATTCTAGTAATAACCAAGACATCCAGATTATCTTCATTATGAGTTGTTTCCAGTGAATTTGCACCTACACTAGCGGAGTTGTTACTTTTGTGTTTTTTTTAGTCATTCTTTTTTACATTGTACTCTAATATGACTTACTTTTCCACATCTATAGCAAGCATTTGGGTTATGATTTAGTGCCTGCCAGCCAAGTGCCATGAGATGTTCTTGTTACTTGACCTTTCCTCCAGATTCTCTGTAAAAGAAATGCTGTCACAACAAGAGTTCTTATTGTGATGTCTTGGCACTTTTAGAATTGTACTGCTTCAGTTCTTCACCTGTTAGTGTACCTTTTACAAAACTCAAGTTTTAAAGTCACTGTAGCACTAACAACAGCTACAAATGACAAATATATAATTTCTTCAGTGATAGCGTTGAATATTCTAAAATCTCACATTATTTTATAAAACTTCAAAAAGTGATTTTCAAGAGCCTAAATGCTGGCATAAAACTTCATTAATAACAATGTCTTTAATAGTAAACATTGATTAGCAATATCTTTAAGCCCAATAGTTTCAGTTACTTATTTTTAAAAATGTGTAGGTAGTTTCCTTGCCCCAGGCACTATCCAAGTGGCTGTTCAAAATCTGTTGGTTTTTCTGTGCCACACTTTCTGTCATATTTGTGATGTGCTTCTAGTTGACCTTTCTTCTGTGCACATTGTTCAGCAGTATCATCTTGAATAAACTCCTCCAGGTCCATATAAGGCTTTTCTGTAATACTCAGTAACTTGAACTCACTTAAAAGATGTTAGTCGTATATTTCCTGTTGCTGAAACTCATGCTAGCAAGTAGAGGTATTGTATATCACTGCCAGACAAGTGAAAGAGAGAGAGAGAGAGAGAGAGAGAGAGAGAGAGGCCATTACTGACCTTGAATCTAAAGTTGTAACTTCACTTCTATTACAACACCGTCAGGTGGCTTGCAGAGTGTGGATGTAGATGTAGAATTTTTGTGCTTTTGTTGTTACACCAGCACATTTAGCAACTCTGCTTCTTAATTAACTGCTTCCCATTACAACAGTAACACACTGACAAAAGAAATTGCAAAGAAACAGAATGCATATAAAGAGAAGTTGATGCTCATTATGCAGTTACTAATTTGTTCACATTGAAGTGTCACACAGTGTTTGCCACTAATATCTTGTAAGTAGTAGAGTCTTCTTTAGGTAGATAATGAAGTTCTCTCATTATAGCGATACGCGCGATCTCTTTTGCAGCACGCGTGATCCTTTTTTTCGCCACTCGCTATCTCTGTTTTTGAGCAACGTGTGTTCTTTTCCCCTGATCTGGACATACTTGCTTGGTCTGGTCAACTTTTTCCGTATTTTTCTTATTTAGTGGTCTTCCTTTGGTATTGAACATTACCAACACAATTTCTTTCTTTCTCGTCCTTCCCTCCGCGTTTTATTCTTTCTTATGATTACTATTTCAATTTTAGTTATTTAATTTCCCTACCCACCAGTTACCCACTATGTACACTAATCCTATACCACATTATTTACATTCATTCCGGAAACATGCATTCACCATAGCCACATACTTTTCCTCCGGTCCTGCTTAACCTTTGGAATTACCCTTAAAGGGCTTACCTTAAAAGTTCCCATCTCCGGGTGCAATTCTTCCTTCCACCAATCTCTCCTGGACTTCCAGAAACTTCAATCCTTAGCCCTTACCCAACTTGTCCTGAATCTCTACACTACTTCATGTAACCACCACTCCCAACAGCTCCTATCTCTCTTCAAAGTCTTCCACCTCTCAAACCCTTGCTTGGAGAACACACTCAGGAACATCATCCTAGAAGCCAGCTGCAAACTTGAGTTCCATGCCACACACCACCTGAAAAAACTATCCACAGTGCTAGTGCAACACCTAAGAAGTGGGGTCCCTCTCCCTATCCCTCACAAACACCAACCACAACAGAACCTTCAACAAACCCCCCTCATAGCCAAAAAACCTAGCCTAGCCACCCTACTCAATCTCCCCATCCCAGCACATACCCCACACAGAACAAATCTCAACTATAACCACAGTCAAATGCCACATATCGCCAGTCCCAATTCAGTCCTAAACCTCTCATCCAGATCCCTCTCTCCTCCAGAGACATCAGTTCTATCAAAAGGCTTAACCTTTAGCCCCACACCTAAATTCAACCACACTGCCCTGGTTAAAGATCTCCTCTCATTCACCCGGAACCTCAACTGGAAATATCACTTCACTACCCAAACACAGCCCCCAAATACTAGACCCAGTGTTGAACCCCGTCTAGAACAGTTCCGACTGCCTTCTCAAAGGGATCCTCCTCCCCTCCCCCAAAACCATCCCTTGCAGATATTTCAGGAATTCCTCACATCCAGTGTTGCCTCCCAGTCCTTCTAGAAGAACATTCCGACAACCCCCAACATCACCCCAGCTGAATCCCGTGCCATTAAGGAGCTGAAAATAGACCGCTCTATTGTCATCCTACAGCGGATAAAGGCTCCACAACTGTCTTACTTGACCGTGTGGAGTATGTGGCAGAAGGACTGTGTCAACTCTCCAACACCTCAACCTACAAAGCTGTTACCCACGATCCCATTCCCTCCATCCAAACTGAGCTGCAAAAAATCCTAAAAATCCAAGGTCCCTCACAAGGCCTCACAATGGCTTCCATAGACTTACTCACTCCACCTGAGCCACGTACCCCTACCTTCTACCTATTACCTAAAATCCACAAAGAGAACCATCCTGGCCGTCCCATTGTAGCAGGCTTCAAAGCCCCAACCGAACGTATCTCAGCTCTGGTAGACCAGCACCTCCAACCTATCACCCGCAGACTCCCATCCTACATCAAAGACACAAACCACTTCCTAGAATGCCTCACATCCATTCCCACTCCTCTCCCACCTGAAACCTTTCTTGTCACCATAGATGCTACATCCCTTTACACAAACATCCCACATACCCATGGTCTCTCTGCCCTTGAGCACTACCTCTCCCAACGCCCACCCGAAGATCTTCCAAAAACCTCTTCCTTATCACACTTACCAACTTCATCCTCACCCATAATTACTTCACTTTTGAAGGCCAGACCTACAAACAAATCAGGGGAACGGCCATGGGAACCAGGATGGCTCCGTCCTATGCCAACCTCTTCATGGGCCGCATGGAGGAGGCTTTCCTGAAGACCCAACAGCTGCTTCCCGTGGCCTGGTATAGGTTTATAGATGACATCTTTGTGGTCTGGACTCATGGTGAAGAAACACTCCTTAATTTCCTCCATAACCTCAACTCCTTTTCGAATCTGAATTTCACCTGGTCCTTCTCCAAAACCCAAGCCACCTTCCTGGATGTTGACCTTCATCTTGTTGAAGCTCACATCCACACCTCCGTCCATATCAAACCCACAACCAAACAACAGTACCTTCACTTTGATAGCTGCCATCCATTCCACATCAAACGCTCCCTTCCCTACAGCCTAGGTATTCGTGGCAAACGTATCTGCTCCAGTGACGAATCCCTCAACAATTACACCAATAACCTGACCAGTGCTTTCCTCTCCCGCAACTATCCTGCAGACCTTGTCCACAAACAGATCTCTTGAGGAATACATTCCTCCCCGTCCAACAACAATGTTCCTACCCCCAGACCACACAGAAGCATCCCCCTTGTCACCCAATATTATCCTGGCCTCGAAAACATCAACAAATTACTCCGCCAGGGATATGATTTTCTCAAGTCAACCCCTGAAATGAGATCATCCCTTGACAAAATTCTCCCCACACCACCCAGAGTTTCCTTTTGTCGGCCCCCTAACCTCTGTAACATCCTTGTTAAACCATACAATATTCCCAGACTACCTTCTCTACCCAGCGGTTCCTACCCCTGTAACCGACCCCGCTGCAAAACCTGCCCCATGCATCCCCCCACAACCACTTACTCCAGCCCCGCTACTGGTAAAACGTACACAATTCAAGGCAGGGCCACATGTGAAACTACACATGTCATTTATCAACTGACATGCCTGCACTGCACAACCTTTTACATCGACATGACAACAACTAAACTGGCTGAGCGCATGAACGGACACAGACGAACTGTCCGCCTAGGAGATGCCCAATACCCAGTAGCGGAGCATGCCCTCCAGCATAATTCTAGGGACCTAGGAACCTGCTACACCGTATGTGCCATTTGGTTTCTCCCACCCAACACCAGTCCCTCTGAACTGCGGAGATGGGAACTTGCGCTCTAACACATCCTTTCATCCCGCCATCCCCCTGGACTGAACCTACGTTAAACAACCCCACTCCCATTTACTCTTCAGTCTTCTCCTCTTTCCCTTTCCTCTTAGCGATTCACGCATCTTTTCATCCTGCATAGTTGTGTTTATCTTTATACTATATACCTCTTTACTTCTGTATGCATCCTCTTTGGTTTGAAGCTGGCACAGTACTTACAGTAGAATATCTTTGGCTTCCCTCTGACAACCATGCCTCCATCCTTGCTACCCTCCCTATTTTCCTTTCCCTGTTGCTTGATAACCTGGGTTGTGAGTAACTGAATCTCCTTTCCCTTCTTCCCTTTCTTTCCCCTCTGTCCTCCCCGATGAAGGAATATTTGTTCCGAAAGCTAGAAACATAAATTTTCGGTTTTGTTTTATGTGTATCTATCAGCTGTACTGAGCTGAGGTAAGTACTGGCCAGCCCCTCTATCTCTTTGTTAGTATTTGTTTCACATCTCTATATGAGATTTTCCATTAATCATTTAAAACATCCTGCAATGCTGTCCATAAAACTTCATGCATGTTCAAGAGTTGCTTCCTGCTGACCTGCCAACAAGACAAACATTTACTCCAAAATTTCTTGCTCACATGGAACTGGACAATGAATGGTCATGGAAGGATTCTGTGGACAAACAAATCTCAATTCCATCTCTAACAACAGGCCAATAAGCAGAGTTGCAGGATATGTGAAAATGGAAATTCTGCATGCACATTGCCCATTACCGTTTGATTCTATAAAGGTGACTGTGGGGTGTGGGTTGCGTAGGGCCATACTTTCATGACGAGATGAGTCCTGTTACTAGCACATCAGTGTCATTTCAAGCCTTCAGCAGCATAGATGTGTGGGTAGGAACATTTTTATGTAAGATTGCACTCCTCTGCATGCAGCACAGTCAGTGAAGTAGCTGCTGCAGAGGCAATCCTAGAATTATTAGCTATCATTTCCCTACAGCTTGGCCATCTAGATCTCCTGATATTAATCTGTGTGACTTCTGAAAGTTATTGTGTTCATTGCTGCAGTTACGAATGTTGAATTGAAGGCACACATTGCGCAACATATTTTGAACATGACCCCGAAGACACACTGATCTGTTGTGGAACATGCTTTTTCTCAATTTCAACTTGCAGCAGAAAATGGTGGACAACATATTGAATGAGTCTTGCACAATTAGAAACTAAAGTCATTTTGCTCTTTATGCTGTTTTTGACCCCAAAGACAATTAAAAACCTATGTTACTCTGCTTTTATGTGGTTTTTGGCCCAAGGAGAATTAAAAACTAGTGTCATTTTGCTTTTTATGCATTTTTTGGCCTCGGGACAATTAAAAAAACTGATTTTTTCCACAAATGTGGCACAACCTTGCCATGATGGATGGGCTTACCTGCACAAATGTTGACTGCTGAACTTGTGCAGTTATGCACGTTGAACCGTATGGATTGTGTAATGTGCAACTCAAACCATAGCTCTCACACTAAAATTCATGTTTCGTTTCTAGTTGGTCCCATTTCTGCTGGTGCTTACAGTGCCATCTATTTGTAAAATTTTCATTAAATTCCTTTTTGTTCCATGCTTTCTCTCCCTGCATCAGTAATATGTTGTTCATATTTGATGTCATTCTGAGCAGTGGTTCTTCTTATACAGTGATTTGAAACTGCAACTTCAGTTATGGGCATTCTGTGCTTCTCATCTTCACTTTAGTCTGACATATATGTCTGTGCATTATAATCACTTTCAGGCTACTGTTGAAGTGTTACTCTTAATTCTATCCTAAAATAATGCATCACATTTAAAAATTATTAATGGAGAATCATTTGAAAAAGAACATTGTGCAATATTAACTGTATTAGTTTGACCCACCCATTTCAGAATCATTTTGGGAGTATAGGTATGAATTTAACTATCTTTCCTTAAATGATGCTTTCTACACTATATCTGAACTAACCCACACATCTGCAGTGGCATGTTTATCTGATTTTCAGACATAATTGTGTAACCCATCATTCAAAATCACGTAACTTTGGGGAATATCATCAGGAAACTGAGAATGAGTGTCACTGAGACTTTTCCTGTAGAACAATTTGTGGAGGATTTACCAAGTTTGGACACTTTCTCTCCACATGGCTTGGCTCCATTGGTCCTCTCAAAACTAAGAAACATAGGTATACTGCAATAGTCAGTAATGAGTGAGGCCATTATCTTATAAATGAGTAAACACTTACCATGCTAATTGACAATAAACAGTCATGTCTGTTGCAGTGTTTCACAACTACAGTGCCATAGTTTTATATAATTTTCTTTCATGTAATGTGAATGCTATGCTACAGTAGACACACAAAAATTACGAGTTTGAGAAAAGCTCATTTATTTTTCTAATTATGGCAGTGCCTCATATATACAGACTGATTATCGTTACTCCATGCTGTAATAAGGTACATTTATGTTATGGCTGGTATTGTTAATTATTTAGCTGATTTCATGTTCAGGCATCATTTATATGACTAATCCTAATGATGTGGGACTAGTCATTCTATCTAGAATGAAATTTTCACTCTACAGCGGAGTGTGCACTGATATTAAACTTCCTGGCAGATTAAAACTGTGTGCCGGACCGAGACTCGAACTCGGGACCTTTGCCTTTCGCGGGCAAGTGCTCTACCAACTGAGAAGGTTGGTGTAGAGCACTTGCCCATGAAAGGCAAAGGTCCCGAGTTAGCGTCTCGGTCCGGCACACAGTTTTAGTCATTCTATGTTCAATTTACATGTTCATATTATGTAAATGTGGCTACATGCTGACCATTTGTGAATAGAAATTATTATATGGAATAATAGGAGTGGTCAAGAAGAAACTTTTTCAGTTTGTTGTCTATTTCTTTTTTACTGCATGTCAATCATTTTGATGGCAACATTGCACACATATTTTTGCCCTAAAGACACTCTTAATATGGAGTAGTGAATCTCATTTTTGCTTCTTGCAGTGCTGTTATGTACAGCTTTGTTTGTTTTGAACCACAGTGGATTATTTACAACTAACTTCATGAGGGAGGAATTCTTAAATATGAGTTACCCTAGAACATTACTTTATAAGGCATTATTTAATGAAAATAAACAAAATAAGTCAACTTACTGATCTGTTTCTCCCTAAGATCTTCCATGTTCCAAAGTACAAATGTGTCTTACTGACAGTTGTTCTTTTTGAGCAGCCTGCAGCTCATGGTCTAGTGGCTAGCATTGCTACGGGTTTGATTCCCAGCTGGGTTGGGGATCTGCTCTGCCTGGGGACTGGGTGTTTGTGTTGTCCTCATCATTTCATCATCATCATCATCATTCATGACAGTGACTAGATTGGACTGTGTGAAAATTGGAACTTTTTAGGGGCGCTGATAATCACACTGTTGAGTGCCCCACAAACCAAACATCATCATCTTTTTGAGTAGCTATCACAAATGGAACAGGTGTGAGGCAAAATACATTATACTCAAAGTACACTCCACCATAAATGAAACAGTGGCTTGCAGAACATAGATGTAGATTTAATGCACATAATTGTCTTTTACTAGCATTGTACTTCAGGGGAAGAGGTTCTCTAAAAGAACATAATATTAGCTCAATGTAACAGGGTGTAAAACAATGTGGTGTAGGTGGGATTCTGCACTGTGTGGCTTGTGTGTCAGTACTGTAGACCTTTTTACCCTGAAGATTCATTACTGTGCTCAAACCGTGCTGTGCAGGCATGGGCAGCATTGGTAGCTGTGGTCAAGTAAGTAGATGATAGTAACTGATGTCTGTGGTAGCTGAGGTTATAGAGCCATTGTTTGTTGTGTTTGCTACATGAGAATGCAGTGTGTTAAAGAACATGTAACAAAAAATGTCTTTTTGCATGTGCACAATATGTCCATCCAGTTCTGGGTGGTGCCAGTCCTAGAGAACAAACTTCTTTATGACAGCCTTACAGACGGTGCTACAAAGTTTTCTACACTGTCTGTAAGTCTTTTCACTTCATATAAACCATACTATTTTCCACACTTCATCTAGACTGGTTCTATGGTTTTGGATTCAGTATACTCCAAAGTCAAAATACACCAAGATATTATTGTTGCAGCTTGTGAATTTCTTCACTAATTCTAACACACTGTTTTACTAATACTCAGTTGTCAATGAGATGTGTGACAGTCTTAAATAATCTGTGATGAGACTTTTTTCCTTTCACTGGCCATTCCTGCCTCTTTCTCCAGCAGTGCCTTCATGCTTTTCTCATCTATAATTTCACTACTCAGTGGAAATTTGCATAGCTTCTTTACATTTACTTTCAAGCTATTGTGTAATTAAAACTTCGCATTGAGCCATTACTAGTGGCACTATGGTTTAGGCTGCTCAAGACTCTCAATTTCAGACAGTTTCCTGGTCAATATTTTATCCTGCCTTCCAGAGTACACAATCTACAGTCATCTCAATTATTTCATTACGTGTTCCTGTGGATTTGAGGGAGACTGGTATTTACAACATTCAGATGCATATCAGTAGTTTCTAGGAACTATTTCCATAATTTTAATGTGAATTGTGGTTTGTTACCCATTAAAATTTTGTAAAAGTTGATTGTGTTTTGAAATTTCTTCAAAGCTGTACTGATATTGGTATTTTTCAGAGGGAATAAACTTAAAAAATTTATCAACATTCTATTATCACCTTGACTTTGGAAAAAATTCCTGTTGATCTCGACCCTGATGACAGAGGACCATGTAAACCTGTATAGTACCCACTTCACCATAAATTGCTAAAATAACTATGGATGGCCCATCTTTGAAGGCTAGCAGGGACTTTAGATTCTTTGGCATCAGTCACATATTATTAGTATTAAATTGACTCTTCTCTCAGGTTGCTGAAAATATAATATTCTTGTACATTGCCAAAGGATTTCTTTGATCAAAAATAGATACACTTCACATCTTCATATTTACTTAAAGATTTATTTAATAAAATTGCAGCCAAATAGCCACATACAGTTACTTTGCTTAACATTTTACATTTTTACATATTCATTTATAGTTTTCACTCTTTTACTGCACAGTTCTATGTGATATCATTCACAGGCTTTGTTACACAGTTCACAGACACATGTTGTGGTTGGCTCATGATAATTTTTGTTTTTGCAAATTAGATGATGAAAGCCGTGAATAGCTAATCTAGTTATGACATGTTGCATTTCAAAGTCTGGCACTGTCCATGAGTGGTTTGTCATTCCTTTGGTGCCACAGAATTCCAGCCATACTTTTTCTCATTTATCCTCCATGATCTTCACTTGATTTCTGGAAGCCTTGGTGTGTGGCATCACACATCAAAGTTTGATGTCTTCAATTAGGAATATCTCTCTCACTGGCAGGTAAACTAGTCTAGATCTTGTTGTCTTTGAAAGACCTAGTCCTCTTTTTAGATAAGTCAATTTTACTTTTTCCAGTATTTCTAGATTTGTTTTCTGTCAGGTGGTCCCATATGACCTCCATCCTGTAGGCCAGGACTGGCAAGATTTTTGCGTTGAATAATTTCATTGCCATTTCTAGACTTGAGTAGGTGGATCTTTTTGATGTCCTGTATTACTATTATTGATTGGGCTGCATGTTCCATTGTAAGATTTGTGAAGGGCTGTTGGTTGCAATGTCAGCCCTAGGTATTTAAAGTCTGATGAGATTTTTATTTTTTGTCCTCTGATGTTGATTTATGCATTCTTGGGTGTTTTGCCTCCTTTTCCGAAAATCACCATTTTGGTCTTTGTTATATTTATGTGTAGTCTGTGTTCACTGCACCATTTATCTATTTTCTTAATGGTTTTCTGCAGCTTCGGTATATCTGTTGATCGTACAGCTATGTCGTCAGCATATTCTTATATGTATGCATCTTCTTCATTTTCTCCAATTTGCAGTACTTCTAGAGTGGCAAGAATGTACAGCAAAGGGCTCATTGGGTCACCCTGTAAGATTCCATTCAATTGCAAAATGAGGTTCGAAAAAGAGAGGTTGTCTGATATTGTGATTAAGTTGTATTTGAGCAAGATGGCAGCAAGTGTACACCTAACTTTAAAACGCTCTGCAGTTTTTGAGGACTTAATTTCAATCAAGTGTATTGTTTGTGACAAAACAGTGCTAAATGGAATTAGAATATGCGTGTTTAAACATAAATGGTGCCATTCACACTGCTTTGCTCAAGAAGATTTACAAACACAGTGTAAATGTGACATAGAGTGTAATGGCCGCGAGATCGCTAGTGGAAAGTACTACGCGGGAATAGAAGACAGCGTGCATGACGAACTTCAAAAAGAACTTGACATTATAAAAAAATATATAAAAACAATGGAAAATTTGGTACTAACCATACGGGAACTGTCTGAATCGTCAAGGCAACAAGATCTCATTAATGCTAGCCATAAAATTCGTAGGTCTGCACAACCAAATGTACAAAGTGTAAACAGTACGACTGTAACTAGATATATGAACGAACTGAGCACTCAAAAAGGCACAAGTGAATCAAACGCAAGAAAAGAAAGTGTTAATAGTGCATCTATGGATAAAAATATGAACAAACTATCCACACAAAAATATACAAGTGGATTAAACGGAGAAAAACACAAGGTAAATATTCGTGAAGAAAAAAAGTAAACAACCACATTATGCATAAGCAAGGACACAAGCAACAGACATATATTTTTGCAGATAGTCATGGGAGAGGAATTACGGAAATTATGAGAAGAAATCTCCCAAACCTTAATCTAACAGGCATCATCAAACCAGGCGCGCCATTACGCGAAATTCTGAAAAACAGTGACAATATATTAACGACCGGTGACAGCTGCATCATAATAGGAGGTGCAAATGATGTTTACTGTAATGAAACTTTGCGTGCAACGAGAATCCTAAAGGAAACAGTCAAAAGGATGCCTCGAGTGCATTTCTACATTGTTAGTATCCCCAGGAGACACGATCTGATGGAAAACTTGTGCGTAAACATCGAGATTGTTACATCAAACAGGCTATTTGAGAAAATATGTAGAGGTTTCCAGAATACGACTTTCGTAGAGATAAACAGTGTTCACAGAGAGCACTTCACAAGACATGGTCTCCACATGAACGTAAAAGGGAAAAAAGATTATTAGTGCCGAAATACTTAAATTTGTTAATGAGTCATCTGTAATGGAAGTGTCTCCAATCCCAATTCCGCCAAAACAAGAGTTGTCTGTAACAGTGGAACCATCATTATCTGCAGTAGGGCTACAACAAACACCAGTAGCAGCAGCAAAGGCTCAGATATTCTCAGCAGCAATGTCAGATAAACCAATAGCAGCAGAATCACCACAATCATCAGCAGAGCTGTCGTCATCAGCAACAGCATCCAGAACAGCAGACCCCATAATACTACCTCAAGGCAATGAAAATGCATGTGAGGAAAACATACAAGGTTCATTAGCCGCAGCAGCTAACAAAGAAGGGCAGTCACCAAGTCGGGGAGCGCAGGAGCCACCAGCAACAGCAAACACACAGAAGAGGTACCTGAGGCCTGGGAGATCAACAGCAGAAGCAGCTTCCAATCGAGACAGATGCCTGAGAACTAGGAGACCTGCTACACTAAGTGAGGATTTTTTATGGTACCGAGTAAGCAGAAAGAGAACATGGAAAAAGATGTAAGTAAAACTGTCCATCTTAAATACCAGTGTGACAATAGTGAGAGGGACATAAACACCGGACAAAGATATGATCCAGGTTTAATGACACAAACTGAAAAAAAACATTGCATAGTACCAGAAGCAAAGGGAGCAAGTGAAGAGCTTAGTATATTACAGGAAGGGGAACTATTACATTTAAAGCCAACTATTAGAATACTTCACCAAAATGTTCAATACATAAACAATAAAACAGAGGAACTAGAGGTAATATTACAGGAGTATAGGCCAAAAATTCTAGTAGTTACAGAACGTGGGCTAAAAGAAAATCACATAGGAATGTACAACTTGAAGAATTATGTGAAAGTAGCCAGTTTTTGCAGAACTTCATATAAAGGTGGTGGGGTTGCCATTTTTTGTAACTATAAATCAACTAAAGCCATAAATACAACAAAATATGCTATAGAATTGAGCTTTGAAGCTACAGCACTGGAAACTAAAATTTCTGGGAATTTATGTTGTATATTAGGTTTGTATCGATCACCAAATGGTATAATCAAAACCTTCTTTGAACAGCTGGAAGATATAATCCAACACCTCTCAAAAACATATGCTTATTTGATAATTATAGGAGATCTGAACATAGACACAAGTAAAAATACAGACAATACTAAGACCCTATTGGACATATTGTGCATATACAACCTAAAAATAAAAATAGATAAACCAACCAGAGTAACAAAGCATAGTGAAACTATAATTGATCATGTAATAACAAATATTCCTACATGCTATTGTGACACACAGGTAATGAACTCCACATTAGCAGACCATTTTGCAATCATGATAGACATAAATATAAAGACTAGTGATTCAGTGCAGAAGATATGGGAGATGAGAAGACAGAACTACCCACATAACATAAATCTGCTAAAAAAGATGTTAGAGGCAGAAAACTGGGAAACAATATATGCAGCTAAAGATTCAAACACCAAATGGAACTAGTTTTTTTCTTTATTCAGTTATTATTATGATGTTACATGTCCTGTTAGTAAAAGGCTTGTCAGACAGCAACAAAAAAAGAAAAGCTGGGTGACTGGATAAGTAATCCATGCCAGAAATAATCTGAGAGTGTATTATGACCTCTCCAAACAAAAAAATACTGAGGCCTACAACACACTGTATAAAATAAAAAAGAAAGAGTACTGTAGTTTTATCAGAAAAACTAAAGCATCATTCATCTGGATGTCTATAGAGAAGGGAAAGAACCACTCAATAGGTTTATGGTCATTCATTAATGAAGAGAGAGGAAAAGTAACAAATCGGGCGGAGGACATCTGCCCACTGATGAGTGGGAAAAGCAACACAAACCCTCTAGAAGTAGCCAATACTTTTAACAGATAATATATTACTGTAGCAGACGAATTAATAAGTCAAAATAAAACAAATGCAGCAAGTAAATTGTTAAACCCCCCACATACAAATCATACTATGGTTTTCATACCTACAACAGATGCAGAAGTGTCAAACCTAATAAAACAACTTAAAATTAAACATTCATCTGGCTTGGATGGTGTCACATCACATCTCATAAAGGAATGCAGAGAATGTATATTAAAACCATTGACACACATGCTGAATGCTGCGATAGAAGAAGGTATATTTCCAGATTCACTGAAAGTAAGTAAAGTGAAGCCAATATTTAAGAAAGGGAACAGGGATGAATTAGAAAATTACAGGCCAATATCATTGATCTCAAGATTTGCTAAAATCTATGAAATGATAATAAAGAATAGAATTGTAAGTTTTACAACAAAGTACAGTATACTGCATTCATCACAACATGGTTTCACAGAAGGGAAGTCAACAAAAACAGCATCAACAGATATAATTGAGCACATTCTTAATTTACTTGACAGGCAACAAAAGACTTGTGGGAGTTTTATGGACCTATCTAAGGCATTTGATTGTGTGAACCACTCAAAATTAATGATGAAATTATATCAGTATGGAATTAGAGGAAAATGCTATGACATACTTAAATCATACATTACAAATAGGAAACAATGTACAGAAATCAGACATACTAGTGGGGGAAATATAACAAACTACAGATCAGAATTACAAACAGTTAAACACGGTGTGCCGCAAGGGTCTGTGCTTGGCCAATACTATTTATACTCTACGTAAATGACTTCCTTAGCTATATAAATCAGAAACTTATAATGTATGCTGATGACACAACAATCATTTGCACAGCTGACACAAAGGAGGAGCTTGAGAAGGAAGCATTCCTGATTATCGAAAATGCAAATAAATATTTAACACAAAACAACCTGTTTATGAATCAGTCTAAAACAATGAATGTAGTATTTCAGACCAAGCATAGTGAACATTATAATATAAATGTTAATATAAATGGAAAGACTATTAAAGAAGTAACTAGCACAAATTTTCTAGGTACTATAATAGACAAACATTTGGCATGGGGGGAGCACATCGATGCACTGTGTAAAAAGATAAACAAACAGATCTTCATGATGCATAAAACAGCTAAGACTGTGGATGATAAAGTCCTCAGATCAATGTATTATGGACTTGTCTTCCCACATTTGTCTTATTCAGTTCATATATGGGGAAGTGCACAAGCTGGCTACCTAAAAAGAATATTCACAATTCAGAAAAGGGCAGTGAGATGCATTGCAAAAATACCACCAAGACAGACCTGTAGGCAAGCTTTTGTATACTATAATATTATGACAGTATATTCACTGTACATATACCAAAGCATACTGGCGGTAAGGTCAAATGGTAAACACCTCCTAAATAAAGATGTACACAAACACTGTACAAGAGGAAATGAAAATTACTACATGATAAACAGAAATCTAAAACTGTCTATGACTGCCCCAGAAGAAGCAGGCAAAAGGTTTTTTAATAAACTCCCCAAAATCATTAAAAAAGAAACAGACCTAAAATGTTTTAAAAATCATTTGAAACTATATCTCACAGAGAAATGTATATACAGTTTGAGTGAATACTAAGATGGTGTTTAATATGTTATATCATTACTGAAATGTATCTTTTAAAATTATCATGTATGTTGTTTGGATTTGTGTGTACATATAATGTGAAACATGTAATACCTTTGTATGATTATGGACTATTTCTGTTTAATCATTTGTTTCATTTATATATAATGAAATCAAGTTTGATGTTAATAACCTATTGTATGACACACCCAATATTCTCAGCTGGATTTTCAGCTGGAGCCCATGGGCAAAGAATAAATAAATAAATAAATTGACTTGATTATTCTTGCCCATACACTATCTTCTCACATTGTGTTTTCCAGTTTTTGGACTATGAGATCCCTTTCCAGTAGGTCACAGGCTTTCATAAAGCCTATGAGCACTGTGTAGAACATTTGTTTCTTTTGTAGCGCTTCATCGATGTTGAGAAAAAGCCTGACTGCTGTAAGTGTGGATCTTCCAGATCTGAAGTTCATTTCTGGTTCTGGGGGGGGGGGGGGGGGGGGTGACTGTCCATGCAGGCTTTGATTTTGTGTAATTATCTTTGAAAACATCTTAAACTGAGTATTTTCTAGGGCTATGCCTCTGTACTTGTTTTTGTCCACTGAGTCTCCTCTAACTTTGTAGAGAATTTTTATTATCGAGTGTCTCCATTGTGTCAGAATTCTTCCAAGTTCCAGACATTTGTTGAAAACTTTGATCCATATGTGTTTGAGAGAATCGTTTGCATCCTGTATATGTTCATTATATAAATTAGTGAGTCTCGCTGCTTTCTTGTTCTTCAGTGTTTTTATTATTTATTTTACATCTTCTTCATTTAGGGGTTGCTATAGATTGTTTCTCTTGCTTTGGGGGTATTTGGTTTCCTCGTTTGTTCAGTATCTTACTGGTCTTCCCGTCCTTTCACATCTATATTTGGTGTCTGAGTCATCTTCTTGGTCTTACTGCTATGTATGGATCTTTCACTGCTTGATCCACTTCTCTTTTTGTCTCTCTTTCTATGTATTTGTTTTTCTTCTGTTCTATTCGTTTTTTTGTATGTTTTCCTCTCTTCTGTGTATAGTTTGCATGTTTCCTCATCATGCTGGTTTCTTAATCTGTGGAGTGTTCTTAGAACAGTGTTCCTTTTGCTTTAGTATTCAGCATTGAACTATATTTTTGCCATCCTTGTTTTTTGGTTTGTTTGTACCACTGAATTTTTTAGGATGTCTTCTATTTTGTGTGTTGCTTTTCAAAGTCTCCTTCAGCTATTAATGCTTCTGTTTTTGTTATTTGTTCTTGTTGGTTTGTTATGTTTTCTTTATCAATTTTTCTTTGTGTGATTTGGTGGGTCTTTCTCGCTGGAGAGACAATGTTATTTATTTTTACCTTCATTTTACTGTGCTTTCATATAGGCATGATGTAGTCATGCCATATTGGTTGAATACTTCCTTTTATTATTCCTCTTGTTAATGTGATATCAAAGGTGCTTTTTCCGTTACGTCATATATATGTAGGTATTTGTCTGTTGTTCAGTAGGATGAAACCATCTTCTACTAGGGTTTCAATGACTAGTCTTGTTTAATAGTTCTCCTGCAATAATGGTGGGTTTGCTATTACATTGTTTGATGATTACTTCTACTGCATTTATATGTAATTGGAAACAGGGTGCAATTATATTTATGTTTGATGCTTTTAATAGCATCCTATTTTCTTGTTTTCCGATTTTCTTAGGTGGGGGTCATCCAGGGTTTCAGTAGCATAGATGTTCCTCCCATGGGTGATCCTCTTTCTACCTTCTTTGCTACTAGGTGAAAATTGAAGGAATCTTTAGGTCGCCAGTTGTCTATCAGGAAGCTTTCTGTTAAAATTGCAAGATCTGAGTTTTGCAGAATGTCTGTTGGTGTTAGATTAAGAGCACTTTTTATTCCCTCTGTATTCCACAAGATGGCTTTTATTCCTTGTTGTTCTGGTTTTCTGCCTGGTTTGGTGGAAACTGCTCACTCTTCCATTGATCTTCTTGGGAAACGAAATCAATGAACTTTTACATTTTCAGGCCGGAATTCAGGTTCTTGTGTGATTTGTATATCTTCAAACAGAATGCCTACTTTGAAAGCTTTTTTGTTACCAGTGTGCACAGTTCTTCACATTCTAGTTGCCCCAGTATTCCGTTCTTGTTAAGGTACTTCACTACTCACGCATCTTTTCATCCTACATAGTTGTGTTTATCTTTATGCTATATACCTCTTTACTTCTGTATGCATCCTCTTTGGTTTGAAGCTGGCACAGTACTTACAGTAGAATATCTTTGGCTTCCCTCTGACAACCATGCCTCCATCCTTGCTACCCTCCCTATTTTCCTTTCCCTGTTGCTTGATAACCTGGGTTGTGAGTAACTGAATCTCCTTTCCCTTCTTCCCTTTCTTTCCCCTCTCTCCTCCCCGACGAAGGAACATTTGTTCCGAAAGCTAGGAACATAAGTTTTCGGTTCTGTTTTATGTGTATCTATCAGCTGTACTGAGCTGAGGTAAGTACTGGCCAGCCCCTCTATCTCTTTGTTAGTATTTGTTTCACATCTTTATATGAGATTTTCCATTAATCATTTAGATCACCTATATGGTCCACATCCTTCATTGTTTTGTCCCTTTTGTTAGCTATCACTTACGTCTGTCATCTTAACACCTTCTCTTCTTCAGTGTTTTATATATACATAAATAAATATTTTCGTCACCAACTGTGCTAGTTTCATCTTCCTCCTATTATCTTGTTCCATTTATAGTCCTCTTCTCTTTTTTATTTATTGATTTATTTATTCAACATTTCATAGTTTTAACGTTCGTTATTCGCTGTTTCACAGCCAACAATCTCTTCCACACCTACCATTATCATCCATTTCCGTCGATCTCTTGTTGCAGGCGATATTTTTGTGCCATTGGCTATCTTTCTCTGCCACAAGAAAATTTTTTTGGGACATTTCTGCGCCACCCGCGATCTTTTTTGCGGCACGCGTGATCCTTTTTTGAGGCACGCGCGATTGCTTTTGCGCCACGTGCGATCTTTTTTCGCCACTCGCTATCTCTGTTTTTGAGCAACGTGTGTTCTTTTCCCCTGATCTGGACATACTTGCTTGGTCTGGTCAACTTTTTCCGTATTTTTCTTATTTAGTGGTCTTCCTTTGGTATTGAACATTACCAACACAATTTCTTTCTTTCTCGTCCTTCCCTCCGTGTTTTATTCCTTCTTATGATTACTATTTCAATTTAAGTTATTTAATTTCCCTACCCACCAGTTACCCACTATGTACCCTAATCCTATATCACATTATTTACGTTCATTCCGGAAACATGCATTCACCGTAGCCAAACTGCAATCCCACATACTTTTCGTCCGGTCCTGCTTAACCTTTGGAATTACCCCTAAAGGACTTACCTTAAAAGTTCCCATCTCCGGGTGCAATTCCTCCTTCCACCAGTCTCTCCTGGACTTCCAGAAACTTCAATCCTTAGCCCTTACCCAACTTGTCCTGAATCTCTACACTACTTCATGTAACCACCACTCCCAACAGCTCCTATCTCTCTTCAAAGTCCTCCACCTCTCAAACCCTTGCTTGGAGAACACACTCAGGAACATCATCCTAGAAGCCAGCTGCAAACTTGAGTTCCATGCCACACACCACCTGAAAAAACTATCCACAGTGCTAGTGCAACACCTAAGAAGTGGGGTCCCTCTCCCTATCCCTCACAAACACCAACCACAACAGAACCTTCAACAAACCCCCCTCATAGCCAAAAAACCTAGCCTAGCCACCCTACTCAATCTCCCCATCCCAGCACATACCCCACACAGAACAAATCTCAACTATAACCACAGTCAAATGCCACATATCGCCAGTCCCAATTCAGTCCTAAACCTCTCATCCAGATCCCTCTCTCCTCCAGAGACATCTGTTCTATCAAAAGGCTTAACCTTTAGCCCCACACCTAAATTCAACCACACTGCCCTGGTTAAAGATCTCCTCTCATTCACCCGGAACCTCAACTGGAAATATCACTTCACTACCCAAACACAGCCCCCAAATACTAGACCCAGTGTTGAACCCTGTTTAGAACAGTTCCGACTGCCTTCTCAAAGGGATCCTCCTCCCCTCCCCCAAAACCATCCCTTGCAGATATTTCAGGAATTCCTCACATCCAGTGTTGCCTCCCAGTCCTTCTAGAAGAACATTCCGACAACCCCCAACATCACCCCAGCTGAATCCCGTGCCATTAAGGAGCTGAAAATAGACCGCTCTATTGTCATCCTACGGCGGATAAAGGCTCCACAACTGTCTTACTTGACCGTGTGGAGTATGTGGCAGAAGGACTGTGTCAACTCTCCAACACCTCAACATACAAAGCTGTTACCCACGATCCCATTCCCTCCATCCAAACTGAGCTGCAAAAAATCCTAAAAATCCAAGGTCCCTCACAAGGCCTCACAACGGCTTCCATAGACTTACTCACTCCACCTGAGCCACGTACCCCTACCTTCTACCTATTACCTAAAATCCACAAAGAGAACCATCCTGGCCGTCCCATTGTAGCAGGCTTCAAAGCCCCAACCGAACGTATCTCAGCTCTGGTAGACCAGCACCTCCAACCTATCACCCGCAGACTCCCATCCTACATCAAAGACACAAACCACTTCCTAGAATGCCTCACATCCATTCCCACTCCTCTCCCACCTGAAACCTTTCTTGTCACCATAGATGCTACATCCCTTTACACAAACATCCCACATACCCATGGTCTCTCTGCCCTTGAGCACTACCTCTCCCAACGCCCACCCGAAGATCTTCCAAAAACCTCTTCCTTATCACACTTACCAACTTCATCCTCACCCATAATTACTTCACTTTTGAAGGCCAGACCTACAAACAAATCAGGGGAATGGCCATGGGAACCAGGATGGCTCCGTCCTATGCCAACCTCTTCATGGGCCGCATGGAGGAGGCTTTCCTGAAGACCCAACAGCTGCTTCCCGTGGCCTGGTATAGGTTTATAGATGACATCTTTGTGGTCTGGACTCATGGTGAAGAAACACTCCTTAATTTCCTCCATAACCTCAACTCCTTTTCGAATCTTAATTTCACCTGGTCCTTCTCCAAAACCCAAGCCACCTTCCTGGATGTTGACCTTCATCTTGTTGAAGCTCACATCCACACCTCTGTCCATATCAAACCCACAAACAAACAACAGTACCTTCACTTTGATAGCTGCCATCCATTCCACATCAAACGCTCCCTTCCCTACAGCCTAGGTATTCGTGGCAAACGTATCTGCTCCAGTGACGAATCCCTCAACAATTACACCAATAACCTGACCAGTGCTTTCCTCTCCCGCAACTATCCTGCAGACCTTGTCCACAAACAGATTTCCCAAGCAATACATTCCTCCCCATCCAACAACAATGTTCCTACCCCCAGACCACACAGAAGCATCCCCCTTGTCACCCAATATTATCTTGGCCTCGAAAACATCAACAAATTACTCCGCCAGGGATATGACTTTCTCAAGTCAACCCCTCCCCATGAACCATGGACCTTGCCGTTGGTGGGGAGGCTTGCGTGCCTCAGCGATACAGATGGCCGTACCGTAGGTGCAACCACAACGGAGGGGTATCTGTTGAGAGGCCAGACAAACATGTGGTTCCTGAAGAGGGGCAGCAGCCTTTTCAGTAGTTGCAGGGGCAACAGTCTCGATGATTGACTGATCTGGCCTTGTAACATTAACCAAAATGGCCTTGCTGTGCTGGTACTGCGAACGGCCGAAAGCAAGGGGAAACTACAGCCGTAATTTTTCCCGAAGACATGCAGCTCTACTGTATGACTAAATGATGATGGCGTCCTCTTGGGTAAAATATTCCGGAGGTAAAATAGTCCCCCATTCGGATCTCCGGGCAGGGACTACTCAGGAGGACGTCGTTATCAGGAGAAAGAAAACTGGCGTTCTACGGATCGGAGCGTGGAATCTCAGATCCCTTAATTGGGCAGGTAGGTTAGAAAATTTAAAAAGGGAAATGGATAGGTTAAAGTTAGATATAGTGGGAATTAGTGAAGTTCGGTGGCAGGAGGAACAAGACTTTTGGTCAGGTGATTACAGGGTTATAAATACAAAATCAAATAGGGGTAATGCAGGAGTAGGTTTAATAATGAATAAAAAAATAGGAGTGCGGGTTAGCTACTACAAACAGCATAGTGAACGCATTATTGTGGCTAAGATAGACACAAAGCCCATGCCTACTACAGTAGTACAAGTTTATATGCCAACTGCCTCTGCAGATGATGAAGAAATAGATGAAATGTATGACGAGATAAAAGAAATTATTCAGGTAGTGAAGGGAGACGAAAATTTAATAGTCATGGGTGACTGGAATTCGTCAGTAGGAAAAGGGAGAGAAGGAAACATAGTAGGTGAATATGGATTGGGGGGAAGGAATGAAAGAGGAAGCCGCCTTGTAGAATTTTGCACAGAGCATAACTTAATCATAGCCAACACTTGGTTCAAGAATCATAAAAGAAGGTTGTATACCTGGAAGAATCCTGGAGATACTAAAAGGTATCAGATAGATTATATAATGGTAAGACAGAGATTTAGGAACCAGGTTTTAAATTGTAAGACATTTCCTGGGGCAGATGTGGATTCTGACCACAATCTATTGGTTATGAACTGCAGATTGAAACTGAAGAAACTGCAAAAAGGTGGGAATTTAAGGAGATGGGACCTGGATAAACTGAAAGAACCAGAGGTGGTAGAGAGTTTCAGGGAGAGCATAAGGGAACAATTGACAGGAATGGGGGAAAGAAATACAGTAGAAGAAGAATGGGTAGCTCTGAGGGATGAAGTAGTGAAGGCAGCAGAGGATCAAGTAGGTAAAAAGACGAGGGCTAATAGAAATCCTTGGGTAACAGAAGAAATATTGAATTTAATTGATGAAAGGAGAAAATATAAAAATGCAGTAAATGAAGCAGGCAAAAAGGAATACAAACGTCTCAAAAATGATATCGACAGGAAGTGCAAAATGGCTAAGCAGGGATGGCTAGAGGACAAATGTAAGGATGTAGAGGCTTGTCTCACTAGGGGTAAGATAGATACTGCCTACAGGAAAATTAAAGAGACCTTTGGAGAGAAGAGAACCACTTGTATGAATATCAAGAGCTCAGATGGAAACCCAGTTCTAAGCAAAGAAGGGAAGGCCGAAAGGTGGAAGGAGTATATAGAGGGTTTATACAAGGGCGATGTACTTGAGGACAGTATTATGGAAATGGAAGAGGATGTAGATGAAGACGAAATGGGAGATAAGATACTGCGTGAAGAGTTTGACAGAGCACTGAAAGACCTGAGTCGAAACAAGGCCCCGGGAGCAGACAACATTCCATTTGAACTACTGATGCCCTCGGGAGAGCCAGTCATGACAAAACTCTACCATCTGGTGAGCACGATGTATGAGACAGGCGAAATACCCTCAGACTTCAAGAAGAATATAATAATTCCAATCCCAAAGAAAGCATGTGTTGACAGATGTGAAAATTACCGAACTATCAGTTTAATAAGTCACAGCTGCAAAATACTAACACGAATTCTGTACAGACGAATGGAAAAGCTGGTAGAAGCCGACCTCGGGGAAGATCAGTTTGGATTCCGTAGAAATGTTGGAACACGTGAGGTAATACTGACCTTACGACTTATCTTAGAAGAAAGATTAAGAAAAGGCAAACCTACGTTTCTAGCATTTGTAGACTTAGAGAAAGCTTTTGACATTGTTAACTGGAATACTCTCTTTCAAATTCTGAAGGTGGCAGGGGTAAAATACAGGGAGCGAAAGGCTATTTACAGTTTATACAGAAACCAGATGGCAGTTATAAGAGTCGAGGGGCATGAAAGGGAAGCAGTGGTTGGGAAAGGAGTAAGACAGGGTTGTAGCCTCTCCCCGATGTTATTCAATCTGTATATTGAGCAAGCAGTAAAGGAAGCAAAAGAAAAATTCGGAGTAGGTATTAAAATTCATGGAGAAGAAATAAAAACTTTGAGATTCGCCGATGACATTGTAATTCTGTCAGAGACAGCAAAGGACTTGGAAGAGCAGTTGAACAGAATGGACAGTGTCTTGAAAGGAGGATATAAGATGAACATCAACAAAAGCAAAATGAGGATAATGGAATGTAGTCAAATTAAGTCGGGTGAGGCTGAGGGAATTAGATTAGGAAATGAGACACTTAAAGTAGTAAAGGAGTTTTGCTATTTAGGGAGTAAAATAACCGATGATGGTCGAAGTAGAGAGGATATAAAATGTAGACTGGCAATGGCAAGGAAAGCGTTTCTCAAGAAGAGGAATTTGTTAACATCGAGTATAGATTTAAGCGTCAGGAAGTCGTTTCTGAAAGTATTTGTATGGAGTGTAGCCATGTATGGAAGTGAAACATGGACGATAACTAGTTTGGACAAGAAGAGAATAGAAGCTTTCGAAATGTGGTGCTACAGAAGAATGCTGAAGATAAGGTGGGTAGATCACGTAACTAATGAGGAGGTATTGAATAGGATTGGGGAGAAGAGAAGTTTGTGGCACAACTTGACTAGAAGAAGGGATCGGTTGGTAGGACATGTTTTGAGGCATCAAAGGATCACAAATTTAGCATTGGAGGGCAGTGTGGAGGGTAAAAATCGTAGAGGAAGACCAAGAGATGAGTACACTAAGCAGATTCAAAAGGATGTAGGTTGCAGTAGATACTGGGAGATGAAGAAGCTTGCACAGGATAGAGTAGCATGGAGAGCTGCATCAAACCAGTCTCAGGACTGAAGACCACAACAACAACAACAACAACAACAAGTCAACCCCTGAAATGAGATCATCCCTTGACAAAATTCTCCCCACACCACCCAGAGTTTCCTTTCGTCGGCCCCCTAACCTCCGAACCATCCTTGTTAAACCCTACAATATTCCCAGACTACCTTCTCTACCCAGCGGTTCCTACCCCTGTAACGAACCCCGCTGCAAAACCTGCCCCATGCATCCCCCCACAACCACCTACGCCAGCCCCACTACTGGTAAAACGTACACAATTCAAGGCAGGGTTACGTGTGAAACTACACATGTCATTTATCAACTGACATGCCTGCACTGCACAGCCTTTTACATCGGCATGACAACAACTTAACTGGCTGAGCGCATGAACGGACACAGACGAACTGTCCGCCTAGGAGATGCCCAATACCCAGTAGCAGAGCATGCCCTCCAGCATAATTCTAGGGACCTAGGAACCTGCTACACCGTATGTGCCATTTGGCTTCTCCCACCCAACACCAGTCCCTCTGAACTGCGGAGATGGGAACTTGCACTCCAACACATCCTTTCATCCCCCCATCCCCCTAGACTGAACCTACGTTAAACAACCTCACTCCCATTCACTCTTCAGTCTTCTCCTCTTTCCCTTTCCTCTTTAGCCATTCACACATCTTTTCATCCTGCATAGTTGTATTTATCTTTATACTATATACCTCTTTACTTCTGTATGCATCCTCTTTGGTTTGAAGCTGGCACAGTACTTACAGTAGAATGCCTCCATCCTTGCACCCTCCCTATTTTCCTTTCCCTGTTGCTTGATAACCTGGGTTGTGAGTAACTGAATCTCCTTTCCCTTCTTCCCTTTCTTTCCCCTCTGTCCTCCCCGATGAAGGAACATTTGTTCTGAAAGCTAGGAATGTAAATTTTCGGTTCTTTTTTATGTGTATCTATCAGCTGTACTGAGCTGAGGTAAGTACTGGCCAGCCCCTCTATCTGTTTGTTAGTATTTGTTTCAAATACCAAGTCTTTATGTTGTAGACTTAATAGTTTATATAAAAATGTCGTTTTAAGAGAAAAATAAGTGGCGCTAAATAATGACACTAGAAAGCCAGAATTTTGTCAGAATGTGCAGTTAGAGCTTATAAATAAGTGGTGCAGGTCCCCAAAACAATATAACAAAAATTAATGCCAGAATCCTTGTTTTTAGGAAAAATCAAAAGTGCTAAATAATGGACTTAGAAACATGAAAATTTGTTTTGTGCTTCAGTTCACCCCAAAAATAATAACTGAGAGACCACGTTAACCTACCTCTTATAGTTTTTGAGTAATTAAGTAATAAACAATTTTGTAACTAAAGTGTACCCGATTGTTGTAGATTAAGTATGTGCAATTTTAATGATAGAGAATTTTGGTTAAAGTGGATGATAAAATATACCAAATGATAGAATAATACCCCATTTAAGAGTTGTATTGTTAATAATAGCTGATATAAGTTCTAGTACAGGTATGGTTCAGAGGTAATGATCTACTGATAGTTCCACTCTAAAAATTCTAGAAAGCAAAGTTTTCAGTCTAGTGAGCTGAAACTTTTTCTGTGATTTCAAGCAGCTAAACTGTATACAAGTAAAAATTAAGAACTTTCTGAAGTAATTTGTAAACATGTTATTAAAGATTGTGTGCCCAAGATAGCAGTCCATTGGAGACTGCTGCAGCATGCAGATAGCCGTAGACAACAGATGTTCCCTCAGCCGTCTGCTCCGGCACCTATATAAATACAGCCTGTGGGGCAGTAAAAAAATTCACTTCGCATTCAGCTGCTGTAAGATCCATGTCTGTTAAATGTCAGATTGCACTCTGCCTCAGATGACGTCAGAGATGAATTGTGACAAAGTGCGTATTTTGCGGTAAAAACTAGTTGTGAACTCACTGTACACCATCCTGGATCACTTATAATTCACCAAAATAACTGCTAGTGTGCTGTCCATGTGAATTACAATTCCACATGGCAAGTGGTGACTTTATTTCTACTTTTATGGTGAGCATTTATTTTGAACATTTATTGCAAACTTTCATTGAGTAATTTTAGTCAGGGCGAAAGACAATCTGGTAGGAATGTATCGTAGAGGCCACCTCTGAGATGCTAAGTGTGCTGTTAGAATAGAAAGACTTGCTTTCAATTGAAAATAGTGAATTTCCATGTGTTGTATGTGAGAAACTTTACGCAATATAATTTTGATTGGAATTTATACTTTTATTTAAAATCATAGTCCTGATCCCACAAAGAAATAGGAGGATAGAAACTTTTCTTTCAGTGGGCTGGACCAGAATGTGGCCGTGCAAACTGGAAACTAAGGTAGCTGTGTTTCCCTTTGCTTTCTGGCTGACCACAAAATTAGTTGCCAGGCTCACGTGAGTAAGATGGTGTACTAAACAATTTATATATCTAAAAAAACAATAGTAATCACAACGCCCCACCCCACACCGCCCTGGAGGTCTTGGAATCAGTCCTAGGTAGGGGAACATGTTTTTCCTCATTTGAGTCGCTCCAGGATGGCCCAAGTTGTAGTCATCTTGCTATCAGGTGAGTGCTGTGGATGTTAATGAGGGTAAATAAATGGCCAGGATATTGGGCTCCGTACCCACCTACCCCTAGTGCCAAAGCATAGAGAGTCTGTGCTCTATGTACACTTAGGCCAATAGCCCAGTCAGAGACTTCTGCTGCAGAGACTTCAGCAGAGTCTCACTTATTTACTAATTAATGTAACTCTGAAGTAAGATATGGCAACCATCTTTACTTTGACTGAATGCTGAAGAGCATCTGAGTGCTAGTTGATTCCCCAGATTTACTGTCTGATGTGGACTCATTGTTTTTGTACTATCATATGTATATCTGAACAGCCCTGTGCTAGGACACCATAGTTGAGTTATATGTATGCTATTTAGTAAATGTTTTCTGAGTTGTTCTGTGTGGAGCACATTATGAGTATCACATCCTAAATGGAAAGGCCAGTTATATTAAAGAAAGACAGTGGCTGTCCAGTGCATAATAAGCTGGATACTAAGGAATCTCAGTCATTTTATTAAAACAAAGTAACCACAACAGATTCTCTGTAGAGAAAGAGTTTAGCTTCAGATTTGTTATTATTATTCATATAATTTACATGCTCATTTTATGTTCACATATAAGTGGTTAAACTTACATAAACAATACATTGTAGTAAAACAAACATAATATAAACAACTAACACTCAAAAATTTTATAACTGAACATCTAGGTCTCTTAACCAATTCACACATCTTCATGTCATCAAATTCAGTTCATTGAGTCCACCAGGAAATTTTTGACTCTTCACCAGGTACTGTGTAATTTGCACAGTCTCCCCACAGTTACATGTCAGATGATCCTTGCACCCTATCATACTAACAGGCACTATGCCTTCCATTCCCTGTATTGATTGAGAGTTGTCCATTGTTTCCTGCAAAGACCAAATATATTTCCACATTTTGTAGAACCAGCAATAAGGTGAGAATTTTCTGGAGGAAACTTCTGCCAAACCTCTCTCCATTCTTGACACACATCATATATAAGAGACTTCTGGAACTCTCTTACAGTTGCTAATTAATTATGTGCAGCATTACATAATACAAGCAGCCATGGCAGAGGCATCAGTTTAGTAGTGTTACTAATTATTCTCATTGCCTGATTTAAAAGCTTAACATCAACTTTTTGTGCAACATGTGCACTGTTTTTCTGAAATGGAGCACAGTGCTGTGCTGTAGAGTAAACCAGTGCCAATATGGCAATACAAAGAGCACCTGCATTTGCACCCCATCCTGACCCAACTACCTTTCTAATGATGTCAGTTGTGATGTTCACTTTTTTGCTGTATTTTCTAAGTAGTTCTTAAAAGTATGGGCCCAGTCCAAAATGACTACCAAGTGTTTTGGGTATGGGTCATATTCTGGAGACACATTCTCAAATACCATATTTAATTTGTGATTCATCTCCAAATTATTGAGATAGTCAGCATTTATCTCTGTTATAGATGGTTTTGTCTTCAATCTGCAGTTCTTGAAGCAATGACCCATTGTTTATAAACCTGTGGTCAAAGCTCTTTTGTACTCTTCCGGGTTTCCTGCTTGATAATCAGGTGCTAGGACATCTGCAAATAGGATCTCTGTAGCATTATTGTTGGGCATACCACGGGATAAAGATTACAAAGGCTTGATGGTAGCACAGAACACTGTGGCAGCTCATCAACCAGCCCTCACCATCTACAACATTCTTCTCTAAGGAATACTTGGAATCACCTTTTGCTAAGCATGCTATACTTTAGATTAACCAGTACTTTACATGACATGATTTCTGCAGATTTAAGTAGCAGGTCATGGTGGTGTAGCTACTGTAATCTTTAGTTTATGCCAATAGCCTGCTTCGATAGAAGCCTGATCACAGCATCTGTGCTTCCTTTGAAAACCGGCTTGTTGGAATGGAGCTACTTTGTCAATTAATGAATTAATGCTTGGATTCAATTTAGCAACATCCTTTTTATTAGTTTTTAAAACTATAACATGTAGTGAAATAGGTCTGTGATGTGATGCTTCATTGCCATCTTTGCCAGTTTCTTTGGCAGCTATTATTTTTTGGAGACAGGTCTATATTCCACTTCCACTTCCCACTTTCCAGTGTCAAACTTTACAAGATAAATGACTGAAAGAGTTGAGTTACTGCTAGCAGAAAATTATGCAGCTGACATGGCTGATATGATTCCCAATATACTTTATTTTATTGTGATTTCAATTGATCCTGATAGTAATGTAGTTGCAAGGATATGGAACAAGTCAGTATTTTTACAATGTTAACAATACAGCAGCGCATAATATGGTTAATTCTTGACATGACTCATAGTAACAACATGGGACACTAGAAGAAATAAAAACATATTACATACATCAGAATTAACACTTATGTGTACACATTCAGATAAACAATTTTGAGCAACAATATAACATTGCAGCAACAAATTGTTTACATTTATGCTTACACTGCATTGCTAACTTGGTTGTATAATAAAAACTTGCTCCTATGTACTAAAAAAAGGACCCCAGTACTCTGGTATCAGACTACTAAGAAGTCTGTCTAAAAACCTGCAAGATAGTGTGCTTGACAATGACTTTCCAAAAAAACTTAAAGACTATCTCATTGAAAAAGAGTTTTACAGTGTTGCAGAATACTTATGCCATTAAATTTGTATATATTGTTATTCATTATCAATTATGTAAAAATGTAAGCTAAAGGTGTAGAAAAATAAGTTATAACGAATGTTAATACTTTTAACATGTCCTATATTACACTTACGTTTACTGTACACAATGTAATCTTACAGGATCAAATAAAATTCAATTCAATTCAATTCAAATATTGTACCAAATAATAATACTAGTCAGGACAAGTAGAAAAATATACAATGCCTTTACACAAGTTCTTCGTATATAAATCAGGTGACAATCATTTTTCTTAAAATGTCAATTTCTATTGGCTAAGCAAAATCTGTATAATACCTTCTTTTTTTTTCCAGCATGGCGCAAGTATGGATATGGCAAGAAACCTCAAGAAGATACACAAAATTGAATTTTTAAATGAATTAGGATGTTATGTATGCTGCAAGAAAAAATATGTTCATATATACAACAGTAACAAAGGTCCACATTTATTCTCACACATAATCATCACCAATTTACCCCATTTTGAGCAAATTAATTGTGTTGCATTTATTAAAATTATATGTAAATACCATAAAAATGGATGTGAAAGTTATTTCATGTCTGGAGAAGTATACTGTCTTCTGATGGAAGACACTACTTCTGTCTTATCAATGCATATGCATTATTCTCTTAGAAAATTTGAAATAGAAATGTTTTTTCCTTATATTTCAGTTATATTATCTCAAGTTGTGCCACTCTAAATGCAAAATTTTCTTAATATTACAATTAATTTATTCAAAGAAAACAATCAATATTTGACAATATAATGAAATAGGATAGATAAAAAATCTACTCACCAAGCGGTGGCAGAACACACACATAAAATAAGATTATAATTAGGCAAGCTTTCAGAGCCAGTGACTCCTCCTTCAGCCAGGGTTGTTGGGGAAGGAAGAGGACTGAAGGAAAGAGACTTGAGAGGTCTAGGAAAAGGGGTAGATATTGGAAAAGTGATCCAGAACCGCAGGTCAGGAGAGACTTACCAGACGGGATGAGAATGAAATCTTTCCTAGACTTCTCCAGTCCTTTTCCTTCACCCCTCTTCCTTCCACTTCAACGTTTCTGTCTGAAGAAGGAGCCACTAGCTCTGAAAGCTTGCCCAATTATAATATTCTTTAATGTGTGTGTTCTGCTGCCACTTGGCGAGTAGATTTTTTCATCTACCCTATTACATTATATTGCCAAAAATTAATTTATTCACGTATATGACAATTGCAATGCTTTCTCTCTAGTACTCCAAGAGACATTTACAATTTAATTTTAATAATGACTAGGTGCAGTCATCCTAAACAAAGATTGCTCATTGGGTGATGACAGGAGAGAATGGAAAATGTTTTGTTTTCAAACGCAAACAAAATCATATTGAAAATGAAATTCTATTTTCACATTTCATAAAAAAGTCTCAAATTACAATGAATTAAAGATATTTTTTAACAATGTCAGGAAGACAAGACATGAAGAAGCAGCATTTTCAGCAGTGACCGAGTACATTATCCCATGCTGTATCCATATCACTAGCCTTTATCTAGTCATTCATTCATCATTGGAGCCCCTAAGGGAAACAGCATACAGGGCTGGAAAGAAGTCCAACGTGCACTCGGTTTGTCTGCCTGAGGGCCTCGTCCAAGATGTAGAGGTGGCCTTGCCTGCGGCTATAGAGCGTACGGGGTGCACTCGTCTGCAAGTAGTTGCTCATGTCGGCACCAATGATGCTGCCGCTTGGATTCTGAGGTGATCCTCAGTTCATACAGGCGGCTGGCGGATTTGGTGAAGACCGCTGGCCTAGCATGCAGGGTGCAAGCAGAGCTCTCTATTTGCAGCATCATTCCCAGAGTGGATCAGGGTCCTTTGGTTTGGAGATGAGTGGAGGGTCTCAACCAGAGGCTTCATCAACTCTGTGACGGTCTTGGCTGCAGATTTCTAGATTTGCGCTATTGGGTGGGGAATTGTAGGACTTCCCTATATAGGTCAAGTGTGCACTACACAAAGGAAGTGGCTACTTGGGTAGCAGAGTACTTGTGGCATGCACATGGGGTTTTTTAGGCTAGGAAGTAGTGCGAGGTGTCCTGATGAACACTCATCAGTCGACGTGCAGGCAGGGAAATCAGGACACGGTAAGTGTAAAGACACTTCAGCTATCAAGATATTAGCAGTAAATTTTCAGAGTGTTTGGAATAAAGTCCTGAATTTACTGCCCTCCAGGAAGCATGTGGCGCGCAAATTATTCTTGGGACTGAGGCCTGGCTGAACCCTGAGATAGGAAGTTCTGAAATATTTAGTGAGGGTTGGAACGTATATTGGAAAGACAGATTAGACACCGTAGGAGGTGGTGTCTTCATTGCAGTTGACAAAAATATTGTGTCTACTGAGGTCGAAGAAGAGTGTGATTGTGAAGTTATCTGGACGAGAAATAAAGTTAATTGTTGGGTGTTATTACCGGCCACCAGGTTCCACCGTGACAGTTCTAGAATCATTTAAAGGGAGCCTACACTCTGTATCGCAGAAGTACCCGGATCATGCTATATTAGTTGGAGGCGACTTCAACCTACCTAGTATAGACTGGGATGTCTATGGATTCATTACAGGTGGTACAGACAAGCCGTCGTGTGAACACATTATCCGAAAACTGTCTTGAGCAGCTAAATTGACAGCCAACGCGTAATGGAAATATTTTGGATCTGGTAGCCACGAACAGACCAGACCTCATTGACGGTGTCAGTGTTGAGACAGGGTTTAGTGATCATGATGTTGTCATTACAACTATGGTTACAAAAGTTAAAAAGTCAGTCAAGAAGGCTAGGAGAGTATTCTTACTAGAAAGAGGAGATAAGCAGTTGTTAGCATCCCACTTAGTAATGAATCGGCTTCATTTACTTCCAGTACGATGGATGTGGAAGAATTATGGGCAAATTTTAAACACATTGTAAATCACGTATTGGACACGTATGTGCCAAAAATGTGGCTTACGGATGGAAAAGACCCACCGTGGTTTAACAGCACAATTCAGAGAATGCTCCAGAAGCTAAGACAGTTGCACTCACGGTACAAGAAAGATCGGGAGAATGAGCACAGGCAAAAGTTAGTAGAGATTCATGCTGCTGTAAAAAGAGCGATGCGTGAAGCATACAACCGCTACCACTGTCATACCTTAGCAAAAGATCTTGCTGAAAACCCAAGGAAATTCTGGTCTTACGTAAAATCAGTAAGTGGGTCGAAGGCATCCATCCAGTCACTCACTGATCAGTCTGGCCTGGCAACGATAGACAGAAAAACGAAAGCTGAAATTTTAAATTTAGCATTTGAGAAATCTTTCACGCAGGAGGATCGTACAAACATACTGCCATTTGAGTCTCATACAGATTCCTGTATGGAGGACATAGTGATAGACATCCCTGGGGTTGTGAAGCAGCTGAATGGGTTGAAAATAAATAAAATGCCAGGTCCTGATGGGATTCCAATTCCGTTTACAGAGAGTACTCTACTGCATTGGCTCTTTATTTAGCTTGCATTTATCGCGAATCTCTTGCCCAATGTAAAGTCCCGAGCGACTGGAAAAAAGCGCAGGTGATGCCTGTATGTAAGAAGGGTAGAAGGACGGGTCCTCAAAATTACAGACCAATATCCTTAACATCAGTTTGTTGCAGGATTCTTGAACATATTCTCAGTTCGAACATAATGAATTTCCTTGAGACAGAGAAGTTGCTGTCCATGCGCCAGTACGGACTTCTTAAGTAATAGAACCCAGTACGTTGTCCTCGATGGTGAGTGTTCATCGGAGGTGAGGGTATCATCTGGAGTACCCCAGGGAAGTGTGGTAGGTCCGCTGTTGTTTTCTATCAACATAAATGATAGGATAGGATAGGATTGGATAGGGTGGATAGCAATGTGTGGCTGTTTGCTGACGATGCTGTGGTGTATGGGAAGGTCTCGTCGTTGAGTGACTGTAGGAGGATACAAGATGACTTGGACAGGATTTGTGATTGGTGTAAAGAATGGCAGCGAACTCTAAATATAGATAAATGTAAATTAATGCAGATGAATAGGAAAAAGAATCCCGTAATGTTTGAATACTCCATTAGTAGTGTAGCGCTTGACACAGTCACAACGATTAAATACTTGGGCGTAACATTGCAGAGCGATATGAAGTGGGACAAGCATGTAATGGCAGTTGTGGGGAAGGCGGATAGTCATCTTCAGTTCATTGGTAGAATTTTGGGAAGATGTGGTTCATCTGTAAAGGAGACCACTTATAAAATACTAATACGACCTACTCTTTAGTACTGCTCGAGTGTTTGGGATCCCTATCAGGTCGGATTGAGGGAGGACATAGAAGCAACTCAGAGGTGGGCTGCTAGATTTGTTACTGGTAGGTTTCATCATCATGCGAGTGTTACAGAAATGCTTCAGGAACTCGGGTGGGAGTCGCTACAGGAAAGGAGGCGCTCTTTTCATGAATTGCTACTGAGAAAATTTACAGAACCAGCATTTGAGGCTGACTGCAGTACAATTTTACTGCTGCCATCTTATATTTTGCGGAAAGATCACAAAGATAGGATAAGAGAGATTAGGGCTCGTACAGAGACATATAGGCAGTCATTTTTCCCTCGTTCTTGGGAGTGGAACAGGGAGATAAGATGCTAGTTGTCATATGGGGTAGTTGTCATATGAGGTACCCTCCACCATACACTGTACCGTGGATTGTGGAGTATGTATGTAGATGTAGATGTACTACAGAACTAATCATGAAGGAGAACACTTATGCACATAGAATGAGTTCTAATTGTATGATTATATATGTTACTGTTATGACTGAAAGTGCTGATGATAATAATAACAATAATAATAATAATGTTGTTGTGGTGGTCTTCAGTCTAGAGACTGGTTTGACGCTACTCTATCCTGTGCAGGCCTCTTCATCTCTGAATAACTACTTCAACTTACATCCTTCTGAATCTGCTATTCATCTCTTGGTCTTCCTCTATGATTTTTACCCTCCACAGTTCACTCCAGTACTAAATTGGTGATCCCTTGATGCCTCAGAACGTGTCCTACCCTTCTTCTTGTCAAGTTGTGCCACAAATTTCTTTTCTCCCCAATTCTGTTCAGAAACTCTTCATTAGTTATGTGATCTACTCATCTAATCTTGAGAATTCTTCTGTATCACCACATTTCAAAGGCTTCTATTCTCTTCTTGTCAAAACTGTATATTGTCCTTCTTTCACGCATGGCCACACTCCATACAAATGCTTTCAGAAAAGACTTCCTGACTCTTAAGTACTTGATGTTAACAAATTTCTCTTTGTCAGAATTCTTTCCTTGCCATAGCTAGTCTACATTTTATATCCTCTGTACTTCGACCATCATCAGTTATTTTGCTCCCCAAATAACAAAACTCATTTGCTACTTTAAGTGTCTCATTTCCTAATCTAATACCCTTAGCATCACCTGATTTAATTTGACTACATATCATTATCCTTATTTTGATGTTCATCTTGTATCATCTTTTCAAGACACTGTCCGTTCTGTTCAGCTGCTCTTCCAGGTCCTTTGCGGTCTCTGACAGAATTACAATGTCATCGGCAAACCTCAAAGATTTTATTTCTTCTCCATGGATTTTAATTCCTACTCCAAATTTTTCTTTTGTTTCCTTTACTGCTTGCTCAATATGCAGATTTAATAACGTTGGGGATAGGCTACAACCCTGTTTCACTCCCTTCTCAACCACTGCTTACCTTTCATGCCCCTCGACTGTTATGACTGCCATCTGGTTTCTGTGCAAATTGTAAATAGACTTTCACTCCATGTATTTTACCCCTGCCACCTTCAGAATCTGAAAGAGAGTATTCCAGGTAACATTGTCAAAAACTTTCTCTAAGTCTACAAATGCTAGAAACTTAGGTTTGCCGTTGCTTAACCTATCATCTAAGGTAAGTCATAGGGTCAGTATTGCCTTGCGAGTCGGACCATTTCTATGGAATTCAAACTGATCTTCCCTGAGGTAGGCTTCTACCAGTTTTTTCTATTTGTCTGTAAAGAATTTGTGTTAGTATTTTGCAACTGTGTTTTGTTAAACTGATAGTTCGGTAATCTTCACACTTTGCAATCCTGGCTTTCTTCGGGACTGGAGTTGTTATATTCTTCTTGAAGTCTGAGGGTATTTGGCCTGTCTCATACATCTTGCTCACTAGATGGAAGTGTTTTGCCATGACTGGCTCTCCCAAGGCTATAAGTAGTTCTAATGGAATGTTGTCTACTCCTGCGACATTGTTTCGATGTAAGTGTTTGAGTGCTCTGTCAAATTTTTCACGCAGTATCATATCCTCCATTTCATCTTCATCTACATCTTCTTCCATTTCCATAATATTACCCTCAAGTATATCACCCTTGTATAGACCCTCTATATACTCCTTTGACCTTTCTGCTTTCCCTTCTTTGCTTAGGACAGGTTTTCCATCTGAGCTCTTGATATTCATACAGGTGGTTCTCTTTTCTTCGAAGGTCTCTTTAATTTTCCTGTAGGTAGTATCTACCTTATCCCCAGAGATACATGCTTCTACATCCTTACATTTGTCCTCTAGACATCCCTGCTTAGCCATTTTGCACTTCCTGTCGATCTCATTTTTGAGACATTTGTGTTCATTTTTGCCTGCTTCATTTAATGCATTTTTATATTTTCTCCTTTCATCAGTTAAATTTGGTATCTCTTCTATTACCCATGGATTTCTACTGGCCCTCTTCTTTTGGCCTACTTGATCCTCTGCTGCCTTGACTATTTCATCTCTCAAAGCTACCCATTCTTCTTCTACTGTATTTCTTTTCCCTGTTCTTGTCAATCGTTACCAAATACTCTCTCTGAAACTCTCTGTAACCTCTGCTTCTTTCAGTTTATCCAGGTTTCATCTCCTTACATTCCTACCTTTTTGCAGTTTTTTCAGTTTCAATTTACAGTCCATAATCAACAAATTGTGGTCTGTAAATGTCTTACAGTTTAAAAACTAGTTCTTAAGTGTCTGTCTTACCATCACATAATCTATCTGAAACCTTCTAGTGTCTCCAGGCCTCTTCCAGTATACAGTCTTCTTTCATGATACCCAAACCAAGTGTTAGCTATGATTAAGTTATGCTTTGTGCAAAATTCTACCAGGTGGCTTCCCCTTTCATTCCTTAATTCAGTCCATATTCATCTACTACTTTTCCGTCTTTTCCTTTTCCTACAGTCGTATTCCAGTCCCTCATGACTACAAAATTTTCATCTCCCTTAAATGCCTGAATAATTTCTTTTATCGCATCATACATTTCTTCAATCTCTTCATCACTTGTGGAGCTAGTTGACATATAAACTTGTACCTCTGTCGTAGACATGGGCTTCATGTCTAACGTGGCTACAATAATGTGTTCACTATGCTGTCCGTAGTAGCTTATCTGCTTTCCTATTTTGTTATTCATTATTAAACTCACTCCTGCATTATCATTATTTGATTTTGTATTTATAACACTGTATTCACCTGACCAGAAGTCTTGTTCCTCCTGCCATAGCTTATCTGCTTTTCTATTTTGTTATACATTATTAAACTCACTCCTGCATTACCATTATTTGATTTTGTATTTATAACACTGTATTCACCTGACCAGAAGTCTTGTTCCTCCTGCCACTGAACTTCACTAATTCCCACTATATCTAACTTTAAACTATCCATTTCCCTTTTTAAATTTTCTTATTTACCTGCTCGACTGAGGGATCTGACATTCCACACTCCAATCCACAGAACACCAGTTCCTCCTGAGTAGTCCCCGCATGGAGATCCAAATGTGGGACTATTTTACCTCCAGAATATTTTACCCAAGAGTACGCCATCATCATTTAACCATACAGTAAAACTGCATGCCCCCAGGAAAAATTACAGCTGTAGTTTCCCCTTGCTTTCAGCCATTTGCAGTACCAGCACAGCAAGGGCGTTTTGGTTGATGTTCCAAGGCCAGATCAGTCAATCATCCAGACTGTTGCCCCTGCAACTACTGAAAAGGCTGCTGTCCATCTTCAGGAACCACACATTTGTCTGGCCTCTCAACAGATACCCCTCCTACAGTACAGCTATCTGTATCGCTGCGGCATGCAAGCCTCCCAACCAATGGTAAGGTCCATGGTTCATGGGGGTGGGGGAATAATAATAATAATATGTTCAACATTGAATGATTCATTGCATATAAACAAGCAAAGTTTGTAATTCTTGATACACAATGTAATAACGCATTCTTCTGAATAAATTGTTGATTAACGAATGGTAACTTTCCACATAAATGGTTTACTGCTATTTACAATATTAGGAAAAGAATATGTTGCTACTCACCATAAAGATAACGGCTGTGTTGTAGACAGGCACAACAAAAAGGCTATTATACATTACACATTACAGCTCTCGAACCAAAGCCTTCTTCAGCAACGAAAACACACACACACACACACACACACACACACACACACACACACACACATTCACACAAGCAGACATGCCTGCCACACATATGACCACTACCAGCATCAGCTCCTTTGCTGAAGAAGGCTTTAGCTGAAAGCTATAAGGTGTAACAATTTTTCATTGTGCTTGTGCCTGGCGGCCAACTCAGTGGGTTGTCTTCTTTATGCTGCGTAGTAGTCTATCCTTTTCCTAATATTACTGATATTCCAACATGGAGTTTTCTTGTTTGATTTTGCATTGCTGATATTTACAGTTTTGAAAAACTTCTTATGGTGCATGTTACTGTGATATTCTTTAATTTGTAGAAAGAGTTTCGTAAAAGGAATTTCTAAAGTGTAAACTTGGGCTTCACTGTGGGAAGAATCATAGGTATACTGAGCTTTTCGTTGGTTAGTTTTAATCTGGCATATTGTGGATTCTTTTCATAGAATGCTCATGACTACCAGTTTGTGGTGGTTTTATGAAAGTGGGTTATTTACTTGAATGAATTTCTATGCTAGATTATGGCAGAAGTATCCTTATTGATGGTAACACAGACTGATAAATGGTGATTCAGTAATACTATTCAGATAGAAGTTGCCGAATGAACAATGAAAGAGGTTTACCAAGAGCACAAAGTATATAAAAATTTCATTTTTTCCTAAATATATTTTTTCAGTACACTGAATATAGTTTTTCTTTACAGCAGGTCAGGGACAGTTGCAATGGGAGCCAAGATCTGTGTAAAATCTGGCCTCACAGTATCATGCACAAGGGAGAAGGAGATTTATTTGGTTCAGAGTATTAGCTCCAATCAAGACACAAGATACACAGAAAGATTTTTTGAAATTCATATATTATGAACAAAAAAATGCAAAATTCCAAATACAAAGCAATTGTAATTAGTATCATTAATGGCATGAAATAAATAACTCAGGCAACAGATGTTCAACTCCTAATGGCATTAAGTGGGAGATAGATGATTTTAGATTAAAGTCATAGGCTACTAAATTCAGGAAATTCTTCTTAACACTATCAGAAAACACAAACATAAATTATCATCAGAAGTAGACCTATTAGATTCACTTATGCAGGCTTTGCATACTTTCCTAGCAGACAGTATATTTGTCATCTCAACTATTAAAGGAGTTACAGAAGTTTTTCAATTACTGAAAAAGAGTAACTCTTCTGTAATTCAATGAAATTACTGAAATCTTGTACTGACTCTGCAGTGCCTGCCTTTAATTATAAGGGGCACTCAAATGAATATGAGACTGATGGAAAAAAGTAAGTAAATTGTTCACTATTTCAAAAGTAATTGTCCTAGCTGTTAATACTTTTATTGCACTATAAGACAAGATGATTGATGCCTTCATAGAAAAATGTTTGTGACTGCCTACAGAACTGTGGCTATACCCAAGTGTGCACCTCTTCATCCACTATAGATTTACGGCCATGACTGTCTTTCTTCAGGGCTCCAAAAATATGGAAATTACATGGGGAGAGATTGGTATTGTGTGGAAGATGTGTAATGGCTTCCCAGGAAAACTACAGCAGCATACCCAAAACAACATTGGCAACTTGTGAACCCACCCACATGTTGCCATGGGTACTGCACATTGGTTTCCATTATTTAGCATCTTCACAACAACTCACACCATAACATACCTAGCATACGTGTTGTGTACTACTTTATATGCAATGATAAGGAGAGGCGGACTACAGACTGGTGCAGCAGCTGCCATTGAAGGGAATTTGGACATGAGCAGAAATGATTAGCAAACACATAAATGCAGTAAACAGAAGATTTACTTAATGTGTAGTTTTCTCCAAAGCATTGTGAAGAAACTTCACAAAAGAACAAACAGTAACAAAGAGTGTTATGCAGTGTGAGGCTCCCGCCGCTAATGCACGGGCGAACTGTCAAAGGCTGACTAAGGCTGCAGACTGTCAAAGACTGTGACAGAGACTGGGTTTGTAGCTGTCTGGCTACCATCTTATATCGCAGTGGCAGATTGCATTCATAGTTGGAGACTCTGAAGGAATGGTTCAGCAGATGTGCATCGTTGGATCAGCCAGGTCCCCATACGACTGCTATCGGAGCCTGTTGGAAATGTTTGTTTCTGTTGCCAGTGGTGAGATGCTGGTGAGTGTGGTATTGATCTATGATACCACAGTACTAACTTCACACTTGCACCATTTCAGACTTACTACTTCTGTCATACTGCTTGTTAACAAAAATCAACAAGTAGTAGAAACGTAGGAAAGGTTGCAGGTCGGAGAACACAGAATACTTTAATCTTTTACATAAAAAGTGTTTCTTTAACAATTAGATACTTCTTTTACAAGTGTTTTTTTCTGATTGAATTATTCAGATAGGAATAATGGCAATAATTAAAAAAAAATAGTTAAAATTTCAAATCAATTTAAATCAATTTGAAAATAATCTTGTGTCAATTTTATATCTTACTTCTGTTTTTGTTGTGGTTTTCCGTCTGAAGATGGATTTGATGCAGCTCTCCATGCTACTCTATCCTGTGTGAGCCTCTTGATCTCCAAGTAACTACTGCAATTGACATCCTTCTGAATCTGCTTACTGTATTCATCTCTTGCTCTCCCTCTAAGATTTTTACCCCCCTGCACTTCCCTCCAATACTAAATTGGTGATCCCTTGATTTCTCAGACAGTATCCTGTCAACTGATCCCTTCTTTTGGTCAAGTTATGCCTCAAAATTTCTTGTCTCCTCTATTGTATTTAGTACCTCCTTATTAGTTACATGGTCTACCCAACTAATCTTCAACATTCTTCTTTTCTTGTCTAAATTGGTCATCATCCATGTTTCACTTTCATACATGGCAACACTCTAGACAAATACTTTCAGAAAAGACATCCTAACACTTAAATCTATATTCCCTCTCTTTTTAATTCATGCAGACCGCTTTTGCCTTGCCCTGCACTGCCTTGCTGTCATACTGATGCAGGCAAATTTTAAAGAATGGGGCACTCTTGTTTACCTTTCACTCACCATAATACGGAAAATGTTCTCTTAATAGTAACTTTTGACAAGGAGCAATGGGTATGCGTATGATCTCTCAACATTGTTCACCTGATGATGTGGCTTAATGCCGCAAAACCAGTTGTGTTTTAATAAACAACAATTTTACCACCTGTGACCTGAGTTCTTCCTAACATCATAGTTGTATATCATAGCTTGCTCTAATTAAGATTGATTACCTTTGAAAGCCAAATATTGAAAGGTGTTTTAGGGATAAATATTACCACTGTTCTGCCCAAAAAGGTAGGTAAAAGCTGCATTGGATTTGGTGGGTAGCCAGCTAAAAGATAGCAATGTATCTGAACATTTGCAATCACTCAAACGCACACTAACACTCAAAAAGAGGAGTCAACATCAGCAAAAGCTGTATATAGCAATACACAACATAAATTCACAACTTAAGACTTGAAGAACTCAAGAATTTCACAGGTGAATTAAATAAACAAAAGACTTTGATGGCTGGTTTCCAAGAAATGAGAAACTTGATAGAACAAACACTCAAATAATAAGAATACAGAATTTGAAAGGAGAAGCCAGGACAGAGGGTCATAATGCCATGTGTCCTATTTGGAACAGGATTTATAGTAAATATAAAAATAATAGAGGCAGTAATTGGATTTTGAGCAATGTAACCAACAAATGCAACTTCTAAAACAATGAATACAACTTACACAATAATAAATGCTCACAATCTGACAGGTGAAAAAAAATTCTTAACAAAGGCAAGGGAAGGGACAACTAAAATATGGAATCTTCTCAGATTGACAGTGATCAGAATAAATAAAAGGAATGTATAAACCTTGGTAGACTTCAGTGTCCAGTAGGGAAAAGGAAAGGAAATATCAAGATATAATTTGACAATGGAACCCACATAACTTTAAAAACAAGAATGACCAAAGATTTGTAGAGAACACAATGTTAAATCCAAATCACCATACTTAAAAAAGAAGCCAAATTAGATTATAACAAGGAAACTCCAGGTTAGAGGGAGGGAGAAAGTTAGCTAGACCATTCCTACATAGGAAAAAATTTCCATAAGGAAATTTAGAAGATTAAAGAATTAAGAGGAGGAGACAAGTTCAGACCATTACACTGTTAAAATTGAGATCAAATTCACTCTGTTAAGGAAAAAGAATGAGTAAATCAATAAAACAAATAAGAGCTACAACCCACATCAGCTAATTAAACTAACAAATATTAACAAATAACACATACAATCGCATTAATAGATGATTTAAAAGGACTGGCATCAAGTCACAAAAAAACAAGCTGAGAATCTAGCTCACTTGAACCCATAAAGAATACATGCATGATGCACACGAGAAAGGGACAAATATCATGAAGAAAGACATCAAACATGGCTAAGCTTCAAACATTCGAAACAGGAGAAAATGCCATTAACCAGAAAAACATTCACACAGAACATTAGGAGAATCAAGGGAGGATTTCATGAAGAGAAACTAAACTCTGTAGAAGGTAATTACCACAAACTCATTTCCAGGAATTATTTCAAAATCTTTGGAAACAAATACAATATATGAGCTCCAAAGATTAATACTGAAAGATGAAGAAAGAATGGCACACAGTAATGAAGAAAGTGCTGAAAGCGTAATAAAAGCATCCCATAAACTTTCGAACCACAAAGAAACGAAAGATCTCTTACAAATCCACAAAAATAACCCAATGAAAAGTAAACCCAACAAATTAGACCCTCCAACTTTCCAGGACGTGGAAAAGGCATTTTAAAGGCAAAAAATTGTAAAGCATTGGGAGAAACTTGGGTTTTTGTTGAAACATGGAAATATTGAAATGACACAGTCAAGTTCTCCTTGCACATGGCTCTAACAAAAATGTGTATAACTGAACAGTTCTCTGAATATTAGCCCATGGCTATTATTCACCCACTGCATCAGAAAAGAGATAAGAGCAATCTGGGCAACTAAAGAGGGATCTCTCTCCTAGACTCTGCATACAAGAGTTTATCCAAGATCCTATGTGGAAGAGTCAAAGAACAAATAGATAAGGAGTTAGGGGAATACCAGGGAAGTTTCAACCACGGAGAAGCTGTGTAAAGCAGATCATTAGTTTAAAATAAATTATGACATACTTCAGGAAACAGAACAAACCTCTGCCAATAGCATTTGTACACTTTAAGAAGGCATATGGTTGTCTCCATAGACCATCATTATTAAAAATTCCAAGGAATCTAGGATTTCATCCAAAACTAATGAAAGTAATAGAACTTACCCTAACGAACACCAAATCAAAAGTCGAGTTCAGAGAGAAATTTCTGTACCATTCCTCATAAAAACAGGCTTAAGACAAGATGACTGCCAATCACCATTACTGTTCAACTATAAGCTGGAATATATGATGAAAGAATTATTTGGTACAAGGATAACCAAAAGAACATAAGAATTGTAAGGAAGAAAATTATATAAGTTAAAACTGCTTGGGTTTTGATGATGGTCTTGTTCTCCCAGGCATTAATGTTCAACAAGCCAGGCAACAAGTTAAACCACTACATGAAATAACACAAAAATAAGCATTAGAATATCATTTGAAAGAGCAGAGATTATCGTGATTGATCCACCACTTGCAAACAAAATTACAGTTGAAGAATAGGAAATAAAAGTTGTTGATAAATTTAAATATTAAGAGGAAATCATAACATAGAGCCTAAATGAGAAAGTGCCATGGAAATGTAGAATAAAAAACTGAAGAAAGCAAATTACGTTATCAAAACCACATACTGGTACAACAAAAAAGTCTATCAACAGCTGCAAAATTAAAACATTATAAAAAGTTAAACAACCAAAAATGACATATGCAGCTGAAATCATCTCCAAAACAACAAATACAACAGAAATTGACGGACTACTCAAGACAGAAAGAAAAATAATTTGGACATGCATAAATAAACAATATCAAGTAAATAGGCAATGGGTAATAGCTTCAAATGAAACAGTATGTAAGAAAATAACTGTGGTAATGAACACAATCATGAAAAAACACATCCCATTACTTGGACATCTGATGAGAGCACCAGAGAACAGAATTAGTAAGATAATAATAGAAAAATTGTGGAATAGCAAGAGAAACATCAAATGGATTATAGAAATTAAGGAAGATATAAGAGAACTCCAAATTACAATAGATTAACTAGAAAATGAAACAGAGAAATTCAAAATACTGCAAGACACACAAACCAGACTACAAACAAAGGTTTTAGAGGAACTGTTCCTCCAGTTACCTCACACTCAATTGTGATAGTAGTCAACACTTGATTACATTTACTCAGTATACATAGAACAATGATACAGTGAACATAGAGATGTGTCTCCAAAGAACATAAGTCATATTGTTCAATACAAACATACATTTCATTTTTATATCACAACTAATTCACGAATCAATGCTTCCACTTGCTTCATATCAAGACACACACACAAGCTGTCAGGTAAACCAACTGGACTGAACTTGAAACCCTGGGGCCACCAAGACCATCGGGTGTCGACTAAGTACTTGCCTACCAGACTGCACAAACGCCATTGTCTTTTTGGTCTTTACAGGGTCACTAAGTTTCTATCCTTGTTGAAATGTCATGTGGGGAATAAAACAATTGGGCTCTTTCATTGCATGATTTGTATGGTCATGTTTTAGAGTATGCTGGTGAGCCTCAAATGTGGTAGAGAAAGACAAGGTCCTGCAGTGGCATCTCTTATCCGTACAAAGTAGCATTTGAACAAGTCTTTCTGGATTAAAATGGGTTTATCTCCATGTCATGGCAGACTGATAGGTTTGAGGAATTGCACATAAATTTGCAGGCTGTGTAAAAATGTGGCATATTCCCTAACTGACATACTGGAGAAAAATTCGCCCAATGTTCTCACCTGATCTTCATAGACTAACTAGGCAGAGGAACACAATAAGTCTTCCTTGATTACTGTGTGGAGTCCTAGAAGTATTAACAGTAGTGTCATTGTCCAGGATTCTGCACAGCAGGCTAAAGCTGCTTTCAGGGTGTGGTTGCACCCTCATAATCTCAGGAGCTACTCAGACAGTTGGCATTCAAACTGTCTACCCCATCCATTGTAATACTTTGAGGAATACCAAACCTGATGAGGTCAGTAACATGTTTGAATAAGGAAGTCAGAGATTTGTGATCTGTGAAAAATTTAAATATCTGTCCCTCTGGGAAAGGTCATAAATGCTTGATAGTTAAATATATGGCCATGAGTTTCCTGTCAAACACATTCCTTTGTTTCTTGTGCACTGACAGGTTTTTGGAAGAAACCCAAAAGTTGCCATTTGGCTGCAGCATATTGTTGTAAAACTGTGCCCAGCACTGTCTGACAATCTGCAAGGTAACTGGTACATTCTGAACAGGATGTACCAATGCTGTAGCATTCACCAATGCATTTTTATGTCGCGATATGTGGATGTAGCTTTGGGAGTCCACGGAGGTTTTTGCTGCCAGATGTATTTTTACCAGTGAGCAGTTTGTTAAGATGTTCCTGCAGATCTCCCAAGTATGGTACAAATGGCTCTGAGCACAATGGGACTTTACTTCTAAGGTCATCAGTCCCCTAGAACTTAGAACTACTTAAACCTAACTAACCGAAGGACATCACACACATCCATGCCCGAGGTAGGATTCGAACCTGCGACCGTAGTGGTCGCGCTGTTCCAGACTGTAGCGCCTAGAACCGCTCGGCCACCCCGGCCGGATTCCAAGTGTGGAAAGTGTCTTCTGTAATAATATATAATATCCCAAGGAATCGTCTAAGGTCTTTCAATGTGGAAGAAGGAGGTACGTTTACAATGACTGTCACTTTTTTGGGAAGCAATTAGATACCGTGGTTTGATATGGTGTAGCCAATAAACTTTACTTCTTCTTTTACAAAAACACACTTGCTCTTAGTAAACATTACACCATAGCACTCCAGTCTACAGAACAAAGTATATAGAAGCTTGATGTGCCCTTCTATTGTTTTTGAAAATACTATCAAGTTATCCATGTAACAGAACATGAATGACAGGCTGTGCAGCACCTCATGCATGTAAAGTTTGTGCAATGTTTTGTAGGGCAGGAGAATAATATTGTGCTCAAAGATACCAAAGGGTGTAGTCAGAGCTCTGTTTTTTTTAATGGAGCCATACGTATTTATGAGAGCACCTTAGCACTGTCAATAACAATTAAGTAGCAAGCCCCTTCTAGGTTACCATTAAAGTCTGCTATCAGAGAAACTGGGTACCAGTCAGGAATAGTGTGTGTTTAAACCCCTGTAGTCTGCACAGATTCTCTATGATCCATTTTTCACTGTCATTCTCCCTCACCACTGTAGTATGATTCTGGCCTTGTGATGAAGACTTTTAGCCTAGGAAGAAGCCATTACCATTGGTAAAACATCAGACATGATGGAATTTAGGTACTCTGCAGTAATCTTCTCTTACAAGGGAATAGTCCAATAAAACATGGTGGCAGTGGAAACGTACACCCCTACTTGTGCTGCAGCAACTGCACATGTGCAACTAGGCACACACACAGCTGAAGTCAGTGGTACATTTTTAAACAGGGGAAATGATACAACTCAATCATAATTAGTAAAGAACATTTCAGATTATTGTCCATTGATAGTTACTCTGACACTACAGTACACAGTTGCTGTTCTCTTGTATTAGCCACTCAAGTGACTTCTCTGCTTTTTGCAGTATTTGTAAATATTGAGAATATAGATAAAGCTGAACTAATATTTATTGTGCTTTCCTAAGGCATGCCTGCCAATAGCACCTTTGTTTTCTTCCAGTTTCACAGAAATGTGGAATCCAATTAATATCCTCAATTTAGCAATGATGAAATATGAAGAATATGGTTTCCAGCTGAAATCACTTACTTCTCCTGAGGATGTATATAAGTATCATTTGTTAGCTGATTTCCTGGACAGTCATTCGAATCATATCAACATTTTGTTTGAAACTGTGGATACGCAATAAGAAATAGGAAATGACTGTGATGATTCCGTGAACTGTGGTTCAGATGATGTTAGTTGTGCCAGTAACACTTCTGAAGAAGAATACCATCCAAGCCTAAAAAAAAATACGTACTGCAACAGCTTTCAGCGACAAAGGAAAGGCAGTGGAATAATGGTTAAATGAAGAAGGGAAAAAACGATTGAAGTTACATAGTGTGCAAAAGAGTTTTCATTTCATGAACTGTGCACATGGAGGAATGAATTACATGAAGTAAGAAACATGCAACAAACAGAAACCTGAAACCATCTGCATGAGAAACTGTTCAAAAGATTTAGAACTGCTCGTTAGAGGCTATGTACCATTACCAATCAAGACCTATGACACTGGGCCCTCCGAATTGCATCTGACATGAACATTGCTAATTTCCCGGCTTCGTCGACCTCGCTACACAGGTTCAAGAAATTGTACAGGATAGGAAGTCACCAATTTACCAAATTTATGTCATGTAAATGTGTAGAGCAGCTGCCAGTGATAGACAATGCTATAGAGAAATTTGTAGCTGATGTAAAGATCAAACTTTTATCCCCGCAACTGATGTTTATCATGCTGATCAGTCAGGTTTCGTGAAAGAACTGCGTGCACACTGAACTTTATCATTTCAGAGTCAGTTGTCCAATCAATGAAAGCAATGATACATTCACATATGATAATGCCAGTGATAAGTATGAGTGATTTAGTGTTTCTGCAGCTGTATATCAGTCTTCAAGAACCACAAAGCAAATTAGGACCAAACATAAAAAATGGACTGGTTAGTTGCAAAAATCTTTTAATCAACATATCAAAATCTGGAAAAATGGGAAAGAATAATTTTCAACATTTTATTCAAAACGTATTCCTACCAGCTGCAGAAACTAATTCATTGCTTTTGTTGGATTCTTGGTTTTTGTGAATGATGACGAAAAATCTGTAGATGTAATGTGGATTCTGCCTGGAACTATTAATGCGATTCAACTTCTCGATAAAGAATTTTTTTTGACAGTGGAAAGCATTTTTCAGGAAATTATCGGACAACCTAATTTCCGATACCTCTCTCTGATTTCATGTTTACCAGCTGAACAGTGTTTTTATGCTCCAGTCATTTGTGCGTTACCGGTTTTCTTTGCCACGCTTTACGAATTTGATCAAGTATACCTAGTATGCAGTGCAATATGCAGAACAATGGCTGGGGCCATTTATGACTCCATCCCAGTTCTGTCTAAATAAAACTAGTGTTTACTGCAAAGTGCCTGATTGCATCAATTTTTCCTTTGTCTGGTGTGCCTGGTGCAAGGAAAAGTTTGTTTTTGTCATTCACTAGACACTTCGCATTTTTGTGACAACTACAGGGAATAAACAAAGACCTGTTTCACTGATAGTCAAATGTACAGCATTCAAACATTATTATAAGGAATGGCCTACAGGAATTGTTATAAAATGTAGTACTGCAAGACACATTTCATTTCAACAAATTATAAGTCCTTATTGATGTAAGTCATCTTTGACATCAAACACTGCCTTGATTTTATTTTCTCTGTTAGCTACTTTTGTCAGAATTACATGTGCAAGAATTGAACTGTTGATATGAAGTTATTAAAAAAAAATGCGTGTACAGTTTAAGCCAGTTATTCACCAGAGCAAACAAGCTAACAACCACAAGCAAAAGAGAATCCTGTTTGGTGTACCCATTATGCCTCTTGCACATCTTTCAACTGGATGCCACTGCAGCTACTTACACCCTAAACTTCCCCAGATGTCTAATCATAAAATGGAGACCTGCAGTTTAATGTGTAACCCAAACCACACGTTTTTGTGGCCACTCCAACATCTGTGATAAGTGAATTCTCAGTTAAAAATCATACTGAAAAGTTGTGGTCTGAACAGGATTTGATCCCATGCTTACTGGATCATGCTTTGCCACTAGACCATTTTTTTAGAAAAAAAAGTCAAAGGATATGACCATTAGACCTTACACACTAGCTGTGTCACCTCTTGAGATGATGCTCGACGTCAGTAATTAGTCTCCTGTATATAAGTTTCCCCTCAATGGTAATGAGAAGCCAGGGAAAAATGGCAGACATACAAGGAAACTTTTGGACCAGTGTTAAGGAGAGATGGAGGTGCAGTTCTGTGTAAAGTGCATGATCTCCATGCATTTCACGCTTTCATACAAATTGAGACACTTACAGTCTTCCTTCCCTGTGCTGTTTTATAACTCTGCCAAGAACAGTGTGCTCATTGTGCAAAATGATCCTCACTGCATAGCAATGTTTCACATTGTGCTCTAATAAGGTAGAGTTGTATCCTGTATGCTGACTATTAGCTCAAAAACTAAAAACTAATAACACAGCATTCATATGCAATGTCTGCTACCTTGTGTTCCCTTCCATTGCCTCTGGTATAAATGATTCTAGTCGTATACAAGCGAATGGTAGTGGATTTTCTGCAAATGCTCATTCACATGTGTTTGCTTCCATTTTCTCCATTGTAAACCAGGCTTTACGTGCTTAGAATTTGTGTCTGTGAACTCTGGATAATTCCGCTACACGGCACTGCGTGAATTCGCCGAGTCACGTGCTAGGTGGGCAGGGCTGTACAAACCGCTGTTATAAGCTGTTCTTCATGTGGTAAAAATGTGTAACTTCAACATTTTTTATAAAATACCAGCAGTGCCTCTTACAAGGGAACCTCCCCATCGCACCCCCCTCAGATTTAGTTATTAATTGACACAGTGGATAGGCCTTCAAAAACTGAACACAGATAAATTGAGAAAACAGGAAGAAGTTGTGTGGAACTATGAAAAAATAAGCAAAATATACAAACTGAGTAGTCCATGTCTAAGATATGCAACATCAAGGACAATGAGAACCGAGAAGCGCCGTGGTCCCGTGGTTAGAGTGAGCAGCTGCGGAACGAGAGGTTCTTGGTTCGAGTCTTCCCTCGAGTGAAAATTTTACTTTCTTTATTTTCGCAAAGTTATGATCTGTCCGTTCATTCATTGATGTCTCTGTTCACTGTAATAAGTTTAGTGTCTGTGTTTTGCGACCGCACCGCAAAAACGTGCGATTAGTAGACGAAAGTACGTGCCTCTCCAGTAGGAACCGAAAATAATTGATCGCAAGGTCATAGGTCAACACAGGAAATCACGTCTGATATATTCTATACGACACTGGTGACGGCATGTGCGTCACATGACAGGAATATGTTGTCGACCCACCTAACTTGCACACGTGGCGAATGGGTAAAAAAATTCTTCTACCTTGCCCAATTTAGGTTTTCTTGTGGATGTGATAATCACTCCCAAAAAAGTGATGAAAATATGAGTTTGTCACATAAACTGCAACAAATGAATGCAAGAGTTTCACAGTCGCACAGTTTTCCCTGTGCTCTGTCAAAACATATGTTTTTTACGTTTTCAAATGTTTCCGTGTGTAGACCGTCAAATCCTGCATATGTCCAAGCAAATCTGAACATGTCCTGGAATTTTGGAGAGTGAAGTTGATTATGTGTGAGTGCCTGAACTTTGATAATTGTCTGAAAATAAAAAATTAAATTTTTTATTTGAGGGAAGACTTGAACCAAGGACCTCTCGTTCCGCAGCTGCTCATGCTAACCACGGGACCATGGTGCTCATAAGTCCACATTCTCCTTGATGTTGCCTACATTGCGCATGGACTACTCAGTTTGTATATTTTGCTTATTTTTTTCATAGTTCTTCTTCCTGTTTTCTCGATTGATCTGCGTTCAGTTTTTCAAGGCCTATCCCTGTGCCAACTTATAACTAAATCTGAGGGGGGTACGATGGGGAGGTTCCCTTGTTAGCAGCTAAAATTTTGACAGTCCATTTCTTTTGTTATCTTCTTCCTGTGTAAAAATTTTCAGGATATGTTTTGACGTGTCTTATTGGACCATACCTGTGTTAGTCCATAGCTGCCATGATGTCTGCAATTACTACTGCGGGTCTAGCAGAGTCCCAGGTGAATGTTCCTCATAAGATAACTTGTCGCCCACACCCCCTCCCCCAGCCTGTGTCCATGGCAAAATACATGTTTCCAGCAGCCGTTCACATGGTTGATGGTAGATACAAAAATCAGCATAATGTAACAAGAAATATGATTCATCTGGCTAAGCAACAAATTTCTGTAGGTCCACAGTACAATCTTGATGATTCCATGCACAATGCAATTATTATCGACAGTGTTGTTGGGACAATAAAGGAAATCATTGGGATGGTCTGCTGGGGAGACCCATGTACTACAATGTGTGCTGAACAGTGTGCTCCAAAACTTTTGTGCCTGTACCAGCACTGTCTGTTGCCAAATCTGCCACAGATTGCTGCTGTCCTGCTTTACTGAGTGGACAAACCTAGATTTACAAATTCTGCACTGAGGTGCAGCTGGTCAACACCTTGTGTGCTCATAGTTTCACCATACTTCAACGACTTTCCATAAGTTCTCATGAGAGTAGCATGTGAGCAGCAAACCATATTTCTCATTTAAAAGATGCTCATTCCCAGGCTCTGTGCCACAGCAATCTGTCCTTCATCAAAGTCACTTATGGATTTCCCAGTTTTTGCCTCATATCATCATGAGAATGGCACACCATTCATTTTTTCTCCCCTTATGTGCTTTCCTTATCATCACGGGCAGTGATCATAATGACTTGGCTCATCAATGTGTGTGTGTGTGTGTGTGTGTGTGTGTGTGTGTGTGTGTTTGCAGTAAGCATTCTCAGCAGATGGAAATCCAGTGAAAATCCAAGCAACGGGGTTTCATTGGCAGCTATTGATTGTGAGATATTGTTGATAACTTCTTCGTATTGCTTTTGCCTTCATGGAAATGGCACAATTGAAAAACAAAATTAAACTATTCAGAGATTAGTTGAATATCACATCTGTAGTGCAGTTTCAAGGTTATGAAACGAAAAGGCAAAGAGATATGGTTCAAGAAGTAAGTGTAACTGTATTGCATTATAACTCATCTTGTTTACAATGAGCTGATATGAACATAAAAGTAAATGGCCCAAAATTTTGAACTTCAAATAAATTACTCTTGAAAGATTAGTCAATAACACTCTTTCTGGTCACACATTTTACAAAAGAAATTTAAACTTCTCTGAACATGATACGAAATTCCTGTAAATGTGGCACCTATGTTCAGATGTCAGTGGTATTAGAAAACTGTCAGCTTCAACACTGTGTCTTTCCCTGTTGATGGTGATTATGCAGTAGACAAATGCACATAAATATATGATCAACAACATGGACATATGTATCTGTTTTCTTCCTTAGTAATTCATCATTATCCTAAACACACAGTTGATTCTTGCTACTGAGTGCATATAATTTTATAACTTTAGCCGCTGTCAAAGCATCTGTAAGAAAAAGGTCTGCTAAAGTTCTCTAAGAAATGACAAACAGTAGCTCACCATACATTTCCTGACAATAATGAACATTCTATATTCACAAGTTTTCTTTACAACATTCATTCTCTGAACATACCTCCATCAGATAGTTTGCCATAGCACCCAACAACCATGATTCAAAATTTTAATTGGTATCAACTGGCAGAATTTTTAAAAACTTAGGTAAGTTTGCATTTATGTATATAGGCCGTAGGCAGTTTTTGAAGCCCAATTCCACATCCATTTTACTCGCAGTTTATTTTAGCTCAGCAATCAGGTGGCATTGGGAAATAAAGTGCAATAAGTGATTCCCTTATGGCCACAAAAGTGTCTTTCACCACAAGTAACATTGTCCCATAAATAGTCATGTTTTCCTATATGCTTTAATTATTCGTCCAATTATAACAGTAACACTGAAATGCAAATACCTTAGAAACAGCTGCAGAGGAGGCTGTGCTGGGAATTACTGTACATACTCAAATAATCCGCACATGTTTTTTCCCAAATTTTAGGGCGAAAAACGGGTGAGTGGATTATTCGAAACATTGTTGGTACTGCTCCACCTCCAACAATACATCCCATTATACTATTGCATTGTTTGCAGCCTCAGGTTGTGACACATCAGTAGCACATTAGGAGCAAAGTATTAACATCTTCAAACTTGTTAATTATGGCTACAAGTTCTCATTATCACTTGTACACTGCTAAAGAAAAAGTGAAAATTATTGAAGAAGCCAAGAATATTGGAAACTGTGCAGCAGGAAGAAAGTATGACGTGAGTGAGAGTTGTATTCACAACTGGCGAAAAAATAAAATGCAGCTTCAAAAAACTAACTGGTGATGGACGAAAGCTACCACTTTACGTGATATTTAAAAGGAAAACTATTCTGAAAATATCAGTAAAAGGCATACCGGTATTAGTGAGACCGAATCAGAAAGGGTGGATGGACAATTAACTTATAATTGACTGAGTGATACATGTTTGGCAACGACGTCCTGGTGCGTTACTGAATTTACGCAACATGTTGGTCCTGGACAGCTTCCGCGGACATACAACTAAGGAAGTGCGAGACAAATTACAAAAAGGGAAAACTGACTTGGTCATTATCCCTGGAGGCCTAACATCCATCCTACAACCACTAGATTTGTGTATAAATTGGCCATTCAAAGCTGCACTTAAACAGCGATATACACAATGTATGGCTGATGAAAACCATAAGTTCACATCTAGTGGAAAAATCAAATGGCCGTATTTGTCCCAGATTTGTGAATGGGTGAAAAGTGCATGGTACTCCATTCCGCAACCACTGGTGGAAAAATCCTTCAAAAAATGTGGAATCACAAATTTACTGAATGGAACAGAGGACGACGCTCTATGGGAAGATGGTGAAGACGACAAAGATTCTCCCGCTGAATAGAGTGGGCCGGCCGCAGTGGCCATGCGGTTCTAGGTGCTTCAGTCTGGAACCACGTGACTGCTATGGTCACAGGTTCGAATCCTGCCTTGGGCATGGATGTGTGTGATGTCCTTAGGTTAGTTAGGTTTAATTAGTTCTAAGTTCTAGGGGACTGATGACCTCAGATGTTAAGTCCCATAGTGCTCAGAGCCATTTGAACAATTTGAATAGAGTGGTAAGAGAGGAAATGTACCAGTATTGACTAAAATATTTTATTGCACATACCGTATTAACAAATTTTTAAACAAGATAATTCACATTTCTTTTTTTTTATATTGTAGGTACGCGTAGAGTCCCGGCTGGTGGTGATAATGTTCCCCGGCTGCCCGCCCGTCTAATGGGCCAGCCGGCCAGCTGCACGCCACTGGCTGGCCAGCTGCACGCCGCTGAATCAGTTGCATTTTAACGATGTATCAACCTGTACAGCAGCGTTGCTTCAAACCAGTAGTTATTATACATACTTTTGAACACATCATAATGTTGGAACAATTTTTTTTGTAAATACAACAAATTAAAGCAAAAATAAATTTTGTTTCCTCTTTCTCAAAATTGTGGTGCGTGGATTATTCGAGGGCGTGGATTATTCGAGTATATAAGGTAGTTAATATTCAATTTTAGTATTAAGCACTTTATTAACTTATTTTACAATGTTTTGTCCAGCACTTATAAAAATACTGGTTAATTTAATGTGGCAATGGTTCATCACTTTATCTTTTGTCACAGGCTTTGAAAATAGAAATCACTTTGGATTTTTTTTAACAGTTCAGGAAAGATGTGTGATCCTAATGAGAAATTAAATATGTGAGTGAAGGGGTCAATTATACTTGGAGGGAGAGTTGTAAGATCCTACAGGGAATGCCATCAATTCCTGCTGCATTTGTGATCAGTTCTTTAACAGGCTTGACTGTTTCCTTCGTTTAATTCTAGCATAAATAAGCTTACTATGTAAGAAATTTAAAATAAATCAAATACAATATTCAAATGTATCACAATTAAATGGCAAAAAATTATTCCTTTCATTAATAGTTCTGAATATAATTTACATGTTTAATTCAGTTTATTTCAGTATTCAATGTGCAAAAAAATTTTGAACTTAAAATTAGCATAAAGATATATTCAAAGAAATTCATTTTGAAAATTTACCTTACTACTTCACGATATAATTTTGTAGTGTTTTGTTGTAACCAAACTTCCTCCATCCTGGAACATTAGAGATTATAGATCAATTAAAACTGGTATTGTGTATTAAATCATTTCTGTAGACCCTTAGATTTTAATGTTATCAGAAAGCAAAACTGAGGATAAATTTTACATTCATCTCAACAGGAAATTGACTGATAAACACCCACAGCTTTTCAGGTATTGAATTTCTTCTAATACCATGTCAAAAACATTCTGTGACACTATTAAGCTCACTTTACCATCTATAACAAAACAGAGTGTCAATGAGCACTGATATATATCATACAGTTTATTCACATTAACAGGTGGTCATCATTACAAAACTTCTTACCTTTCATGTGAGATTTGGCAAGATATTCAGGTGCTATATAAACATTGACATGGTATTTGTTGATTAAGATATTAATGCAAAATAAAAATAATACATTCATCAATAATATTCTAAGTAGCATTTTATGAGATATGACATGAGATCAAATCATTCATTATAAGATATTGATGGAAGAAAGTCAACTAGCTTCACATAAAAATTTCCAAACTTTTCTCAAAGTTTCTCTGTTGGTGCATTCTTTTCCTTAAAAGAAATTGGGCATCCTTGCTTGCAAAACAAATAGATAAAAAACACCCTATTCCTTGGAAATATGATTGGAAAAATGTATTCATCTTGAAGTTTCCAGAGCCAAAATCTTAGTTTTTACACATTACCAACATTATCCTCTGGTACTGTTTTATATGTTCTTTTGTGTAGATGATGTGACTTAAACAATCATGGGTACATGTTGTTTTCAAAGAGTCATATTTAAAATGAAATTGATTAATTAAGGTCAAATATTTATAAGTCTTCACTGTGAGAAAAAAGTGCCTTTCCTTCTTGTTGCCAGTAAGACAGAAAAGTAACACAGACAGAACTGAGCAAAGTTACTCTGAGCTCTAAAGATTCTTGGGAGGTACTTTATGCAGTAAATCATTCTTATTTGAAAAAGATCCTCTTCCTAAAATTTAAGTCCCTCCTAAGAGGATGTATTTTACACAAAAACAATGTAAATTGTATTTTTGACGGTGCACTGGGTGATAAATGTGGGTTGGTACCCCATGACATGAAGATGATTAGTTGTAAATGTTGCTGGATTCAGGAGGTCTAAGAAATTTAGTTTTTTTAAAAAAAATGAATTAGTATTTTAAAGGGTTTTTAAGGAAGAATTGCCTCATCTTTTGCTCTTAGCACTGAAAACTTATCAACTTTATCAATATTATTTGTGATATCAATAATATTATGATGTTATGTCATGAAGCAACATTTCACATTAATATTATAAGAGAAAAATGAGACTGTGATGTGAAACTGGAGACAGGTTGGTAATTTCCTTAGGAGACAATATGATTAATGTGGATGAATATAAACATGTGGTTTCAAACTTGGAGTAATTTTTGGAATTAGTGATCCGCTCTGCAGTGGAGTGTGTATGTTATGAACCTTCCTGATACATTAAATCCATGTGCTGGACCAAGACTCAGACACATCTGTTGCCTTCTGTAGGGCATTCTTATACTGATCAAACAGTCAAACATTTTAGCCAGCAAACTGCCACAGCTGTATACCTCCAGCCATACTGACTATGTGTGTTTTTCTGAGCAAATGGGTGTGCGGTTAGAGGAAAGGATTAAAACAAATGGGTCGGGGAAAGTAGTGCATGTAAACTACATTACATGTAGAATTAAAAGTAGGGAGCAACTTTTTCATTATACCACGATAACAACAAGTGAAAAGTGTTTGCAATATTCCATGCCTGAATAACATTGATAAATTATATGAATTATATACATAAAGTGATAAGTAAATTAAGATTAATATTTTTGGATGTAACTAAGTGTGCTGATGGTGTAGCATTTTCATATTAAATCGTGTAATTCTGAATCAGACAGCTGTTCGAAATTCTCAGGCACTATATAATAACATTTAGGCATTATATTTTTAGGCTCTCTATCATTGTTATGATTAAAAATTTCCACTAACTGTGAAAGGAAATTTAGTATGCAGTTCAGTTTTGTCTAATAAAGAATATAATAGTTAAATGTGAACAGGTCAAATGTAACTTATTTTGAAAAAAAAAAAAAAGAGAGGAGTAGTGTATGTGCTCTATAGTGTGATTTGTCCATACCCAATATCTGATATGAGATACTTAAAAAATGAACACTCTGTGCCAGTATTAACAATCACAGCTTAAAAAATTTATAGGACAGGCTTCTTGAAACTAAATCAGAACCAAAAAACAGCCTAAGTATTCTTGTTGTATCAAGCTTGAAGAAACTGGGTGAAGCATTATTTTCTTTAGACTCTTTTTGTCAAGCTAGGATGTCCTAGAGCATCAGAACCCAATTTATTACCTCTAATTACATCTTCATTTTCTTCAAAAATCCTTCTGAATGTAGTGAAATTGAAGTCAGGCACCATTCCTCCCAACTGGCGTGGTAAAATTTCATATGGTAAATAAGCATGCAGTGATGACAAATTAGTACCATGAAAATGAATCTGAAAGAAGGAAAATGTTTCTGAATATATATGATTATGAGAATTAACATTTTGATATTAAAATGTGTTTTCAGATATGAGATTTTTATGATATGAGATATTTGAAAAATCTTTTGAATTTCTACCTACACGTTTCCTCAGTTTTTCCTTTATGAATGGTTTGAATAAAGAAAATAGCGAACCAATAAAAATAGGCTCATTCACCACATGGATAGCTTTAAGCCTGATGGGAAAACAATCCTGAAACACGACAGCGATAACCAGAAGGTAATGATACAATTAATAGTTTTCACCATTGTTAATGAAAAGTAATGCAATGAAAAGTACATTCAGATTAAAATTTTACCTGAAATAATCTTGTTAACAACAGTGCAGATGAAGGTGTGAGAGCAAACAGATGCTTAAATCCAAATCCTTTTAGATCCATGATAATACTTATCCCAGAAATCTGCACACGTTGGTCCTCAAGAAAAAAGGAAAGTGTTGTTGATAGTTGTTGAAATAAGTTTTCTATTGTCACTTTCTTCAAATCAGCTTTCTCTGAAATATTGACAATTGATGGACCACTGAAGCTCATTGGATTATTAACACACAACTGATGGGACATACATTCCTTGCATATTGTATATCTATGCTTTAAAAAGCAACAGTGTACTGGTACTAGGATGACACACTATTTCATCATCATATCAAAATGTAACAACACAGTATCAATATAATGAAAAGAATAGTCACTACTACTCATCATATAACAGAGATGCTGACATGCAGAAAGGCACAACAAAAAGTATGTTGGAAAGTTAGCTTTCAGCCAACAAGGACTTTGTCAAAAATAGACAGCACACACACACACAACTCACAACACACAACACACATGACCATGACTGGCAGCTAGAGCCATACTGTGAGCAGTAGTGCATTACGGGACATGCAACTGGATGTAGGCAAGGAGGATGCTGGGGCAGGGAGGTGGAGTAATAGCAATGTGAGGGTGGGGGACTTTAAAGTGCTGCTGGGAGCATGCAGGGCCGAGGTGGTGAGTAGGGCAGTTAGGTACAATCAGGAGGGTAGTTGCTGGGTGGGGAAGAGAAGTGTGGGTTGGGCGGGGGGGGGGGGGGGGGGGGGGAGCGGAAAAGGAGAGAAGTAAGAAGGGAAGAGGCTAGATGGTTAAGGATAATTACTAATGAAGGGTTATGGGAACGTAAGATATATTGCAGGGAGAGTTTCCACATGCACAATTCAGAAAAGCTGATGTTGGTGGGAAGGATCCAGATGGCACATGCTCTGAAGTAGTCACTGAAATGAAGGATGTCATGTTAGGTTGTGTGCTCTGCAACTGGGTGGTCCTGTTGTTTCTTGGCCACAGGTTGTTGGTGGGCATTCATGTGAACAGAAAACTTTGTCGGTTGTCATTCCCATGTATAATGCAGCATAGTGGTTGCACCTTACCCTGTGCTATCACATGATTGGTTTCACCTGTAGCCCTCCTGCCTTTGATGGGACAGGTGATGTTTGTGAGCAGACTGGAGCAGCTGGTGGTGGGAGGATGCATGGGACAGGCTTTGCATCTAGGTCTATTGTAGGGATATGATCCATTAGGTAAGGTGTTTGGGAGCAGGGGTTGTGTAGGGATGGACGAGGATATTGTGTTGATTCGGAGGGTGACAGAATACTACTGTGGTACAGGTGGGAAGGATAGTGTGTAGAACATTTCTCATTTCAAGGCACGATGAGAGCTAGTCAAAACCCTGGTGGAGAATGTAATTCAGTTTCTCCAGTCCTGGATTGTACTGAGTTACAAGTGGAATGCTCCTCTGTGGCCAGATGGTGAGACTTTGGGAGGTGTTGGATGACTTGAAAGATAAAGTATGGGGGATCTGATTTGTACAAGGTTGGGAGGGTAATTACGATCTGTAAAGACCTCAATAGATCCTCAGTATATTTCAAGAGAGTCGACTCATCACTACAGATGTAACGGCCAAGGTAGCTAGGCTGTATGGAAGGGACTTTTTGGTATGTGATGGTTGGCAGCTGTTGAAGTGGAGGTATTGCTGGTGGTTGGTAGGTTTGATATGGACAGAGGTACTGATGTGAGCTGGAGGTCAACATCAAGGAAGGTGGCTTGATGCGTTGAGTAGGATCAGGTGAAGTTAATGGGGGAGAAGGTGTTGAGGCTCTGGAGGAATGTGGACAGGGTGTTCAAAATGGCACTGAGCACTATGGGACTTAACATCTATGGTCATCAATCCCCTAGAACTTAGAACTACTTAAACCTAACTAACCTAAGGACATCACACACATCCATGCCCAAGGCAGGATTCGAACCTGTGACCATAGCAGTTGTGCGGTTCCAGACTGAAGTGACTAGAACCACACGGCCACACCAGCCGGCGATAGGGTGTCCTCACCCTCAATGCAGATCATGAAGATGTCCTCAATGAATCTGAACCAGGTGAGGGGTTTGGGATTCTGGGTGTTTAGGAAAGGATTCCTGTAGATGGTCCATGAATATGTTGGCATATCATGGTGCCAAGTGGGTGCCCATAGTCGTATCCCAGAATTTTTTTAGGTATGCCGTCAAAGGAGAAGTAGTTGTCAATAAGCATATAATTGATCCTGGTGACTAGGAAGAAGGTGGTTGGTTTGGAATCATCAGACATTGGAAAAAATAGTGTTCTATAGTGGTAAGACCATGGGAATCAGGAATGTTAGTGTAAAGGGAGGTGGCATCAATAGCGGTGAACAGGGCACCATGTTATAAAGGAACAGAAACTGTGGAGAGTTGGTGGAGGAAGTGGTTGGTATCTTCTGTGTAGGAGGATATGTTGTGGGTAATAGGCTGAAGGTGTTGGCCGCTGAGAACAGAGATTCTCTCAGTAGGGGCACAGTAACCAGCCACAATGGGGTGTCCTGTGTGGTTGGGTTGATAGACTTGAGGAGGCACATAGTAGGTAGGAGAGGGGGCAGTTGTATGGGTCAGGAGAGAGGTGGCATCTGGGGAGAGGTTCCAGAATGGGATTAAGGATGTGAGGAGAGACTGGAGATTTCTGCCGGATTTCTGGAAAGATGTCACTGTGCCTGGGTTTGTAGATGGATGAATCAGACAACTGGTGGAGTCCTATGGCCAGGTAACCCTTGCAGTTCAAAACAACAATGGTGGAGCCTTTGGCAGCAGGTAGGATTGTAAGGTTGGGCCTAGTTTTTAAGTGGAGGATTGTGGATCTTTCTGTGGATATAAGTTTAGTTTGCATGTTGAGGGATCTAGGGAATAATGTTGTTGTTCCCTTCTGTGACTCAGCATCTCTGTTTGTAGTGTTTCGAGAATTTCTGCGTTAATTCTAGAACCACTCAGCCTTCTACCATCTCGAACACATGATATTTTAGGTGTGAGAGTGGGATGCTAGAATCTACCTACTGCACATCACATGTTTGTGTGTGCAGATGTGAAATCAGTTGCAAGCAGAACGTAGACGCAGCGGACAAATGGCACCGACAAGTACTGGGGTTGCTGGAGACATGACGTATTTTACGATTTGTTTGTAATGGAGTTATGGTTGTTAAGTCAACTCTTTGCTAAATGTACTTAAATCTGTTTCTAATGTGAGACAATATGAGTGACTTACAAGAAGTCTAATGTTTATGTGTGAAGTGTGAATTTTGTTCTTTATGAAGCTCAAATATACTGATAGTTGTTGAAAAGTATTCTTCGAGTACCTAATTATTTTGCAAGTAGAGAGAGAGTCTTTGAGGTTCCTGTAACTAGCATCATTCTTTGGAGAAGAAGTTTATAGAGATTCCAGAAGTCGGTTATCCAGTGAAAAGATCTGCTGTGTATGCCAAGTAAGTCGACTTGTGTAAGAGAAGTGGGAAGTTTGCACATACACTTCACACACTCTTAGTTGTCAAATCGTTAGACATTATATGGTGAGTAGCAACTATCCTTTCATTACATTATTACATTTCATCATGGATCTTCCATTGTTTAACAATGCAGTATGTATGGTGTCACACTATCTTATTTTAAATACAAAGTTGTAGTTATACTAATGGCAAAAAGCTCATGCTTGTAATAAATGATCTGGTTCAGTAGTATTACAAATGCAACATACATGTGTCTTATAAATAGGTTTAAATATGTGAACATACCAACCCTTAACACAATGACAATTCGTTCATCATTATCACATTGATCTAGGACAGTCAGTCCTTCTATATCATAAATATACCCTTTCTCTGTTGGGAGACAATCTTCAAAGTGTACTGGATAATTCTTCTTTACTTCGTAGAATCTCTTCAGCTGAAAAAGAATATTTATAGATTCAATCTAGTATTAACATTTGTATTAGTGATAATTACTTTTAAGTCTTGTAGTACTATTTTGTTGTTATTACTGTAATAATGTTTTGTTCTGTTGCTGACTTTTTAATAAAAAAATAACCAACAGCTTCAGAATATTACTCTCAAATCTAGTGTATATCTTACTCAAGTCATTATTATTAAACACTCACTATAGTATTAAAGGATTTCACCACTCAAATGTGAATATCTTATGATATTTTATTGATATTGTTTAATTTAGTTACATAACTGTCCTTGGTATTACAGGTTTTATAATTTTCACTTGTTATGTAGCCATCTTTCTACCAATATATTGTTTTTTTACAGAGGAGTTGCTCATATTCAATTTTCATAATTTTTCTATTGATTCTCAGTTTCCTACCTTTTTTCTGTCAGTTTTTGTTATAGAATTTTGCATACAGTAATTTACCTCAAAACTTTTATGATAAACAATGAAAATAATTTCCAAGTAACTGGAGTTGTATTTAAATGTAATAGTTTCAAAGTAACATAAGAGGTATGTACAAGATATCCAGCTACTAACTTTAGATAATGATCTTATGGCTCCTTTCTGTGGAATAAATACATGTTGATTTTTGCTACATTGTTCTCCTTCTGTCCAGAAAGAGAAATATTAAAATAAACAATCATTTTTCTGAGAAAGTTGACACACTGTGAGATACATCTAATTGAAAAACAGCTCAAACTAAGTTTGTTATCACCTACAGTATTTAAATTCAAGAACTTCCTCATTTTCTGGGTAACCATTATAATTTATATCTAGGAAATATGAGTGATATATGGAAGTTTGCAAGGTTAACAATTCACAGTGAACCAGTTCTACTATTGTTCATCTAACATCTTGGCTTTTTCTGGGATGAGCTTTACTATTTCAGACAACTGGTGATTGTCATGGATGCATCATCAAAAATCACAGAGCCTTATTAAAAGCTCATTCATATTCTTATAAATAATTCAACAGTAAAGGAGGCAACTCACCAAACTGTCATTAACAGGCACACAGAAAAGGGTAAAATCTTTTCTCCAAGTATTCCTTATCTCCAACTTGATTCACCACTGTTCCTCATGGTTCCTTCCCGAGAACACAAATCTCTGAACAGAAAAAAAATACAGCCATCTGCAACCTCAAGACAGACTCTAATTTAATCATCCTCCCTTCCCTCCCTGTAGACAAAGGCTCCACTACTGTTGTGATGTATCGTGAGCATACCCGACAGAAGGCTTCTGCCACTGCCTGACTCTTACACCTGCAAATGCTGCCACAGTGATCCCACCTTGTAAGTCCAAAGTAGCCTCTAATCCCTACTCAAATCCATAGGCCCATTCCAGTATCTTTCCCCTGGATCCATCTTCCTCTTCATCTCAATGATCTTTTCACACTGATTTTTACCATAACCATAAATCCAACAATCCTGGACACCCCATTGTTGCTGGTTGCTGTGCTCACACTGAAAGAATCTCCACTCTTGTCAACCAACATCTCCAACTGATTGCTCATAGCCTAATCTCTCATATTAAAGATACAAACCACTTGCTTCACCGACTCTTGACAAATGCCACTCCACTGTGACCCATATCGCCTCATCACTGTTGATGCCACTTTCCTATACACTAGCTCAAAGCATACCTCTCCCAACATTCCTCTGACTCCTAACCCAGTACTTCAATCTGTAATATAACATGGCAAAAATGTTTGTGTGTGTGAAGTTTTGGATGTGTATCATTGCTTAATACAAGAAAAATAATGATTAATATACCAGGTCTTACTACGGATTAATACCTATCTTGTGTAACCTGGGGTGGTGCTTCCTAATGCTGCCATAGGTAGATCTTGATGTTACTGCACTGCCACATGGTAATCATACAATGGTAGAAATAAGTTTCTTCTTGATCACAGAGAACTTTATTTCGCACTCTAGATGTTTGGCAGCGAATGTACAAAGTCCGACTACATGCTTTGAAACAAAATTCAGTCCAAGACTCTTAAGACTGACTTATGGCAGCATGCAAATCACCTCTCCTATTTATATGGTTTTAAACAATTACTGTCATTGTTACATATTTAATTTTGGATTAATACAATTTAAGTTTTTACACTTGCCTTCCCAAACTACATAGAAATCTATGTGAAATAAAAGTGAATAATTTCACACAAAGACAGGAAAGAATCTGTTTCTATTAAGACTATAAATTACATGTTTTATCATTACAAAAAAATGGCTCAGAGCACTATGCGACTTAACTTCTGAGGTCATCTGTCACCTATAACTTAGAACTAATTAAACCTAACTAACCTAAGGACATCACACACAGCCATGCCCGAAGCATGATTCGAACCGGAGCGGTCACTCTGTTCCAGACTGTAGCATCCAGAACCGCACGGCCACTCCGGCCGGTCTTTTATCATTACAACAATGTATTTTGTTAATTTGCATACATTATTTTACTGACTTAAAGGAATATCATCCTATCATTTTCAGGTGAACAGAGCAATTAGTTTTATTGAATGAAAGGCCTAGGTTCAATTAATTAAATTTTGTATGACTAAAATTTTACATTTCTATATGGACATAATTACAGTTCTGTTAACTAACACTAATTAAAACATGAGTATGTTTAATTCTGATCGAAAAATCATCATGTCATATTTCTATTAGGGATACAAATAGTTTTTTGATTTAACAAAGCATAAATATAGTTGTCTCTTGATGACTAGAAATAACGGAACTTTAATCATTAATTACTCCATAATTACAACAGCAATTTTATTCCTACCATGTGCCTGTAGCTTGTATTATGTGCAAATTGTGATGATATATTATCTTTTAACCCAACATGTTTCCTTCATTCTACACACTGGTGATGCCCAGGAAAAAATATCAAAACAATACTAATATTAGTGCAAATTACTAATTTGCTGAAAAAAAAAAAAAAAAAAAAAAAAAAGAATATCTTCATTGTATTCATATCCAGATAACCAGAAAAGGCAAAGTCAAAGCAACACTTCAAATTGGTGTAAATTACTGATATTACATATATGCGCTCTTGAGGAGAGTGGGAATGAGACTGGAAAAGAATACAGGATCCCAGAAGGGGTTGTGGTATTACAAATCCTTATACATGTAACCAATTACATCCTCACACATGATTACCTCTGCTTTGAGGGAAGTATATAAACAAATCTGTGTTACAGCCATGGGCACCTGCATGGCACCTTCCCCTTGCCAATCAGTATATAGGCCACATGGAAGAAACACTCCTAGCCTCCCAAAATGCCACACCCTTCTTCTGGCCCAAGTTTAATGAAGACCAAGACACCCTCTCATCATACTTTTATATCTTCAACGTCTTCTCTCCAGCTGATGATACTTCCATGATCTGGACCCATTTCAAGCACACTAAACATCACCAGTACCTGTATTTTGGCAGCTGTCACCTGTTCCACACCAAAAAGTCTCTCTCAAATAGCCTAGCTACCCAAGGACGGCATATCTGTAGTGATGAGCACTGACTTGTGCAATGTGCTAAAGGCCTCACAAAGGCTTGCCCAGACAGGCATTATACCCCAAACATTATCCGCAAACAGATTTCCTATGCCATATGCCATATCCTCACACACCACTAATCCTCTCATCACCCCCAAGAAGCAGTTGAAAAGGAGTATCCCTCCCTCGACCCTCTTCCCCCCCTCCCCCCCCGTCCCACACACACATACACATACACATAGATACACTACTTATCACTTGTTATCATCACGGACAGAAGCAACTGAATCATGATCCCTGCCAGGGACTTGGCTACCTATCATCATGCATGGAAAAAGTAGAGATCATACTCATAACCCTTCCTACCTCTTGCGAAGTTGTATTCCACCACATACCCAAACTACACAACCTCCTGGTCTATCCATATGCCTCCCCTGCATCCAGTCTCTCGTCAAAGAGGTCATACCTTGTGGAAGATCCATGTGTAAGATATGTTCAATTCACCTGCCCACACATCCTACTCTAGTCCTGTTACAGGATTATCCTATCACATCAGAGGGAGGGCCACCTGTGAAAGCAGCCATGTCATATACTCATTCTGTAGCAATTTCTGCACATTTTGTGTGAGCATAACCACCAACCAGTTGTCAGCCAGAATGAAAGGCCTCCGTCAAATAACCGTCCTGGCCTCAGTCCCCACTAACCCACCACACCCAGACACTAACCCAACAGTCTCCCCTTCCTCTGTCCTGCACCCCTCACAGTCAACTCATCCAAGTCATCGTAATCGTGCCTTGTACAAACTCATCAGCTCCATAGCCTGTGTGTCACATTTATTTCCTGTGCACCTGCTGGCACTACCTTCCACACTCCTACCTCACACATCCACTACATCCCTCTGAGCCATCCGCTACCCATTCTGCCTGACAAAACCCCTTACCCCAGCCTAGCTGTTGAACTGCTTTCACTGTGTGTTCTGCCAGTACAATGTAGTGGCACAAGCATGCGTGTTGTGAGTGTGTGTGTGTGTGTGTGTGTGTGTGTGTGTGTGTGTGTGTGAGTGAATGAGTGTGTTTAAATATTTATGAGTACTCTAGCTCATTTGAGGATTCCCCAAAATCTAGCAAATTTTCAGCCTTTTTTCATATGCCTGTTGACGACTCAGTGCCTCCACTATTTGGTGAGTTGTATCCTTTAGCCTTCAATGATTTACATTCTGCTATAACTTTCCTTATCATATTCATTCATATCCTCCCAAGTTGTGTCAGCACAGAGTTCAGGGTAATGATGTTAAAAGAAGTTAATATATCTCAAAGTGGACTAATTAAATATATTGAACAAACTTCTCATTTATTTAGATGAATTGCACTCTGCAAACAATGCTGATAAAAAATATCTTTCATAATATCATTTTACCACTTGATTAGGAATTCTGAATATGAATGGACACAGTTTTGTTTCCAGTGAAAGCAGTTGAACTGTGAAGAAAAGGGTGAGGGGGGGGGGGGGGGGGGGCGATGCCATGTGCATTAACAAAGGATACAAATGTAAAATATTTACATTCTTACATTTTACAATGACCAGCTTTTTGAAACCTGTGTTAAGAAGTAAAAGTCCTTAAATACTTAATATAGAGTTGCAGGGTATACAGTTTTACTACATATCTTTTATTTATCCATGAAACAATCTGATGTGTTCTTAAACTTTTAAATTTCTAAACAGATTGAGTTAATTATAAATGGTGATTTAAATAGAAGTTTTCCAGAGTATATCTATTCTAGAGTTTTCTGAGATTCCCTTGACATTTCTCGTCATCTGATCCTCCAACCACCCTGCCAACCTCAATGCCCTTTTCTCCTGTCATCTCTCTCAAGACATTGAGAATGCAAAATCACATTGCACATTTTGTCATTACCGATTTTTCAGAATTTGATGTTCAGTTGCTAATGGTTAATGTCGGGGTGCATGATGTCATCATTAAATGGTAAAATACAAAGACTGTAAATGAAGAGAATTGAGGAATTTTAGATTTTGATGTACTTTTTGCCCCATAGATGCATAGTGAAGAACCCTCAAGGATGTAGAACAGGTTAGAAAAGATGGACACACAATACATACTTAGAAAGAAAAAAAAAGATACGCAAATGTATCTTCCACACATTTCAAGTGAAATGGTCCTCATGCATGTAGAAAAAATAAAAAAAATCTTAAACATATTTTCATTTGAAAGGTAATAACAAGTTTGTCACAGTACATATAAATGTACACTGTACTGAGGTGCAAACGACAAAACTTTAGACTACTTTAGTACCTACTCATCATCAAAGAGAAAAATCAGTTTACAACACTTATTTACATTGAAGACATTACTGGAAATGTACAGAAGTGAGATTTTACACAATGATGTCATTGTTGTTGTTGTTGTGGTCTTCAGTCCTGAGACTGGTTTGATGCAGCTCTCCATGCTACTCTATCCTGTGCAAGCTTCTTCATCTCCCAGTACCTACTGCAGCCTACATCCTTCTGAATCTGCTTAGTGTATTCATCTCTTGGTCTCCCTCTACGATTTTTACCCTCCACGCTGCCCTCCAATACTAAATTGGTGGTCCCTCGATGCCTCAGAACATGTCTTACCAACCAATCCCTTCTTCTAGTCAAGTTGTGCCACAAGCTCCTCTTCCCCCCAATTCTATTCAATACCTCCTCATTAGTTATGTGATCTACCCATCTAATCTTCAGCATTCTTCTGTAGCCCCATATTTCAAAAGCTTCTACTCTCTTCTTGTCTAAACTATTTATCGTCCATGTTTCACTTCCATACATGGCTACACTCCATACAAATACTTTCATAAATGACTTCCTGACATTTAAATCTATACTCGATGTCGACAAATTTTTCTTCTTCAGAAATGCTTTCCTTGCCATTGCCAGTCTACATTTTATATCCTCTCTACTTCGACCATCTTCAGTTATTTTGCTCCCCAGATAGCAAAACTCCTTTACTACTTTAAGCGTCTCATTTCCTAATCTAATTCCCTCAGCATCACCCGAATTAATTCGACTACATTCCATTATCCTCCTTTTGCTTTTGTTGATGTTCATCTTATACCCTCCTTTCAAGACACCGTCCAATCTGTTCAACTGCTCTTCCAAGTCCTTTGCTGTCTCTGACAGAATTACAATGTCATCGGCAAACCTCAAAGTTTTTATTTCTTCTCCCTGGATTTTAATACCTACACCAAAGTTTTCTTTTGTTTCCTTTATTGCTTGCTCAATATACAGATTGAATAACATCGAGGATAGGCTACAACCCTGTCTCACTCCCTTCCCAACCACTGCTTCCCTTTCATACCCCTCGACTCGTATGACTGACATCTGCTTTCTGTAGAAAATCGTTAATAGCCTTTCGCTCCCTGTATTTTACCCCTGCCACCTTCAGAATTTGAAAGAGATTATTCCAATCAACGTTGTCAAAAGTTTTCTCTAAGTCTACAAATGCTAGAAATGTAGGTTTGCCTTCCCTTAATTTTTCTTCTAAGATAAGTCCTAGGGTCAGTATCGCCTCTCGTGTTCCAACATTTCTACGGAATCCAAACTGATCTTCCCCGAGGTCGGCTTCTAATAACAGTTTTTCCATTCGTCTGTAAAGAAGTCACGTTAGTATTTTGCAGCTGTGACTTATTAAACTGATAGTTCAGTAATTTTCACATCTGTCAACACCTGATTTCTTTGCGATTGGAATTATTATATTCTTCTTGAAGTCTGAGAGTATTTCGCCTGTCTAATACAACTTGCTCACCAGATGGTAGAGTTTTGTCAGGACTGGCTCTCTCAAGGCTGTCAGTAGTTCTAATGGAATGTTGTCTACTCTGGGGGCGTTGTTTCATTTCAGATCTTTCAGTGCTCTGTCAAACTCTTCATGTAGTATCATATCTCCCATTTCATCTTCATCTACATCCTCTTCCATTTCCATAATATTGTCCTCAAGTACATCGCCCTTGTATAGACCCTCTATATACTCCTTCCACCTTTCTGCTTTCCCTTCTTTGCTTAGAACTGGGTTTCCATCAAAGCTCTTGATATTCATGTAAGTGGTTCTCTTTTCTCCAAAGGTCTCTTTAATTTTCCTGTAGGCAGTATCTATCTTACCCCTCATGAGATAAGCCTCTACATCCTTACATTTGTCCTCTAGCCATGCCGGCTTAGCCATTTTGCACTTCCTGTCGATATCATTTTTCAGACGTTTGTATTCCTTTTTGCCCGCTTCATTTTCTGCATTTTTGTATTTTCTCCTTTCATCAATTAAATTCAGTATCTCTTCTGTTACCCAAGGATTTCTACTAGCCCTCATATTTTTACCTACTTGATCCTCTACTGCCTTCACAATTTCATCCCTCAAAGCTACCCATTCTTCTTCTACTGTATTTCTTTCACCCATTCCTGTCAATTGTTCCCTTATGCTCTCCCTGAAACTCTGTACAACCTGTGGTTCTTTCAGTTTATCCAGGTCCCATCTCCTTAAGTTTCTGGGTTCTTCCATGTATACAACTTTCTTTCATGATTCTTGAACCAAGTGTTAGCTATGATTGAGTTATGCTCTGCGCAGAATTCTACCAGGCAGCTTCCTCATTCATTTCTTAGCCCCAATCCATATTCACCTACTATGTTTCCTTCTCACCCTTTTCCTACTCTCGAATTCCAGTCACCCATGACTATTAAATTTTTGTCTCCCTTCACTATCTGAACAATTTCTTTTATCTCATCATACATTTCATCAATTTCTTCGTCATCTGCAGAGCTAGTTGGCATATAAACTTGTACTACTGTAGTAGGCGTGGTCTTCGTGTCTATCTTGGCCACAATAATGTGTTCACTGTGCTGTTTGTAGTAGCTTACCCATACTCCTATTTTTTATTCGTTGTTATACCTACTCCTGCATTACCCGTATTTGATTTTGTATTTATAACCTTGTATTCACCTGACCAAAAGTCTTGTTCCTCCTGCCACCAAACTTCACTAATTCCCACTATATCTAACTTTAACCTATCCATTTCCCTTTTTAAATTTTCTAGCCTACCTGCCTGATTAAGGGATCTGACATTCCATGCTCTGATCCGTAGAACGCCAGTTTTCTTTCTCCTGATAACGACGTCCTCTTGAGTAGTCCCCGCCCAGAGATCCGAATGGGGAACTATTTTACCTCCAGAATATTTTACCCAAGAGGACACCATCATCATTTAATCATACAGTAAAGCTGCATGTCCTCGGGAAAAATTACGGCTGTAGTTTCCCCTTGCTTTCAGCTGTTCGCAGTACCAGAACAGCAAGGCCATTTTGGTTAGTGTTACAAGGCAGACCAGTCAATCATCCAGACTGTTGCCCTGCAACAACTGAAAAGGCTGCTGCCCCTCTTCAGGAACCACACGTTTGTCTGGCCTCTCAACAGATACTAATCCGTTGTGGTTGCACCTACGGTACGGCTATCTGTATCGTTGAGGCACGCAAGCCTCCCCATCAACGGCAAGGTCCATGGTTCATGGGGTGGGTTTACACAATACGTTTTTGATATTGTTAATAATATACAGTGTGTAACAAGTACAAGTGCAGATATTGCTATTGGTGACTGAGACAGTGTACTGAACAGCATTAAATCAGTATTTATTCCATTGCCAGACTAATAATCAAAGCTGTTACAAGTCATATGTTTTTAAGTAGGTTAGTAGCACCAAGTACACATTAATGCTTATTTTCCCTCTGGGCAGTAGGTCAGGTATTGAAGTGTAGATGCGTGGATGCAAAACCATTACTCTACACTGACAGGTGTATTACACTTGATGGTGTACCATGCAGAAAACACCAGAGCATAAAGTTTGTGACTTGTTTGTGGGAAGATTGTTCAATGCAGAGAAAAAACAACCAATGCACCAATATTAAGATACCACAGATAAAAATATCTCCCTATTTATACCCATTACACCCTGTATATGGATCAGTCTGTTCCATTGCTGCAACACAATCACAGATGGAGAAAAGAGGAGAATAAACAAGACAGGACTCTGTGAGGGAAATGGCTAGAGACAGAGATGGGTGGCAAGCTTTCCTTGATGGTTTCTTTTAAGTGTTGCTGATGGAAGGTCATTGATACACAAGAAGAACTGAGGATGCTGAAGATAGCACCTTATGGAACATCACATGTTATTAGTTCAATGTTAGATGACACCTGATAGTGTAATACTGGACTATTTCCTATTGTAACCCATTGTTTCCTGTCAGAGAGATACTATTTGAATCAATTTGCAACATTTAGTGTTACACGTATTTTGTGATCTGTCAAAGGCCTGTCAAAACTATGGTTTATCATGGTTTATACAGTCATATGCCTTTGACAGGCCTTTGACAGATCACAAAATATGTGTAACACTAAATGTTGCAAAATGATTCAAATAATATCTCTCTGATGATAAACCATGGTTTATACAGTCAGATGCCTTTGACAGATCACAAAATATGTAAATAGCATGTAAATAATTGTCTAATGAGTTATGCATGTTCTCACTGAATGGGTAAATAAGTGCCTCATTGTTGAAACCCTTTAGAAATTTAATCTGTGACTCTGACAATATATTATTTGTAATCAGGTGGTTAAGAAACCAGTTGTATGTTACTTTTTCTAAAATTTTTGAAAATGCTGACTAAATTGAAACTGTCTAGAAACTTGATGGCATTTCTTCAAGGTAAGTGCTCTATCAATAATAGTCTTTCTTTTTTCATTCAAGCCATGAGCACTGTATACATCACTTCAGTTCATGTTTTTGAAAAGTTTCCTAAAATAATCAATTATTTGCTTCCTATTTAGTAGATTTTGTATGCTCATCAGTATCAACATTTAACAAAAGAAACTGCATGTCATATTCTGAGAGGTCATTAACTATTGGTTTTGTAATATAATTTGTTCTTTAGACATTTCTATGAAGATATTATCAATGGCTGTTTGTGACCAATTGGCTACCTTAGTTGGAAAGTTTACCAAAGGAATGAAGTTGAGTGACAGTGTTATTGACTGCAAAAAATTCTTACAGGAAAAGTTTTTAAGAAAATCTACATTAAAATTACCAGCAATGATTATTTATTTGTTTTTTACTTCAAGATGATTTATGAAGAGATTAGAATTATCTGCAGGTGCTCAGTATGCACTTACTATTACAAAGAATTTATTATGATATTCTTTATCTGTTGCACATGCTTGTATACACCACTCTAAGCAAAATTTTTGTATGCCTATATTCTTAAATTTATGATGATTTCAGATGAATGTGATGACTTCTTCCTTTCTGAGGTGACAACATAAATCCCATCGCACCTAATACATCTACACCACTAGTCACATGATATTCAGAGAGGCAGATTGTGTCAACTGGGTTGAGGAATCTTGTTTATCAATGACAGTAAGTAGCACATTAATTTTAATTCTCTGTCCTTGAATGTTTTGATGTATTAAAGATAGCTGGCATTTTGCACTGACATCTTGTAACTGGGTGAAAATAAAATTTCTTGTGACAGTTGAAAATTTTAACAAATAGCATTCTGTATTGACACAGCATGCCAAAATTATGTTGTTTAGTTTCTTTCTCAAACTGAAGGCTTGTATCAGTCATAATCTCTCTTAAACCTATGTTTCTTTCTGTCCTCCCTATCCTAAAAAAAAATGTGCTGCTCTCACACCTTTTACCACTAGAATTTTACCAATCATGACAGTGCCTCCATTCCTTAGATTTCTGCTAATAGTCCAGCCAAATCACCCTTCCGTTTACTGCCAAAGTGAAGGCAATGCCTAGTTTAATCACATCTACTGCCAGAATGAACAGAAACCATGTCAAAAGGGGAATCTGTACCTGACCTAAGTAGCCATTCCAATTCCAAATGAACTCTCCTTACAGAAGACTTCAAGTGGAGTCTCAGAACAGAAACCAACTCAACATTGGTATGTTTTGATGCTGATGCAATCTTTACTACGCCACATTCCACATGGTATGCAGGATCTCCATTAGTACTGTCACCTGGTGCAACCTCTACCCCAGTGTCTTCCTTGGTGATATCTTTACAAAATGATCCTATATTCTCTGTCACCTGACACATTCCAGCATTAAGTTTAAAAAAATTTGATGGCCTGGTATTCTGACTTATTTCATTCTGTAAAAGTTGGTCTGCATCTTGTAACGCATCAGGGAATAGGATAAATATATAAAATGAAGAGACTGATGCCAACCTCATATTGAAATTTATAATACTGTTTTGATTCAGTTATTTAATTGGATAGATAAAAAAATCTATTCACCAAGCAGAACACATACATAAAAGACTGTTGTAACTGGCATGCTTTTGGAGCCAGTGGCTCCTTCTTCAGGCAGAACAGATGAAGGGGAAGGAAGAAGGGTGAAGGAAAAGGGCTGGAGAGGTCTAGGAAAAGGGGTAGATTTCAGTAAAGTCACCCAGTACTGTGGGTCAAGGGAGATTTACCATATGGGATTAAAAGGAAAGATAGCTGGCATTTTGTCTTTTCCTCTCAACCCGTATGGTAAGTCCCCCCTGCCTCTCAGTTCTGGGTGACTTTCCTAAAATCTAGCCCTTTTCCTAGACCTCTCCAGTCCTTTTCCTTCATCTTTGTTCCTTCCCCTTCAACCCTTCTGCCTGAAGAAGGAGCCACGGCTCTGAAATCTTGCCAGTTACAACAGTCTTTTATGTGTGTGTTCTGCCACTGCTTGGTGAATAGATTTTATATCTATCCAATTAAATCATTTTGTCATTAATTGATTGTTTTTGTTGTTATGTTTTGATTTTGCTGATGATACACATTTTACATATGGATTACACATTGCATTTTGGCTATTGCAGGTACAAATATACCTCAACTTGTGAGTGATCTTTAGAATAATTATTTTTCAAAAATGTAATAAATACTAAAGTTATCATCTTATTATTTCACTTTGAAATAGAGGAAAATAAGTGAGGATGAAGTCTTGAAGATTAATGTAAATTTAAACACTACAGTTTTTGGTTACCTACTGCAGTCATAACAAATGTCATGTAAACTTAACAAAATCCAAAGTGTTTAGGAACAAAATTTATTGTTGATTGCTGAAACCTTTGTTCCCTGGTTTCGAAAATGCAGTTGTCTTTGAAAAAAGCATTTTATACTGAAGACAAATTATAGAACCTCAATACCTAAACAAAGAAGCTTTATATTCTAGAACATTCAGAAACAATATTGAAAATAATTCAAAAAATATGTACCACACTTTGTTGTACAAATGCACCCACTCTATGGCCATGGTGCAGTAACATTAGTAATTTATTTTTGGTATGAAGAACAGTCTAGGTTCCAAAGACAGTACAAATTAAGATCCATAAACAGGATCTTTCAATCCACCCTATAGCGAATGGAATAGAGAGTCCAGGTGAACCCAGTGCAAAGTTGCTGTTGTAAATAATATGCAAGGCTTATGTATAGAGAACAAACTTTTCCATCTTGAATAGGAAAGAATTAATTCGAAAACTGCAAGGAAAGGTCTTAACATCAATCTGTTGTCTAGCTTTTCTTGATATAAAGTATTTGTATACTAACATCCTGTTGACAAGATGATTGGTACTATCCAAGAAAATCTGCATTCTAATACACAGATTAATACTGATGATATCAGAGAATTAACTTCAGTTCTTAAATTAGTAACTTCCTAAAAATTGCATGTACAAGGAAGCTGATGTGCTGCCTAAGGGCATTAGTCTCAATTGTTGTCTGGCTGACATTTTTGTGAACAATTTAGAATGTATTTTATTGTCATTATGTCAACAACATATTCATTATGTTTGATGCCCCTTTGGGTGGTATATCTTTAGTGAAAGATGAATTTCACATTTTGCATTCTTAGAAATCTTTCACTTATGAAGAAATGAGTCATGACAAAGTGCTTAATTATTTGGATGTAAAACTTCAGCTCACCAATAACAAAATTAGTTTTGACATCTTTCACAAGCCAAGTGTCATCAACCCGTCCATATCAACATAAAATGAGTTTTTTCATAGCATGATAGACCACCTATATGAACTTACTTTAACCCAGGCCAATGTTGAACATGAACTAACCAATTTACATTTCGTTGCTAGTATAATGGATATAACTGGTACAGTTTCAGTATTTTATACAAACAAAAAGTAGACAAAAATAGTAGTTTAACACAAGCTCATTTTGTAATTGCAAAAGCAAATTTTGTTGACCTTCCGTTCTTGGATAGCATTTCCTGTCAGTTCACTAGGCTGTTTAAGAGCTATAAAGTAGCTTACACCACTCATAACCAGATCCGGTATCACTTTATACAGAATAAGCAGCCATGTAAAGAAGAATTTTCTAAATCTGGTGTTTATAAATTAATACCCAGTCAATGTCTCACACCTTAACATCAGACAGATTGGCCATATGTTCAGAATGAGATTTCAGGAGCATAACCTCACTAAAAAAGTACAATTAAAAATAATTCCACATTTGACAAGCATTTAAAAGTTAGCAAACATGTAAAACCTGTATTAGAGTCATTCCAAATATTGCATTGTGCACACAAGATTAAAAAATTAACTGTGTGGTGGAACGATCATGAAACACTCACAAGAAATAAGTCTTAATGGCCAACTGATTACCTAGTATCAGATGTTTCATGATTCAGTGATGACAATTTTTCAGAAAACATAGCTGACTGCTCTCATAGCTCTCCTCATCAAGACATTAACTTATTACTATGTCTTAAATTCTACATTTGACTTAAGAAAACATTTTTATATAACTTGGGTCTGTTTTGTATAGGAGCTGCAGTGAATATGTATTTCTGTCTTGTCTTTACTCCTGATGTCAACAGAAGGCACCATTGTTAGATATTTTATTCCTTCTTTAGTTGTTTTTACATCTATCTTACTTCTATTGCATATTTTAAATCTATTTTGCATTTGCACTGACCTTACTTATCACTATATGTTTTACTTTATTCCTATTTAGTGTACCTGCACAGATGCTGCTAATCTATCTGCTGCATTTGTAGCTTCCTGCTACCTGTGTGTGCATATGCAGTCATGTTTTCATGGGCACTACAATTTGTATTTCAATATTTATGATTCAATACTAGAAGTGTGGCTCTGTCTTATAATAGCTGCCTGCCTTCCACAATGGTAAGAATTGCCTCTTCACAATTTCATTACAAATTTGGCTTTTCGTTGCTGGTCTATGGCGATATTTTTTAAAATTATTTTACTTTTGCATTCTAGGTGCATGCCAAAATTTTTGCTATTTATAACTAAAGTGTTAGCCACATTTCCTAAACATAAGTCATCTTTGACTCAGGTTTATTAATAGTATGTAAAACAATTTACCAAGGTAAGACCATACCTCTAATCTGCTTTTATGTATTTTTCCTATGTAGAAATTTTGAAGCTGTCTTAAAAAAGCAAAACATATGAATAAAGCACCTGCTGTCAGTATGATCTAGAATCTTTTTCTTACTGAAATCACTTTTTGTTGCATTTAAATTGTAGATTCAAAAATTTTCAGTATACGTTGTACTTCACTTTCATTTTCAATTTGTCAGATATTTGAGAAGGTTGTCCTTCTGGAATGTTCTCATGCCAGAACAGAGTCTATAAGGGCCAAATGGATACCAGTTAGGTATCTTCTGTGTCAAATATTTTACATACATACACTGTCCGTCTTTTGTTAGAGGACTTATAAGAAGTATTTTTTCCTGTGTTATTTATAAAAATGAATATTCTGTGAAATGTGTTTTCTAGAAAATATGAGCAGATGAAGACTAAATAATGCAGTTATTGGCAATGAGTGTTTTATTTAGTACAATTAACAACTTGGGAACCTCTATAAATTAAGAACATGATAGCACCTTCAAATGAATCTTGAACCTCAAACATTAAAGATAAGTATTAGAATATTGTTATAATTCTTTCTTTCCAGTAAATCTTATTATGTGGCTTAATAGCTGTAAATAATGATAAAACAGAATAAATAGGTAATCCTAACACATGGGTATTGAGGCACTGTTAATTTACATCAAAACAATTAGAGGTTCAAAACAGATGAATGTTACATTTTGCTGAAAGTTTGTTGTGAGTTGTTTACACCTACATCTGCTTGAAGCTCATCTATTTCTAATTAAAGCAACAGACGAAACTTCGTTTTCATATACAGCACAAAACATCAGACAAAGTTATATGCCTGTTTCTGCTATCATCTGTTGTCACTCTACATCTCTCTATACTCTTTTCCTTCCTTAACTTATCCATATATTTGCTAGCCTTATCTAATTCAGCTTGAGGCTGTAATTTTTCCCTCCTGTTCCACTATTTTACCATCTCTATTGTATATCCTACAAAACCACTGAAGAACCTCATTTCCTTCCTCAATTCCCATGGCACTGAAGACCCCCAATAGAAAAAAAACTACCGCTTCCATGAGACTGTACAGCAGAACTTACAATTCTGAAGGAAATCAGACACTTCTCATTCATATTAAATTAATAATTTAGTAAGAAGAAGTCAGTAAAATTAGCAATAAATAAAAGTACACATTTTCAAAAATGTGACCTATACTCTACTGTATGTAAACAGTGTGAGCCTGCCTCACCATGTTGCCAGTGAATTGCTGTAAATGTTTGTGGTTGTGGGTGGCACCTGGCTGGGTACTATTCCTCATACAACTGTCAAGCTTCATGGGAATTACCGTCAGCTAGTCCACAAACAAAAACCATATCTCGTTGTTCTTCAAACGAATACTGTGCCGCCATGCTTACTGTATGACTGAATCACTGGTGACGTGTGTGTGGTCCGAAGTGAGGCTTACATGTGAATGCCTCTGATGTGAGGTGGAGACACACAGCAAGACCTATTCGACATGTGTGCATATCGTGTTGGGGCAGTGATGGTGCAACGTAAATTTGTATGTGTGAACTGACAACCATAACGCTGCTCGTCAACCAACGAATGGCGACAGGGCAATCCCATGGCCATTCGAAACATGTAGCGCCAAATTTCTGTGGTTTAAAAATTCTGCATTGTCAACATACACAACATTAGTGATTTTGGTTCCCTCAGCTATCTGGGGTTAAAATTTCGTGACACAATTTCGCTCCACCCTGTATAAGTTGATTAAATGCTCTCAATCCCTGGTCCCCAAGTCACATCAAAATGTCATTCAAAAATGAGAGAAGACTACTTAATATCGTGCAATACTGATAATGACAGTATTAAACCAAATTACAATTTGCACTCTTAAAGTCTAGACAAAGCTAGTACTGCATTTGCTGTATGTCAGTAATGTATATGTAAAAATAATCTCTTCCTGTAGGAAGATAAAAGTTGATCAAACTGAAGACATTTCTAATAAAGTTTTTCTGTCTATTAGAGATAATTTTTGTTTCAGTACTTCCTTAGTGGAAAATGGAGTTTTAGAAGGAAAGCTGTTCCAAAGCAAGAGTAAAAACCTTCAACCACATGCGACACATCCAAAAGAAGTTTGAAATCTTATTGACTCTCATAATAATAACTATTCACATAGTCCCAAAAAAATAGTAATGTAGTAAAGAATTATTGTTTATATGGGCATATACTAAGTTACTTAAGTAATTAATTTTCCAATGATATATTTAAATATGCTATTGTCAAGTCACTCCGCAAGACAGGAGATAAAACAACAGGAAAGAATTATAGCTCATCTCATGACCTCTAGCATTTTCAAAAAATTTTTGAGTGGATAGTAAATTAATAATTAAAAGATTGGTACAGGAAAACATTCTCAGTAGAAAACAGTTTTAATTTCAAACAGACGTGCTTGGATCAAGGAACAGTCGGAATTGTAGTCATAAATTGTTGTAGTTGTGCTGGGAAAGACCCTGAGCTTCAAGCGCCAATAGAAAGCACAGAAGCTGAAATCGTTATAGGTACCGAAAGCTGGCTAAAGCCTGAAATAAGTTCTGCAGAAATTTTTACGAAGTCTCAGACGGTGTTCAGGAAAGATAGATTAGGCAGAATTGGTGGTGGAGTGTTTGTGTCTGTCAGTAGTGGTTTATCTTGCAGTGAAGTCGGAGTAGATACTCCATGCTAATTGGTATGGGTGGAGGTTATACTTAACAGCTGAACTAAGTTAATAATTGGCTCCTTCTACTGACCCCCAGACTCCGATGATACAGTTGCTGAACAGTTCAGAGAAAATTTGAGTCTCGTAACAAATAAATACCCCACTCATACGGTTATAGTTGGTGGGGACTTCAACCTTCCCTCGATATGTTGGCAAAAATACTTGTTCATAACCAGTGGTAGGCAGAAAACATCTTCCGAGATTGTCCTAAATGCTTTCTCCGAAAATTATTTCAAGCAGTTAGTCCACAAACCCACGCAAATTGTAAATGGTTGCGAAAACACACTTGACCTCTTAGCCACAAACAATCCACAGCTAATAGAGAGCATCATGACTGATACAGGGATTAGTGATCACAAGGTCGTTGCAGCTAGGCTCAATACCGTTTCTTCCAAATCCACCAGAAACACACGCAAAATAATTTTATTTAAAAAAGTGGATAAAGTGTCACTAGAAGCCTTCCTAAGAGACAATCTCCATTCCTTCCGAACTGACTATGCAAATGTAGATGAGATGTGGCTCAAATTCAATTATATAGTAGCAACAGCAATTGAGAGATTCATACCTCATAAATTGGTAAGAGATGGAACTGATCCCCCATGGTACACAAAACAGGTCCAAACGCTGTTGCAGAGGCAACAGAAAAAGCATGTGAAGTTCAGAAAAACATGAAATCCTGAGGATTGGCTAAAATTTACAGACGCGTGAAATTTGGCTCGGACTTCAATGCAAGGTGCCTTTAATAGGTTCCACAACGAAGCATTGTCTCGAAATTTGGTAGAAAATTCAAAGAAATTTTGGTCGTATGTAAAGTACACAAGCGGCAAGACATAGTCAACACCTTCACTGTGCAGTGCCGATGGTACTATTACCGATGACTGTGCCGCTAAAGCGGAGTTACTGAACACAGTTTCCCGAAATTCCTTCACCAGGGAAGATGAATGGAATATTCCAGAATTTGAAACATGAACAGCTGCTAGCACGAGTTTCTTAGAAGTAGATACCTTAGGGGTTGCGAAGCATCTCAAATCGCTTGATACGGGCAAGTCTTCAGGTCCAGATTGTATACCAATTAGGTTCCTTTCAGATTACGCTGATACAATAGCTCCCTACTTAGCAATCATATACAACTGCTCAATCACCGATAGATCTGTACCTACAGACTGGAAAATTGTGCAGGTCACACCAGTATTTAAGAAGGGTAGTAGGAGTAATCCATCGAACTACAGACCTATTTCATTGACGTCGGTTTGCAGTAGGGTTTTGGAGCATATACTGCATTCATACATTATGGATCACCTTGAAGGGAACGATCTATTGATACATAATCAGCATGGTTTCAGAAAACATTGTTCTTGTGCAACGCAGCTAGCTCTTTATTCGCACGAAGTAATGGCCGCTATCGACAGGGGATCTCAAGTTGATTCCATATTTCTAGATTTCCGGAAAGCTTTTGACACCGTTCCTCACAAGTGACTTCTAATCAAGCTGCGGGTCTATGGGGTATCATCTCAGTTGTGCGACTGTATTCGTGATTTCCTGTCAGGAAGGCTGCAGTTCGTAGTAATAGATGGCAAATCATCGAGTAAAACTGAACTGATATCAGATGTTCCCCAGGGAAGCGTCCTGGGACCTCTGCTGTGTATATAAATGACCTGGGTGACAATCCGAGCAGTTCTCTTAGGTTGTTCACAGATGATGCTGTAATTTACCGTCTAGTAAGGTCATCCGAAGACCAGTATCAGTTGCAAAGTGATTTAGAAAAGATTGCTGTATGGTGTGGCAGGCGGCAGTTGACGCTAAATAACGAAAAGTGTGAGGTGATCCACATGAGTTCCAAAAGAAATCCGTTGGAATTCGATTACTCGATAAATAGTACAATTCTCAAGGCTGTCAATTCAACTAAGTACCTGGGTGTTAAAATTATGAACAACTTCAGTTGGAAAGACCACATAGATAATATTGTGGGGAAGGCGAGCCAAAGGTTGCATTTCATTGGCAGGACACTTAGAAGATGCAACAAGTCCACTAAAGAGACAGCTTACACTACACTCGTTCGTCCTCTGTTAGAATATTGCTGCACGGTGTGGGATCCTTACCAGGTGGGATTGACGGAGGACATCGAAAGGGTGCAAAAAAGGGCAGCTCATTTTGTATTATCACGTAATAGGGGAGAGAGTGTGGCAGATATGATATGCGAGTTGGGATGGAAATCATTAAAGCAAAGATGTTTTTCGTCGCGGCGAGATCTATTTACGAAATTTCAGTCACCAACTTTCTCTTCCGAATGTGAAAATATTTTGTTGAGCCCAACCTATATAGGTAGGAATGATCATCAAAATAAAATAAGAGAAATCAGAGCTCGAACAGAAAGGTTTAGGTGTTCGTTTTTCCCACGCGCTGTTCGGAAGTGGAATGGTAGAGAGATAGTATGATTGTGGTTTGATGAACCCTCTTCCAAGCACTTAAATGTGAATTGCAGAGTAATCATGTAGATGTAGAGCTGTCAACTGAACAGGGGATACTTACCATAACATATAAACTAGAGTCAGTATTTCAGAATTTATTACAATGGGAATATTTCATGGGTTACTAAGTTACATGATACCTGAAGTCAACACTTATTCACATTTATTAATTGTTATGGAATATGGGGCAAATTTAATAATTTGTAATTATTACATTGAAACCAAAAGATTACATTACAAAGGAATTTATATATTTTGCAGCAAACAAAAAATGATAATGGACTGGGTAGTCAAATAAAAGAAATGGAGAGTAAACTGGGCAGTCACATACCACCACAAAAATGTGAACTGGATCATCAGGTAGCGGAAACAAATACAAAATTGATGAAACAAAAAGTGATCTGGGATATCAAATACCAAAACTGATGAGTTAGTAGGTGAACTGAGTAGTCAGGTAGTAGAGACAAGTGACAAAATTTCACAAGTAACCAGCAAACTAAAAAATTAACTTCAATACAATAACATAAGTATGTATAAATCAGAGCATAAATCAGTAATTTAATAGCTACTGTCAAATCAGGGTAGAAACAGTCAAATGCTTGAGTGAAATGTGGCTTGGGAGTTGAACGAAATGATGTTGCGAAATTTAAAATATTGATGTACCTGATGTAATTAAGAATGTTGGAAGATTGTTGATGATGTAAGTAATTCATGTAATGATCATGTAAAAGTCAATGTTTTGAGTAGAATAGATGACACTGATGAGGAGATAAAATGTTTTCTGTTTTTGAAAGCTGAATATTTGTTTGAGGAAAGTTAAAATGTTATATCTGGGATGTCAAAAATAGACAAATTTTCAACATAAAGGCAGAAAGCTATTCGAAATCTATTGTACATAAAGAATCTGTTTGGCAAAGAGTATTTAAATTTTGTAAATAAATGCAGCTTGATTAGCAATTGAAGTATCAGAATGAATTTTGTAATCAGTTTAAAAATAATTGAAAACAATTTGGTGTTAAAATCATAACTGACTTTGATTTGAGTGAAATATTTAATTCTGATATGAAATTTTGACCAGTAATAGAAAAGAGTAACTAAAGCATGTGAAAGTAAAATTATGAGGTCTATTAAAAAATTCTGGAATGTTTGTAATGCCGTGTCAATGGTGTGTTGGACTGAAATGTGGTTGATATCCCTCCACATGTCAGTGTTTAATGTGTAACTTCTGAAAGTTTCATTGTTGTATATTTGTTACATATTGTTCTGTGCTGTATTGAGTAGAACTTTGTGTCACACAGTTTGAAAATTTCGAGTTTGCGGAGTTAGAGGAGCAATGCATCTGCATTAAATTTTGCATGAATCTCAAGAAAACCTTTTCAGAGCCACATCAAATGATGCCGACAAAGATGAGAGCTTAAGGCATACTCAGTATTACAAATAGTTCACATGGTTTAAAAATGGCCGGGCGGAAGTTAAAGATGACCCTTGTTCAGAACACCCTTCAATGTTTACCAATGATGCTCATGTCAAGAACATCAATGAAATTGTGCTTGCCAATTGAAGACTGACTGTCCGAGAGATTGCAGCAGAATGTAACATTTCAGTTGGATCATATCATGAAATCCTGACTCAGTGTCTTGGAATACATTGTGTTGCTGCCAAGTTCATCCAACAGCTCATGAGTCAAGATCAGAAAGATCTTCACCTCACAGTCTGTGAAGAGCTTTAGGTTCACACAAATAAGAATGATATGTTCCTTAAGAGCGTCATAACTGGTGATGAGATGCAGGCCTACAGTTATGATGACGAGACCAAGGTTCAACCTTCACAACGCGTTGGAAAAGATTCTCCAAGACCAAAGAAGCTCGTCAGGTCAGGTCAAATGTCAAAGCCATGCTGATATTTTTCTTTGACTTTGCAGGATTAGTTCATCATGTATTTGTGCCACAGGGATGAACTGTTAATCAATGGTACTATTGGGACATGTTGTGATGCCTGCAAGAAAATGTGAGATGTAAACAGCCTGAAATGATGCAAGACAATTCTTGGCTCTTGCATCGCGATAATGCACCCACACATTCATCCCTGTTGGTGCGTGATTATTGCACAAAAAATGGCATCACCATGCATCTCATCCTCCTGCTCTCCAGACCTGGTCTCTGTGTACTTTTTTTTATTTCCAAAGTTGAAGACCCCATTCAAAGGACAAAGATTTGCAATCATAGACAAGATAAAACAAAATTTCCAGATGACACTTCACACAATCCAGCAAGAAGTGTACCAAGACTGCTTCTGGAAGTGGAAACAGCATTGGAAGTGGTATATCAACTATGGAGGAGAGTATTTTGAAGGAGACTGTACACAATAAATAAAAAGTAAGCATAGAAAAATTTTGTGGACAAAGTTCCAGAATTTTTTGAACAGACCTTGTATGTTTGTTTCTGTTCAAAAGTTGCAGAGTTCTGATCTGATGGTCAGTTTAAGGAAAAGCCTAGCTGTAAAATCTACAAGCAGGGTTGTATAAGGTTATGAGGCTGTGATGGAAAAAGTATCACAAGATGTGTTAATTATGAGTTAAAAAACCACCATATAGACTATTATGTAGTAGACAAGCCAGCAATTTACACACATTTTTGTCCAAGGAAGAATTAAAAGACTTTTTATTTGCTTTGTTTACTGAATTAACTTTTAGTTTTTACCTTGTTATCATCATGTTGAGATTTATGCTATGCTGTGGATACCTAACAGTTCATGGTGCTGTAATTGATCTTCTACCATGATTATTTAATGCTTTTTTTCTTTCTTGTGCTATTTCTAGGGACTTATGATCTGAGAACTGTGCTATGTTTCACACTTATCTATAGTTTAATCTGAACTACTTTGTGTTTGCTTTGTGGCTAGGTGACATACAATTTTGTTGAAATGGCACCAAGGAACATAATGTGAGTCTGATGTCTTTGTCTTTGAGTATGTGATGGTTGTTGCACCTAGTCACCTGCATGGAATTTCCGCACTGCTGACTCGTCACAAGCATACCATTTTGTGAGCACTTAGGCAACATGCATTGTTGTGTTCCCATCAAACAGTGAACAGTATTGCTAGAGAAAGTTTATTGGGACCTTTCTCCCAAACAAATATTGTTTGTACTGGGTTACAAACAGCAACAAATGATATGTAGCATTTTATTTATGTGGTGAAGAGTGACAGCAATTAAATTTCTCCTCCCACTCAAGTGAAACACCATATGGAACATGTGCAACAAAGTAATGTGACACAGTCCCCAGACCTTACTGGCTTCATTATGGAAGGGGATCAATGTACACCATTATAAATTCTTGGCCTCAATCAGATTTTCGTGTCAAAGTGTATCATCATGACCACACCCCATGTGCTTACTTTCATGTTTCCAGGCTGCAAATTGAGCAGATGAACCCATTCCTCACCCATTAAGGAAGCCAACCACACTTAAAGAATTACAGTTAATGTACCATCAAACAATAAAAACTCCAGGTAGGAATATCAATATTGGCACTCCGACCTGAGATGCTGGAGTTGGCAGTCATGTGCACGTGAGGCGTGCTTGCTTGTGTGTGTGAATGATTAAAAGCTTTATGTAAGTGTCTTTTAACTGTGCCTGTCTGCAACCTATGTGTCTTCTTTAAGTAAGTAATTTATCTATTACACCATGTGCAGTCAGTGGGATTCCATATGGTGAGTTCCCCGTATCACGTTATTTGGTGCCATACGGACATGATTTCAGTGATGAGCATACATCATGACATGCATAACCTAAATGCCTTTATTTCGGCCTGAACACAAGCAGATTTAGTTCTCCATTGCTGCAACTGTTCTGTCTACCCACAGTGTTATTGACAACATGGTGGAATAATGTACTTTGTTGTATAATATTGGAGACTCTGTATCTGTCATTAGTGATGTTCTGTCACCCCCAACCACTTGCAAGTTTGAAACAGCAAAGGCAGCTTTACTGTGGCAGTTATGCAAATCACTGCAGAAACAAATTCATCAGACGATTTAGACAGAAAAGTTAAGCAGCAGGAACCTTCCCTTTTCAAATGGCTTCTAAGGAAATTAGTGGACACTGATCTTACACCTGGGGGTGCACTGTGGGTGATGCAAACAAGCAAGTTACTTCCTTGAATCCAAATTTCCTTGATTACTAATGAGGATGACATGTGCAATAACAAGTTACAGATCACTGACTGGATTTCTGCCTTGCAAGATCAACACCCTACTACTCTGCTGCCACCTACCATAGAGGCAACCATATTGCACTGTGATACAGCGACTGGTAGTCAAAACAAACCAAACCCATCCAGAGAAACGTAACTTGTTTACCAGATGTCAATGCCAGCTGACTCTCGAGATTCCTTACAAACAGCTGTGTGCAGTGACATCACTCAGAATTCCAGCAACAACTGACAGAGTGGATGCTGACATTGGTTTCATTTGCATTTCAGAGTAGCCACTCACAAGTGAACCACACCGTGCTCACCCCAAACACTGATAGTGACCTCCAGTAGCCATCACAGTTTGTGCTAATAAGAGTGTACACCTAAACATTATGCATGTAAGCCAAATCAGTTTTCTTCAAGGTTCCATACATAGCAGACATTAATATGTTCTTGACAGAAGTTCAGACCAGTTTCTTCTTATTGACCCAGGCAGTCCTGTACAATGCTCTGGGATCTCTTACACAGCTCCAGTCAGCAAATGGTACACCTATTAAGCTGTGTAATGCTATCACCTTTACCATTGACTCTGATTTGGACACACTATTTAGATGGACATTCATGTTGGTGGGTGTAAACAAATCATTGTTGGGCACTGATTTTCAGCATCATTTCCACCTGTGCCCAGTTTAATGGAGGAAATACTTCACAACAGAGAGATCAGAGGTTCCATTCCTGGCATTATTGGCAAGTCAACAGTTCCTAGTCCTCCAATGTCGACAGATTCCTCCATCACACTGACAAAAGAACTTCAAGACTTACACTATCCACTAACTTAACAGCTGGTTACAGTGTAGCAGATGCACACAGACATGAAAATGGAACATTCAGAATTAGAGGACAAAAATTTAGAGTAATACAAAACTTTTCAGACAAACACAATGAGGTGAGGTCAAGCATCATCTGCCATTGTTAAGTATTAATGTAATTTCTGACACCAAGCATCCTCTGCCTTACAATCCCTATCTTCATGCTATCTTACGAGCTGTTGAGAAGATTATGACAAACAAATTTTGTGGCTCTTCCAAGGAAGATAATCTAAGTGCCTGAATGAGAAACCAAGTCAAACCTTGTTGGAGTTGGATGTTGTGAACACTGGAAATAACAAGAATGTGAAATGGTTATGTAAAGAGGTGGTATATAACTATATCACCCAGTTGGATTTGTCAGTGACTACATCTGTTCTCCCCAACCATGATTTCAAGAAACAACCGTATAGCATTTACGAGTCAGTGACTGTGACATCAGTGAATCACCTCACCCTCCCAGTGTTACTAGTGTTTTATCTAGCGTTTCCACATTCCCTACACACCATGTCATTAAGCACATTAGCCACAGTACTGTCTATCACACATCTGAAGAACGTCCAATTTCCCCTAAAGCTCAACACATAGCTCTAGCTTAACTACATTTCTCTAAAGCAACTGTTGAAAAACTATTGAATGAAGGTATCGTACAACCATCAGATTGTACATGCCATCCACTTACTTCCTAAAAAGGACAAAACATACAGGTTGCATTGGGGTTACAAAGCACTTACTGATCGAATGTTAGCAAACAGATATGCAGTCCATAATATCCAGGACATTGCTCATTAATTGGTTAGTACTTCAGTATTTAGTTCTACTAACTGTGAGGAGGCATACCTGCCTATCCCAGTGACATTAAAAGACATTTCCAAGGCCACCATCATTACTCTTTTCAGATTATATGAATCTTGTACTTGCCCTTTTGGTTGCTGCCCAAATTTGGCAGCATTGTATCGATAGTGCTTTTCATCTCCTTCCATTCTGTTTACTGTACCTAGACAATATACTGATTTTTCCTCTCTTTGCCTGAACAACAAGAATAACTCTTGTATCTGGTCTTCTGTGCATTGGAAAAATTTGGAATTATAGTAAACAAGAACAAATGCCAGTTGTGGAGGAAGGAAATTACATTCTTGGGACACTTGGTGATATGGAAAGGAATCAGACCAACACAAGAATGTACAGATCTCATCAAACAGACATCACACTCTATCATATTCCATGACCTTTGAAGATTTCTGGGAGTGGTTAACATTTATAGGTATCACATCACTCATGCCACAAAAATTCAGGCCCTCTTAGGTAATGCCTTGATGGTTAAAAATACTCACAGTAAACAGCCTCTGCGGTGGACCTTGGATATGTGTCTGACACTACCACAAAGTGTCTTCACAATGTTATCACTTTGGCACACCTGTAAGCTTTTGTGCAACTGTCAATCTTGACAGGTGCCAGTCAAACAGCATTTGGGGCAGTTTTACAATAAACTATAAATGATCAACAACAATAACTATGTTTCTTTTCCTGAAGCCTTACTGAGTCATAACAACTATGGTTTACTTACAACTGGAAATATTTAGCCCTGTAAGAATCTGTTAAGTATTTCCAGGAGGATACTGGGGGATGTCTGCTTACCATATTCATTGACCACCAATGCTTAATACAAGCAATCAGCAACCCCAGTAAGAATTTATCTTGTCACCACTTCTGCCATCTGGATTACATTGGATAATTCACTACTCACATTTGCCTTGCCAAAGGGCAGACAGTGTGGATAATAACTATCTGTTGTGCATTAGTGCACTTAGTGCCCTCTTAGGGCAGAGAAATGGCAAAGAAGCTAAGGAAGTCAACAGAAAACAGTGCTCTTAACAGACAGCACTACTGGCTTAACAGTGGACCTGATTCCTGGCATGGCCTTGCACCTATGGTGCGATACTTCACAAGTCAAATTACATCCACTGGTCCCAGTTAAATTCCAAAAAGTTATTTTCAGGAACCTGTGTAACTTGTAACACCCTGCTACCCACCCAACCATAAAGCTAGTGACAAAACATTTTGTGTGGCCCTGTGCTAAGGCCAACTGCAGGAAGTGGATACATTCTTGCCTCAACTGCCAGTATAGCAAGATCTGGAGCCACATCTGCAACATGGTAAATTTGACCTTTCAAATGGGAGACTACAGCACACCACTTGGATCTGGTGGGACAACTGCTGGAACTGCATGGTTTCTGTTGCATATTATCAGTTATTGCTAGAGAGACAGACTGGGTGGAGCAGATTCACTAATGGACATGATGGCCAAATTAACTTATTTTTCCTTCATACACTGTGGGTTGCAAGTTTCAGCTGCCCAACAACCAGGGCTGACAGTTCAAGTGCCATCTGTTTGAAGAATTGTGCAGACTGTGTGGCATCCAACATTTTTGAGCTAAGATGTATCACCCAGAAAGTAATGGACTAGTTGAACATTGGCACCATGCACTTTTCAGGCTGCTCTGATATGACTTTCTGCTAACTGGACTGAAACCCTGCCATGCATACTGTTTGGTGTAAGTACTGCCTATGAAGAAGATTCGCGGTTGTCTTTGGTGGAAATTTTGCATAGTGAATACCTGTTACTTTCCACTGATTTTCTGCTGCCCTCTCCATGTTCAGCAGATTCAGTTACCAGCTTTAGTAACCAGGGTGAAACAACATATTACTCATGTCTGTACACCCCTTCCTCAGTTGCACACTATGCAGTGGGTACTTGTACACAAGCTGCTGAAAAATTGTAGTCATGTAATGCTGTATGATGATACTATCCAGATAGACCTACAACTAACATATTCCAGACCTATCAATAAGGTTTCACATCTACTGCTTATATGCCCCCCCCCCCCAATGGTCTTCAGCCCTACTCTCCTCCAAAGGGTGGAGAAAATGATGTGCTGATGGAATCATTTCAAGGTGTTGCCTGCGCCCCTTACCCAGATGGAGAGAATGATGCACTGATGTTGTCACTTCAAAATGACAGCCCTCCCCACTCTCACTATGATCTGCTCCTATGGTTACTGCCCTTCATGCATGAGTATGTTTGAAAGCAATTGTGACTCCACCTTTCCTAATTGTGGTGCACCACACTCTTGGGCATTACAACCTGCAAAGATTGATATAGAATCCAAAATTGATACCAAGCAACATAATGTTTATCTTGGTATCCTTGTCTTTGAGCTCTTTGGACAGTGCCTTCATGGTATGTGACTTTAACATATGTGTATTGCAAAGTCTTGTATTTATACAAATAAAATGGATCAATTTCATTATAACAGAATGCAAGTGTTATTGCATTTACTTATGATTCAAACAATGGAAAATCCAGGTTGGTATGTAATTGTTATTGGGCCATAATGGCCAAAAGCTATAATTGTGTGAATCTTTTTGTTGTGCCTATCGCAACTCAGCATCTCTGCTGTATTGTTGCACTTACTTATTTATGAACAAATTCTCTCACATACTTTGTATGTTATGCATGTGTCAAACACAAGTCCTTGAGCTGTTATAGAACAGTTTCTCTTTTCTTTCACTGTGTTGCATCTTTCTTTTGCACTTTTTCTGTTTTCTTTTTCTGTACTGTATCTTTCTTCTTCTACCCTGTCATTCTAATAAGCTATCTCTTACTGTCATTGCTACCAATTCTTTGTCAGTCAGTAATCATCAGAGCAATTATTTGGCAGTTTACATGGTTTAATACAGTACTATCTGTCAGTTATTACACAATCAAATATGTTATGTTAAATGAATTATTTTTGTATTAAGTATTTGAAAAGGGGAAGTTTTGTGCAAAGTGAGAACTGTAAGGTAATGAAGAACTGGTCCACTTATGTTCTGAAGAATTCAATCCAGTTGTTGTGCTGTACTTTCTTTCTTTGTCTGACTGTGCCCTGAAGCCAATTAGTAGGATTTTGACATGATTTTGCAGGATTTTAGATAACACTTCTTATAGTGTTTCCTGTGATTTGTCTATCTTTTTCCAGAGTTCAACTAATCATTTGTGCTGCACTCAAGGACCATGTTACAGGTTTTCTTAGTTTCCTGGAAACAGTGCAGAAGAAGTGATATTTGAGGGGAGAAACAGAACAGGCAAATTCAGCAGCAAGACAGCAGAGTTATAATAATGTTACTAAAATAGGTTCAATAAACAAAACAATATGCAACAATGGCATGGCTGGAGCAGTAACTAAGCCAAGGGCGGTTACAGTAATTAAAGTTTTCCAGTATTCATTTGTCTGTTTTACTTTTTAAAACTTTGTAGTTCCCAAAATCACTGCATTTTGATCAGTCACCATTGTTTCCTGGAGTACCAGTATTTGTATTTTTTGTTTGTTTAGGTATTTCTCAAGTTCATACAACTTTAGCATATAATATTTTCCTTTTTTTTCTTTTCTTTTTTGGAAATCTTACACCAAAGCTCTGCAATAGATAATGCTAATATCTTGTCCTCTCTCTGATCTCAACATGTCATTACTTAGTCAGTGTAAAAATCTAATAATTTTACCAATTTATTTTTTACATGTTTAATTAATTCTAGAATTAGCCCTTGGTTTTATTAGGATTCCAAAGGAGTTCATTAGAAAAGAACCATTTCATTGTTAGTTGTTTCTGTAAATTATTTTTGATTTAATGTTCTTTGTTTTGATCTTAGTATGACTACGTCTTTACTGATGTACTGGAACGATGTTAACTGGGTGTGGGTGAGTGTTGTGTTAGCCGGTGGGAAGGAAGGAAGGAGGGATGCAAAGTTTTTCTGTTGTGCTCAGTTATTGGGCAATTCGTATATTTGAGTTGTGTAACAATGGAACGGATTTTGCTGAGTGAACATTGTAATTGATTGCAGCAAGGCATCTAGGATTATTAAATATGAAAATTACATATGAATCAGTTTGTCGTCTATGTTATTCAAGAAACACATCAACCTATCAGGTTTCCAGACCTACAAGAGAATCTGGTTCCAGACAGAAGAAATTCAAGCAACGGATTGAAGGAATTCCTCAAAAAACAAGATGACATGATGAGTGTTTTTCTTTAAAACTACCACTAGACTCAGCCAAAATATTTTTTTGCTCCATGAACATTTATTACAATTAACAGTTATCCAATTATGCGTACCAAGGAGGTTGTTAAACTAGTGCCATCGTGACCAGGGTACTTGTATGTTTTGATTTTTGACAGTATTTATGTTTCAGGTGACCAAAAAGCATAAAACTGTGTTGCAAAGTGGAATGTTTTTCAATCAAATGTAATTTGACACTCCATTGATAATTTACAAAAAATGGATCTTGATCAGAACAATGAAATAAATATGCCGAACCTACCAACTTCAACTAGTGACTGTAAACAGGGTGAGGGAAAAGTTTGGGTTAGTTACACCAAACAACCCCCATTTAGCAGTAGTTCATTTATTCACCCAAACACAAGCAAGGCTCACAAAGAACTGGACATGGTGGAAAAGGCCAAATATAATCATAGCTTAGTTCAAAGATGGATGCATCGATGTTGGTGTCAATTTCATCGGCGCCACATAGCCCCCCCCCCCCTCCCCCCGTAGTAAGGAGTACTCTTGAGAGGCCGGGGGGGGGGGGGGGTGACTATGGTGTTGGTAGGTGTGGTCCACGGGAGCCGGACCATGGTCAGCTCAACAGCGTGGAGTGATGGTGGAGAGGTCGAAGGGACCGGCGAAGGGCCCAGTGGGGAGAGCATGATCGTAGGTAAGCTCAACGTGGGGAGCATGTGGTCACTCGAAGGAGTGGGTGAGATGGGAGTAGAGGGCAAGGTCGGAGTAGAGCTCGACGATTGGAGCTGGAAGTCACTCGACCAAGTGTTTACGTCCAATGTGGAGGGAGTGGTCAGAGCGTCATGAGCCACGACAGTGAGTGGCATGGTCGTGGCCGGAAGGGGGATAGAAGAAGGCTCGACATGAGCAGCCTTAAGTCTGTTGAGAGAGACTGTAACAGCTGAATCTTTCATCTGGATGTAATAAGTGTTGGCTGAGCGCCAGAGAACTCGGTACTGGCCAGTATATGGAGGTTGGAGGGGAGTACAGACAGTGTCATCTCGGAGCATGATGTACTCGCAATTGTCCAGAGATTTCGGGACGTGAACCTTAGGACGGGAGTGGCTGGCGGGTGGAGGCATATTGAGGTTAATGAAGTGGCGTCTGACGTGGTCCACAAAGGAAGGTAAGTCAGACTGAGGGAGAGAAGCAGAAGGGCTCACAAGTTTGCCAGGGAGAACAATGTTCTGGCCGTATACAAACTCGGCTATTGTGCCTTTGAGGTCTCCCTTATAGGTCACACGAATGCCGAGTAGCACAAGGTGAAGGGCCTCCATCCATAGAGAGTCATGGCATCGAAGAGCCGCCTTGAAAGTGCGGTGCCAGCGCTCAACTAACCCGTTACTTTGCAGGTGATATGCTGTGGTATGGATGCCCCAGATGTTGCAAATGTTACAAATCTCGTTGAACAGGGCCGACTCAAATTGTCTGCCCTGGTCAATCGTGATGATAGCTGGACATCTGAAACGCAATACCCGTGACTCGACGAAAGGTCGAGCAACTGTTTCTGCCGTAATATTGAGGAGGGGGACAGCCTCGACCCAGCGAGTTGTTCGGTCAATAGACGAGAGAACATAACGAAAGCCATTAGAGGGGCGGAGAGGGCCAACAATGTCAATGTGAATATGCTGGAAACGTCCAGGAGGGATCGAAAAGGCGCTGAGGAGGGGGGGGGGGGTGAAGTGTGCTGTCTACTTTGCAGAGTTGGCATGCAACACAGGAGCGTACCCATTGCTGGCAGTCCTTGTTGACATTTCTCCATACGAAGCGCTCTGCTACGAGGCAGGCGGATGCACAAACACCGGGGTGGGCTAAATTATGCAATGCATGGGGTGTAATGTGCCCATACTGTCGTCGCACCAGATCTCACCAGAAATGCCAGGGAAGGTGGTGCGGATGAAGTGTAGTGAAGAGGTAGAGTCTGAAATCACTTTTTGTGTTTCCTCGTCGGCGGGTTGGAGGTTAGGCAGTTCAGTGAGCTCTAACAGCAAATGGACGGCATCGACTCATGAGAGGAAATCAGCAACTATATTTTCAGCTCCCTTTATGTGTCTGACATCGGTGGTGAACTGAGATATGAAGTCCATGTATCTGAAGCGGCGAGGAGGCGGGTCAGCTGGCGGGTTTGTAATGACCACAGCCAGAGGTTTGTGGTCCGTTACAACATAGAAAGGGCGTGCCTCAACATCAGTCTTAAAATGCTTGATCTCTTCATAGACCGCGAGCAACTCCCTGTCAAACACAGAATATTTCCGTTGTGCATTGGAGAGATTGCACGAGAAGAACTGCAGAGGCGAAGTTTGGCCATTGATTGTCTGGCTAAGGACAGCGTCGATGGCAGTATTGCTCATATCTGTGGTGATGAAAAGTTGCCCATAGGGGTGAGGATGTGCAATGGTGCAGGCCTCGGCAAGAAGATTTTTGAGGGCAGTGAAAGAGTCAGTCATAGCAGGGGTCCATGGAACAGGCCGAGATCCAGTAGTGTTGGTGCCTGCCAAGGCGTCTGTCAGTGGAGCCTGAATCTCCGCAGCTGAGGTAGATTTTGGCAATAATAATTAACTGTCCCCAGAAAGCACCGGAGCTCTCTGAACGACGAAGGTCTGGGTAGGTTTAGTATTGTTTGTACTTTCTCAGGGGGCAGTGAAATGCTGTCAGCAGAGACCCAAAAACCAAGAAAAGTGACAACGGGTTGATGTAGCTGCAATTTGTCCTGGTTGTTCTCGATGCCTGCTGCCGCAAGAGTGTTCATAACAGTTTGCACATGTAATGTTGTCCTCAACAGAGGAGCTGAACAGAAGAATGTCATCAAGATATGCAAAGCAGAATTTTAGGTCGAATAGCACTTCGTTGATGAAGCGTTGCCAGGTCTGGGTTGCATTTTTCAAACCGAAGGGCATGAATCGAAACTGAAATAACCCAATCAGGGTGGTGATTGCTGTCTTCTCGATGTCTTAAGGTGCCATGGGGATCTGGAGGTAGGCCCGTATGCAATCAATGACAGAGAACATGCTCGCACCTGCGAGGGAACTGGTAAAGTCGGCAATGTTGGATATGGGGTAGGTGCCCATAATTGTTCGTGCATTTAGTCAACAGTAGTCTCTGCACATGCGCCAGGACCCTTCTTTCTTGGGTGTCATATCTATGGGCATAGACCAGCTACTGGTAGAGGATTAAATGATGCTGGAGCTTAGAAGTTCAGAAATCTGATTTTTAAGGTCGGAGAGGCACTCGGGACAAAGTCGATGTGGTTTACTGGAGATGGGAGGACCTGGCATGAGGTGGAGCTTGTGAACCGTGCTGTTGGTGATGATGGAAATGTTGCCGGCGGCACGGGAGGCAGTTTATTTACAATGTGTGGCGGGCGGTGCAGGCGAGGCGTGGTCGGGGTGTTCGGAGCCACTCGGCGGATCCGACAGGAGCCGAGGTGGCAAAGTGTCCCAGGAGTCAACGCGACAAGATGGCCGCCAGCCCAAAGCAGTGGCACCATGATCGGGTGAGCTTGGTACAGCTCGTGAGCCATTAGTGAGTCCATTGTCCAAGGGTGCGGCCTGTGGCAGCATGGTCGCGGGTGAAACGCTTGGCGCGAGTGCACTGTGTGTTGTCAGTGGCAGTCACACGGCAGCACGCAGGAGCCAAAGTTGCATAGTTTGAGGTGCTGTCCGCGAGAGGCGGGATAGGAGCCATCAGTTTGGGAACATGTGACGCTCGTCACACATGCGCACTTGTGCTGGCCGAGTGTCAAATGCTCCTGTGTTAGGAGGGTGTGGCCCTACGGAGCTGTCAGTACACGTTATGGCAGTCTTGACAGCACAGTTGCAAGGGGTAGCAGGAGGTAAACACATGGAGGCTCGATTGCTGGGACTGCAAGCAGATTCGGCGCACTCACTGACCTTGCTTTGTCCTAGCTGTTGTGTCTGTAATTTCCTTTGCTGCATTGGAGAGCTGGAGCTGAGTTTCACGGAGCTGGAGGGAGAACTTGAAGTTTTCCTTGCATAGGCAAGCGATGTTTTCAAGCTCGATAAGGCACTTGTGTGTTGTTTCTTGTAACATCGTCAACAGAGACGAGCATGTAAGGATGAGATGAGCCCAGACCGATGTGTCACGAGGGGGGTTTGCTCGACGGAGCACAGGGGAAGTGAGTCTTGGATGGGTGACGAAACACGGTGTTCTGCACTAGGTCCGGTGAAAGTTTGTGGTGTCGCAAGAAGTCAATGCCTAGTATAGGTTCGTCAATTTCACACACTAAAAAAGTCCACTTGAGTTTGCAGTTTGCAGAGAGTGAGATGACATGGGAAGTTGAACCCAAGCATTGTAGTTTAGTTGAATTCATGGCCTGCAGTGAAGTATGATGAGGGTGGATGTTTGATGGCGCTAAGGATGTAGGTAGCAGCAATACATCGGTGACTGTGTCCACTACGAAAAGGTATCCTGATGAAATGTCTTTAATATAAAGTCGTCCGCAATTATCCAGTCGTTCCCGGACAGAATGGAGCACTGGGAGGGTGCCTGTCATGTTGTGCACAGGAGGCGGCACCCGGACGTACCTGCGATTGGCATTCGGGAAGTAGCAGGGTGGTCTGCATTTCCATGCCGCCTCACCAAACCTTGTGTGGAAGTAACAGCATGGGTAGTGCGGTTGCATTTCCTGCAGAAAGTCTGTTGCTAGTGGTAGTGGCCGAGGTTCGGTGGCCGCAGCAGGCTCAGTTGCAGGAGGGGGCGTGACTGTGGGCGGAGCTGGTGACGTCCCAGTTGCTTGTTTACTGCTTCCCAGAACGAGCTGAATGGTCGGCACAGTATGGCCCCGGCCACGTCCGGCCACAGGGCGATGAGCCTGAACCTGAGACTTGTCTGGTAGGCAGTGGTTGGCGAAATAGAGCAGTGATGCATCATGTAGCTTGTCAGAAATTGTCATTCTTTTCTCGACAGGTTCAGGAGAACTTTGAGCCAGAGCAAACTGGATGTGAGGAGATAGTTTATCTGACCAGATGGTGAGGAGAGCTGTGTCAGGAACAGATCAGTGCTGACCAGGGCATGTAGTTGTCTCCAGAGCTGGGAAGGTTTGTCATTGCCTAGTTGCTCAACGTGGAGTACTTGCCGTATTGCTGCCTCAGTTGAGCATGCAAGGCGACATAGAACTGTCTGTTTCGCTAGAGTGTACCGGGTAGATGAGTCCGGGGCTTTGACCAGGTCAGCAATCAAGTCCTCCTGGTCGTGCAGGTGGGTGATGAGGCACAGAAACCTGGTTGACTCGTCAAGTTTGTAATGGTCGAACACTTCATCCACAATTTTGAACCAGGTTGCTGCTCTGTTGGGATTAAACGGCGGCAGCATTGGTAAACGTTGTAGAATGTTCGGAAGAACAGGTTGACTTGAGTTTGTCGGGGCACTGCCTGCATCGAGCTGTTATTGCTGTAGTATTCCAGGAGAGTGTGCCTCCAGGGGATGAGGCAACGACTGCTGTTCGGGTGGCAGCGTGAAGGTGACACGTTGTGGTTGAGCACGATCCGTCGTGACGTGGAAGGCCGACGCAGGTGAGACACCGTAATGTGTTGATTGCAGTTGCGGAAGCTTAACACATTGAGGGTGTGTTCAGAATGATGCGTCGTGGATGACCAACGCAGATGAGGCACCGAGAGGTGCCAAGAACGGCAGCGCAAGCCCAACTGGAGCCGGTGCGGGGGCAACAGGTGAGAAAAAGTTCAGAGTTTGAGAATGTATGTTAGTCCAAGGAAAGCTCGACGTATGATCAGAACCAGGGCCACCTGTGTTGCAGGGAGGCTGCAGAGGTGCAGGCTGTCCAGAAGTACAGTATGGGAAATGATGTCGAATGTGGGACAGAATGTGTGAATGTTCACTGTTCATAGTCACTCCACTCAAAATGGTGTGCAGATAAGGTGAATGTGGCACAAAACACTGAGGCATAGCAGTGGGACAGAGATGGAGGCATAGCAATGGGACGGAGATGGAAGTCAGGCACAGATAACAAGTTATTGTTCCTGTTACAGGCCGAGGTATCGAAGTAGGAAGGCATGTGTTGATGCTGGACCGAGGCAGGCGCGGGTGTGGTCGGATGCTGAGGAGGTAGACCTGTGAACGAAGCAGTTCCAGCCACATGGCAGGTATCCGCATGGTACTGCATGGATTGCGGCATGGCAAATCGCTGTCCTAGTGGTAGTAGGTTGTCCAACAAAGGATTTGTAGAAATCGGCATTGGTCCTGCACTGCACGGTGATCCATAGGAGGTACCTGCACAGTCGATGAGGGAGGGTACATGTCGTGAGAACAAAGGCGTTTGATAGCTGGAGTCATGCGTACTCCTAACCTCACTTATTGTTGCAGGCTTGAAAACGTTCACCAAAATTGGCGTAATCGTTGAGTGAGTGGCATCATGTTGCAGTCCTGGCAGGTGTAAATCGCCCACAACATGATGCATATCGATCACAAAATCCAGTATTAGGCGCTGGGCTGAAGTCATTGTTCGAATGCCGTGTCGATTTAATACATGTGAAAATAACCGACGCGGAGGTCGCGGACAAAGTAAAACGGCGAAAATGGAAGATGTCACAACTTGGGGTCACCAGCGAGGGAAAAGTTTGGGTTAGTTACACCAAACAACCACCATTTAGCAGTAGTTCATTTATTCACCCAAACACAAGCAAGGATCACAAAGAACTGGACATGGCGGAAGAGGCCAAAGGTAATCTTAGCTTAGTTCAAAGATGGATGCATCGATGTTAGTGTCAATTTATCGATGCCACAAGGGCATAGCCAATAAAGAGAGGTTTCAGGATGTATTAGACAATAGTCAACGAAAACAGTCAAATGAAATCAGCACAGACTCAGGATTTTTAGACGGTAGCATGTTAGATTCGAGTCCTGACCGTGAGAAACAAGTAAAGTCGCATGTAAGTAAAACAATGCTGAGTGGAAAGCCCAAACTGTTAAATTTACAAGACATGTTTACTGCATTAATGTCATCAATGGAAAAAATAGTGAAAAACTTGAAAATATCTGTCAAAAGTAGCGAAAAACTTGAAAAAATCGGTCAAAAATAGTGAAAAACTTGAAGAGCCAATAGTCTCAGAATGTAATCTCATTAGAGCAGAGCTTAATGTGCAAATTTCAAATTAAAAAAAAAAAGACTTAGTTCCTGTGTTTTCTCAAGTGAAAGCTATAGGTGAACGCGTGAAAAAAGTAGAGGTGAGGGTAGAAGCTTCATAATTCAAATTACTATCATTAGAGACAAAAATTAGGGAAGTAGATAAGTATCTCAGATCTGAGATAGGTGCTGTTGAAGTAAGATGTAAAGATGCTGTTGGAGACACTAGTAAACAAGTTGCAACCTTCAAAAATAAGTTAAATGAAAACATAGACAGTGTTGCCTCAGATGTAGATGAAAAAGTTTAGAAGATACTAAGATAACAGACTCAAATGTGTCAGACTTACATCCTGATGTCACTATTATCAAAAAACAACTACAACAGTTACAAGATGGGACCTTGCACACTTAGACTAACCTTTTGATGAATTAACTCAAATAGATGCACTTAATATAAGGCTACCAAATGCAAAATTCTACAAAGTACACAAAGTTACAGCGTTTTGTAGAATACAAGAAGACTCAGATGTTTGTAAATCATAGTGGCCAGAACAATTTATTGAAAAATTTGTTAGTTATTAAAGCTATGGACATTTTGATGCAAAAAAATGTTTACAAAAATTACAGGAAAATGTTTTTGTAGTACATCAAAACATATTAAGAAAATTATTGCTAGTTTTGACAAATGCCATGACTAACCAAACTCATCAAGGTTCGATGCATAATATTTTAGCTGAAAAACCTTTAAGTCTCATGGCTGTCAATCTTTATGGACCCCTCCCCACATCAAAGAGATGATACAATTACGTTATGGTGATGGTAGATAGTTTCTCAAAATTTATTAAACTCTATCCTATTAGGAAAGCCACTAGCCATGCAATTGCATTAATAGTTGAAAACAAGTATATCCCCAAAGTAGGTAAACATGAAGCCATCTTATCAGATAATGGGTAACAATTCATTGAAAATAACTGGAGATATATGATTCAAAGAACAAAAATTAAACACATTTTAATATCTGTCTATAATCCATCCAGTAACCCAGCAGAAAGAAGCATGTGAGAGATTGTGTAGAATATACTGTAGCCATAAACTTACATCCTGGATTGAACACATTGCAGATTTCGAAGATGTTAAAATAGTTTACAACACTCAACTACAGGTTTTTCCCCTTTCAAAGTTATGTTCAATAGGAAGCCAACAAATTTCATAAATGAATCCATAGAGTTCCAAATTTGTACACCCATTTCGACCCAGGAAAGAGAAGAAATTGTTAGAAACATAATAAAGAATCTAGGTGATGCTAGGCAAAAGAGACATGACAAAAAAGTAAAAATCACTCACATAAATCTTGGTGACTTTGTACTTGTTAAGACTCACAAACAATCAAAATTACTCACTTCTGAAATTAAGAAATTCTTCCATATTTACATTGGACCCTTTGAAGTTGTTGAAATCAGCCACCTCAATGTATACAGACTGGTATACCCTAAGTCCAGAAAACTCCTAGGTTTGAGAAGTATTACTTACTGCCTTGAAACCTTATGTCCAAAAAAACTTAGTTTTCAAAATTTGTAGAAGACAAGTAAGGGGTCCCGAGATCTGTCTGGAACACTTCAGTGGCGATGTCACTGACTCTTCTTCTATCCTGTCATTAATTTGTAAAATGTTAGGTAGTAGCTTCAACGGTCCTACATTCTGAGTAATGTATGGTTGACATTTTGAGAGAGTAACACATATTTTTTGAGTAGAAACATTGGTGAACAGTCATTTTTGAGAGTAAACAGAAACATAAAACCTATACAACACTGATTATGTAAAATTCAGAAAGTTAACATCTATTTGATTATTTTCTGAGTATAAAAGTAATGCAAGAGGATGTTTTTCTGTTTGTAGTGGAAAAGAAAAAGTTTTTTGATTATACCAAAAAGGTAAGGCAATGGAATTTTACAAAATGTACAAGCATATCAAATTATGTTGAACACCGTGAGTAACCAGTAAACATGAAAATGTAAAAGGTTGTAGGACTGCAGGAGTAATGAGATTAGTACACAGTGTACACACAATTTTTGGTAAATATTGAGGAAGTATTTGGTATACATTGCTATTAGTAGAAGAGTACACCTGAGATACTTAGTGTCATGCACTAGTTTTCAAAGTGTTTGTATAATGTAACAAGTGAAAGTACAGTTGCCTAGTGAAGTGTATTTGAAAGTATTGAAGTGATTGTGGGGAGTGTTACCTTTCTGACCCTCAAGTTGAAGAAATATGTTTGTATACAGTAATGAGCTGTACAAGTAATGCAATGATTACATACAGTAAAGTAATAAAAGATGTAAATAATGTAATGTCTCTTTCTATTGTTAGAGGAAAAGCTAAACCAGTTGTGAGGTCTGCTGCTATGTGGTGCTATTTTGTGAGGTTGATCTATTGTGTAGTAGTAAAGCAGGTGATTTTTCTTAGGTTATTATTATTATGGAGTATTTAGTGGAGTAATGAGGTGATATTATGAGGATATGAGGTGAAGTTATTATGTTGATGCAATCAGTAGATATTAAATGAAGTATTGATGTATTACTGATGTAATGTGGAGAATGATATTAGGCAGGGACTGGTTAGGAAACCTGTCTTTTGTTATTGTGGAGAAAGTTTATGAAAGACACACATAGTCAGCAAGGTTTGTAATGCAAGTTGTATTTGATGTGAAGTAACAGATTCAAGTAAATACTCAGTTATACTTATGCAGAAATGTCGATTCTATGTGAAGTGTGACATCTTTTGTAATTAGGCAACATGTCTGTAATCTATACACTGAAAAGTGATTAATCATTTTGTTGGTAGTTAATGTGAAGAATATGACACTTGAAAATAGGAAGAAAACTGGAGAATGTTTTTATTGAATTAACAACTATACCTGTACACCACTACATACTTGTACACTGTTGTAAGGTAATGAGATGTGAAAACCGTTTATTTCCAAACTTATGAAATTTTTATGCTTACACTGAACCGTATAAAGTAAGTCAGGAAGACACATCTGAACACTTGATGTTTGATGTATTTCAGTACTCAAAAGGCTACATAAATTGAACTACTTATTGCATCAGACTATACACTTGAGACATATAACTGTTTCATTACTGTTTCTGAAAAGCTGAAGAGAGGTTGGAGTTATTTTGTTACTTTTCTGACAACATGATGAGGTATATACAAGTTTTAGAAACATTTTACCCCATATGGGAGACTCTATGCTGGATTTGCCTTGTGCCTGATGTGCACTAAGTGTTACATCCATACAGTGACTTATTGAAACCTTTAATGACCAACATTTATCTGTACAGACATTCAAGTTTTTATGTGTTTCAACACAACTGTATCCCACACAATGACTTGTAAATATCTCAGTGCTGTGAAATATTTTCTTTGATGTTTTCTCATTTATGTAACCAACTATGAGTATGGGGGTGATTCTTGAAAGATACTAACAGGTACAAAGATTACTTTGCCATTGAATACTATACCCACACCCCATTAACACTGCCTAACATTTTATCATTTTTGTAAATGCCTTGAAGATACTGTCTGATAACTAGTAATATATGTATACTATTCTTTGTCTTTGAACTACTTGTAAACAGTGCAGAATGCACCATGCCATTTTACATAGATGTCTGTGACACAGAACTCCGAAACAAACAAATCCTATATTTATGGAAGTGTGTCAAAGATATCAAGAGAGTTATTAAAATCTGTGGGCACTTGTTACGTGTGTTATGTGCAATAAGCTGTTTAGACCATGTAATTCTCAAATTTATGCTCTTATCCTTTTTTTGATCTTATTTGAAATGTTTTAAACTCTGACTGTATAGCAGTACACATTAAAAAAGTATTCCATCACCCCAGTTCCCAGAACTCCTGAAGATAGATAGATGTTGACTGTGGATATTGTATCACAGCCACAGTCCCTTTGACTGTTCGGAGATGTCACTAAACCCACCCAAAGATATAAACAATGATGCATGAGCAGCACTTATTAGGTAGAGGGGGTCCAACAGTCAATCAGTTCCAGTCATCCCACCATGAAAGAGATACATGGCTTGTGTTGTCTGTAGTTCAGCCATGCGTAGACATTGTGTCAGGAAAGGCTCTCAAAAGGGAAGTGACCAGGCATCTTGGAATGAACCAAAGTGATGTTGTTCGGACATGGAGGAGATGGATCGGAGGAAATCTTCTCTGGCTTCCGGCGGCTATCTGATTTGGTGAAGACTGCCAGTCTCGCTAGCAGGATGAAAGCAGAGCTCACCATCTGCAGCATCGTCGACAGGACTGACTGCGGACCTTTGGTACAGAGCCGAGTGGAGGGTCTGAATCAGAGGCTGAGACGGTTCTGCGACAGTGTGGGCTGCAGATTCCTCGACTTGCGCCATAGGGTGGTGGGGTTTCGGGTTCCGCTGGATAGGTCAGGAGTCCACTACACGCAACAAGTGGCTACACAGGTAGCAGGGGTTGTGTGGCGTGGGCTGGGTGGTTTTTTAGGTTAGATGGCCTCAGGCAAGTACAGAAAGGGCAACAGCCTCAACGGGTGCGGGGCAAAGTCAGGACATGCGGGGACCAAGCAGCAATCGGTATTGTAATTGTAAACTGTCGAAGCTGCGTTGGTAAAGTACTGGAACTTCAAGCGCTGATAGAAAGCACCGAAGCTGAAATTGTTATAGGTACAGAAAGCTGGCTGAAGCCAAAGATAAATTCTGCCGAAATTTTTACAAAGGTACAGACGGTGTTTAGAAAGGATAGATTGCATGCAACCGGTGGTGGAGTGTTCGTTGCTGTTAGTAGTAGTTTATCCTGTAGTGAAGTAGAAGTGGATAGTTCCTGTGAATTATTATGGGTGGAGGTTACACTGAACAACCGAGCTAGGTTAATAATTGGCTCCTTTTACCGACCCCCCGACTCAGCAGTATTAGTGGCAGAACAACTGAGAGAACATTTGGAATACATTTCACATAATTTTTCTCAGCATGTTATAGTCTTAGGTGGAGATTTCAATTTACCAGATATAGACTGGGACACTCAGATGTTTAGGACGGGTGGTAGGGACAGAGCATCGAGTGACATTATACTGAGTGCACTATCCGAAAATTACCTCGAGCAATTAAACAGAGAACCGACTCGTGGAGATAACATCTTGGACCTACTGATAACAAACAGACCCAAACTTTTCGACTCTGTAAGTGCAGAACAGGGAATCAGTGATCATAAGGCCATTGCAGCATCCCTGAATATGGAAGTTAATAGGAATATAAAAAAAGGGAGGAAGGTTTATCTGTTTAGCAAGAGTAATAGAAGGCAGATTTCAGACTACCTAACAGATCAAAACGAAAATTTCTGTTCCGACACTGACAATGTTGAGTGTTTATGGAAAAAGTTCAAGGCAATCGTAAAATGCGTTTTAGACAGGTACGTGCCGAGTAAAACTATGAGGGATGGGAAAAACCCACCGTGGTACAACAACAAAGTTAGGAAACTACTGCGAAAGCAGAGAGAGCTTCACTCCAAGTTTAAACGCATCCAAAACCTCTCAGACAAACAGAAACTAAACGATGTCAAAGTTAGCATAAGGAGGGCTATGCGTGAAGCATTCAGTGAATTCGAAAGTAAAATACTAGGTACTGACTTGACAGAAAATACTAGGAAGTTCTGGTCTTACATTAAATCAGTAAGTGGCTCGAAACAGCATGTCCAGACACTCCGGGATGATGATGGCATTGAAAGAGAGGATGACAAGCGTAAAGCTGAAATTCTAAACACCTTTTTCCAAAGCTGTTTCACAGAGGAAGACCGCACTGCAGTTCCTTCTCTAAATCCTCGCACAAATGAAAAAATGGCTGAGATCGAAATAAGTGTCCAAGGAATAGAAAAGCAACTGGAATCACTCAACAGAGGAAAGTCCACTGGCTCTGACAGGATACCAATTCGATTCTACACGGAGTACGCGAAAGAAATTGCCCCCCTTCTATCAGCCGTGTACCGCAAGTCTCTAGAGGAACGGAAGGTTCCAAATGATTGGAAAAGAGCACAGGTAGTCCCAGTCTTCAAGAAGGGTCATCGAGCAGATGCGCAAAACTATAGACCTATATCTCTGACATCGATCTGTTGTAGAATTTTAGAACATGTTTTTGCTCGAGTATCATGTCGTTTTTGGAAACCCAGAATCTACTATGTAGGAATCAACATGGATTCCAGAAACAGCGATCGTGTGAGACCCAACTCGCTTTATTTGTTCATGAGACCCAGAAAATATTAAATACAGGCTCCCAGGTAGATGCTATTTTTCTGGACTTCTGGAAGGTGTTCGATACAGTTCTGCACTGTCGCCTGATAAACAAAGTAAGAGCCTATGGAATATCAGACCAGCTGTGTGGCTGGATTGAAGAGTTTTTAGCAAACAGAACACAGCATGTTGTTATCAACGGAGAGACGTCTACAGACGTTAAATTAACCTCTGGCGTGCCACAGGGGAGTGTTATAGGATCATTGCTTTTCACAATATATATAAATGACCTAGTAGATAGTGTCGGAAGTTCCATGCGGCTTTTCACGGATGATGCTGTAGTATACAGAGAAGTTGCAGCATTAGAAAATTGTAGCGAAATGCAGGAAGATCTGCAGCGGATAGGCACTTGGTGCAGGGAGTGGCAACTGACCCTTAACATAGACAAATGTAATGTATTGCGAATACATAGAAAGAAGGATCCTTTATTGTATGATTATATGATAGCGGAACAAACACTGGTAGCAGTTACTTCTGTAAAATATCTGGGAGTATGCATGCGGAACGATTTGAAGTGGAATGATCATATAAAATTAATTGTTGGTAAGGCGGGTACCAGGTTGAGATTCATTGGGAGAGTCCTTAGAAAATGTAGTCCATCAACAAAGGAGGTGGCTTACAAAACACTCGTTTGACCTATACTTGAGTATTGCTCATCAGTGTGGGATCCGTACCAGGTCAGGTTGATGGAGGAGATAGAGAAGATCCAAAGAAGAGCGGCGCGTTTTGTCACAGGGTTATTTGGTAACCGTGATAGCGTTACGGAGATGTTTAACAAACTCAAGTGGTAGACTCTGCAAGAGAGGCGCTCTGCATCGCGGTGTAGCTTGCTCGCCAGGTTTCGAGAGGATGCATTTCTGGATGAGGTATCGAATATATTGCTTCCCCCTACTTATACCTCCCGAGGAGATCACAAATGTAAAATTAGAGAGATTAGAGCGCACACAGAGGCTTTCAGACAGTCGTTCTTCCCGCGAACCATACGCGACTGGAACAGGAAAGGGAGGTAATGACAGTGGCACGTAAAGTGCCCTCCACCACACACCGTTGGGTGGCTTGCGGAGTATAAATGTACATCTACATCTACATTTATACTCCGCAAGCCACCCAACGGTGTGTGGCGGAGGGCACTTTACGTGCCACTGTCATTATCTCCCTTTCCTGTTCCAGTCGCGTATAGTTCGCGGGAAGAACGACTGTCTGGAAGCCTCTGTGCGCGCTCTAATCTCTCTAATTTTACATTCGTGATCTCCTCGGGAGGTATAAGTAGGGGGAAGCAATATATTCGATACCTCATCCATAAACGCACCCTCTCGAAACCTGGCGAGCAAGCTACACCGCGATGCAGAGCGCCTCTCTTGCAGAGTCTGCCACTTGAGTTTGTTAAACATCTCCGTAACGCTATCACAGTTACCAAATAACCCTGTGACGAAACGCGCCGCTCTTCTTTGGATCTTCTCTATCTCCTCCGTCAACCCGATCTGGTACGGATCCCACACTGATGAGCAATACTCAAGTATAGGTCGAACGAGTGTCTTGTAAGCCACCTCCTTTGTTGATGGACTACATTTTCTAAGGACTCTCCCAATGAATCTCAACCTGGTACCCGCCTTACCAACAATTAATTTTATATGATCATTCCACTTCAAATCGTTCCGCACGCATACTCCCAGATATTTTACAGAAGTAACTGCTACCAGTGTTTGTTCCGCTATCATATAATCATACAATAAAGGATCCTTCTTTCTATGTATTCGCAATACATTACATTTGTCTATGTTAAGGGTCAGTTGCCACTCCCTGCACCAAGTGCCTATCCGCTGCAGATCTTCCTGCATTTCGCTACAATTTTCTAATGCTGCAACTTCTCTGTATACTACAGCATCATCCGCGAAAAGCCGCATGGAACTTCCGACACTATCTACTAGGTCATTTATATATATTGTGAAAAGCAATGGTCCCATAACACTCCCCTGTGGCACGCCAGAGGTTACTTTAACGTCTGTAGATGTCTCTCCATTGATAACAACATGCTGTGTTCTGTTTGCTAAAAACTCTTCAATCCAGCCACACAGCTGGTCTGATATTCCGTAGGCTCTTACTTTGTTTATCAGGCGACAGTGCGGAACTGTATCGAACGCCTTCCGGAAGTCAAGGAAAATGGCATCTACCTGGGAGCCTGTATCTAATATTTTCTGGGTCTCATGAACGAATAAAGCGAGTTGGGTTTCACACGATCGCTGTTTCCGGAATCCATGTTGATTCCTACATAGTAGATTCTGAGTTTCCAAAAACGACATGATACTCGAGCAAAAGACATGTTCTAAAATTCTACAACAGATCAACGTCAGAGAGATAGGTCTATAGTTTTGCGCATCTGCTCGACGACCCTTCTTGAAGACTGGGACTACCTGTGCTCTTTTCCAATCATTTGGAACCTTCCGTTCCTCTAGAGACTTGCGGTACACGGCTGTTAGAAGGGGGGCAAGTTCTTTCGCGTACTCTGTGTAGAATCGAATTGGTATCCCGTCAGGTCCAGTGGACTTTCCTCTGTTGAGTGATTCCAGTTGCTTTTCTATTCCTTGGACACTTATTTCAATGTCAGCCATTTTTTCGTTGGTGCGAGGATTTAGAGAAGGAACTGCAGTGCGGTCTTCCTCTGTGAAACAGCTTTGGAAAAAGGTGTTTAGTATTTCAGCTTTACGCTTGTCATCCTCTGTTTCAATGCCATCATCATCCCGGAGTGTCTGGACATGCTGTTTCGAGCCACTTACTGATTTAACGTAAGACCAGAACTTCCTAGGATTTTCTGTCAAGTCGGTACCTAGTATTTTACTTTCGAATTCACTGAACGCTTCACGCATAGCCCTCCTTACGCTAACTTTGACATCGTTTAGCTTCTGTTTGTCTGAGAGGTTTTGGCTGCGTTTAAACTTGGAGTGAAGCTCTCTTTGCTTTCGCAGTAGTTTCCTAACTTTGTTGTTGTACCACGGTGGGTTTTTCCCGTCCCTCACAGTTTTGCTCGGCACGTACCTGTCTAAAACGCATTTTACGATTGCCTTGAACTTTTTCCATAAACACTCAACATTGTCAGTGTCGGAACAGAAATTTTCGTTTTGATCTGTTAGGTAGTCTGAAATCTGCCTTCTATTACTCTTGCTAAACAGATAAACCTTCCTCCCTTTTTTTATATTCCTATTAACTTCCATATTCAGGGATGCTGCAACGGCCTTATGATCACTGATTCCCTGTTCTGCTCTTACAGAGTCGAAAAGTTCGGGTCTGTTTGTTATCAGTAGGTCCAAGATGTTATCTCCACGAGTCGGTTCTCTGTTTAATTGCTCGAGGTAATTTTCGGATAGTGCACTCAGTATAATGTCACTCGATGCTCTGTCCCTACCACCCGTCCTAAACATCTGAGTGTCCCAGTCTATATCTGGTAAATTGAAATCTCCACCTAAGACCATAACATGCTGAGAAAATTTATGTGAAATGTATTCCAAATTTTCTCTCAGTTGTTCTGCCACTAATGCTGCTGAGTCGGGGGGTCGGTAAAAGGAGCCAATTATTAACCTAGCTCGGTTGTTGAGTGTAACCTCCACCCATAATAATTCACAGGAACTATCCACTTCTACTTCACTACAGGATAAACTACTACTAACAGCGACGAACACTCCACCACCGGTTGCATGCAATCTATCCTTTCTAAACACCGTCTGTGCCTTTGTAAAAATTTCGGCAGAATTTATCTCTGGCTTCAGCCAGCTTTCTGTACCTATAACGATTTCAGCTTCGGTGCTTTCTATCAGCGCTTGAAGTTCCGGTACTTTACCAACGCAGCTTCGACAGTTTACAATTACAATACCGATTGCTGCTTGGTCCCCGCATGTCCTGACTTTACCCCGCACCCGTTGAGGCTGTTGCCCTTTCTGCACTTGCCCGAGGCCATCTAACCTAAAAAACCGCCCAGCCCATGCCACACAACCCCTGCTACCCGTGTAGCCGCTTGTTGCGTGTAGTGGACTCCTGACCTATCCAGCGGAACCCGAAACCCCACCACCCTATGGCGCAAGTCGAGGAATCTGCAGCCCACATTGTCGCAGAACCGTCTCAGCCTCTGATTCAGACCCTCCACTCGGCTCTGTACCAAAGGTCCGCAGTCAGTCCTGTCGACGATGCTGCAGATGGTGAGCTCTGCTTTCATCCCGCTAGCGAGACTGGCAGTCTTCACCAAATCAGATAGCCGCCGGAAGCCAGAGAGGATTTCCTCCGATCCATAGCGACACACATCATTGGTGCCGACATGAGCGACCACCTGCAGATGGGTGCACCCTGTACCCTTCATGGCATCCGGAAGGACCCTTTCCACATCTGGAATGACTCCCCCCGGTATGCACACGGAGTGCACTTTGGTTTTCTTCCCCTCCCTTGCTGCCATATCCCTAAGGGGCCCCATTACGCGCCCCATTAGATGTAGATGTAGATACAGAAGGACAGGAACTGTTGATGACATGCCTCGCTCAGGCTGCCCAAGGGCTACTACTGCAGTGGATGACTGCTACCTATAGATTATGGCTTGGAGGAACCCTGGCAGCAATGCCACCATGTTGAATAATGCTTTTCATGCAGCCACAGGATGTCGTGTTATGACTCAAACTGTGCACAATAGGCTGCATGATGCGCAACTTCACTCCTGAAGTCCTTGGTGAGGTCCATCTTTGCAACCACAACACCACACAGCATGGTACAAATGGGCCCAATAATATGCCGAATGGACCATTCAGGATTGGCATCACGTTCTCTTCGCTGATGAGTGTCACATATGCCTTCAGCCAGACAATCATCAGAGACGTGTTTGGAGGCAACCCGGTCAGACTGAATGCCTTAGACACACTGTCCAGTGAGGGCAGCAAGGTGGAGATTCCTTGATGTTTTGGGGTGGCATTATGTGGGGCTGATGTATGCTGCTGGTGGTATTGTTTTAGATTTTATTATTTTTTCACAAATAGCTCCAATTTTATGAAATACTATTTACAGCTCCACCTGGAGATCTACAAGGTGCTTCTGATCTGCTGAAAGCTGTTAGCAAGTGCTTTTTTTGGAATCACTCAAAGCATCATGGTCACACATTGCTGGGTATCCACAATGTCTGTGAATGTTCATGAACAATAGATCTTACATTGTCTTTGCTTAGTTTCAACTCTTTCACTCTCATTCTTGAAGACAGCCACTGATCACCCAAAAGCATCCACCGCACTTATGTCACTGTAAAATTCAGCAAAGTGTTAACAACAAGTCTTGCTTCTGGTTAGGGAAAATGGTGACAGAGACTCATGGAATATTAGTGCATGTGTATGGAGTTGATGCAGTGAGTGAAATGTGTATGTATGAGTGTTTAAATGCTTTAGAGACAAGAAGGACAGTGTTGAGGATGAGCCATGTCCAAGTCAAAACACACAAATAATTAGTTTGTTACATGTTCCATGGATCATTTTGCATGATAGATCATAATGATGTGGAATGAGTCATTTTAAATTCACATTACAAATTAATTTGTACATATGTTTACATTGTGAAATTTCTAAGTTTCTTTCCACCTAAAGGAAAAAGATACACACTTTTTTATCAAATTTTACTTTGCTGTCTGTCAGACATTTTATGACACTGTGTAAATGATCAAAAATTTTTATTGCAGCATTGTGCACCCCTTTCTGTGCTAAAGACAAGCTTAATGTGGAGTAATGAATATCATTTCTCCTTCTGGTATTGTAATTATGTACCTCATTGTTCCTTTTGAACTGTAGTGGATTATTTACAAGAAACTTCATGGGGGAAGAAATATACTGTAAAGCAGTAGTCAGAAGGCCCAGCTCCTTAAACAGATATCTACAAGATGATTGTGGGTGAGCACCACATATTATTCTTACAGCTCATTTTTTCACAATGAAGACTTTCTTTCTTAAAGATGAGTTAGCTCAGAACATTATTCCATGAGATATTATTGAATGAAAATATTCAAAATATGTCAGCTTACTGATTTCTCTCACCCCAAGATTCACAATGATTCTAAGCACAAATGTGTCTGAACTAAGTTGTTTTAGGAGTTGCAAAATGTGTTTTTTTTTCCATTTTAAATCCCCATCAATTTGAAGTTTCGTCTCTGTTTGTTATCTCCTTCCTATGTGTTATACTTATCATTGGTGTAGTACCTCTAGATGTGCTGAACTGAACGTGTTGTGTCTTTTTATAACTGAAGGTGAGACCATTCATGGAAAACCAGTCAATGACACCTTGTTGACCATTTCTTCTGTTTCTGTGGATGTACCTTGATTGATTACAATACTAGTATCATCTGCAAAAAGAACTAATTCTGCTTATTGTATACTAGATGGAAGATCACTTACATATCTGAGGAATAAAATGGAACCTTGGGGAACCCCATACATGATTTCTCATGTCAGAATTATGGCCCTGGACTATATTGCTTTAATTACTAAGGACAACTTCCTGGATTATTTTGATTAGATATGAAATTATCCATTGGTTGGCTATACCATCAATCCCATAAAACATAAATTTATCTAGGAAAATACTGCTTCACACAGTCAAATGCTTTAGAGAGGTCAAAGAACATATCAGCCGTCACTGTTTTATTACTTAATGCTTGTAAAATCTGGTGAGTGAACATGTAAAAGGTATTCTCAGTTGAGTAACTTTTCTGAAACCCGAACTGTGATTTGCAAAGGATGCTACTGTTGCTAACACAAGTTACAGTGAAACCTCCTATAACGATTACCAATACAACAATAAACCCGGGTACAGTGATAATTGTATATGGTCCTGGCTTATTTCCTGTATTTCCTGTGTTAATTCCCCATCATTACAGCACTGGAGTAAATTTAGCAACACCCTGTTATAACAAAGAGAAAATTTTGAGGAATTTACTGTTTCCTATTTTTAAGAAGCTCACTATAGCGGTAGGTATTGTTTATTCATCTACTAGACTGTCGGCACTTTATTTCCAGAAGCTTCACTACATACTACAATACTGTATTTATTCTAGCACTAAACAGAATAGTGTACAGCTGTGGGTGTGTGTGCTAAGCAGCAAACATCAAAGAGCTCCTTTGTTTGAACGAGTGTTTAGTTTGTCCATTGCTGACCTTCAATAGCAGACAGAAGCGTTTTGTTGGGCTCATACACAGCATATCTCCATGAATTTTCCAAACTGTGAATGTCTGATGTAATCGCTTTGGATTTTGCTAAGATTTGGATAATGGCTGGAACTCAGAAACAAATAAGTTTGAAGACAAAAATGGAGGTTTTCAAAGACATTGATAACAGAATGAAATAAGTAGTTGTGGCGAGGAAGTATGAACTTGCACAATCAATGTTTGCTACATTCTTTTAAAAATGAAAAGAAATTGAAGAAAGTTTTGTTGGTGGCAAAGTTAACCCTTCAAGAAAAAGAATAAAGACAGCAGCTGCTGACAATGTGGACAGTGCTACACTGTGGTGGTTTAACAAGATTGGTGGTGGTAAGTTTCTGTGGGACCAAACTGCTCAGGTCATCAGTCCCTAGGCTTACACACTACTTAATCTAACTTAAACTAACTTACACTAAGGACATTACACACACCCATGCACAAGGGAGGACTTGAACCTCCGTGCACAGAATGTACCAATTAATGGTCTGTTGATATGTCAAAAAGCCTTAGATTTCGCTACGTTGCTTGGTGATTCTGATTTTAAGGCAAGTAATGGATGGTTGCAAAGATTTAAGGACATTCATGGAATCACTTTTTAAGTGATTTCAGGAGAAGAAAAATCGTCACGCTTAGGTGGTACAGAATTTTGGAGGAAAATCATCACGTGTAAACTGTTAGAAAAATACAGTCTTGAAAACATGTACAACACAGATGAGACAGGATTGTTTTATCAACTGATGCAAGAGAAGATAATGGCCTTTAGAGGAGAAAATTGTAAAGGAGGGAAGCAGTCTAAAGTACACCTAACTGTTATTCTCTGCAGCAACGTCTCAGGAACCCATACGTAAATTGACATCACTGGTGATGATCAGCAAAACCATGGTGCTTCAAAAATGTAAGAAGCTTACCACATAAGAGGGTGCATACATTTTATTTTACCTTGCTTCAATTTATAAGTTAATTCAGTACAGTATAGCTTCAGCTGTAATGTTTTGATACAGTCGTATGGGAAATGTGATTTCTTTTATTGCAGTCAATTACAAGGCAAATCGAAAAGCATGGATGATGTCTACTCCTTTTAGTGAGTGACTGCATTCTCTTGATAAAGAGATATCAATGAAGGTAAGAAAATTGCATTGTTGGTGAATAATTGTAGCATGCATAACAACATGTCAGCGTTGAAGAACGTTGAACTATGCTACTTCCCCCCAAACTGTACTTCAATTCTTCAGCCACTAGATATGGGGATAAGACAAAATACAGTACATGTTTAGTTCAACACATGATCAGAAACATTCAGAGAAAGGTGAGCAGTCCCTATAGTTTCAATGTGAAGCAGGCTTGTGACATGATTGCTAGTTCCTGGAGCAGTGCACAGCCAAATGTGATTGTGAACTACTGGAAAAAATGCAAGAATTTCCAAAAGTGAAGATGTTGGTGAGTATGTAGTGCTGGATGAAATAATGCAGGATGACATTCAAGGAGATTTATTCAGCAGCTACTGGTAAAAACATAGATGCTTCAGTAGTTGAATACTTGTCAGTGGTTTATGAGGCATTGGTGTTTGAAGCATATACCGCTGAATATATCACTGAGGAGTTAAAGGGTAATTCACCTGTTGAAGATTCTGACGATGACAGTGATGTGATAAGTGTGAATCCCTCTCCTCTGATAGAGCTAATTGGTCAGTTGGAAATCATCTAGCAAGTAGCAACTTCAATCCCCAGTGTTTCAGCACAGCTATTGATTTCGTTAGAGGAAATTAAGACAATATTCACAAGACAATCTTTAAGAAAAAAGAAACAAAGGAAAATAAGTGAATTTTTCTATACAAAAAAGTAGGATATTCTACAGGTACAGTATAAATACATGAAGTGAACAATTTGAATAAAAAGTGTTTCATTATTTGTCTTTTAATATTATTTTTCATCAGAAAAGTACTACAGTAATGTACTTCTCAGCCACAAAACATGCCTCCTTGCTCCAAGTCATGATAACAAAATCTCATTATAACAATAACCATGATACAACAAAATAATTTTCATGGTCCCATGAAATTTGTCATATCAAGGTTTGGCTCTACTATTCTCAAAAAGTTTGGAAAATGATGTCAGTAGTGAAAATGGTTTATAATTAGTGACATCTCTCTTATCACCTTTCTTAAAGATGGGTTTAACGATGGCATATTTCAGTATCTCTGGAAAAATGCTTTGAATTAGTGACGCACTACATATTTCAGAAAAGACTGGTCTTATTACATGGGATTAAATATTTATTGCTCTATTGGAAACACCATCAAAACCAGATGAGCTTTTATTTTTGAGGGACTGTATAATTTTCTTAATTTCAGAAGAAGTTGGTGACACATTCATATGACTGAATTTAATGAAAATTACTTTTTCAACACAGTGCCGTGACTTTACTCATGAACTGTTTGTCCTTATGCTTTCTAGTACATTTAAGAAATGATTATTATAAGCATTTGCTACTTGTGACTCATCATTTACAGCCCTTCCTTTCAGTTCAACAGTGATGTTGTCTTGTTCTGTGGCTCAGTGTCCTGACTCTCATTTCACTATGCTTCATATAGCCTTAAGTCTGTTGTCGGTAGTACTGATTTCTGATATTATGTACAAGTTCCTTGATTTTTTAATTAACTTTCTTAGTAATTTTGAGTAGTTTTTGTAGTGTACAACTACTGCAGGATCCCTACTTTTTCTTGCCAAAAGACACATTACCCATTTACCTTTCACAAGGTACTTCAATATCAAGTGATCCATGTTATTTATCCTAACTGTGCATCAGTCCCAAACAACATCAAATGAGTGCTATGGATGCTTGTAGATAATTGACACTGTCTTTGAGAATGAGGGCAGAAGCATTGAAGATAATCAAAGTTAGTGTAAGCACTGCTGTTCATGAACATTTGCAGATGTTGTGGATACACAACAATGTGTGATCACATTACAATTCCACAATAGGTGTTTGCTGGCGGTTTTTAACAGATTTACAACTGATGTCAGAGGTTTATTGTAGCCAACTGTAATCACTTTTAATGCCAGTAAAGCATTTCATTTATTATTTGAGACCATTCACTGCTTTCTTCCTGACACATAATTACAGTGCTCTCCAAATTCTGAGTTACACAACTAAATGCTCCAGTAAAAACTAACATTTACCTTCAAAACTCATTACAGTATCTTTAACAAGTATTAGAGTAGACTGATATTAGTCCATCAAACCACAATGTTCTCAGATCACATTCTAATAATCAAGATGGTATTGACAGGAGACATACCAAAAGTAAATGATGCTTGTAACTTGAAAATTGGTTTTATCACAAGTTTTAGAAAACTTTGTATGTAGCTGCTAATTTTTCATAGTTTTCTATAACTTCATGATTTAATATTTGCCTCTGTCTACAGTGAGTGATACCTACACCTATAATTGATATCACACACGAAAACCTGCTCAACAATAATTTCAGTGTTACATTTTCATCCGATCACAGTAGAGTTATTACTTCATCAACATTACATTTTGCTGCTCTTAAAAATGTAAAAAGGTTCTGCACATTTACGGTATTCTCCATATTCAGTCTTGCACAACTACATTTTCCAGTAAAAACTAGCATTTGCCTTAGAAACGCATTTCAGTATCTTTAATAAATATTAGAGTAGATTGATATCATTTCATCAAACTAAGATGTTGTCAGGACACATGTTAATGTTCAGTGTGGTATTAACAGGAAATCTAAGAAAAGTAAATTTTGCTTGTAAACTTGAAAATTCATTTTGTCACAAGTTTTAGAAAACTTTTTCTATAGCTGCTAACTTTTCAGTTTTGTATAACTTCATCACTTAACATTTGCCTCTGCCTGCAGTGAGTGATACTTACATTTATTATTGATGTAACACAAACAAACATACTCAATAAAAATTTTAGTGCATACATATTCCTCAGATCTTACCAGTGTAAATGCTTTATTAACATCATGTTTCCTTGCCCTTAAAAATGCAAGAAGAAATGTGTCATCAGTCCTTGGGTACAATTCACGCTCATCTGTAAACATAATAAAACATTTTTTGTATACAAAGGTCACATTTTTACACCATTCATCATGTCACTATATTGGTTTTTTTACTATTATTTCATTACAGGTTCTCTTTCATTTTACCTGATTTATTCCAAACAGCTTTAAAATATGTGGAAATAACTTTCAAACATAATTATTTCAGTTGCAGTTAGTTTCATATTCCATGGATCATAATTGTAATGATGTGGAATGAGTCATTTTACATTCACATCAGAAATTAATTTATAAATGTGGCTACATGCTGACCATTTACAGGTGTCGTTGTTTGTTTTTTTAATGCAGATTTTAGTTAATAATTCCTAATCACCATTTTTTACACATTATAATGAATAAAAGGACTTATCAAGGAGAAACTTTTTCAGTTTGTAATCAACTTTTACTTTGTTGTCTTCCAGATATTTTCCATGACTGATCAAAATTTTGGTTGCAGCATTGTGCACCCATTTTGTGCTTTAAGATAGTCTTTATGTGGAGTAACATTATTGTAATTATGTACATCATTGTTAGATTATTAAAAAAAAACTTAGTGAAGGAATAAATATACTGTGAATCAGTAGTCAAACTGTATAACTCCTTAACAAGACATCTACAAGATGACCATGGACCATCACCATATATTATTCTTACAGCTTGTTTTTGAGCAATGAAGCCTTTATTTTTAAAGATGAATTACCTGTACATCAGAACATTATTCCATATGACATTAGTAAATAAATAAATAAATACTGAATGAAAATATGCAGTAAATGCCAACTTATTGATTTGTCTCTCCCCAGGATTTTCATTTACTCTAAGGGCAAATGTGTCTGAATTAAGTTGTTTTAGAAGTTCCAAGATCTGTTTTTTCCTGTTTAAATTCTCATCAATATGGACACCTAAAAACACTGAAGTTGCCACCCTATTTATTATTTCCTCCCTGTGTTACACTTATCACTGTGTCATACCTCAGGATGTGAAGGACTGAATATGTTGTGTCCTTCTGAAATTGAGAGTGAGACCATTTGTAAAAACTAGCCAATAGTATTTTTAAGAATAGTGTTTAGCACTTCTTCTTTTGTTGTATGTGTGCTTCAACTGATTACAATACTAGTGTCATCCATAAAAAGTATTAATTTTTCTAGCTGTGTATTAATTAGATGGAAAATCATTTAGATGTTTAAAGAACACTAACAGAACTAAGATTGAGCGTTGGAGGACTCCATTCATGATTTCTCCTCAATCAAAAGAATCTCCCCTGATTATATTCGTTGAATTACGAAGTACAAGTTCTGTAATCTTTCTGTTAGATATGACATTATCCATCAGTTGGCTATATCATAAGTTTCACACAACCTCAGTTTATCTAGGAGAATACTGTGAGTCACACAGTCAAATACATTAGACAGGTTGCAGAAAATACCAACCAATGTTATTTTGTTATTTAAGGCTTGTAAAACTTCGTGAGTGAATGCGTAAAAGACGTTCTCGGTTGAGTAAGTGTTCTGAAATCCAAACTGTGATTTACTAAGGATATTATTGTTGCTCAACTGGGAAACTATTCTATAATGCATCACATTCTTTAAACTTTTGTAAAACAGTGTCAGTAGTGAAATGGGTCAGTAGTTATTGACATCTCTCCTATCACCATTTTCAAATTCTCAAGAAAAGTCCATTTAAAGCACTTCCATTTAATTCAGTAGTGATATGGTCCTGTTCTTTGGCCTGTTGTCCTGTGTCTTGTTACACTACATACCATATAGGCTTAAGTCTGCTGTTTGAATTATTTATTTCTGACATAATGTGCATGTCCATTGATTTTTAATAACTTTTCTTAATGATTTTGAATTGTATTTGTAGTGTGCAACTACGCAGGACCTTTACTTGTTTTTGTCAACAGATACATTCCATTTTTTCTTTCATGGGATACTTTAATCCCTCTAATGATTCATGGTTTGTTATATGGTTGTTTAATGATCTTTCTGATTACCTTATGCAGAAAGCTATTTCCAAATAATTATATTAATTTATCATGGAAAAGATTAAATTTTATGGAAACATCTCATTCATTATAAATTTCATCCCAGGTCATCTCTTGTAACGTATTCTTAAAAGCATTTATTCTTGAATTATTAATTATTCTAACTGATTTTCGCTGAGGAGTATCTCTACTCTAAGGCTCTATCTTACCCTAACTAACTGCACATCATGTTCAGAGAAAGACTTTAAAAACTGGTTGCTTTGAGCATCACCAAAAGGAATATTATAAATTACAGTGCAATAAAGTCAGTATGTGAGAATATCTCATTCACTTTACAATTCATAGGAAGTGAGACAGTAAAAGTAGTAGACAAGTTTTGCTATTTGTGGAGCAAAACACTTCATGATGGCCATAGTTGAGAGGGGCTATAAAACTGGCAATAGCATGAAAAGTATTTGTAAAAAAGAATCTATTAACACCAAATATGAATTTATTCCTTAAGAAGTGTTTCCTAAAGGTGTTTATCTGGAGTGTAGCCTTGTACAGATGTGAAACATTCACAATAAGCCATTCAGAAAATAAGAGAATAGAAACTTTTGAAATATGGTGCTGTAAAAGAAAGCTGAAGACTGGATAGGTAGATTGAATCACTGATGAGGAACTGCTGACTCAATATGGGGAAAAGAGATATTTATGGCAGAATTTGACCAAAAGAAGGGATCAATTCCTAGGACACATCCTGAGCCATCAAGGAATACTCAGTTTGGTAAAGGGGGGAAGTATATGAGGAGGGAGTGTTAAAACTGTTGAGGGAAGGCTAGACATGAATACAGTAAGCAAGTTCAAATGGTTGGAGGTTGCATTACTTCTTCAGAAATGACAAGGCTTGCACAGGATAGACAAGCATGGCAAGCTGCATCAAACCAGACTTTGGACTGAAGTCTATAACAACAACTCCAAATAGTCCAGTTTTTTTTACTTTTCCTGTTATGAACAAGATTTTGTAGGTAGTAATATCACTATCACTGATTTCATTAATATTAGTACACATCTCTACAGAAACATTTCTGTAATCAGCATACAGTTTTTAAGTTATAATGACAAAACAAGGTAGACAGTAGAACCACAGCTCTTAGTAATATTTCTTTTTATTAAGGAGCAATAATATTTATTTTTATTAAGGGGACGGTACACCAATACGGAGCACAAGTGTAAACACTTCCACCCCTCTGCCTAATATGCCATCTATTTAAGAGAGTCTTTTTCCTTTCTTCACTTCTGTTTGTCCTTTTATATATTACTACCTCTATTATATTTGACACAGAACAATAATTGCCTTAATTTGTAAACCATTTTTACTGGTCTCTCTTTTACATACTGTGGGGTGTGTGAAATCCAGCAGCTTCTACATAGCCATTACACACTTTTATGGAAGCATAGTTTTGAAGAATTGGATATGAAAACACAACCAAAAGTACATCTATAATTTCGATGAGAAAGGTAGAAACGAAATTTTCCAAAGTAAACATACTCTCAGATAGCCATGGGTGTGGTCTCGCAAAAATTTTACATTATGACCATGGTACAAACGCATCTAGTTACGTGAAACCAGGGGCACCTATGCACGAAATTACAAAAAACATAAAAGCCAGAATTTCATCAAATGCAAATGAATGCACAGTGATAGTGGGGGGAGCCAATGATGTTTACCAAAATGAATTATTGAGTGCCCTCGAAAACTTAAAAGAAATACTGAATACCAATAAGAGTAAAACAATGGTCATCATTGGCATTCCGCATAGACACGACCTCATAAACGTTTTGTGTGTAAATAAAGAAATCATGAAAGCCAACAAACAGTTCGTGAACATATGCAAAATGTATGAAAATGCTCAATTTCTACCTGTTAACTACCTACAGAGAGACTGTTTTACAAGACATGGTATGTACTTAAATGGAAAGGGAAAGAGACTTCTCAGCTTTAAAATTTTAGAGACATTGATGACAACAGTAGAACCAAGATTACCATGCCAGCCACAAATAATAGTACAGCAACCACCAACAACTACAGCAGTGAAACCATCAAAAACTACAGCAACAAAAAAATCAATATCAGAAACAAAACCAACATCATCAGCTGATTCAGCACAGCCCTCACCAGTGGCAGAAAAACCAGAATCGACTGAAGCAAGACAATCCTCATCAACAGCAACAGTAGGTATAGTCACAACATTAGCTGATAATCCACCATCAGTCATGGCAGAACCATTGCCACCACCACCAGCAGTGGCAGCAGCAGCAGATGAATCAGAATCATCACTAATCCCAGTAACAAGACCAAATACTAACAGGGTGAGTAAACGGAAAACAGTGCTTCCCTCCCATCTAAATGATTTTTTAACGAAAGGGGGAGGAAGATCTCAAGGTAAACAGACTCAGGCACAGATCAGACAATTTTAATGTCCTTCACTGGAATGTACAGTGTTTATCTAATAAGTTGGAAGTAGTGGAAGATGTCATAGAGACTTATCACTTAGATGTAGTCTGTCTCGTAGAACACTGGTTAGAGCATGATGAAATAGATCTATACTGCCCTAAGGGCTATGCCCAAGCTGACAAATATTGTATAACTAATAAAAATCATGGTGGGTGTGTTATATTTCTAAAAAAAAGGGATTAAATATAAACCAATAGCAAAAGTTAAAGCATTATCTCTAGAAATGTTATGTGAAATTGCAGCTGTTAGGTTAACAGATTTAAATTTAATAGTTGTAGCTTTGTACTCAACTAAGACTGGAGGCAATTCAGCAGATGATTTTGTTAACAAGTTAGTGTCTTTATGTGAGACAGTATGTAAGTATAAGTGTATGATACTAATCTGTGGAGATTTCAATTTGAATTTTCAGTTGCCCGCATCTCGTGGTCGTGCGGTAGCGTTCTCGCTTCCCACGCCCGGGTTCCCGGGTTCGATTCCTGGCGGGGTCAGGGATTTTCTCTGCCTCGTGATGGCTGGGTGTTGTGTGCTGTCCTTAGGTTAGTTAGGTTTAAGTAGTTCTAAGTTCTAGGGGACTGATGACCATAGATGTTAAGTCCCATAGTGCTCAGAGCCATTTGAACCATTTTTTGAATTTTCAGCTGTCCACTATCTATAACTCATATGTAAATAATTTATTAAATTCTTTTGGTCTTTATATTACAACCACTGAAATAACAAGGCCAAATTATAAAGGTACTGGTACCTGTATTGATAATATAGTTGTATCGAATGAGTTAATGCATCTCAAGTCAGAGGTAATTAAGACCTGGGTATCTGACCACCAGCCACTACTTCTTAGAACAGATATAACAAGAAATTGTAACACTGACTCAGTGCACATGGCAGGAAAGAAAGTATGTGTGGTCAATTATGGTAATCTAAATATGTTTAAGTCTCATATTAATAATAGTAATTGGTTGCAGGTTTATCGAGAACATGTAATAGATAGAAAGGTGGAAGAACTCATATCTACTCTTTCTTTATATGCTAAGATGTCCTTCCCCATTAAGTTACTAAATAATAAAAAGGCACTTAGAGTAAATAAGGTCAAGGATGAAAAGGTGTTGAAGATCAAGAGGGAGTGTGATAAATATTATGACTAGTATAGAAGTACAGGTTCTCAAGTATTTAAAGACATGCTCACAGTGAAAAAGAAAAGATTAAGACAGGCCTTAAAGGAAGCTAGGTGTAAAAAAATGAAGACATAATACTAACATCTGAAAATAAGACATGTGCAATGTGGAATATCATTAACAGTCAGTGCAACAGGAAAATGACTTCACAGGCTGAAAGCAGTAATCTGAATGCTGCACAGTTAAATACATTCTTCACTGAGAAGGTGCAAGAAATAATACAGGTGATTGGTACTTCCAATATAGCCACTGACCATAAATACTACCTGAGAAACACCACAAAGCCTGAAAGTACATTTAGCTTTAAACTGGTCAAGGTACAGGATGTTACTAATATACTGAGGAAAATGAAGAACAGTTTTAGTAATGACGTTTATGGTTTAAGTTCAGCCATGTTAAAGTGTGATTCAGTTCAACTGCCAGAATTGATAACACATGTAGTAAATACATGTATTTTGGAGGCTCAGTTCCCAAAGGCACTAAAGTTTGTTAAAGTCACTCCAATACACAAAAAAGGCAGCCTCTCAAGTTGTGATAATTTTAGGCCTGTTTCAATTGTGACAATCTTGTCTAAAGTGATAGAAGCTATATTAAATAATCAAATAGTAAAATACTTTGAAGAAAACAAAATCTTCACTGATAGTCAATTTGGCTTCAGATCAGGGTTAGGAACTGTTAAATCTGCCTTACACTTTTAACACAGTGTGTGAAGCAACTAGAAAGCAAGCTAGTGATTCAGAATAAACTCTTTGATTTATCAAAAGCTTTCGACACTGTGTCTCATGAAAACTTATTGCACAAACTGCAATTCCATGGCTTTACAGGAAGTGCTCTGGAATCAATAAAATCTTATCTAAGTAATAGAGTGCAGTAGGTGGTTTTTAATGGTGCAGAATCAGATTACTTACTTGTGGGCATGGGTGTCCCACAAGGTTCTGTACTTGGCCCAATTCTATTTATTATTTATATAAATGACTTACCATATAACATAGGTGGGCCATCAACTAGGACTTACTTATTTGCAGATGATCTTGCAGTCTGTATAACTGCAGAAACAGCACAGAAAGTGAAATATCCAGAAGACCAGTGCACCGTCAAAGTTGAAAATTGTGTAAAGCTAATTCCCTTTGTGTCAACTGAAAAAAAGTACAAGACCTGTATGTATCGCGGAATAATAACACTGAACTTGAGCAGAGCTCAAATGCTGTTAATTTCCTTGGAATCTCAATTGATTCAAAATTATCCTGGGGTAGCCATATAGAAACAGTGGGAAGCAGCATTAGCAAAGGAATATTTGCTCTAAGGAAGCTGCATCTTTGTCTAAACGTGCCAGTACTTAAAGTGGTTTATTTTGCTTTAATACACAGTCACATTTCCTATGGTATAATACTGTGGGGACATCAAAGCAAGGCAGGTAATGTCTTCAAACCGCAAAAGAAGGCAATAAGACTGATATGTAGCTTGGCACCCAGAGCTCACTGTAGGCCAAGCTTTAAAAAATTACAGATTATGAACCTGCCGTCAATATTTATACTACAGTGTGTAATGCATATTAAGGAAAACTATCCGAGTTATCATCAGTATGACATGCAACATAATTATAACACAAGAAACAAGCAGTACCTAGTTTCTTTCTGATGTAACTATAAAAAAACACAAAAGTGCTTCTTATACAAGTCCATAAAATTTTTTAATGCCATACCCCAACATATCAGGGATCTTCCAATTCAACAGTTAAAAAAAAAGTAAAAGAATTTCTTCTTGAGCTCAGCATTTATGAAACTGATGAATTTTTAAGGGAGGCAAAGAATATGGTATGACTACACTTTGTGATCAGTTTTTTATATGTTTCGATATATGAGTAAGCCTGTAATTGGCTAAATTTACTATGCAATATCAATTTGTACCAGAAGTTTCTCTGTTTTGTTTTTGTGTGAAGGCGCCATAATTATTTGTGTAATATTTATATTGTGTAATATTTTTCTTGTTTTTGTTATTATTTGTGTAACATTTATACTATGTAATATTGACTTTCGTAATGCCTCAGATGATCTCTGAGGTCTCTACAACAATAAAAAAATCAATCAATCAATCAATGATGTTAAAAGTTATGCAGTACAGTAAATCTGAGAGAGCACATTTGGTTGTAGCTATGATGTGTATTATGTGGTTGTTAGGCCCTTTCATGTAGATGACATGGAATTTCTAATGTGTCATATAGGCTTCCTGGTATTTGTTGCAGATCAAAAACAATTGCTAATAAATGCCAGTTATCAATTTTTATCTGGACTTCATCCTGGATGCCAAGAGTCAATTAAGCCCCTCCCCCCTTCCCATGACATGTGCAATAGCTCAAAATGGCACTGTAATGCCACATCTTTGTGGCAGTGATGAGAGCTCTGATATCTGTGCACAAAGCTGGTGGGCAGAAGAACCTGGCTAGTCTTCTGACACAGCTAATCACAATATTACTTCATTTGGTGAGTAAGCAACTTAAGCACAGCAGCTTATCAGAACAATGTGAAGTCAACATTATTTAGAAAATTTAACAGTGACTGATGAGAAAGTGATTGTGAAACAGTTTCATAGTAGGGCATTATTGTACGACAAACAGTATCAATGATGAGTGATTGTGGAAAAGTGTAATTCGTATCAAGTGGCATGAACACAATATATGTAAGTGTAGGTTGTGGGTTGTATAATAATGAATATGAACTGATGGTAGACTATGTTAATAGTGCTGTACACAGTTAAGCAATGATGCCACCAAAGAGACAATGTGATACAGTCATAGGAGACAATGTGGTCATGTAGAATATTAGTAATGACTTATTATTAAGAACATTAGGTAGTATAGAAATAACTTATCACAAGTAAAAGGAAAATACACAGAAAGTGCATGAAAAAAATAACTGAAATTATGACTGAATTAATTGGATACAATGAAGAAAATAGTTGGGGACATATGCCAAGAATTTCAGAATGATGCTGTTGTTGTTGTGGTCTTCAGTCCTGAGGCTGGTTTGATGCAGCTCTCCATGCTACTCTATCCCGTGCAAGCTTCTTCATCTCCCAGTACCTACTGCAGCCTACATCCTTCTGAATCTGCTTAGTGTATTCATCTCTTGGTCTCCCTCTATGATTTTTACCCTCCACACTGCCCTCCAGTACTAAATTGGTGATCTCTTGATGCCTCAGAACATGTCCTACCAACCGATCCCTTCTCCTGGTCAAGTTGTGCCACAAACTCCTCTTCTCCCCAATTCTGTTCAATAACTCCTCATTAGTTATGTGATCTACCCATCTAATCTTCAGCATTCTTCTGTACTGCTTGCTCAATATACAGATTGAATAGCATCGGGGAGAAGCTACAACCCTGTCTCACTCCCTTCCCAACCACTGCTTCCCTTTCATGTCCCTCAACTCTTATAACTGCCATCTGCTTTCTGTACAAATTGTAAATAGCCTTTCGTTCCCTGTATTTTACCCCTGCCACCTTCAGAATTTGAAAGAGAGTATTCTAGTCAACATTGTCAAAAGCTACTTTGTCTACAAACACTAGAAACGTAGGTTTGCCTTTCCTTAATCTTTCTTCTAAGATAAGTCGTAGGGTCAGTATTGCCTCACGTGTTCCAACATTTCTATGGAATCCAAACTGATCTTCCCCAAGGTCAGCTTCTACCAGTTTTTCCATTCGTTTGTAAAGAATTCGCGTTAGTATTTTGCAGCTGTGACTTATTAAACTGATAGTTCGGTAATTTTCACATCTGTCAACACCTGCTTTCTTTGGGATTGGAATTATTATATTCTTCTTGAAGTCTGAGGGAATTTTGCCTGTCTCTTACATCTTGCTCACCAGATGGTAGAGTTTTGTTGGGACTGGCTCTCCCAAGGCTGTCAGTAGTTCTAATGGAATGTTGTCTACTCCCGGGGCCTTGTTTTGACTTAGGTCTTACAGTGCTCTGTCAAACTCTTCACGCAGTATCGTATCTCCCATTTCATCTTCATCTACTTCCTCTTCCATTTCCATAATATTGTCCTCAAGAGCATTGCCCCTGTATAGACCCTCTATATACTCCTTCCACCTTTCTGCTTTCCTATCTTTGCTTAGAACTGGGTTTCCATCTGAGCTCTTGATATTAATGCAAGTGGTTCTCTTTTCTCCAAAGGTCTCTTTAAAGATAGCCAACAAATTGGAATGAAAATATAGAATATCAGAGATGAATCTGCACCAGAAAAAAAAATCATGAAATTTAAACTGAATTAAATTATTAAAATAATGAGCAGAACTGTCATTTTATCTGCAAAAAGTATGTGTCAGGCTAACAATGAAAACATATTTAAAGCTATTGGAAGTACACTAGAAGAATGATAGGATCAACAAGATAAAATAATACAATTTCTGCACATCATAAAACAATAAGTAAATTCACATGGCAACATGACTGAAGGAAAGTTGTGAAAAGTTATACAAAAGAACGTGGAAGAAAGAAATCAAGAATTCATCAATACATCTGTTAATGCCATAAATGATACTTATCAGAGGGTCCAATAATTTCAGCATTTCAACTCTAACAGTGACATACATACAGCAGTGAGATTTTGAACTAATTTGTGTGAAAAGAAGAAGATTAGCTTCTACACATGATACATGCAGTGAAAAGCACATATGTGGAGTAGCCAAATGATTTATACCTGTGAAAGCTACCACCAATTTGAAGGCATGATCCTATAAAAGTACTGGTTACTTTTGACATTATCATACAGCAGGAGAAACTATTGGGGATATTAATCTAGAAACTGATGAGCAAGATTCACAACAAGCTGTTGTTGATGCAGTACAATGGTATTGACAACTTGTGCTTCTTATTGGACTGTATCAAATCACTTGAAGAGAAAAAATCGTAACACTAATTACCAGAACTGTAGGTTCAAGTTGTGAGATCCTACAAATAGAAGCAATTAGGTGGTACAATACTGGCCAAGCAATAAACCTTGTCTGTAGGTGTTGTTTTCAGACACCCAGTTGTCAGTCATGTAGTTTTATTCTATATGACAACCACTTGTTTTGCATGGACAGAGCTATACAATGCAGGGCACTGTAATAGGTGGACCAGGTCACATATTGTCATATAGAATAAGGTGTAATTAGATGAATGACAACACTAACTTCACTTAACAAAGTGTTTCCATTACCTCCTGATGATGTGGACGATGACTACATGGGTCTGGTGTTAACCAGAGCTGAGTAAGCTCGACAGTCAGCTCGACTCTGCACGCTGCAGGCTCCAGAGATAGGCAACAAAGAGAAAGGTGATGATGGTATGCGGCCATACCATGAAAAGGTGTGATCTATAATGGAATTTCGTATTCCTAAAAGTATTAGAGATGTGAGTAGCTTCCTTGGACTATTCTCTTATTACAGTCGTTTTATCAAAGACTTTTGTATCAAAGCCAGGCCACTCCAAGAATTGTTAAAAGATGATGCTAAATTTATCTGGGGTGGTGCTCAACAAAATTCTTTCGATGTACTACAAAAAGCTCTGACAACTGCGACAAGGTGCTGTGTGACAACATCCAGGGCATCACTAAGGTGTCCAAGTATTTTGATTTCTTTTGCTCCAAAGACACACTTTCTTGGATTAAATTTCAGTCCACCTTGTTGGACACACTTAAGAACAGCCCTCAGTCTTTTTATATGTTCATCAAATGTCTCTAAGAATACCATAATGTCATCTAAATAACAAAGACACATTGTCCACTTCAGGTGCTTTAGAAGATTATCCATCATCTGTTCAAAAGTTGCTGGTGCATTACACAAACCAAATGGCACCCCTCAGGGATGATGAATTCAGTTTTCTCACGATCAGTCTCAACTTCTTTTATTTGTCAGTATCCAGAGCACATGTCCATGGTTGAGAAAAACTTAGCCCCCTTCAGACAATCTAGTGTATCGTCAATTCGTGGAAGAGGGTTAACATCCTTTTTAGTTATCTCATTAAGCTTCCTGTAATCAACACAAAATCGCCAACTGCCATCCTTCATCCTGATGAGTACTACTGGTGATGACCATGGGCTCAGCAACGAAACACTGTCACACAGAAGAAGGTGTAATTAGATGAATTATGAACCCTACCTTCACATAATGAAGGTTTATTCAGCAGTTGCACATACAAGAGTGCGGGGCGAACTGCCTCTGGCCAGAACACATACAGTATATATACAGCTACAGAACATTCCAATACAATGATTCTTGACATTTGTGGATATTTATAGAATGTACCTGAACCGAATACAGAAATTAGAATTGTACAGTCCAGGTGAATTTTGAACTCACGACCCTTCATGCAACAGTTCAATATCATAACCACTACACCATGGTGCTTCTCGGCTGCTTCTGTGCCATTGCTCCCTCCTTAAGAGAACAGCGTCTCGGTGTTACATCCTCCTAACCGAGGAACGAGTCATCGGTCCTGCATACGCTGACTCCCAATGACTGATTCTCGCCCTGGTGGTGATCTTCTTCAATTTTTTTTTGCTGCTAAGCTCTTTGCCACCTTTCCATGTGTTGTCTGTTACTGGAGCTTCAAACTTACCCTGGGTTGCAGGAACATTATAGGGCTTCTTTCAAAGGACATGGACCATATCTCTGATCTTTCATCATCTTGTGTCAAGGGTTGAAATCTTCAACTTCATTAGTAACATTAGGCAACTGTCTTACAACCTTAAAAGGTCCGAAGTAGTGCTCGAGGAGCTTCTCAGAGAGACCAACCTTCCAAACAGGAGTGAAGATCCAGACTAGGTCACCAGGCTGGTAGACAACAGGGAGATGGCTCATGTCATACCATCGGCGATCGTATTCTTGAGCCTGCAGTGTGCGGAATTGAGCTAACTGCTGAGCTTCCTCAGCTCTGGTTAACATCTGGCCAATGTAGTCATTGTCCACGTCATCAGGATGTAACAGAAACACAGTGTCCACCATCATAGTCGCCTCACGCCCATGCACCAGGAAAAATGGCATAAATTCTGTGGTGTATTGTTTGGCGGTGTTGTAGGCAAACTTCAAGAAAGGTAGCATCTCATCCCAGTTGCTCTGCTCAACATTGATGAACATTGATAGCATGTCAGCCTAGGTCTTATTAAGGCATTCGGTAAGCCCGTTAGTTTGCGGATGGTAGGCAGTCATCATGTGATGAGTAATGTTCCACCGACAGTTTATCTCTGTCGCAAGATTTGATTGAAAAACTTTCCCTTGATCCATAATTAATGACCTTGGGGCACCGTGTTTTAATACAATGTCGACTATGATGAATTTGGCTACCTCGGATGCTTCGGCTGTTTTCAAGGCTTTTGTAATGGCATAGCATGTCAGATAATCAGTGCAAACAATAATCCATCTATTGTCACTAGCAGATGTTGTAAATCGTCTGAGGAGGTCAATCCCAATGTGCTGTAAAGGCGTTACGGCTGGTGGAATTGGTATGAGTTGGCCAGTTGGTTTCTGAGGAACTGCCTTTCTCTTCTGGCACTCTCAACAGGGCGACACATTTTGAGGGACACTCCTAAATAAACCTGGCCAGAAAAATCTCTTGCGGATCGTATCATATGTCTTAATAAATCCTGAATGTCGGCCTCAGGTGTGTCATGGAATTTCTGTAGAACATCTAAGTGCATGTCTTAGGAATCACTGGTAGCCACCTCTTTACAAATGGATCAAAGTTTTTCTTGCAAAGTAATCCATTAACTACCTTAAATTGTCCTTTCACATCCTCTGACCAATTTAAGGCAAGCATAATTTGAGATATCTTGGTGTCCTTCTTCTGCTCAGCAGAGAGATCTTGGAGTGCAGTGAGACAGTTACTAACTTCATCAAAGTCTTGATGGTCTTGCACAGGGTTTCTTGAGAGGCAGTCGGCATCTTGGTGTTTTCTTACACTTTTGTACACTATGGTAATGTCATACTCTTAAAGATGTAGTGCCCACCTGATGAGTCATCCTGTTGGATCCTTAAGATCTGTCAACCAACAAAGTGAATGATGGTCTGTAACAACTGTGAATGGCCTTCCATAGAGATACTATCGAAATTTGCACATGGCCCAGATCACAGCAAGACATTCTCTTTCTGTAGTTGAGTAGTTTCTCTCAGCCTTTGAAAGTGTCCTGGAAGCATAGGCTATAACCTTCTATTTTCCATCCGAAATTTGCACCAGAACAGCACCGATTCCAGACCTGCTAGCATATGTGTGTAGTTCTGTAGGTGCTCTCTCATCATACAGATCAAGTACAGGGTCAGTTGACAGAGCTTTCTGCAGCACATCGAATCAATCTTGTTGAACACCACCCCAGATAAATTTAGCATCACCTTTTAACAACTCTTGGAGTTTGATACAAAATTCTTTGATAAAACGACAGTAATAAGAACATGATCCAGGGAAGCTTCTCACATCTCTAATACTTTTAGGAACAGGAAATTCTGTTATAGGTCTCACCTTTCCTGGGTCTGGCCGCACAACTTCATTTGATGCAAGGTGTCCAAGTATTTTGATTTCTTTTGCTCCAAAGACACACTTTCTTGGATTAAGTTTCAGTCTGCCTTGTTGGAGACACTTAAGAATGGCCCTCAGTCTTTTTATCTTTTTATATGTTCATCAAATGTCTCTGAGAACACTATAATGTCATCTAAATAACAAAGACACATCGTCCACTTCAGGTGACTTAAAAGATTATCCATCATCCGTTCAAAAGTGGCTGGTGCATTACACAAACCAAACGGCGTTACCTGAACCTCATACAGGCCCTCAGGGGTGATGAATGCAGTTTTCTCATGATCAGCCTCATCTACTTCGATTTGTCAGTATCCAAGTACATGTCCATTGTTGAGAAAAACTTAGCCCCCTTCAGACAGTCTAGTGTATCGTCTATTTGTAGAGGAGGGTAAACATCCTTTTTAGTTACCTTATTAAGCTTCCTGTGATCAACAAAAAGCTTAAACTGCCATCCTTCTTCCTGATGAGGACCACAGGTGATGACCATGGGCTCTGTGAAGGCTGACTGATGTCTTTCTTCATCATTTTCTCTACCTTGACACTCTGTTGCTGACACACAGTATGCTTATGCTCTCTAGGTTATTGGTTGATGGTCTCCAGTGCTAACTGAGTGGTTCACCACCGATTTGTCTAATTTGCTCCTCACCTGTGGATTGAAGCATTCAGAGAACTTTTGAAGAATGGCAAGTAGCTTCATATGTTGTTCCTTGGTGAGATCTGGTGACAGTTGAGCTAGAAGATCTTGTCTCGTAGTGGCAGTGCTAATTTCATCAACTGACTCAGCATGGGAGGTTTCTATGATGCTCAGCTGTTCTTCAATTAACGGCTCAGCATTTTCTATGCACATGTGTCTTGGAAGGTTCTGTGGTTCTTGGTGACAGTAACTATACATAATTAACAAATCTGTTCTTAAACGAGATGACAGAGATGGGGATGACCAAGTTATTCTTCAGTGGTATGCTTCTACATCTACATCTACATCCATACTCCGCAAGCCACCTGACGGTGTGTGGCCATTCCACTACAAGATCCATGGGTTGATGCATGGCATGACACATGACAGTTACCTTTTTAGTGCTGACTGTAGGAATGATCACTTCATCCAGCACACATAGTCTCCACACACTTGGATGTGCATCTTCCTGTCCACAGTATCTCATCTCATCTACCATAATCTTCGAGCAACCACAATCTATAATCACCTGAGAAGCTTTCAAAAAGTGCCATCCAAGAATGATGTCAAGACTACAACGAATTCTAATGATTGTGTATGGCCACTTATACCCACACGAATGGTACATCCTCCAGTAGGTTTTACATTTTTCCCATTAGATACCTTCAGCAGAGATGTTCTGTTGTCAACAAATATGGTTTTCTGCAATTGGTGATGGTACTTCTCCGAAATGACTGAATATGATGCTCCAGAGTCTACAAGAGGTTGGGCTCCTTAGCCATCCATAAGGATACTGACGTAGTTTCCTATCATTTTTGTAGTGATCAATGGTGGAGGATTTTTCTCTTCAGTGGCACCATTTAGTTTTCCAGGTTGCGGCAGGTAGATGATTGGCTGGAGCTTCTAAATGGAGATGGAGACCTTGATCGGCATGTTGGGGAGTGTCCTCTCCAGTGGCTAGCTTGCGGTGATGGTGACCTGTGTCTTGCTGCACCCACATCTTCTTGTTCATCTTTGTTGTCCCAGAGTTGGCGTCCGCTAAGATCAGTCTGCTGTCTTCTGGCACGGGCGTCATCAAATATCCGCCACCTTTCTCTACAATAGCGCACCACATGTCCCGGTCATCCGCAGTGGAAACATGGAAACATACTGGTTGGTTATCCTGGGTCCTCCAGACGTCTTCCTTGGTGCCCAAACATGTTCCTCATGCGGCATTGTAGGAATGTAACTCCGCCTGTGCCTCAACTTTTTCACCATTTTAAAGGAAATGAAGGACGAGAGATTGGGTTCAATGTCTGTTCCACTTCCACCCCTAAGACATCTTGAAGCATCTTGGTTTTTTGCTCACTGTGCAATCCAAGTGCCTTCTGAACTTCCTCTCTCACTATCTGACGAAGGACACTTGTGAAATCAGTTGCTTCCTCCATAATAGACATCAATATGACATTAGGGAGCCATTCAAACTTCTTGCATGTAATTCTTTTTTGATGCATTGTCTTGATATCCTGGCACCATTTTATGAAGTTGTCTGCTGCCGAAACCCCCTTCAGGAGTAGGGCTTGATACATGTCCTCAACAACACCCTTCATGAGATGTGCAACCTTATCTTCCTCCTTCATTCTAGGATCCACTATTTTACATAGCTCCAAGGTGTCTTGAATGTAGGATGCTGTAGTTTCTCCTGGACGCTGTGCCCTGCACTTTAGTTTATCTTCAGCCTTGCACTTCTGTCATTGTGTGTCGCCAAAATACTTGCGCTGTTCCACCTGGAATACTTCCCAGCTTGTGAACTTCTCCTTGTTGTTCTCATACCATTGTTTGGCAGTGGCCTCCATGTAGAAAAATATGTTAGCCAAACACACGGTGTTATCTCATTTGTTAAATTTGGCTATACGCTCATATACCTTCAGCCACTTGTTCGGATCTTGGCCATCGTCAGCATAGAACCCGGAAGGATGTCTCATGTGGTGGCACACAGTTGCTGTCATCGTAATGTCCTCTTCTTCTTCTGTCTCTGATATATTGCGATCTGTTGAATATGGCTCAAACACAGGTTTCTCACCATGTAAACAGCGGCTCTGTCGTGCCTGATGGGAGCCACTGTGTCGTTGATAACGTGCGCTGTCACAAGTTCCAATACCCGGTGCCTCCACCAGAATAATGTCACATAGAAGAAGGTGTAATTAGATGAACGATGAACACTAACTTCACTTAACGAAGGTGTATTCAGCACTTGCACATACAAGAGCGCGGAGCAAACTGCCTCCGGCCAGAACACATACAGTACATATACAGCTACAGAACATTCCAGTACAATGATTCTGACATTTGCGGATAGTTCTAGAATGATCACAGAACCAAATATAGAAATTAAAATTGTACAGTCCAGGTGAGTTTGGAACTCATGACCCTTCATGCAACAGTTTAGTATCATAACCAGTACACCACAGTGCTACTGGGTTTATTCTGTGACAATATAATGAATTATGTGATACCACATTCTATCCATACCAGATTTTGTATATCTTTGAAATCATCAGGAACTTTAAAAGTCAGCAGTTTATTTAGTTGGCACAGTCAAGTTTGAAATTACGTATGCAAATTATTTCCAATTGTGCTAGCAGAAACTAACTATATGGTAATGAATCCAATAGCTGCAGGCTCAGTCAGTTGGTTGTTGTGGGTAAATCAGAATTTGGTTATATTCCACGTCAGCATAATTCCTTTTTTATCATTTATTTTCAAAGCTACCAGTATGTGAAACTACATTGTGTTTTGAGCCAAAAATTGAATGTAATAAATATCAGAAAGAGTTAATTGCAAGCCTGGTGTTGTCTACATTGTTTAGAGAGCTAATTTCACACATAGGATTGTTTCAGGCATCAAGCAGCAAGTAAGACACTAGAGATTATCCTGGAGGGCAATGCTGTAAATCAGATCAGTATTTACAATTACAGCTTAAAAGTTTATTCTGTCTTCTAAATTTTACTACTTCATGATATGCGTCACCAAAAAGAGGTTTATCACTTGAGTTTCATACTTTAAATTTTGCGTTGATTATTAGTCACATAACAAACAGAATATCACTGCATGTTTCAACTACAGAGAAACAGAGTGCCATGGAAATGTTCTGATGACTTGAGGTTGGACTTCTCAGTTGCTGTCAGTCAGTTTCTGAAACATATTACTTCACACTGATACTTTTAACTTGGTGTTGAGACAGTGTTTGCGGTATGTTCAAGATCTGCCTATGGTGGTACCAAGATATTTAACCATAAAGCAGTGTTCCAACTCAGGGCTCTTTCAATTAAATTTTGTTGTTTTATGTGCCAGTCTGTTTAAGAGGTAAAAGGCACATATGTGCATTTTCTAAGGATTAAGTTTCAGGTGGTTCTCATCTTAATACTCTGTACTGTTGTAAGAACTTGTCTCCTCAAACTTCTTTGCTAGGATTGATGAAGTGAAATCATATATCTACAAGGCAAGTGTTAGGCCATGGTTGGTTATGGTGTGTATATTAAAGTGTGTAGGAAACAAAACACTTACACAGGCCAAGCTATTCTTTTGGTTTCTCCAATGACTTAGCTTCCTTGAAACTTGACAAAGAACCTTTGTCTTTCAATAAAATACTGATTATTTCCTTGAAGCTATAATTGTGTGTTATGCTGTAGATCTTCTGGAGCATTATGTTATGTTGAATAGTATCCTAGATTGGCACAAGCTTACAGCGCTACCTGGATCATAGAGAGAGGTAGTATCGTGAAAGAGACAAGGAAGAATGGATCAAATATTTGAGGAGCTCCCAATAGAAACCGATAATGGGGATAGGTTAATATACAATGTTCATGCAAATGAACTATGGATGACTTAATCCAGGAAGAACAACAGATCATGAAAAAACATCATGAAGCTAATCTAGGCAACTGAAATATGTGGGACAAAACTCAAAATTTTAGTGGATAGTGGCGTGGAGATTAGTGCATTAGTATCCACTCTGTTTCAGAAGTTGATGGAAAAAGTAAAAATACCATGTAAGCCTATAATAACATCGCCAAATCTGATGAAGAAGGTGCTTTGACTAAGTTTTGTGTCAGAGTCCACGAGTTAGAACATGTGATTGTCACTATAGATAGATTTAGTAAGAGTTTTGTCTTAGATGGTGACTTGCTCAACAAGTTGGGAGCAGACTTAGATTATATAGATTTTGATTCAGGCTGTTTCATTTGTAAGGATAAGGATTCTATCTTTCCATTTCAAAGGCTGATAGATGGATGAGAGGAACATACTTAGTGTACTGTTTGATGGGCATAATATTTAATGAAGAATTCTAGAGCTGAGATCATGAGTGATAATGAGAATAATAAACCTTACTTACCTGAAGAAAAATGCTTTGATGCCACCTAGAGGCAAGTTCACAAGAAGATCATGACACTTCAGGAATTTTGGGAGCCACAGACGTAGGTCACAGAAATATTGTGAGTAATGAGACAGATGTTACAGAGAAGCCAGGAAGGATGCTTGTGGGTGTAAGCCATTTTGAAATGAATTAACATGAGCCATTTTGCAGTACATTTTACCTGATACCATCTACTAGAGGATCTGCTGTGAAAGCTGAACTACAACATGCACTACAGCATGATATGATTGCCAAACAAACTACTAAATTTCATCAGTACTTTAAAGAATGATATTAGATCAACAAAATTGTAGATCCTTGTGCATTGGAGGTATCTTATGTATAAAATGGAAAACTTTACAGTATGTAGAAAATTTAAAGCCCAAAATGCAGACGGCAGGAGATTGGTCAACTAAGATGAAGTTAATGATTAGTTAATGTAATTTTTTGTGTGGGCATTATACAGGGAAGTGTTTTTGTTCATGTGGATTATAATTAGTGTATGAAATGCTGCTAATGGTATGACATGATGGTCTGCTGAAATGTTTCTGTGTACTAACCACAGGCTTTTCAGTAAATGTGGAGTGACAGTGCATATTTTCGTGTGTACACACAACAGATTTGTGTGAAATGGATACTGAAAATTTTTTGTCTTTATTTTGCTTGTTGCATTGAGCTGATACACAGTAAATAAGAGGTTCTCTGTGTTACTACTGGGGTCAAGACATGTTATGTGGTGTCACAAGCAAGACGCCACTCCTTGTAGTCATGCAGCTGCGATACACAACAGCGATGTATAGTTAGGAAGAAGGCATTATCTTATCAGGGCAAATAGTTCGGGTTGTGCAAGCCACACCTACGTATCCCAACAATTAGTCATAATGCACAGGAAACAGTCACCATCATATTCATCCTCCCCATTATTTCATTCCAGCAGCCAGCATGCTGTGTCCACAATTGCCATTATTCTGTTTATATGTGAAAGTGCTTCAAGTGTTTTGGAATGCAGTACCACATAAATAATTCTTAGTATATTCATGTTCCATTAGTCTTTATAATTTTTAGATGATGTATCGACTGTTTCTGTCTTGTTGCTTGTGCCACACCATGACAACACAGTACACTGCATTTGCTTATAATATGCTTTAATAGTTGCTGTTATTTTCATTGTAATGAGGAATATTGTATATGATTAATTAAGTGCAGACAATGATGTATACAAAATGTTAGTGGATGCACCTTAGAAAAGAAAGTTTATCAAAGATACTGAAGATCATAAGCACACTGTTTATGTTATCACCTGATTTTCATTTATTTATGTAACACCTTTTCTGAACAAAGAATGTTTGAAACAATCTTTCATGGCCACAGAAGCAACTTTCAACATTCACAGCTACACCTATACATTATACAGATGACTCTGACACATTATATTACTTTATTATTTATGTAGGGACAATACAGTAAATTTTCAGAACATAATTTTAAGAATTTCATACTATGTAACATATCTTACATACCTCAGGTTTACTTGTATAGTGTTTATTGAAATGAGTTTGGTTTAGAAGACTGGACATCACAGCATTTTCACTTTGACAAAGAGTAATTACAAGAGATTACATGTTATTAACGGAACCTTATGGACTGACAATAGTGTAGATCATTTAAAGAGACACAACCCATTCTCAATTATGTTTCTTGAACTTTTCTTTGCTGAGTGCAAAATAAATTTTCTGGCAGTGGCAAAATGTAAGGTTCCAGTGGTTCTCACATTGCCATTATTCAGATTAATAAAGGCATAATTTTGAATAAATATTAAAAGTGTGGCACTGTTGTGGGCAGCAAAGTGATAATGTAACTGGAAACTATACAGAGTCAGTGAGAGGATGTTGAAATGAAAGGTGATAGCTGCAGTGCACATCCATGCACTGTTACGTGACCATCAGGACCTTTCATGTAGATACAGGGAAATACCTAATGCTGTGGCATCGACTAATAGTTATGTCATTCAAATTTCATGACATACAGGAACTGCATTTTCCTTGTTTTTATGGCAGACCAGAAATAATTATAAATAAATGTCAGTTATTAATTTACATCTAGAGTCAACAATTTTAGAATTTAATAATCTTGATCCCATAGCAAGATTAGCAGGATTTAATTAATTCCTTCGTTGTGACACATGTAATAGCTAAAAATAGCATTGTAATGTGACAAGTGGCTGGGCACAATGGTTAAATACCTACTGGACACTGTAATCAGGACACTACCACATAGTACCACCAGAAGGGTTTAAACATAAGCCAACAAGAAATTCACAAATCAATCTACAACCTTAGGTTTGAGGCTAGTAGCCAACCTACCCATTTACAAATTCAGCCACAGGGTTCATATTGATATAGTCCTTATTTTCTACATTGTCAAGTTATTCAGAACATGATGGATGGCTTATATTCCTCAACTCTCATCCATAAGATTTCTGCTAAGAAAACAGGCCTATATCCATACACATTTAAAGTTGTTCATAAACTGATACAAACTGACCATGATAAATGCCTAACATACAGCTATTGATTTCAGCAATTTATCACTGAGAGGGCAGGAATATCACAGTTTATGTGGTGCAGTAATGAGGTTCAAAATGGTTCAAATGGCTCTGAGCACTATGGGTCTTAACTTCTGAGGTCATCAGTCCCCTAGAACTTAGAATACTTAAACCTAACTAACCTAAGGAGATCACACACATCCATGGCCGAGACAGGATTCGAACCTGCGACAGTAGCGGTCGTGCGCAGTTCCAGACTGTAGCGCCTAGAAATGCTCGGCCACCCCAGCCGGCAGTAATGAGGTGTAGTTCCACTTGTCATGATGTGTGAACTCAACAAAATAAATGTTGATAGAGGAACCCCTCTATTCACAAAAGTTGGGCCTGTTCTGTGCCTCATCACAGTGGCACTTCATCAGGACAAATTCTTTTGAAACTACTGTAGTCAATGATTGTACCAAGTATTGTTTCATGAAACTGTGAACCAGTTCAATGACGAGGAACAGACACTTGGCTGGTGCCAGCAAAATGGGGCAACATGCCTCAAGCAAGTACCAGTGCATTTGCGGTGGATTCATTTTTCCTTGACAGGGTTATTTCAAAATTGTTATGGCCTCCAATGTCACCTGACATGAACCCCCCCACCCCTTCCTGACTTTTTTCCTGTGGAGTCACCATGAAGGTAATATGTACAAAAACAAACCACACATCATCAGATAGTTACATAAGAACATCTGCCACAAAATCTAGATATTCGTGCCCAGTACTCTTGGTGCAATGTTCCTGAACATGAAGCATCATGCTGAACAGTGTGTATCAGATGGGGGAGCTCAAGCACAAATTTGTTTCATGTCATCTTTTATTAACATTTTATAGTACTTTTGCCGGTGTGATATGGGTAATTTACTGTAGAGCACACTGCCCATATATCTTAACCCTGCTAGGTTCCTGGTCAGTCTTTGCCTCAAAGCTGAATGTTTGTGCTAAAACATGAATTATAATTGTGAACAGATTTATTGGTCTCAAACAAATGCAAATTTTTGTTAACAAAGGTCACAGACTCTAACATATAAATACAGGGAAAAGGCAGTATTTTTAATCTGCTGAACAGTGCTTTAGTGGATAATTTTTGGTAGATGATCCTCAATCTAAACTGTCCAATATCCTTGATTCTGGATAATTCCTTCATTGTATGAGGTTAGAATATGAATCCTTGTCTGGATTATTTGTATTTGTATTGTATTTCTTTATTCATCCTGCAAATCATGATTAATTACATAGTTTGTACAAATGATATAGGGTAAGTCACGTTTGATTTAGTATATTCAGTACTTGTTGAATATTGGTAACATAATTATAAAAATACTAATACGATTGAAAGAATAGTATGATTAAGAATAATTATGTTATCAATTACACCATATTTTCTTGGTGCTCCAGAAACTCAGAAACAGAATGGAAGCAGTGGTCAGGCAAGTAGTCTTTTAGTTTCACTTTAAACTTAGTTAAACTTTGTATCTGTTTCAGATAGGATGCACATGGTTATACAACATAATGGCAGTATGATGCACTCCTTCCCTAAAAATATTTGTACTTACTGTATTGACATGCAGGTAATGCTTTTGCTACTATCATGAGAATGGAAATCACAATTATGCTTGAGATATTTTCTTCTTTTAATGTGCTTACTTTTATAAAGACTAATGTTTCATAGATATATAAACAAGGAAGGAGCAGGACACTGAGACTTTTAAATATCGATCTACAGGAGTCTCTATTTAGCATGTGTTATTATTCTAACAATCTTTTTTGTAGTCTAAATGTTTTTCTGTTACATAGAGAATTCCCCTAAAAGATAATTTCATACATCAATAGTGAATGGATACTGCCATGGTACATTGTGACCACTGATGCATGGCCTGTCTGTTGTGAGAGGAGTCTCACAGCATATGTATATTTAACTTTTTATTTGCATTACTCAGGTATGTCTCTCATTTCAGGTTATCCTGGATATGTATGCCTAAAAATTTTGTCACATTCATGAATGACACAGTTTTTCCATCAATGCTAAACATCGGTGTTTCTGTGTGGAATTTCTGTGAAATGTGAAAACTGTCCGACACTGTTTTTTTTTTCAGAATTTATTATTAGCTTATTTGTTTTCAGCCATTGTGTCAAATCTTGAATTTCATTTGCAGATGTTTTTGTAGTCTGTCTTCATCATGTGACTTATTAGGGTATTTTTGTCTTCTGCAAAAAGTACTGTTGTCCCTTTGGTTAATTTTTCTGATAGATTATTAACATAAAGAATGAAGAGGACTGTCTCTTGGGGGACTCTATATCTAATTTTTTGTGCCTTACTATAAAAATTAGAAATTTTTTGCAATTTTATATTTTGGTATGTTATTTGAGTGCTCTGTTAACAACCTTATAGGTAAGAATGGATCCATCCATTTTGTAGGCCTCGTATTCCATAATAATTTCTGCAACAGGATATCATGATCACTTACATCAAATGCCGTACTAAGGTCAAGCTATATGCCAGAAATATGTTGCTTTTATCCATTGCAGTCATAATTTCATCTAGGAAGGTAAAAATAACTAACTGAGTCGATCTGCCAGTTCTGAATCCATGTAGTGAATCGCTTATTACCATGTCTTTATTTAGGAAGGCGGCTAGTCTCCCAATAAACAATTTTTCAAGAATCTTGCCATAGCCTGACTATAATGATACAGGTCTATAGTTTGCAGCCTCACATTTATCTCCTTTCTTGTACAGTGGTGTTACTTTTGCTGCTTTCAGATTTGTTAGAAATATACCGCTCATGAGTGATGATTTGAAAAATATCTATTAAAAGGTTCTATGACAAATACTGCACTTTCTTTGATGATAAGATCTGGTATTTCATCAACACCTGCTGAATATTTATTGGGTAATCTTTTTACAATCATAATGAATTTGTCAGGTGTTGTAGGAGACATGAATAGAGTTCTTGTACAAATATTTGAATCTGAATGTAGTGTATTGCTGTATGTTTGTGAGCTGTAAGGTTTGGTTATCAAGTGTTGTGCTGTGTTTGAAAATTAATTGTTAAATTTACTAGCCAATACTGTAGGGTCCGTTATTTTATTGCTATTTTAATGAAACCCTATGTTGTTGTGGTCTGATGATGTAGTATCTGTTATTTATTTAGTCCTTTTCTAATCCTATATTTATAAAATACATACAAGGATACTGGACACGGTTAAGTCTTAACAACATAAATTACAATTTGCATTGCATTCCTAGGGACTAGATATTTTAATAAATTAGCAAAGGATCATATAGACAATGAACATTAGAGACAAAATACAAAGTAGAATATTGATAATGCATGTTTATTTTTGTCGTTTGGTTTCTAGGTACTCTATCAGACTGTAAAAGCAATGATCAATTAAATATGCCTTTAGTTCAGCCATGAAACTACTGAGTTTACTTACTGATTTTATATGGTTAGGCAGCTTATTGTAAATTTTTATCCCAATATGCAGAGTGCCTCTTTGGCACAGTGATGTTCTCACCTGCTTGGTCCGATTTTTGTCTTGTATTGTATGCATGTACATTGTCATTTTTAATAAGATACCTGGGTGCCTATCCATATATATTGTTTCATGAAAACTGACGTTTCGCAGATAAAAATACAAGAAAGTGGAAGAATTGTCATTTTTTTTTAATGTGGGTATGCATGATTTCCTATTGTTTACCCCTTCAATTATTGTTGATATTCTTTTTTGCATCCTGAAAAGTTCAATATTTGATGTTGAATTGCCACAGTAGATTATGCCGTATTTAATTACAGAATGCACATGGGAGTAGTATATATTTAACAAGCTGTCTTTGCTGCAATAACTTTTAAAGACCCTCATCATGTAGCAGATTTTGATTAGTCTTCTTTGCAGATATTCAATGTGTACCTCTCATTTTGTGTTGTTCTGGAGCCAGAGTCCCAGAAATTTTGTGCTGTCAACACTTTCAAGAACTCTTTCCCTTAGTTTTATTTGTATATTTGAGTGTTGCCTTCCTTTTAGATTGTAGAAGTTCAGCACTACTGTCTTTTATTTGTTTGTAATTAGCTTGTTATAGCTGAATCATTGTTCTACACTGTTCATTGTTTAGTTTTGTTTTTTTGGATAACTCAAGACATATGCCTGTCACAAAGTCACTCTCATCCAGTTTAGCATAGATTTCATTGAGAAATTCAAATATTGCACTCTCAGTTGAACAGCCTTCCTTTTAGATTGTAGAAGTTCAGCACTACTAGAAAATCAGACAATCTCTTATAAATTTTTTTTAATTTTTGAAAATATCAGCTTTAGGGCTATTTTTGATGCTATTCTAGGTTGATTCCTCTTGTTCCTGGAATTTTCAATTTGTTTGTCATTTTTCATTTTCTTTGCTTTTGATATAACTTGTCTAAGAATTTGTTTATATTATGGATATAATAGAGGTAAAATAAATAAAAAACAGGATTTGTGGTTTGCTTTGAGCATTCATATAATTTCCTTTCATTCTGGCATGATATTTTTATTCCTGCTGTGACTCATTTATTTGGATTTATTGATGTTTGTTGAGGAAAAACTATTTCAAAAAAGTTTGCATGTGGCCATAAATTTATCAGACTTGTCATATGTGTTGTTTAAACTGCAAAGATCATTCCAGTTTGTTCTTTTCAAGGGAGAGTAAAACTAATTACATTATCATCACTGAACTTCCTGATAGTAGCTCTAGTTTTTTGGGATTCTGTGTATCCTGAAATATCTGTTGTTAGTATTTGGGCACGGTTGTCACTAAAATCAGTGTTTACAGTTTGTGTGTTGCAGGTATGTTCACCTGTATTTTCAAAGACCTGTTCAGTGGTCATTGCAGAAGTACTAGTTATTCTAGTTGCATTAGTTGCAGTTGGTTGTAAGTTGAAGGATTTCAGTAGATCTTTTATTTCATCTTTAAATTTTTTGGGTTAGGAGAAATCAGCACTGAGGTCTCCACACATGAAAATATTTTTCTTGAGGGTGTTGAAATTCTCTAACAGCTTCTACATATTATTATAAAAAACTTTTCTATCACCATCTGGTGACGTATATATGCTGATGGTTACTAAATTTTTACTGGCAATTCTACTGTTGACAGTTCTATGTCTCTTTCTCTGGATAAGTTTTCAGATTTGGTTATATTATTGAATTCTGTATTTTCTCGGACATATATGGAACTACCACCATGCCTGAGTATTTTTCTAGAAAATTTGCCTGCTAATTTGAACTGAGATAGGTGTGTCAGTTCTAACGTGTCTTTATTCACATTCAGATTCTTTGTTAGTCATTTAGCATTATTACCTGTTAATTTTATACAATACATTTTTACATATGTAAGTTGATGTTGGGCATTTCTAAAAATTCTTCTAATGAATAGAATGGGTTAGTTAGCTAGAATTTGTATAAATGTTCCTTAAATACTTTGATTGGCATGCTTGAGGAATGTTTAGACAATTTTTTAAATATTTTAATTGCCATGTACTTATGTGTTATAAGTTTTTACCAATTATTTTATGGCAAGTGTAGGAAAATACAGATTCTTATGCTGTATATAGTTAACACTACCAAGAATATATAGATTAATAACTGTTAATATTCTGTATTTAATGAACAATGATTTACAATGTGTCCTATTATCTACCTCTGCCATTACTCTGATTGCATCCCTACGGATCACATGAATTTCATTTATTTTTTGCTGTTTCCCCAAAGTATAAATCCATACCTTAAAACAGATCGAAAAAAGGGGAAGTACCGTATTTACTAGAATCTAAGCCACACTTTTTTCCGGTTTTTGTAATCCAAAAAACTGCCTGCGGCTTAGAATCAAGTGCAAAGCAAGCGGAAGTTCTGAAAAATGTCGGTAGGTGCCGCCACAACTAACTTCTGCCGTCGAATATATGTAGCGCTCCACAGGCATCCTTTGTAGTCACAAAGATAAATACTGGCACCAAAACCTCTGTGTCAGTAAATAAAATTAAAAAAAAAAAAATTGGAAGACGAGCTTTTTTTCTCCGCCCGAGTTTCGACCACTGTATTTTCATACATTATCCAATGAAGTAAAAACAAATTCCGTATTGTTCATCTTCAAATATAGCAGAATTTCAATGTACTATGAAAATCCGACTGGCAAGACTGGGATTTTTGTCAATATGGCCAACTCTATGTTCTGAATTTTTTCCTACCTGTGAGAAGAGATGGTTGCTAATAGTAACCTGATGAAATGTGAATCACATGCAGTATTCTCTTCACCATAAGAATAATACGAATATAAAAATTTTGCCATGTATTCTTTCATGTTTGCTTCTATCTCATTTAAATCCTGTCTGCCTAATAAACTACGAAACTAGAGTGAGACAACAGCAAACGCGGAAGAATATATGTATCGTGTCATGTTTATATTCGTATTACTCCTATGCCTAATAGTGATACAGTCAGAAATGAAGCACGGCAACTGACTAGATTTTTAAATCTAAGATGACTAATTTCTGTGCAGAATTTGATGTACTAAAGAAGCGGCCGCAAAGATTTTCAAACGGAGAAAAATTTTCGCCAAACTCTCATTCAGAACATGTTCTATCATACGCAGTCTATTATTTGGTTTTTGTTGCCCATTATCAAAGAAAGCAGCAGTGTAAGTAACAACAAATAGCAGTCTCTTGCCATTGTTTCGCTAATGAGACGATTCCTCTCTTTTTTTAATTGTAGGCGGCGGTAGCGCGCACAAAAGCAAGCCATGCCGCGAGCAGCGACAGGCCGTAAACACACACTATCAGAATGCGACAAACAATGCATTTTCAGCTTAGAGTGACTGATGTAAACACCTATAACATAAAAAACGGCACTTATCAGATCAAAGCAAAATAAGCAATCGATTCAAACCAGATGAAGCACGTGAAAAAGGAAGGGTATCCGTATAAATATGGACGGAGCGCCTGACGCATAGCAATGGCTGCTTGGTAAAGCTTAACTGCTAAGCTTATGACTCGAACCAAACTACTGTAGCTGTATCGTAATTCATTCGACCTAAATTATGTCTCATATTACAATGGACCAACTTTGTTTCGATTTGGAGGTGCGGCCTAAAACTTTTCTCTCCCCTTGAATTTCGAGTCTCAAATTTCAGGTGCGGCTTAGATTTGGGAATTTTTTTTTCCTTTATTTCAAGTCTCATTTTTCAGGTGCGGCTTAGATTCGAGTGCGGCTTAGATTCGAGTAAATACGGTACACTGTCCTTACATATTCAAATGACACACAGCACATCAGTCTCTTCAGCAGGTATATAACTCTTGACACCTAACCACTATGTGTTCAACATGAAAGTTCCATGTTAGTTTACTGTCAAGTATAATACTCAAAAATTTTGCATTTTTTTTTTTTTCAATTTTACAGTCTTTGATAGACTACATTTTTTTCATTTAACAGTAGACTATTCGCATTTAACCACAATATTGCATTTACTTTTGCCAATTTCATACTGCTAACAAGGTTATCAAATATATCACTTACATACGGAAGACTTGTGTCATCTGCATACATATACATCTTTACCTATATATGTCTCCCTGTAAGTCATTTATATGAATAAGGAATAGAACTTATCCTAATTTAGATCCTTGTGGCACTCCAGTGATCCTTGTGGCACTCTAGTGTGTTTGACAGATGACTTCCTGAACTCACCACGTGCATAATTTTATTAAGGTGTGATTTGACAAATTTTAAATTTTTGTCACATATTCCATAGTACTCAAGTTTAGAGAGCAAAACAGTGGTCAACACAATCCAAAGCCTTTTCAGGTTACATATGGTTACATGTATGTCAGCATAGCCCTCAAATGCAGCTAAAATGTCTCTCACTAATAGTTCTATAGCATGTATAGTTGACTTTTCTTTTCTGTACCGAAACTGTGATGTACTCAACATGTCATTTACCTCTAGGTACTCATACATCTGCTAATACATTATGCCTTCAAAGACTTTGGCAAGTACTGGAATTAGTGAAACTGGCCTGTAGTTTGCTGGATCAGATTTGCTACCCTTCTCAAAGACTGGAGTCACCTTGGATAGTTTGAGAGGATCATGAAAAATCCCTTCTATGAGACACAGGTTCATACAATATGTTAATGGTGCTGCAACACACTGTATTATTTCTTTCAGTAGATTGTTTGACATTAAAAATATCTGTACTATATGAATTTTTCACTTCTTCGACAATTTCAAGAATTTCTTCTTGGCATATGTCTTTGAAGTATTTCAATGAAGGTCTGGCCTAATTATGATTTTGGTTTGTGCTCTTAAGATAATCTATATATGTTGCATTTGGTTTACTGATCAACTTTTTGATTTCATCAGCACAGCTTACAAAATATTTGTTGAACATATCCCCTGATATTGGTACCGTTTTGTCAAAATTTCTGATTTCACCTTTAACAGTATTAATTACTGACCAGCCTGTTTTGCACTAGTTTTTAGTATTTTTTTGAGAGTAGTGTTGTATCTTTGTTTAGCCAATTCTAGCACTTTCTTATACACTTTCTTAGTGGTTATTTGGAGGTCCTTAATTTGCTTAGCATTATTTACTTTGCCAAAGCACTTTAACAACAGTAGCTTATTTTTTAAATTCTCCAACTCTTTTGTGCACAAAAATTTACCCTTTCTTGGTTTATGATATTTCTCTGGAACAAGATGGGCTTTTAACATACCTATTAAGCAGCTGTGGAATGTTTCATAAACTGTTCGGGCATTAGAATCGCAGCTTTGAAGTACTTTGTCCCAGTTAGTTATGCTCATCAGGTGTGTTAGTTTTCTGGTAATGTTTCTGTTAGTATTAAGGTATTAGATATTGATAACTTTCATAAACCCTTGTTCCCATTCCCTTTTATAATATCTCTTCACTTTACTGTTAACATAGAGTGGTCTGTGAATTCAAATTATTTTACACTGGTGGAGTACATATCATGAGTGCAGTTGACAAAAGCACACTTTAGACTTGTCGATTCTAAATTTACATGATGAAAATTGTGCTGTCTTAGCATATTCAGTAACTTATTTCCAACAGGTTTGTTACATGTTCCATCAAAGCTTGAATTAAACACTCCCATAGTTATAGTTACATATTATGTCCACTTTGTTATGTACCCGAGTACACTGTTTAAACTATCTGAGTTAGGGTAATGGTAAATACATACTATGATAAGTTTTTCTTTGCATCACATATGTTTCCAGTGATATAAAAATGTTTCTTTACATATGCCCAAATAAGATCTAGTGCTCTAAATACTATTTGATTTGAAACATAGATGACATTGCTACCATTACAGTACTGAGATCTGAAAAAGCTGTTTCCATGTTTATAACCTTCTGGTTGTGATGAAGCAAGCTGGGATATTTTTACTTCCCCTCTTGTTTTTCCATCTGCCTCCTTAAAATTCGTTTCTTCAGTTTTAAATAATTACCATTAACATACGTGAGTATAATCGGCATATCCATAAAAGAGAAAGGTTGGCCCTCAGTTTTAAAGAATATAACACCAGATCTAATTTTCTGTATAGTTTTATGTTTGTAACTGATTTTCTAATCTATTTCAACTATTCCTAGTTAGTATCTTTTGTTATAGGGTGAAATCAGTAACTGTTTCGTAACTTAAATTCTGTTGTTGACATATAAACAAATATAAATTCTATACTAATTATAAACATTTGGAGGAACAACTAATAGTAATCTTTAAGTATTTATCTGGCTCTATTCAAAAACATGTTAACAATGCCAGCCCTTAATTAATTCCAAAGTAAGTAACAGTTTTGCCAAAAGTATTGTTTGTGTAATTATATTTGTGAATTTCATGATTTAAACAAATAATTCAGCCTAACTCTTGTAGTAGAAGAACCACTGTTAAAAAGAACCAATTTTTCAATGTATTCAGTTATTTGAATCAGTTAAGTTTCAACTGTAATTTCTGTAAATTTCACTTCAAACAATGTGTAAGTTCAGTACCTGTTATTGTGAGGATATAAAAGGGCTCGGTTTTTGGTCATGAGACAGTCAGTCGATGGCCGAGTTTCAGATGAGGAACATATGATGGTTAGAATGACAACACTGCATCAGCTTAACAGTGAAATAAGTGTTACACCAATAGGGTATGTGTTAAATCAGTGACAGTGTCTGCTCCATACATAACTGATTATTCCAAAAGAACTGTGGACTATGTGGTTAGGTTTTTTACTGCCCCTAGATGTTCAGCAGTAAACTATTGTAACAGTATGTGGATGCTTGCTTGCAACCTATTAATGATGCTTATGGAAAGTTAAAACAGTAGTGCACTGGCCATATAATTGTGTAATATTGGGGGGTTGTGAACAGTGAAAGTAAAAGACTGTGAAATGCAAATGTGCATCTGTCAGATATCTCATTTACAGTAGACAGTAGTTGTACTTCCACAACCCATTTTTCAGCCAGTGTAGCAGTCAGAACATCAATACTGAGGACAACAAATGAAAAAAAGACAGCAGGTGAGCGTCGTCACATGGTATATAGCATTCTATTTGTCCTGGTTTAAGGCAATGTCCAGATAAACATAGGACAGAATAATTATTTTGTGGCTATGGCTCCTCCAGTGTTTCAACTTAACTTTCAAGGACCTGACTGTTTAAAAATTAGATGATACTGTGACTTATCTATGAGTTAAGAGGCTGATTTATCACATTTTTATTTTCTTCCTGGCTGGATCCATATAAAATTATCACTGAGTGACACAGATTTATTTTGCCTTTGGCTCCTCCTTAAGCTGTGCTGTACTGTTGCTCCATTTGGTTCTGCTGCTGTTACTGTTGTTGCTGCTGCATCTGCTGTTGTTGCTACTGCTTCTGATAATGATGACTATCCTGCTGCTGTTTCGCTTATTTCTGGTGTTTGCTCTTCCATAACAAATGTGCTTTGCTGTGAGCTGCTTGCATTTGAGATTTTCACTTGCATTAAGAAAATCTCACATTTGTCTTGGAGGGGTGTAGCTTTGCTGACAGGAGATTTCACATTTGAGTCTCCAGGTAACAAGCCCCCACCCCCCACACAACCACTTCTTGTTCATGAGGGATATGACTCCTATATCACCACACTGCACATTTGAAATTTTATTTACTACATGTAAAATTTTTGTTACCATAACGGTTTTCCCAAGTTTATTAGGATGAAAACCATATGCTGTGTGGAACCTTTTCCCCAAATTGCTAATGTTCACCAATGTTACATTTTAAAACTGCCTACAAATATTTTGAGTCTTTGTATTTGCTCTTTCAATTTCTTTGCTTACACAAGACCATTCTCTCAAGTCTTAATGATGTGGCACTTCCTTCTAGCTAATACAATTTGTGATGAAGAACCAAACATTGTACAGATATCATACATATGTCATTTTGAAGAGAAACCCTATTTTTTTTTTTTATTTATTTATTTATTTATTTTTTTTTTTACATGCATGCTGCCACAGCGTAGTTTGGTAATTTGCCAATAGTCAGTGCTAGTCCCAAACTTGGCGAGTTCAGGTGTGGAGTGAGCTTTCTGTGTGTTGGAGTTCGACAAAAACAAGTGTGCTACAGCTGTTCAATGGGTGTTTGGAACTGAGTATGGTAAGAAGCCACCAACAAGGAAGGCAATTTACCACTGGCACAACAAATCCATTACAACGGGTTGCTTGTGCCCAGCAAAGAGAATCGGACGTCTCAGTGTGAGTGAAATGAATGTGCAGCACATACAAGAGACATTCATAAGGAGTCCAAAGAAATCAGTGTGATGCGCATCCCGTGAACTTGAAATGACTCCAATGATAGTGTGGAAAGTCCTGAAACAGAAGCTGTCTATGAAACCATTACAATTGGAGCTAGTGCAGAAGCTCAATGACACCGACAAGGAGAAGCATTTTGAGTTTCGTTTGCAATTGCAACAATTGAATGAGGATGGGGATGACATTGTTGATCACACATGTGGCAGCAATGGCTGATGCCTCAAATGCAATCTGACTCTCCATTCATCTTTCAACAGGATGGGGCTCCACCGCATTTTCATTGTGAAGTTTGTGGGTAAGTGAACATGGAGCTGCCACACTGATGGATCAGCCATGCTACAGGACAGCTGTTTCATTAAAAGGCCTCCCTGATCACCAGATCTCACTCCATGTGACTTTTTTCTGTGGGGACACATTAAAGATTTGGTGTATGTACTGCCTCTACCACGTGATGTAGCAGCGGTCCAGGAAAGAACGTGGGAAGTGACTGCCACAATCGATGATGCCATGCTGGGACGGGTATGGCAAGAATTCGATTACCCTCTTGACATCTGCTGGGTCACTCATGGTTCACATATCGAATGTTTGTAAAAAAACTTTCAGAGTTTCTCTTCAAAATGCAATATGTATGACATGTGTACAATGTTAAGTTCTTGTGCAATAAATAATTGAAAGTGTTCCCGGACGTTATGTACACCTTGTACTAGTGATTTCTTGAATTATGTTGATAAAGTGGAGAGGGTGAAGCCCTCAGTGGAAGATTGTAGGAGGAATTTTGATGACAAGAATCAATCAGGGAGAGAATTTCAGGTAAATAGGATGAACTAGACTAATTACAGTAGAAATTCAAAGAATGGTTGGGTGGAGGATAGCTAGAATGGGCACAGAAATGGTGAGAGAAATTCAAGTAAAAGAAATGGAGGAGATGATTTTAATTTTGGATCAAACCATTTTAGCTAGATACTGCTCCAGTTTTGGCTCACACTAGAGCAAGTAGTGATGAAGAGCCACTTGTATATAAATGTGCTGTAATCACAGGTAAGGTTAATATAAATGAGAGTAGTGAGACGAGTGTAATTTCTAATTTTAATGAGATGTTGAATGATGGTGTGGGTAGCAATGGTTATACCTTAAAAGGAGAGGAGGAACTTACTATAATGAGCATTGAACCAGAAGTAAGACCTACAAGCAAGTAGGGTGCTCAACACTTTGTGTTGGATCCATTATGTGGTAATAATGCTTACCCCAGCTGTCTGTCTCATTTTACATGCTTCCTGAGGCAGTCACGCTCTTCTCCTATCCTATCTGCAGTTTATAAGTAAATCAGAAACATTCTTTCTTTGACTGTCACTTGATTTTGCACGGCAGCATACTTTAGTATAGGAATATTTTGGAAAAAGTTTCTCCAGTGTTGTATATATATATTATGTTGTTTTGGTTATAAGCAATTGAATCATAAGAGGATGGAATAAAATAAATTGGTACTATGGTTAAAGAATTTCTGTCAAACAAAGAGGTAAGGTAAACTGAAAATGAAATGTGTCAGCATATGTGGAGGATGATTAACATCTGAAGTAATCATCTCATGGGTGTAGCAGCAGCAGCAATATGCAGTATAAACCATCTGGAATACTAGGTATTAATATTAATTGTGGTATAATAGAAGTGTTTGTGTTCAGCGCAGTCAGTATATGGAGATAACTATGTATCTGTGTCAACGTACAGCCTTTTCTAACATTAAGGAATTCCAACTTTAGACATAGTTGCCTGGAGTAATGTGTGGAAAGAATAAGTAAAATCTGTATGTATATCGCCCTTCAGGCTAGAATCTTAAGCAATTTGATGGAAGACAGTGAAGTAATAGTTTTTCTAAGTGATAATTTTGTCTGATCAGTAATGAGGATTAAGTTTGCCTTAGCATAAGCATCTGTTACAATGGAGTGTTTTACAGTAGAATTAATTTTGCATTGGATAAACAGTGCAGGTGTTTATTTATTAGGCAATGAAACAATAATGAAATAATAAAATAATGAATAATGTTAGGGTCTTAATGGTTATGGAGCCTGTCTCTGTAGTACAGATGTTTTTTGAGAATGCACTCTGCTATCTAACAAGATAAGAAAGGTAAGTAAGATAATGGAGCTGACATACATGATTAATGAAAAATATGACTGTATACAAACAAATGTGGTGTGACTGTACTGATGAGCTAATTTTTGAACTAGGCAATACTGGGTACTGTGTATATTGAGCAATTCATGACACTGCAGCTGGGAATGACAGATTAACAGAAACATCAAACTTTTTGTGAGGTAGTGGCAGGTCGATAGACACACAAACAAACACAAACATACACACAAAATTCTAGCTTTCACACACAACCGTTGCCTCGTCAGGAAAGAGGGAAGGAGAGGGAAAGACGAAAGGATTTGGGTTTTAAGGGAGAGGGTAAGGAGTCATTCCAATCCCGGGAGCGGAAAGACTTACCTTAGGGGGAAAAAAGGACAGGTATACACTCGCACACACACACATACATATCCATCCACACATATACAGGCACAAGCCAGTATATGTGTGGATGGATATGTGTGTGTGTGTGTGAGTGTATACCTGTCCTTTTTTCCCCCTAAGGTAAGTCTTTCCGCTCCCGGGATTGGAATGACTCCTTACCCTCTCCCTTAAAACCCAAATCCTTTCGTCTTTCCCTCTCCTTCCCTCTTTCCTGACGAGGCAACGGTTGTGTGTGAAAGCTAGAATTTTGTGTGTATGTTTGTGTTTGTTTGTGTGTCTATTGACCTGCCAGCGCTTATGTTTGGTAAGTCTCATCATCTTTCTTTCTTTCTTTTTAGATATATTTTTCCCACGTGGAATGTTTCCCTCTATTATATTTTTATGAGGTAGATGTCATATAATGCTGTATTATTGGATCTGTAGGTTATCTGAAAACTTCTGTTTATGTACTGAGGAATTATGAGCTTAAAGTGGCAACACTGGGATGAAGAAAAGTAATTTTGCTGATTAATTGATAAATGTGCTGCTAGACTGATGTGAATATTCTGACAGGTCAACTATTTGGTAACTTTTTTGATTTTGTGAGAATTTAATTTTCAGGTTGAATGAGAGTAGTGCTCAGAGTTAAGTAGAGGAGTGGGGCAATGATTTTGTACAACGTCCATCCCTTTAGTTTTGGATTTGAGTGGTAATTAACTTACGTGATGGTGGCTCTATTCTTTTTTCACAACATAATGATTAGTAAATCTATGCTACTGCACATCTTGAGTTTTTGCTATTTTGCAAATGGGAAAGAGACCCAAATCTTTCAAGTTTAACCAGTTTCAGACAGAGTTATGGCCTAGAGTAATGTTTTGTAGTGTGATGTGTACTTGAGTTTAAATTTTCACTAGTCCCCACCTTTCATACTATAGTCAATTTTAGTGCTAATTATTATGATGTTACAAGAACTGTGTAATGTATCTGCTTATGAAGTGTTTTAATGTGAAACATTTTTTCTTAGACTTAAGTTAGAAGAAAAGGTAAGTGTACTAAAGTAGGGTGTTTTGTCTAACTTTTTCATGTACTGTGGCGAAGAAAAACCACTTCCAAGGGAATTGATAGCAGTGCATTTCCTTACTAATTGCCGCTTGGACCTGTTGAAGGTGTGGTCAGCTTGGTGAGAAAATGTGTAAAAGCTCATTGAAAAAGAGTGAAAGTGCTTGTGAAAAATACTAAATACTAAGCAAGTGAAATTTTCTGTCTAAAAAGTGAACTGCAATGTGCATTGTAATTTAACTTTTTGAAATCCGTGAGGATTTATTCTTTTAAGCAAGACAGGACTTGTATAAAGTGATACAGATTTTAGGCTGTAATCTTTGTTTACCCAAAAAGGATCACTTATGATGAAGATGCCTAATTTTTATTAAAAGTATAACTTGTGGATATTTTGTGTAAATCTACAATACACTGTAAGTAAAACTTTTGTATGGGGATTTTCATATGGTCAGTTCATATAAGTAGGAATTTGAAAAACATATGTACTGTAGTTTTTGATAAGATTTCTTACATAATAATTTTTTGTGTGTAGATTTTTAACCCACTGTCCAGGGCACATGTGATCATTGAATTGCACAGTTAGCTATTTGCAATATCTATCTGATCAACTCAATGAGGGGGTGATGTGACAAATCAAGCTGGGATATTTTTACTCACTCTCTTGTTACACCATCTGCCTCCTTAAAATTCATTTTTTCATGTCTACCTAAAAACTATTAACATATGTGAGTATAATCTGCATTTTCATAAAAGAGAAGGGTTGGCCCTCAGTCTTAAAGAATTTACCACCAGATCTAATTTTGTTCTTAGTTGTATGTATGTAATTGATTTTCTAATTTATTTTGACTATGCCTAGTTAGTATCTTCCATTATAGAGTGAAATCAGTTTTGTCAAAAGTATTGTTTGTGTAACTATATATGTTAATTTCATGATTTAAACAAATAATACGCCTTGTAGAAGAAACTATTAAAAGTAACAAATTTTTTGATGTATTCAGGTAATGTAAAGAGTTAAGTTTTAATTGTAATTTCTGTAAATTAAACATTGAACAATGTGTAGTTTCAGTGCCTATTATTGTGATGATATATAAGTGTCCAATTTTTGGTCCTGAGACAATCAGTCCACTGCCGAGTTTCAGACAAGAAACCTGTATTGGTTAGAACAACAACAATACATCAACTGTGAAATAAGTGGTACACCAATAAGCCATGTGTTAAAGCAATGACAGTGGCTGTTCAATTTATCTGAAAGACTGTGAAATGTGTGGTTAGGTTTTTACTGCTCGTAGACGTTCAAAAGTAAACTATTGTAGCAGTATGTTGATGTTTGCCTGCAAACTATTAATGAGGCTTATTGAAAGTTAAACAGTAGTGCACTGGCCATATAACTGTGTGTTATTGGGGAGCTGAGAACAGTGAAAGTAAAGAACTATGAAACGCAAATGTGCACCTGTTGAAAACATCATTTAAAGTAGTCAGTGCTGAACTTCCATCCTCATTTTTCAGCCACTATAGCAACACAGTATGTCGACGCTGAGGACAATCAATGATGAAATAAAGCAGGTGAACGTCACAATTTTTTTTTAATGAACTTAAGAGATCCTTTTTTTCTTTCCTTGTTACATCACTTGACCCTACTAGGAAGACAGAAAAGTCCTTTTTGCTCAATGAGGAAATTTTTTCCTGACTCATTGATGTTGCAGCACTGAATTTTGCTCCTGCAATTAAAATTCTGACTGCTTGTCCACCAAAATTCAGTGGCTATACTTTACCCTTGGCTGTCTGCATGCAGCTCAATTTTACACATACTTGCTGTTCAGAGCTTATCGATTTCATGCCTACCTTTGCAGTGCCTGATGTCTTGTTTGGTACTATTTATTTGGCTTTTTCGTCAACATAATTCGATAATGTCTTAGGTGAATAACTTATCGGTGGCAAATTTTTTGAGAGCACTTTCGCATAGTTATGATCTTTTACGTAACTGCAGCTAGAATGTTCCATGTTCTACCTCATTCACAATGTAGTTTTGTTTTCCACATGATACACTTGAACTGTTAACAACACTATCACAATCTATAATAGAAAGAACTTGAAGTGATTCTTCAGCTCTACATTTATGTTCCCTTCACAGTTTCCTATAAGCTGCATTATTTGTCTGCACCTTTTGAACTTTATTTCCATCCAATTCTCTGACAAAGTCAAATTTCCATGCTACAATTTTGTCATGTTCAGTGCATGTTTTTATTTTTTAAGTTTCTTGATATACATCTTCAGTGAACTGATAATAAATGTAAGCAAGACACATGTTCTTTGAGCTTTGTTATTTTGTCCTTATAGCTGTAACATTTTTTTTCTTTTTATCAGCATAAATGACATTATTTCATGGAGCCACAGATCGAATTTTTAATTACAAACTGCAAATAGAAAATTTTTATTTGGCACAGTACGAAAGATAGAAAGATGGTTAGACTATATTGAAAATGTGTTCAATTAAGGTATCCTGTATCCTAAGAAAGAGGACTACATGTTCTGTGTAATTTTTGTTGCATCACATGTGGCACTATCTCATTTCTGTTACTGGAAATAAAAGAATGCTTGCTTGCTCTTTGATGTTTACCAGTACCCCTCTTTCATGGTTAAAGCATTCTGTTCTCCTCTTTGTCCTTTACTTATCAGTGACATGCACTGCATACTGTTCCAGCAAAATACACAGTGTATTGTGAAAGCTTTGTAATACAGACTCAGTTCCTTTACTATTGCATCTGATTTCTACTACATTCAGTGAATCATTTCCACCATCAAAACTATTAAAAAAATCATTTGCCTCCTATCAACTAGACATATTCATCATCTCATTCCTGCAGGACCTCTTCATATGAAGAAAATAATTAAAAAGTAAAAATAAAAAAAAGTCACACTTCTTTCAGCTGAGATTTTACTTGTGGAAATGAGATAAAGTCAAACTAGGGAGTGCTCAAGAACTATGAAAACACCCAGAGGCAAATAGGCAGCATAAATTTTTGATCAGTGTAATGGACCATTCTTGTGTGGAAAGAGCAATCAATCCAGAGTCAGTCAAGGATGATCTATAGGAGCACCTACTGTACAATTGGGTGAAGCTGAGCAGATTTTTAGGTTTTTAGTAAATTTACCCATTAATTTTGTTTCCATACTTTATGAAACTTTAAATATTTGATCTTCTAACAGTGTGTTGCATTACATTGGGTTCATATTTTTTTAATATTGTTTATTGTAAGGTACTGTATAAAGAAGTTTGTTAGAGAACATTTTTGTGTTAAAATCAATACCTTTTTCTGAAAATAAGACAATTTTAATACACTACAACATGAAATAAATAATCTTACAAATCTATATGTAGCTTTGCTATACTGTTCATTTATAATTTTCACTGATTTGACATTCTTGGGCAGTGATTGGAAGAGAAATCTTCCTCTTCTGATGTATTGATACACATCAATTTTGCATACCATATTAGTGTATAGAACATCTCAGATGTCAGGTACTTGAGGGAAATGGAACACTGTCATTTTTTCCCTTCTATTTTCCTTAGAGATTTGATTTGAATCTTCTTATCCACTGGTATACTAATTATTCCTTCCACATGGACTTGTGGTCTTCTTCTGTGATGAATTTGACCACAATGACTCTGGGCTGTCCCTTCTTGATAGTGCAAACTAAGATTTTATTTCATCACTTCTGGTGTGTGTGTGTGGTGGGGGAGGGGGGGGAGAGGGGGGGGGGAGGTGAACTGGACTTCAGACAGACAGCCCTTATACAGTTTCTTCCAGTTTATCAAAACAGCCCTCCATGATGCCATGGGTCTGAATATTGCAACATCCAGGGACTGCGTAAGATGTGTAGAAGATATCTACGTCGATCAAGAAAAGTTTTTACAGTCATCACTCTGAAGAGGAAATCCCCACTCTCCACAGGTCAAAATTTCTTCTACTATTAATTTTTCGTCCTACTCACTTAAAACCTGCTGATCTCTATGTCTCCCTTTAAATTTTTCATTTGCCCTATCTGCCAGCATAGTTTTTGGAACACCTCAGCTAGTTTTCTGAAGCTTCTACCACCTCTCCTACACTCAACAATAGCATTTTGCATTGCATATTTATCATACTTTAAGAGCGCACCCCACCTGCAGCTTTTTTTATAGTTTCTGACTTGTCCCACTTCGCCCCTGAAAAGGCAAGTACATGAACAAATTAGTCTCATCAGTACATTAATGACAATAACTTCATGAAACTTTGTATACAACATAACCTCAATACTAAATCTCAGACGATAGGTTAAGCTGAAAATTGTATTAATATTCTTCAAAGCTAAGGAGCAGGTTTGTAAACACATATTATAAATTAGCTTTTTCAGCTTGAAAGAAAAAATGCTCTTTGAATTATGTACCAACAAAATTAACTTCAAACACTATGTACCTGCTTTATAAAACTTTGATTCACACAACCAAGTGCAGAGATCACTTTCAGAGTGAGACACTACATCTATATCTACACCTACATCTCCAATCCGCAAGCCACCTGACAGTGTTTGGCGGAGGGTACCTTGAGTACCTCTATCGGTTCTCCCTTTTATTCCAGGCTCATATTGTTCATGGAAAGAAAGATTGTCGGTATGCCTCTGTGTGGGCTCTAATTTCTCTGATTTTTTACTCATGGTCTCTTTGTGAGACATACGTATGAGGGAGCAATATACTGCTTGACTCCTCGGTGAAGGTATGTTCTCGAAACTTCAACAAAAGCCCGTACCGAGTTACTGAGCGTCTCTCTTGCAGAGTCTTCCACTGGAGTCTATCTGTCATCTCCGTAACACTTTTATGATTGCTAAATGATTCTGTAATGAAGTGCACTGCTCTCCATTGTATCTTCTCTATCCCTTCTGTCAACCCTATCTGGTACGGAATCCCACACCGGTGAGCAGTATTTCAGTAGTGGGTGAACAAGTGTACTGTAACCTACTTCCTTGTTTTTGGACTGCATTTCCTTAGGACTCTTCCAACGAATCTCAGTCTGGCATCTGCTCTACCCAAGATTAATGTTAGGTGGTCATTCCGTTTTAAATCACTCCTAATGCCTACTCCCAGATAATTTATGGAATTAACTGCTTCCAGTTGTGACCTGTTATATTGTGACTAAATGATAAAGGATCTTTCTTTCTATGTATTTGCAACACATTACACTTGTCTACATTGAGATTGAATTGCCATTCCCTGCACCATGCACCAATTTGTTGCAGATCGTCCTGCATTTCAGTACGAGGTGCATTCAAGTTCTAAGGCCTCCGATTTTTTTTCTCCGGACTGGAAAGAGATAGAAACATGCACATTGTTTTAAAATGAGGCCGCATTCATAATTAATATGTCCCAGAGATGGCAGCACCTTATGGCAGATGGAATTTTACCGCCAGCGGCGAGAATGAGAACTGTTTTAAATACTTAAAATGGCGACATTTTCCTTACTTGAACAGCGTGCAATCATTCGTTTTCTGAATTTGCGTGGTGTGAAACCAATTGAAATTCATTGACAGTTGAAGGAGACATGTGGTGATGGAGTTATGGATGTGTCAAAAGTGCGTTCGTGGGTGCGACAGTTTAATGAAGGCAGAACATCGTGTGACAACAAACCGAAACAACCTCGGGCTCGCACAAGCCGGTCTGACGACATGATCGAGAAAGTGGAGAGAATTGTTTTGGGGGATCGCCGAATGACTGTTGAACAGATCGCCTCCAGAGTTGGCATTTCTGTGGGTTCTGTGCACACAATCTTGCATGACGACCTGAAAATGCGAAAAGTGTCATCCAGGTGGGTGCCACGAATGCTGACGGATGACCACATGGCTGCCCATGTGGCATGTTGCCAAGCAATGTTGACGTGCAACAACAGCATGAATGGGACTTTCTTTTCGTCAGTTGTGACAATGGATGAGACGTGGATGCCATTTTTGAATCCAGAAACAAAGCGCCAGTCAGCTCAATGGAAGCACACAGATTCACCGCCACCAAAAAAATTTCGGGTAACCGCCAGTGCTGAAAAAATGATGGTGTCCATGTTCTGGGACAGCGGGGGCATAATCCTTACCCATTGTGTTCCAAAGGGCACTACAGTAACAGGTGCAACCTACGAAAATGTTTTGAAGAACAAATTCCTTCCTGCACTGCAACAAAAACGTCCGGGAAGGGCTGCGCGTGTGCTGTTTCACCAAACAACGCAACCACACAATGAGCTAATGTTACGCAACAGTTTCTTCATGATAACAACTTTGAAGTGATTCCTCATGCTCCCTACTCACCTGACCTGGTTCCTAGTGACTTTTGGCTTTTTCCAACAATGAAAGACACTCTCTGTGGCCGCACATTCACCAGTAGTGAGTAGTTAATTAGAAACAAAATCGGAGGCCTTAGAACTTGAATGCACCTCGTACAATTTTCCATTGTTACAACCTCTCGATATACTACAGCATCATCCGCAAAAAGCCTCAGTGAACTTCCGATGTTATCCACAAGGTCATTTATATATATTGTGAATAGCAATGGTCCTACAACACTCCCCTGTGACACACCTGAAACCACTGTTACTTCTGAAGACTTCTCTCCATTGAGAACGACATGCTGCATTCTGTTATCTAGGAACTCTTCAATCCAGTCACACAATTGGTCTGATAGTCCATATGCTCTTACTTTGTTCAATAAATGACTGTGGGGTTCTGTGTCAAACACCTTCGGAAGTCAAGAAACACAGCATCCACCTGGCTACCCGTGTCTATGGCCCTCTGAGTTTCGTGGACGAATAGCACAAGCTGGGTTTCACATGATTGTCTTTTTTGAAACCCATGCTGATTCCTACAGAGTAGGAGTCATTATACTTGAACATAATACGTGTTTCAAAATTCTACAACTGATCGACATTAGAGATATACGTCTATAGTTCTCCACATCCATTTGATGTCCCTTCTTGCAAATGGGGATGACCTGTGCCCTTTTCCAATCTTTTGGAACGCTACACTCTTCTAGAGACCTACAGTACAACGCTGCAAGAGGGTGGGGGGCAAGTTCCTTCACGTACTCTGTGTAAAGCTGAACTGGTATCCCACCAGGTCCAGTGGCCTTTCCTCTTTTGAGCGATTTTAATTGTTTTTCTATCCCTCTGTCATCTATTTCGATATTTACCATTCTGTCATCTGTGCGACAATCAAGAGAAGGAACTACAGTGCAATCTTCCTCTGTGAAACAGCTTTGGAAAAAGACATGTAGTATTTCAGCCTTTAGTCTTTCATTGTCTGTTTCAGTACAATTTTGGTCACAGAGTGTTTGGACATTTTGTTTTGATCCACCTACCACTTTGACATAAGACCAAACTTTCTTAGTATTTTCTGCCAAGTCAGTATATAGAACTTTACTTTCGAATTCATTGACCACCTCTCGCATAGCCCTCCTCACCCTACATTTTGATTCGTGTAATTTTTGTTTGTCTGCAAAGCTTTAGCTATGTTTATGTTTGCTGTGAAGTTCCCTTTGCTTCCATAGCAGTTTTCTAACTCGGTAGTTGTACCACGGTGGCTCTTTCCCATCTCTTATGATTGGGCACATACTCATCTAATGCATATTGTACGATGGTTTTGAACTTCGTCCACTGATCCTCAACACTATCTGTACTTGAGATAAAACTTTTGTGTTGACCCATCAAGTACCCTGAAATCTGCTTTTTGTCACTTTTGCTAAACAGAAAAATCTTCCTACCTTTTTTAATATTTCTATTTATGGCTGAAATCATAAATGCTGTAACCGCTTTATGATCACTGATTCCCTGTTCTGTGTTAACTGTTTCAAATAGTTCAAGTCTGTTTGTCACCAGAAGGTCTAATATGTTATGGCCTCAAGTTGGTTCTCTGTTTAACCGCTCAAGGTAGATTTCAGATAATGCATTTAAAAAATTTCACTGGATTCTTTGTCCCTGCCCTATATCTGGTAAATTAAAATCTCCACCCAGAACTATAACATGGTCTGGAAATCTACTCAAAATGTTTTCCAAATTTTCCTTCAGGTGTTCTGCCACAACAGCTGCTGAGCCAGGGGGCCAATAGAGACATCCAATTACCATGTTTGAGCCTGTTTTAACCGTGACCTTCACCCAAATTATTTCATATTTCGGATCTCCGTCAATTTCCTTCAATACTGTTGCACTTTTTATCACTATAAACATGCCTCCCCCTTCACTGTCCAGCTGTCTCCGTGGTATACATTCCAATCTGAGTTTAGAATTTCATTACTGTTTACATCTGGTTTCAGCCAACTTTCCATCCCTGGTACTATATGGGCATTGTGACTATTTATTAATGAGAGCAGTTCTGGGACCTTTCTATAGATGCTCCTACAGTTTACTATTACCACATTAATATTGTCATTCCCTGTTGCGTTTTGCCTACTGCTACCTTGTTGCGCCTCAGGAGACACCTTGTTGGGCCTAGGGAGGGAATTATCTAACCTAAAAAGCCCACATGTGCACTCCACACATACTCTGATACCCTTGTAGACACTTCCCGCATGTAGTGACGCCTGACCTATTCAGGAGGACCCTACATTTCTCCACCTGATAGCAGAGGTCGAGAAATTTGCACCCCAGATCTCCGCAGAATCGTCTGAGCCTCTGGTTTAAGCCTTCCACTTGTCTCAAAACCAGAGGACTGCGATCGGTTCTGGGAACAACACTACTAATAGTTAGCTCAGATTCCACACCATGAGCGAGGCTTTCTGACTTCACCAACTCCGCCAACTGCCTGTATGAACTGAGGATGACCTCTGAACCCAGACAGCAGGAATCATTGGTGCCAACATGAGCAACAATTTGCAGTCGGGTGCACCCAGTGCTCTCTATCACCGCCGGCAGGGCCTCCTCCACATCTTGGATGAGACCTTCCTGGCAAGCAGACAGAGGTTCTTCTTCACCGACCTTTCCACTATTTCCCTAAGGGGCTCCATCACCCACCTAACATTGGATCTCCCAATCACTAATAAACCCCTCCCCCCCATGTGCCTGCTCAGACCTTGCTGAAGGAGCGGCCACAGTTCACTCACAGGCAGAGTAGGCGATGCCACACGACCAGCCTTCACATTGAGCCTCCGTGCAACGCGAATGCCATTGAACCTGCCACTCCCCTTGGGGACAGGGTGGCCCAACCATGCTCAGTACCCGCGAAGATGTCTCAATAGCAAGAACCATGGGTGAAACATGTAACAGCTGGGGTGTAGCATGCGACGCACCAGACTTCCCACTGCCACTACACCCCGAGGCTGCAGCCTGAAGATGGCTGACCGCGGCCATCAGCACATTCAGCTGTTTGCAAACAGTGGCCAGCTCCTCGTGCATCCATACACAGCAGTCACACATCCTATCCATCCTAAGAAATCAACAATTTACTGTACAGAGTTAAGTAATCAACTTTTAACTAGACTGCTAATTCACTAAAGGTGGCTGATAGCTGACTAAACTGTGGTTACTAGACACTTCTTGTTGGAAACAATGAAAATAAGCACTACCTGTCTCTGGACTGTATTCAAAACAAACACGAAATCTATGGAACACTATTACTAGTACTCGAAAATTAAAACTTCCTAAAAGCAAAAACATGTGGAAAAAGAAGTGACAAGTAAGAAAAACACAGTTAATACTTAAATTTACGTAGCTTGCTGCACAGCAGATGTGAAGCAGGCGTCAGTTACAATGACACTAGCACTACTGACACTAGAGCTGACTAAAGGGACTCTGACTGTATTCAAAGCAAACACAAAATCTATGGAACATTATTACTAGTACTCGAAAATTAAAGCTTCCTTAAAAGAAAAAAACACATGGAAAAAGAAGTGACAAGTGAGAAAAACACAGTTAATACTTAAATTTACATAGCTTGCTGCACAGGAGATGAGAAGCAGACAGCAGTTACGATGACACTGGCAGTACTGGCACTACAGCTGACGAAAGGGACTCTTTCTAGACGTCAGCACCAAGAAAACAGCAAAGGTAATGTAATGTCCTACATCACCCCTACATGTCTCATTTCACCCCATTCTATGGCATGTGACCTCAGGTATGAAATATTACATCTGCCATTTTCCTGCAATAGAGCTGAGCACTAAGGGAAACAGCCAATATTCTCATTTTTGTCATATTGAATGCGATGACTTAATGATTAAAGCAATGGATTCATATGTTTTCCCTAACTCTGATGTGTTAGTAGTTTCCCACTGAAAATGCTTCCTCGTGATACCTCTGCTTCTGTATACTATCTTATATGAGATACTCTAAACAGCTGTATGAACCAAAATTTCCCCCAATCAAGTCTTAGTAAGTAAATGTCATCTCCCTCTCCCATTACTTTGTGCAAGATATATGACTTCCCTATGCAGTGTAGATTGTCTAAATGATTCTGCAATTGCCGTAGCTAATAGTGGTGGTGTGTAAAAATATATGACTATCAGTCTGAGTTGCATGTGGACAATTCCTCAGTATCTTCAAATCTTCAACAAACCGATTAAATTTGCACTTGCTCGGATCTTTATGCTTCTCTAGGACTTCATCTTTTGACAGCGGAATAAAACTTGTAGGATGATTACAGCAGGTTTAAATTAACTGAGTTCATTTCAGATTTTGTTGATGCACATGATGTTTTTAAATTCCCTTATGAACTTATAGATCACATATATGGCTTTGGTAGATACAGGTGTGAAAAGGAACCCAAGTCTGGAGATGAATCATTTCATGTCACAAACATGCAAAATAATGTTCTTCACTTTCTTGTGTTATTTTATGTGTGGATGAATTATGTAAATCTGCTATCATTTTCATTGCTTCAACATACATAACCAACTGATATGGTAACAAAATTCAGGGCTGAGGTACATATGAAACATGTTGTATTCACATGTCACAATACACATTTTACATCTACTTCCACTGACAGGTCTCCATCCTATCAGACTACTATAACACTTCTTATCAATGGACAGTATTACCACACTAGTTGAATGTTTTCAAATGTAGCAAGTGCCAGAATCACAGTCCATTGCTATCACTTTTTTATCCAGTAAACACTGGAGAGTTGAATACATTGTTTTATATATTCATTCTAGAGGGTACATACCTATAAAAGATGTAGGTCTCAAGACAAGGGATCAACTATTATCTACCTAGCCCATGTACTAGTCCCAGAAGACTGAAGGAGGAATTTCCAAACACTCTCTAGTTTGAAGCAATTTGGCTGGAGAAGTCAGGCCTAGGATTTGGTGCATACATGAAAAGGTATAACTACAAACAAAATCTGATTGTAATGCATTGAAATATCACACAGTTAATCTTTTGCGATATTGTATTCTCCATTACCTACAGTCAGAGACATAACCAAATCACTTTCGTTCAATAAATTTCCTCTGATCACAAACAACATTTCTATCTCCCTTGCTCATAAACTAAGACTATTATCTTTAGCACATTTGAATCACCTGCTGGCTGCTGAGATTGTCTTCACAAATTACACTGGTCAACATAAATTATGCTAGTTTGTTTGTTTGCAAATATCTTTTTAAATAAAACTACTCTTATACTAACTCCTGCAAAATTAAACTAATAAAAAATCAGAAGCATACCTCGAAGAAGGTTCTTCAGAGCTGAAATATTATCCACAACTTTGTCAGGATCTTCCAGTACTTCATTTTGGGCACGTAACTTCCAGTTATTGTCTAGAGATGCATAAGCAGAGCACATTTTCTTTTCCCTGAAAAGTAAAATGAGATAATACAGAACTACAGTCAAAATATATATAATGATAATTGGTGAAACACAGTAGGCCTCCTCAAGAAGGAGATATGAAGGTATGTGAAAACTGAAACTGAAAAGCTGATTCACAGATCTCCAGCATGCCCGAGATGAACTAAGACCACAACTTTATCATACATACTGTATGATAAGGTATCTGCATTACCATTTGGATTGTTGTGGTTGTTCCATGTATGCATACTTAACTGTATTAATTCATTACAAAGATGGATGGTTTGAGAATGAACACAAGTGCAAAACTAGTCACCATCAATAAATAAAGGAGACTTCCTAATGCAACTTATGATGGTGCATGACCCATTTATTTCAGAATATCTGGTGGTTTTATACTTTGAAACAAGTAATTTCACATATAGTCAATTTCAATTTGGAGGAATGCCTTACTTCAACCACATAGGCTCTATTAGATAGGCAAAATATAATAATAATTTATGTAGGGCTGATGTCTTGGATGAGAAAGAAAAATATCACCCTGATGGAGGACCTATGGCCCTTGAAGATGTCTCTGGAGATAGCCAAATATGTGTCATGCAGTTCCTTTTTGATGTGCACGCTCTGTCCCACAAATAAAAGTGTATAAGTGAATTTTTCTGTGTATCTCAGTTTCCCTCACTAACCTAGGAACTGTCACATATACAGGGTGGAGAAAAATTGTGTCATGAAATTTTTAACCCTGGATAGCTGATGCCAGTAGGAACCAAAATTACTAATGTTGTGTAAGTCGACAATGCACCATTTTTACACTATGTGCTCCGGTTAGCCGTGGGATTGCCTTGTTGCCATTTGTCGGTTGACAGGCAGGGCTGTGGTTGTCTGTTCACACATACATACATCCATCACCTCATCACTGCTCCAACGTGATATGCACACATGTCTTGCTGTTTGTCTCCACCTCACGTCAGAGGCATTCACACATAAGCTTCGCTTCGGAGCACACACTTCACCTGCGATTTAGTCATACAGTAATCATGGTGGCACAGTATTTGTTTTAATAACAATGAGATATTGTTTTTGTTTATGGACTAAGCAATGGTAATGGACACGAAACTCAATGGTTGTATGAGGAACAGTACCCAGCAAGACGCTACCCACACTCGCAAATATTTACAGCAATTCACCGCTGACTTGGTGAAACAGGCTTGTTAGTGGGATTTCATGGTGATGCTGGAAGACGTTAAACACAATGGGATGCTGCATTTGAAGAGACTGTTCTAGAGCACTTTGAGGAAGCACCTACAACAAGTACTTGAGCAGTTGGACATGATATGGGGGTCACTTATCAGTTAGTCTAGAGGTTTTGAGGGATGACAGCCAGCATCCACTTAGTTTCCAACCTGTCCAAGACCTAAATCCTGTGGTGGACTATGAACACAGGTTAGGGTTTTGCCAGTGGTTTCTGCAGCATGTTGCACAAGATCCAAACTTCCCCACTATTGTGTTGTTTACCAGTGACTGCACTTTCCATCAGGATGGCCTTTACAAGACTCGAAATGTTCTTTACTGGACAAGAGGAAATCCTCACATCACGTATGTCCATGGACACCAGGAATAATTTTCACTAAACATTTGGGCAGGCATTGTGGGTGACCATCTCATTGTGCCAGTCCATCTACCTCCTCAACTTACTGGGGCAAATTACCTTCACTTTTTGTGAGAAACTCTACCCGGCCTGCTGGAAGATGTTCTCCTGCACATATAGCTATGCATGTGGCTGCAGCATGATGGGGTGCCCACACAAAACAGTTGTGCTGTGCTTGGATATTTAAATGAACTCTTCAATGGCCGGGTAATTGGCAGAGCTGCTTGTAGGACATGGCCTGTGCGATTACCAGATCTCACGCCACTGGACTTTTTCTTGTCGGGATTCTTCAAGGTTCTAGTTCACCCACCCGGATGCGAACCACCTAGAAATGAAGAGGAATTAATGGATAGCATTCAACATGCCACCAATCACATCAGGCAATGTCAGGAATCTTTGAAAGAGTTTGGCAAAACACCGTTCGACATTACCAAGCTTGTGTCATGTCAGAGGGTTGCCAGTTCAAGCACCTGCTTTAAGTAAACAATGTCCTAGCTACGGAAAAGGCCCTTTCCAGGGCTGCCACAATTTGTAAAAGACTTTCGGTATGAAGTAACAGCTGTTGACGGGTTTTTTCCTGGTACGTCTTATCATGAAACTACAATGGATGTGTAGGGACCCCGGCAGATTCACCCCCAGAGTGGCACGCTACCACCGAGTGTGTGGGCTGCCTTGGATACATCGTGATCTCTGGCCGGCAAAGCATTGATGGTCGTGCATTGTCTAGAGCACCCGGCAACTGTGCTATCCTGTGGCCAATCAGGGCAAGTGGCGCAAAGATTCCATAGTTTAAAAATTGTGCATCGTCAGCCTACACAACACTAGTAAGTATGGTTCCTTCTGGCATCAGCTATCCATGGTTAAAATTTTGTGTCACGATTTTTCTTCACCCTCTATAGTTCTTACTGCAGTTACCATTGCCCTTTTGTTACCTTTAATATTCAAGTCCCCAACTGATTATTCAGTTTTCCACATTTCTTCCCACTTCTGATAAATGCCTGAATGATTGCTGTGAGTATACCTTGAATGACTTCATTTCCCACCTTCTGCAGCTGAACAAATATTCTATCTATATGATCATGCTATCAATGAGAGCCTAACCTTCTTTAATTGATTGCACTTTGGTGTCATTAACAGAAGAATAGATCCTCAATTTGCTTTCACCACTGATGGTGGATATCTTTTCTTAATGGTTCAAAGTTGTCTTCATTCGCCGTGTTAAAAAAAATTAGCCATAAAGAATGATACAGGATATGAGTAGTATGCATTACACCTAAATATGATGTTGAGGAACCAGCCATAATGTAACACAACAAGACACAGGGCTTAAAGAGGATAGAATGGTTGATATAATAATGTTCTTAGAATTTCCCAGAGAACTGAATGATTCGAGAACAAAAAAGTCCCTGGAATTACATCACCATCATACATACAAGGGTTGGAACTTTAATAGTGGCAACTCTTTATTCACAGCTCGTACAAAATAGATACATGTTTCAAAGTTTTACTGAACTTCAAAGTAGTCACCAGCATTGTGTATAACCTGTTTCCAGCAATGTGGAAGTTGTAGGATACTCTTAACAGTGCCAGTTGTGCTGACAGTTCAAGCGGCGCAGTCTACTGCCCGATGAATTTGTAGCAGTTCTGAAGTGAATGCCGTGAAGTGTTTCCTTCAGTTTAGAAATCAAGTTGAACTCACGAGAGCTTAAGTCAGGGGAGTGCAGTAGGTGGTATAGCACTTAGCATCCCATCAGTGAAACAAATCATTAACAGCTTGCACTCTATGTGCTTGAGCATTGTCCTGCAAAATGATGGTCAGGTCCTGGAGAAAATGTTATCACTTCTGTCTCTAAGCTGGTCATAGGTTGTGTTAAAAAAATGAACGTCACAGAGACAGAAGTGATGACACTTCCTGCAGCACCTGACCATCATTTTGCAGGACAATGCTCAAGCGCATAAAATGCAAGCTGTTACTGATTTGTTTGACTGATGGGGCTGCTAAGTGCTATACCACCTACTGTACTCCCCTGACTTAAGCCCTCATAAGTTCAACATGATTTCTAAATTGAGGGAAACACTTCATGGCATTCACTTCAGAACTGCTACAAATTTGTTGGGCAATAGACCACACAGCTCAAACTGTGAACACAACTGGCAGTGCTAAGAGTATCCTACAACTTCCACATTTCTGGCAGTGAGTTATACACAATGCTGGTGATTACTTTGAAGGTCAGTAAAGCTTTGAAACACATATCTATTTTGTACAAGCTGTAAATAAATAGTTGCCACTATTGAAGTTCCAACCCTCATATATTGCCAAGATCAGTTGAAGGTATAAGAGCTAGGAGAGTACTTGATCTGTTAGCCAAAATCTGTGAGAACCTTTAAAACTGATTATTGAACTCTTTTACTGCACCAGTAGCACATATTAACATTTTTAAAGAACAACATGGAAAAGATAGAAAGTGCCATAAAATATGTAAACAGAGTAATGTACTGAATATTGCCTAAGTGTGTGGGACCCACACTAAACTGGACTAACAGGGGATATTGAACCTATACAGGGAAGGGCAGCATGAAATCTCACAGGTTTGTTTGACCCATGGGAGAGTGTCACAGAAATACTGGGGAAACAGAAGTGGTAGAGCAGAGTCTATCCCGAGAATGCCTACTAACAATGTTTGAAGAACTGGTTTTAAATGAAAGCTCTAGGAATATGCTGTAACCCCCTAAATATCACTCACATAGGAACTGTGAGGTCCAAATTACAATAACTACAGCATTAAAATGATCATTCTTCCTGCATGTCATACATGAATGGAATGGGAAGAAACCTTAACAGCATGACATACCCTCTGTCATGCACTTTATGGTGGTTTGCAGAGTATGGATGTAAATGTAGATGTAGATGTTGTTGTTGTGGTCTTCAGTCCAGAGACTGGTTTGATACAGCTCTCCATGCTACTCTATCCTGTGCAAGCTTCTTCATCTCCCAGTACCTACTGCAACTTACATTGTAGACGTAGATATAGCTGCAGATTCATAATATTTTTAATTTCAAAAGAAGAGTGCACCACATAAAAAATGAATTTCATAATTTACAAATGGAATAAGAAAATATATTAAACTTCTACTGCAGGGCTGGCAAGAAGTAAAGGTCTGATAGCTCTACCGAGATACAACACTCTCCCCCATAATTGAAAGTTTCATCAGACATTCATATTACAGAGCCCAACCTTTCTACACTCAGGCATCCCTGGTGATGTTAAGGATGCTATGCTGTTCCACAACTATCTCTGTCTAATCAGACAAGTTATGTATTTTATAGTGACAGTGACACCCATTCAGTGCCTTAGTAGATTATAGTGTTGCACTTCATCCAGTCTGTTCCATATAGCACAGCTTCTGTTCACGTAATAATTAAATAACAGTTCTCAGTAATGACTCACATCCTGTTCCTAGAAAAATGGTGATCTGTTCATGATGGCCCCATCAGAGCTAGTTTGAGTGCAGCTTACATTCAAATTGCTGAGAATGTATTATATGTGCAAGTTGCTTTGAAAGTACATCAGCCAAAAAGAGCCTTAGATGTTTAGGTAAGTTTAAAGTGAAAAGGATGGAAATGAGTTTTCACAGTTCTCTTTGTTGTCAAATATCTTGTCTCCACACCCTCTTAACACTATGAAGAGTTTTCCAAATCTAAGATGCTAGCTGCTAATTTAATTTTATTGGTGACAGAACAAATCATAAACTATGACACTTGTATACCAGGAAATTCTTGTGCTCATTATCTCTTTGTGTCTAAGGTGGCTTGGGTGAAATTATTTGCTCATTATGTGGATTCTTAAATTACATTTAATATTACATATCTATTTTAGCATCATTCATCAGCTGTAAATTATTTTTTCTTCTTCAAGAAAAACAATCACTTTTCTCTTTTCTGTCACTATTTAAGGCTGTGAGAACCTGTTTTTCTTTTCTTTTTTTTTTAGATAAAGAGATGTTCCCAACTTTATGCCATAACACTCAGTTCTCCTGAGACTCTGTTTATGTATGATTCTGCTCATAAATTATGCATTTCACATATTTCTCTGATACTGTGGACTACATTTTAATCATAGCTGAGTAAATTATCCATGTGTTTAGTTATTTCAGTCTCCTAGTGTCAAATGTCAGTGCCTTGGCATAAGTTAATATCACTGACTAAGTACATTGACGTGGAAAACTTAAGGATGAAAGTCACTTTTCCATGACATGCCAATGCCAAGTAACATAGCTTGATGAAATTTGGATTATACATAGAAATAATTGCTACAGCATGGCACAGAGGGTAACTAAAAGAAATATGGAATGAGACAAACAGAAATGACACTTTTATTCAAAAACAATAATTACACTGAAGTCAATACAGTTTATGGTGATCCCCTTGACATTGAAAAAGGTGGGATACGGTTCTTAATAGGATGTGTAATCACTAACGATGGCAGATCATGTTCTGCAATATGCTCCCAATCTGGCAAAAATATTGGTAGGGAGTTCTCAACATAGGGCTTCTCATTCCTCCATCATCATCATTGTCAGCAGCTAGGTGGTCACTGGTGCATGTGGATGTGCTGCAATACCCAATGAATCCCATATCGTCGTGTGAGGATTAGAGGAACGTAACTCCATTTTAGCTACTTTACAGGAGGTTAAAAAACGATATTTTAAGAAGTACATTTCGTTTTTCAGTGGCTAATACAAACTTTATTGAAAATTTCTACACTACACATAAATACACTTAAAAATCTGTCAGATTATAATATATTTATAAAAATGGTTCTTACTGGACTACCACTATTAATTTTTAATATGGTGCTAAGGAGATATGACTTTATGATCCTAAGTGAATAAATCTACAAAGAGGTTTTACGCTTTGGAGATATGCACTTGGTTTGCCAAAATATAACTTACAGAGGTAATTTTCTCATTAAAAACAGATAGGCTACAGTAAAAGTAAAAACATATGAGCGGAATTTGTACCTACATCACCAATGAATGTTCACTTTCTAGCTAACTTCATCACAACTGTTGCTACCACAGTATGAATCTCCAGCTATTTATTCTTGAAGATTCTTGTAAAATGCGTGGTACTGTTCCCTGATAATGCCACTGCAACATAGATCCAGGAGGTCTTTTACCTTCTCTTCCTGAAGTTTCAGCGCTCCATGGTATTTTGGTTCCAACTGGAAGATTGTATTGGAATTTCAGGATTTTCTGGAAACTGGCAAACTTCTGAATTGTTGATTATGGAAATGCTTGAAAAAGATGTAATTAACATCACTTTTGCGATATTGAAGTTGCGTCACTTTAAGCCATTGTACTTGATTTCCTTCACTGTCAATTTTAGTATTCTTAAACTTTTCCTTCTGCATAGCACCAAAATCCAAAAAGTCCTTCTGGTCCATTTCAATGACTTCCTACAGTCTTTGTTTTATAGCAGTTTGAACAACAGTATACCATCCCGAAGGGTCATAAATATTAACATTTTTTGCAGCCCTCTCTATACGGGCATGGACTGAATCACACTCCATTAAAGACTGGCCAGGCTCAAAGAAGCACTGCTGTATCACCGGGATGTTCAATGTTTGGACAGCATGAAGGAACATGGTACTCATGTTGACATTTCGGTTCTGTCCACCACAAGTGTCGGAGAACAAAACAACTGGACGGCCATCTGCAATCTTCTGGAGTTCTTGAGATACACATGGTGCTACTTCAATTGAGCCATGTTTAGCCACATCTTCATGCCACATGTAATTTCTAGCTTTCCCGGTAAAAGTATTGTATACTGTGAGGTTGTATACTGCCAGTCTTCTTTTGTAAAAAACGGCTTTAGCTGCTATGTGTGGACAGTATCTCACAGCTTCTAGGTCAAACTCCAATAAATGACATTCTCCTGCTTTGGCCCACTCCTTCAATTCATTTTTTAGTATCCTAGAAGCCTCCTTTCTCTTTAGGTGTTCTGAGTGCTGGTCTTTCTCTGCCTCTTGATTTTCTTCAGAGAGATTTTGAAAGCGATAGCAGTGGTCACATACATCTTTTCTTGGTACATGAAAGCCTAAGCTTAACTCTGTATTGAATATTTCTCTGTAATGCCAATATTTTTCAGCAGTAACCTGTTCCTCTTCGCAACGTTTCTTATATAGTTTGTGCATTATTTATATATTCAAATCTCCTGGTAAGAACTGTCGCACAGTGCCCTGTCAGCAGTAAAGCAGTGGAATAGTAGGAAATGATTTTATATGGTTCCTTATTCTCTCCTTTGCCTCATCGGATCTCCTTATACCTGGACGATGATGACCCCTCTCGTCAGCAGACAGAATAATGTTGCTGCTGTCCCTTTTCTTCTGTATATATTGCACAAATGCTTCTGATATATTAAAAATGCTAAGGAAAAAACCTAGACACACTTGAACTTCACTATGATTTTTCAGGAGAACATACTTCTTTGTGACATTTCTTCGAGACTGCGCACCTGCAGAATGTGACCTTGCTTTAGGTACCACCTTAATAAGTGGAGCTAAATACTATCGCTGCTTTTCTAAATCTTTCATCATCCAGAATCCTCGGAACATCTGTCTCCCTTCAGTCTCACTGATATTCTCGCTACACTTTCTCGGGCATTTGGAACAATCCTTGTACTTAAATGTTCTGGCTGGTACTTCTTTATTAGCAGTTGATTTGTATGCCTTTCCTGACTGCCTATTCATTTTTCTTATGTTCTTTTTCCACTTGTCAGTGTTCTTACTTCTTTTTCTTGTTTTCTTTTCCTTACCAACTTCATTTCCTCTGTCAGATTGCCCATGTTCTTGATCATTAGACTCAACGGTCACTGGATTAACTTCTTCATGTTGCATATTCATTAACATCACAAAACCTTTGCCCACACAAATTGAAGAATCAGGACTGAATAGTTGATTTGTCAGTGAACGTGGATTTCCGTATTGTATCTCCTTTGTGACATTGCCAGGAAAGGAGAAAATTATCTTACTGATGTTAGTGCCTTATCTAGCATAATATACCACATTAATCAACTATGAATCTTACAGTCCCATTGTATTTTAAAAATTATGACGTGCGATAATTACGACAAAATGTACCACTTCACCCAAAGACAATAAATGTGGCCCTAGCTCTGTTGAAATGCACATGTGTTATTATTTTAGTAACATCGCAGTTAGGAGAAGAAATAAATCAGAATGTAATTAAGGACTGCTCAGAAAATGCGTACACGCAACCATATTCCAACGATAGTCCCAGTATTAGTATTTGAAATGTTAAACAAGACCCACGGATTATCATTTTGCTTACCGAGGTTTTCTAAAGACAGTTGCAGTTTCTGTTGAACTGCAGCTCTCATTTTCTTTGGCGTTGGAGATGGTGATTGTGATGATGATGATGATGATGAATCCATGATGTTTTTGGGTATGTAATCATCTGATGAACCCGAATTAAGCGCTTTGAAATCATTACAATCTTCTTCAGTTAACTCTTGTAGTCGTTTCACTTCGGAACAGTTTTGTATTGCACATGAGGTTTCACCATTCTTTTCTTCTGCTTCTGTAATTTCTACAATACGTTATACAAACAATGAATGGAAATCAAGTCAATCAAACTAACGATCTGTATCTCCGTGGATGATTATCTCATAGATAAAATTAATAGTAATTCATCTTACCTTCATCGGATGTAGAATTACTTTCACTGCGGTAATTTTGCATCGCTAGCTCAACCATTCTCCTTCCTTGTAAAGTCATTTTTTATCTAACAGAGAGCACACACTAACAACAACCTCTTCACAGTGAATACCACATGAAACTAAACAAAATTTGACGTGACAATGCTTACAAAGGGCACTCATTGTTTAGCGTTTCTCCGCTTACTGATTCTTGCAAGAGAAATACAACGGCTTGAAACCTCGTACGTAAAGTGTTTTGAGAACTGGTAAACAGACGAATGATTCAGCAGGAAGGCGTAATGCAAAGTTTCTACTTGGCGTCGCAAGCTTTGTTATTATCTGCTAGACAACATATAATACTCTTTCAGCACACAGGAAAATAGTGCACAAATGCAGCAAAATTGTATTATACAAAACAAGCAGATAATGGTATCTGCTGAATAAAAACATATTTCCAAATTTACCTCATGAAGTAAGCAGTCAGAAGAATGTAAGTCCCATACGTTTTGCTGATCCAAAAATAGAGATGCACTGACTCGAGACAGAAGAACGTAAGAGCCAATATGTTTATCTGTCTCTAAATTAAGCTCACAACTTGGAGTTACGCAGCAGCTTATTCTCACAATGAGAAGAGATAGAGATACGCCGTTTTGATACAATAAGGACCTGATTACCGTGAGGAAATACGTTAAAAAAACTGAAAATCGCATTTTTGGAGATACGTTCCTCTGACTCTCACACGATGATATGTGCTCAGTGAAATTCAAGTTTGAGGAAGCAGGAGGACAGTCCACAAGAGTTCCTCCAGCTGTGCAGTTTGATGTGGTCACTTATTGTGATCCATAAAAGTGAGGTCACACCTGAATGCATCCCTAAAAAGTTGAACGTGAGGAAGGCGTAAAGTTTCACAATAACACTGACTGGTGAGTACAATGTGTTCAAAGATTTGGTGGTCAGTACATCCATGATGCCTCCCAAACCATAACATCAGGACCAGGAGAATGACTATGTTTGACGAAGTTACTGGATGCATTAAGAACCCTCACATGGAAAGAGGTGGGAACACGTAATGCACCCAGGAAAATTGTTGATCATGATTGTTTTGGTTGTCCAGATGCCAAGGTGTGGGGAGGCATAATGATCTTTGAACATGGTGCAATCAGTGGGAAATGTTATTGTGACACTTTACTCCTTCCCTTATGCATCTTTTCATGGTGGCATTCGGTCATGACTTCATTCATCTGGGCACAACACCTGCCCATATCAAACAGCACAGGTGGTGGATTTCTCAGACTGAGAGGATATATGACAAATGGATAAGCTTGCCCATTCCCTTAATTTAAATCCAACTGAGTACAGGTGGGATGCACTAGGGAGGAGTGCTGCAGGACGCCCATATGCGCCTTCAACATCCAGCAGCTTTCAACCATGCTGGTGGAGGAATGGAATGGAATGGTCAGCATGGAAGCACAAAGGAGAGCATGCAGTGTTGTCTGTGGTTATCACACATCCTGATAAAAACCATGCTCAGCCATTCATAATGTTCAGAGCACCACCATAAATTACGGTGACTTCATTGAAATTATTGTCTCTGAAAAACAGTGTGATTTCTGTTCATCTCATTGCATACTTCTTTCAGTGACATTATGTAGCAGTTCTTTCTGTGTATGACCCAAGTTTCATCAAGATCAAGTTATGTTACTTGGCAATGTGAAAGTTACTTTCTTCCATAAGTTTTACACACCTATGTACTTCACTCTCTACTTCACTACTGTCTCCATAATTGCAGTCACACCCTATGCAAGGAAAAATACAAGCTCAGTTATGCAGTTTCATTCATTGACAGAAAAACAGACTTTATTCCTATTTCCGTAGCACAGATTTGCAGTTAACTAAGATTTAATGCTGTTTCTATAGCAGCCTTCCATGTATTCTTCATACAATCATCTGTGTGCACTCACTAAAAGTGTAGCTGTAAGCATTCAAAGTCATCTCATCAGTAACCCCAATATCAACATAGCTACAGAAGCACTCATGCTACATAAAAACCTGTAGTGTGACTAAATGCAATGTGTAACTGAATGATGGATATTTCATAAGAAATGTACGTCGTCAGTACATGTTATTAACATTAACTCCAGTTTGGAAAAAACAGTAGGTGTATTTTGACTGTGAATTTTCCTACATGTCATTAATTTGTTTACAGATTCATTAAAATGTTGGTGGTATAAATTCCTCAGAGCATTTTTAACAAGCCAATAACATAGAGGATACATTGGAACAACTACAGACTTGTATCTGTATTATTATATTGTGGCACACTCAGAAAACTTTCAAATTTCCATTTTTAAATAAGAGACACTGCAGATTATATTCCTGTAGGCACTATGTTTTGCAGGATCCCTCATATTTCAGCTACTGTAGTTGTTCATCAATTGCTGTGAACAAAATAATTTTGAAAACATCTCTTAAGAAGTTTTTAAATATTGAAGATGGAAGTACATAAATAGAGGAACAGTATAAATATCAGAACATAGAGCCCTTCAGTTTCACTGCATCAGTATCCAGTGAGAGGGCTGCCTAGTGTGTCATTTGTTCAGTTTCCATCCACGCAGGTTGATCAATATGGTGTCAGTTGCCTGTTTTGTGTTTTTCATGTAACGTCTGCTTGCTTTTCGTCAGTAAGTCTCCATTATTTTATGCATGTTTTCCGAAGACTTTTTCCATGGAAACCATATATTTGACTGTTTTTTCTTTTATGGTGTATCTTTCACAAGTTGTTCACAATCAAACAATGTAAAAGTTGACCTCTTTCTGATATGGCCACCAGGAGGTCATATCAACTGGCTATTTCAAGTGAGGTCTGCCTGCTGGATCAGGAGCTGAAATGACTCAGAAAGGGAGCACGACAGCTAACACTTTGGCTTCTTTTTTGCAACATTATGCCAGATTTAAATCCAACTGAACATGCCTTCTGATTTTTTATGGAGCCAGAGCACACCTGGATTATAAAATCTGTGATGAATTGAAAAGTGTGACAAAATCTCCTATTGCTTGCCATCCAACACACTGAATGAATTGCAACCACAGGACAAAAGTTGCTTCAGAACCACTGAAACTTTTTGAGACCAAGAGGTTCTGAGACTTTTTGATATCATTTGGTTGAACTTCATTGATGTGTTCATGCCAGAATGGGGGTGGATCAGAGACACAATCCAATATGACAAGGGCTTCAGAGCTACAAGTATTTACCCTTTCAATCCAAATGAGATCCCTGAAGAGGTGTTTGCTCCTAGTTCTGTCAGTGAACATCCACCTCCTGAACTGAACAACCAACACAGCACAGGGGTCGGCCACTGTGGCCGGGCGATTCTAGGCGTTTCAGCCTGGAACCGTTCTGCTGCTATGGTCGTAGGTTAGAATACTGCCTCAGGCATGGATGTGTATGATGTCCTTGGTTAGTTAGGTTTAAGTAGTTCTAAGTCTAGGGGACTGATGGCCTCAGATGTTAAGTCCCATAGTTCTTAGAGCCATTTGAACCATTTGAGCACAGGATTGCCTGACAACAACCATCTGAGTACCAGCAGTGATCCAGTTACTTCTTGCAGCTCATTGGACCAAACCACTAGTGCTCTGGCATGAGTTGTTTTCACTCCACCAGAAAAAAAACTAAACGTGCTAAGCGTCCTTGAACGGCGATTATTTATTATTATCGTCTGTCCAGTTGATCTTCTTAACGTTGAGGCTCTGTGTTGACTCTCCTTCAGGCATTACATCATGCAGCAGCACATCATCTTCAAATGTTGACACACTGCTGCAAACGGCATAAAGGAAGAGAAAAATAACGAGGTCATGAGGTCAGCCATGAATTCGTGTGGGTTCATGATGAAAAAAAAGTCTTCTTCCAGCCAAGAGAAGCTTACCCATCTAAACCGAAAATGGGCTCAACCACGAAACGGTCGCTGACCAACAAGCCCAAGAACAAACAGCAGCAACCCAGCAAGAACGAGATTCAGAAATCTACAGAAACTGGAAGTTGGTGCTGCAGTCTTTGTCAGGAGAACACAGTTATGAGCATGCGACTCTACAGTCTGCAGGAATTTACATCATGAAGAGTGTGTTGGACTCCTGCTCCTGACAAAGATATTTTTATTTGTCCCAATCGCAAAGAGTCGCTTGTTATTTGGTCTCATTTTTGTCGTGTATTCTTGAATAATTTCAGGCGTTTGGTTTATGAAATATATGGTAGTGTCGAGAATGTAAACAACTTAATTTTTAGTCGAATACCCTGTTCTGAATCCACTTTTGAATAAAGAAAATGATTATTAAGTATGAAGTTTACTCATTTTACATCAAAATCTTTTAATTTTAGCAAAACTGCGCTATGAAACCGACAAAAGCACATGCTCCTGATATACGTTATTGCACTGCCTGTGTTATTCTGATTATAACGCAAAGTTCCTTTGGACATGCATGCATAGTTAACGACATATGGAAGCTTGGGTCTGGCCGTGAAACGCGCACGGATCGCCAAATGGTAAGGCGACCACTCGCGGTAACTGGGAAATCCGGGTTAGTGTCCGGTCCGACACAAATTTCCGTGGTCGTCAGTCCATTCTACAGCTGATGGTTGCCCTTAGTCCCAGTTATGAATACATTTAATGTGCTCCTGATATGGCCACCAGGTAGACTTTTGGATTTTCCGTTTTTGCACCAGTAAAACTGCTTTCATGAGGAACGAAAAATTTATTTTATGAAAGTCCATTAGCCTGAAAATTATTCAGAATGGAAATGTTGTGACTTTTTTTTCAAAATAGAGGCTAAATTGATTGTCAAACCTAGCATGTCCATGTTAGGGGCAATCACCCTAGTTTCTGATCAAACCAGTTGAGATAGTAACGTTAAAAAAGAAAGACCGTAAAAATAGTATTATGAAAACTTCATTTTCCAAATATACAATAAAAAAACAATTCGACACTACAAGTGGCCAAACTTCCTGCGTTTTGCGTACTGCTATGTCACAAGAAAGTAATCATTGCAGCACTGAAATGACGGCAATCACTTCCGAAAACTCCTATTCTTAAAATAAGCACTTAAGTCTTCTAGATCTCTTTTGTGCAAAACTTCTGTTATTTATTAATTACCAACGCAGTATAAGTTTTAGATCCTTCTGCCCAAAGTTACAAGTTTTCTGGACAGGGAAGGCAGGCACATCTCGTTAACAACAAGAGTAATACAGATGGAGGGAGCAACAGGTCGTCTGAGAGAAGGAAAAAGAACTGACCTCAGTCTCTTAAAAGATGCCAATCCGACATTCACCAGAAGCGTTTGAGGCCACTTTTAATCACGGGAAACCAAAATCAGAATGTTCGCACTGAAGTTTGAATGTCCGCTCCTCTTCATACGGAGTCCAGTGTCCACAAACCACACGCTATCTCGCTAAGTTTTTTTTAAAAGCGAGTCTACAGCTCGCAACGGCAACAACATTATCCACCATGGGAAACGTTAGTCAGCAGTGCATGATGTCACATAAGCAATGGAACAGAAATTTATGTTGCAGTAATCTGTTAAAGTTACTGACATCTAATCCTTTTGCTCTAACTCCGAAAATCTTAATAGCATCTTCACAATAGCCAACAGCACAGAAAGATAAACGCCCTTTTTGGAAACAGAGGTAGATACACAGCAATTATTATACGCCATCTTGCATCAAACATTTCTCCTTATGGTAGACATATAACTAAAGGGTACTCAACCAGCAAGAAAGAAGATTATCATTCTGCAAGTTGCCCATATACAATGACATTATAAACGTTCCTCGGCGCGACAAGTCTTTCTCTTTATATAGCAGAAGATGCGTATTTCAACAATGGTGTAGTGTTCTACCTCCATTCACAGATGCAGAGTGATAAATATGACGAGTTGTATATCTCCTGTACTGGAATTAGTTCTACATTCACTTCCTGAATGTACTTGTAATCGGTCATATTCTGTAACAGACCTGGAAGAGCTGTTAAGTTGCACATGATGGAGAGATGTCAGACCATCAAGCTACAGTGGTACACAACAGTATATCTCATAGTACATTGAAACACTACATCAGGAAATTCAGAACAGCAGAAGATGCATCAAAATTGAACTTTCGCCCAGAAAACGAACGTCTATGGCGTACATTTTTCCAGGGATGAAGAGTTTCTGCCAATAGACTTATTTAAGCACTACTAATATTCATTATGATTTGACAAAATTATCAGCAAAGCATCTTGCCTATTAGTTTGCGATGACAAACAGAAAAAAATCAAGAGAATACTGCCTTATTGATGTTCTTAAGCGTCATTATCTAACTTTATGATCAGCAAAGCAAACATACTTGAACAGGTCTTTCAGTTCCACGAAAACCAATTTTATTGGGTTCTATGATGAACTACGAAATGTAAAGACAAAATTTAAATCTGGTCCACAATGTATTTACAGTCTCGATGAGAGAGCAGTGACAACAGTTCACAGGCCATGAATTATTGACTCAAGTGGGGAACATAGAAGTAGGTCAAATGACCAAGATTGAACGATGTGTTTCTGTGATTTTAACAGCAAATTGTTGTAGTTGTCGTAGGGAAAATAGTTCCAATTTTCTTTACTTTCCTATGAAAAGTTTCTGACACCATACACTCAAAGGCGCCCCTGGAAACCAGTCCAAGTGGATAATAAAGAAACTGTTCGCATTTATATTAAAACATTTTGTAAGGCACGAATGTCTCACAAAGGATGAACCAAAAATAATAATTCTGGACAACAAAGAATCATAATACAGTATTAATTCCTTGATCTGTTCTAAAGATAGTCGTTAACCTTAGTATTAATCGCGCAAACAAAGTTGACACTAGGGTAATTGACTTATGGGAGGTGGTTGATTCGATACAAATCGAATGCATTCGACCGTCATTGACAGCCTTCCCTCGCTGCCAACAATATTTAATGTAGGTGGTCTTGTACCAACCTACCTGAGCTCGCTAGCGGAAAGCATTACAGTGTTAGTCGTCGTTTGTTTGTTTACGGTAGCGACGTGAGAGAATTAGCGATAGCATCAGTGTTATTCGCATTCCTTCAGTGATTATGGTTGAAGAAGTGTTAACATTTTGACATATCGTGCTTTACATATCCACTGCTACAATTTGCGTAATGAAGTAGCTACGAAATCTCTGTACGAAGGTATTTAGGCAGATGTGATAAATGGAATAGACGTTCAATAGTGATTTTTTACTTATATTATACACAAAATACAATATGAAAATGAAACAAAGGAGAAGAAACAATGTGAACTCTGTGTAAAGTGTTTTCAAGTTCTTAAACCCCACTAACATCGTCTGCTCTATCTGAACTGGATTCTGAAGATTCACTGGAGTCACCTGTGTCAACAATACCCACCTAATCCTTCACCTACACATCCACTCAGCCAATCAACACACCCATCAACTCCTATCCTTAATAAAAGTCCTCAATCTTTCCTCTCCCACATCCACACCAGTTGTTCAGAGCATCCTCCTACAGGCCAACCGCAAATTAGAACAGCATGCCACCCTCCACCTTAAAAAACTATCCAATCTCCTGGTTTCCCACCTCCGGAAATGCAACTCACTCACCCTTCACAACCTTTCCAGCAAACCTCAACCTCCTCTCATTGCACACAAACCCAGTCTCTCCCATCTACTCAATCTCCCACTTCCAGCTCCACTCCCTCCAAAACCTCAAAATTCCAATCAACACAATCTGGAACCACAACACCCCAATTCAGTAGTTAACCTTTCCTCCAAACCTCTCTCCCAATCCGAAACCTCTGTCCTATCCAAAGGCCTCACCTTCAGCCCCACTCCCAGATTTAACCAAACAGCCCTCGTCAAAGATTTACTGTCCTACACCCGTACTCTCTGCTGGAAATATCACTTTGCCACGAAGAAAAATGATCCTAATCCTACTCCTAATGATCCAACTCCCCAAGACACTATCCAAATAGAACCATGCCTGGAACAGTTCCATCCTCCGTCACAGCGGGACCCACCTCCTCTTCCTCAAAATCACCCTCTCCTAACCTTTCAGGAATTTCTGACTTCCAGCCTTGCCTCTCAATCCTTCTTAAAAAACCTTAATCCTACTCCCAACATCACCACTGCTGAAGCCCCGGCTATCCGTGATCTGAAGGCTGACCAATCCATCGTCATTCTTCCGGCGGACAAGGGTTCCACGACTGTGGTACTTGATCGTCGGGAGTATGTGGCTGAGGGACTGCGTCAGCTTTCAGACAACACTACTTACAAAGTTTGCCAAGGTAATCCCATTCCTGATCTCCAGGTGGAGCTTCAAGGAATCCTCAGAACCTTAGGCCCCCTACAAAACCTTTCACCTGACTCCATCAACCTCCTGACCCCACCAACACCCTGTACCCCTACCTTCTACCTTCTCCCCAAAATTCACAAACCCAATCATCCCGGCCGTCCCATTGTAGCTGGTTACCAAGCCCCCACAGAACGCATCTCTGCCTACGTAGATCAACACCTTCAACCCATTACATGCAGTCTCCCATCCTTCATCAAAGACACCAACCACTTTCTCGAACGCCTGGAATCCCTACCCAGTCTGTTACCCCCAGAAACCATCCTTGTAACCATTGATGCCACTTCCTTATACACAAATATTCCGCATGTCCAGGGCCTCGCTGCGATGGAGCACTTCTTTTCACGCCGATCACCTGCTGCCCTACCTAAAACCTCTTTCCTCATTACCTTAGCCAGTTTCATCCTGACCCACAACTTCTTCACTTTTGAAGGCCAGACATACCAACAATTAAAGGGAACAGCCATGGGTACCAGGATGGCCCCCTCGTACGCCAACCTATTCATGGGTCGCTTAGAGGAAGCCTTCTTGGTTACCCAGGCCTGCCAACCCAAAGTTTGGTACAGATTTATTGATGACATTTTCATGATCTGAACTCACAGTGAAGAAGAACTCCAGAATTTCCTCTCCAACCTCAACTCCTTTGGTTCCATCAGATTCACCTGGTCCTACTCTAAATCCCATGCCACTTTCCTTGACGTTGACCTCCACCTGTCCAATGGCCAGCTTCACACGTCCGTCCACATCAAACCCACCAACAAGCAACAGTACCTCCATTATGACAGCTGCCACCCATTCCACATCAAACGGTCCCTTCCCTACAGCCTAGGTCTTCGTGGCAAACGAATCTGCTCCAGTCCGGAATCCTTGAACCATTACACCAACAACCTGAAAACAGCTTTTGCATCCCGTAACTACCCTCCCGACCTGGTACTGAAGCAAATAACCAGAGCCACTTCCTCATCTCCTCAAACCCGGAACCTTCCACAGAAGAACCCCAAAAGTGCCCCACTTGTGACAGGATACTTTCCGGGACTGGATCAGATTCTGAATGTGGCTCTCCAGCAGGGATACGACTTCCTCAAATCCTGCCCTGAAATGAGATCCATCCTTCATGAAATCCTCCCCACTCCACCAAGAGTGTCTTTCTGCCGTCCACCTAACCTTCGTAACCTCTTAGTTCATCCCTATGAAATCCCCAAACCACCTTCCCTACCCTCTGGCTCCTACCCCTGTAACTGCCCCCAGTGTAAAACCTGTCCCATGCACCCTCCCACCACCACCTATTCCAGTCCTGTAACCCGGAAGGTGTACACGATCAAAGGCAGAGCCACGTGTGAAAGCACCCACGTGATTTACCAACTGACCTGCCTACACTGTGAAGCGTTCTATGTGGGAATGACCAGCAACAAATTGACCATTCGCATGAATGGACACAGGCAGACAGTGTTTGTTGGTAATGAGAATCACCCTGTGGCTAAACATGCCTTGGTGCACGGCCAGCACATCTTGGCACAGTGTTACACCGTCCGGGTTATCTGGATACTTCCCACTAACACCAACCTGTCAGAACTCCGGAGATGGGAACTTGCACTTCAGCATATCCTCTCTTCTCGCTATCCGCCAGGCCTCAATCTCCGCTAATTTCTAATTTCAATTTGCCGCCGCTCATACCTCACCTGTCTTTCAACATCATCTTTGCCTCTGTACTTCCGTCCCGACTGACATCTCTGCCCAAACTCTTTGCCTTTACAAATGTCTGCTTGTGTCTGTGTATATGCGGATGGATATGTGTGTGTGTGCGAGTGTATACCTGTCCTTTTTTCCCCCTAAGGTAAGTCTTTCCGCTCCCGGGATTGGAATGACTCCTTACCCTCTTCCTTAAAACCCAAATCCTTTTGTCTTTCCCTCTCCTTCCCTCTTTCCTGACGGAGGCAACCGTTGGTTGCGAAAGCTAGAATTTTGTGTGTATGTTTGTGTTTGTTTGTGTGTCTATCGACCTGCCAGCGCTTTTGTTTGGTAAGTCCCATCATCTTTCTTTTTAGATATATTTTTCCCACGTGGAATGTTTCCCTCTATTATATTCATATCATTAATTTCAACCCAACAATCACGTTTGTTATTGTTATTGTTATTGTCACTGTTACATTTCGTAGTCTTTTCTGTCGTCTTATTTCCTCCTTTTGTTTTTGCCAGCAGGTTCACTTTCTATTCACCTTCTCCTTTTTTACCGTAATCCAGTAAACAATGTTATCCCGCCGATATATACTCAATAATACGTAATAATACGTAACCCACTTCCAAACCATAACCAAAAAATTTTTTTCCGCTTTCAACACTACCGCTGCTATAAAATCCACCGTTTCCAGTTCACAAACAGTTCCTTTCAGCTATTAAACAACCTTTTCGGCTAGTTTTAATAACTTTTGCTTTATTTCCATTTCCGTTTTTCTCACATCACCGATCATTTTTAGCCGCTTCCCACATGTTTTAACGTCATTATTTCTTCATCAGACAATTGTTAGCTTCATTTCCATAATCTGCCACCACCAAACCACTCCTTTTAATACATCCTCACGTAGTTTTTTCGAAATTTTCCCGTATTTCTCCACCCTTTACGTGTTTTGGCGGAAACACAACCACCTAACCTTTATGCACATCATTATCTACCTACACAAGATCAAGACAGGATCAACATAGCCCAGTTCTAACCAACCCTTTTTCGCCTTTTTTCACACCAGATCTCCATTTGCTTTCTAGTTTTACCTTTATCTCTCCCCATATATTTTTATATTTATATTCATTTTCATTTCAGCCTTGTGCTCCACTTTCCACCTTCTAGTACCATGTCACCCTCACAACACCTCCACAACGACCCCATTAAGTTTTATTTACATTCCCTCCGCAAACATGCCTTCGCCCTAGCCAGATTACACTCCCATATTTTATTTTCTCTGGCTTGTCTGACATTTGGCATCACCCCCAAAGGCCTCACACTTAAAGTTCCCATCTCTGGCTGCAACCCTTCTTTCCATCAGTCCCTATACCAGTTCCACACCGAACAATCCATTGCCCTCACCCACCCAATCCTTCACCTACACATCCACTTAGCCAATCAACACACACCCATCAACTCCTATCCTTAATAAAAGTCCTCAATCTTTCCTCTCCCACATCCACACCAGTTGTTCAGAGCATCCTCCTACAGGCCAACCGCAAATTAGAACAGCATGCCACCCTCCACCTTAAAAAACTATCCAATCTCCTGGTTTCCCACCTCCGGAAAGGCAACTCACTCACCCTTCACAACCTTTCCAGCAAACCTCAACCTCCTCTCATTGCACACAAACCCAGTCTCTCCCATCTACTCAATCTCCCACTTCCAGCTCCACTCCCTCCAAAACCTCAAAATTCCAATCAACACAATCTGGAACCACAACACCCCAATTCAGTAGTTAACCTTTCCTCCAAACCTCTCTCCCAATCCGAAACCTCTGTCCTATCCAAAGGCCTCACCTTCAGCCCCACTCCCAGATTTTACCAAACAGCCCTCGTCAACCACGAAGAAAAATGATTCTAATCCTACTCCTAAAGATCCAACTCCCCAAGACACTATCCAAATTGAACCATGCCTGGAACAGTTCCATCCTCCGTCACAGCGGGACCAACCTCCTCTTCCTCAAAATCACCCTCTCCTAACCTTCCAGGAATTTCTGACTTCCAGCCTTGCCTCTCAATCCTTCTTAAAAAACCTTAATCCTACTCCCAACATCACCACTGCTGAAGCCCAGGCTATCCGTGATCTGAAGGCTGACCAATCCATCGTCATTCTTCCGGCGGACAAGGGTTCCACGACTGTGGTACTTGATCGTCGGGAGTATGTGGCTGAGGGACTGTGTCAGCTTTCAGACAACACTACTTACAAAGTTTGCCAAGGTAATCCCATTCCTGATGTCCAGGCAGAGCTTCAAGGAATCCTCAGAACCTTAGGCCCCCTACAAAACCTTTCACCTGACTCCATCAACCTCCTGACCCCACCAACACCCTGTACCCCTACCTTCTACCTTCTCCCCAAAATTCACAAACCCAATCATCCCGGCCGTCCCATTGTAGCTGGTTACCAAGCCCCCACAGAATGCATCTCTGCCTACGTAGATCAACACCTTCAACCCATTACATGCAGTCTCCCATCCTTCATCAAAGACACCAACCACTTTCTCGAACGCTTGGAATCCCTACCCAGTCTGTTATCCCCAGAAACCATCCTTGTAACCATTGATGCCACTTCCTTATACACAAATATTCTGCATGTCCAGGGCCTCGCTGCGATGGAGCACTTCTTTTCACGCCGATCACCTGCTGCCCTACCTAAAACCTCTTTCCTCATTACCTTAGCCAGTTTCATCCTGACCCACAACTTCTTCACTTTTGAAGGCCAGACATACCAACAATTAAAGGGAACAGCCATGGGTACCAGGATGGCCCCCTCGTACGCCAACCTATTCATGGGTCGCTTAGAGGAAGCCTTCTTGGTTACCCAGGCCTGCCAATCCAAAGTTTGGTACAGATTTATTGATGACATTTTCATGATCTGGACTCACAGTGGAGAAGAACTCCAGAATTTCCTCTCCAACCTTAACTCCTTTGGTTCCATCAGATTCACCTGGTCCTACTCTAAATCCCATGCCACTTTCCTTGACGTTGACCTCCACCTGTCCAATGGCCAGCTTCACACGTCCGTCCACATCAAACCCGCCAACAAGCAACAGTACCTCCATTATGACAGCTGCCACCCATTCCACATCAAACGGTCCCTTCCCTACAGCCTAGGTCTTCGTGGCAAACGAATCTGCTCCAGTCCGGAATCCTTGAACCATTACACCAACAACCTGAAAACAGCTTTTGCATCCCGTAACTACCCTCCCGACCTGGTACTGAAGCAAATAACCAGAGCCACTTCCTCATCTCCTCAAACCCGGAACCTTCCACAGAAGAACCCCAAAAGTGCCCCACTTGTGACAGGATACTTTCCGGGACTGGATCAGATTCTGAATGTGGCTCTCCAGCAGGGATACGACTTCCTCAAATCCTGCCCTGAAATGAGATCCATCCTTCATGAAATCCTCCCCACTCCACCAAGAGTGTCTTTCTGCCGTCCACCTAACCTTCGTAACCTCTTAGTTCATCCCTATGAAATCCCCAAACCACCTTCCCTACCCTCTGGCTCCTACCCCTGTAACCGCCCTCAATGTAAAACCTGTCCCATGCATCCTCCCACCACCACCTATTCCAGTCCTGTAACCCGGAAGGTGTACACGATCAAAGGCAGAGCCACGTGTGAAAGCACCCACGTGATTTACCAACTGACCTGCCTACACTGTGAAGCGTTCTATGTGGGAATGACCAGCAACAAACTGTCCATTCGCATGAATGGACACAGGCAGACAGTGTTTGTTGGTAATGAGGATCACCCTCTGGCTAAACATGCCTTGGTGCACGGCCAGCACATCTTGTCACAGTGTTACACCGTCCGGGTTATCTGGATACTTCCCACTAACACCAACCTGTCAGAACTCCGGAGATGGGAACTTGCACTTCAGCATATCCTCTCTTCTCGCTATCCGCCAGGCCTCAATCTCCGCTAATTTCTAATTTCAATTTGCCGCCGCTCATACCTCACCTGTCTTTCAACATCATCTTTGCCTCTGTACTTCCGTCCCGACTGACATCTCTGCTCAAACTCTTTGTCTTTAAATATGTCTGCTTGTGTCTGTATATGTGTGGATGGATATGTGTGTGTGTGCGAGTGTATACCTGTCCTTTTTTCCCCCTAAGGTAAGTCTTTCCGCTCCCGGGATTGGAATGACTCCTTACCCTCTCCCTTAAAACCCAAATCCTTTTGTCTTTCCCTCTCCTTCCCTCTTTCCTGACGAGGCAACCGTTGGTTGCGAAAGCTAGAATTTTGTATGTATGTTTGTGTTTGTTTGTGTGTCTATCGACCTGCCAGCGCTTTTGTTTGGTAAGTCCCATCATCTTTCTTTTTAGATATATTTTTCCCACGTGGAATGTTTCCCTCTATATATATATATATATATATATATATATATATATATATATATATATATATATATATTGTGTGTGTGTGTGTGTGTGTGTGTGTGTGTGTGTGTGTAAAAGATGCTCAGCTTACCTTCACTGTAGCTTTTTTCATTTAAGAGGCTGTATTTTAAGGAACTATAATCATTTAGGAAAGAAAGGACTGCAGATGGTATTGGCTGTGGCCTATAGTAAAGGGCCAATTTGCGAACTTTTTTCTGATTTGAATATGGGAAACCACAGAACCCCACTTTCAAGGTTGACAGTGGATGGATTCGAACCACTTTGCCTCCTGAATCCAGGGATTTCTAGCTTAGTGCCACAAGGTGCCACACTATCGAGCTCACAAAAGATGGAATTCTGATATCCCATATTTTTCCTTTAACTGTATATGTTTCATCATCTGACAGTGTAAGTATGGATGCATATTTTTAGATTTAATTGTGCAGGAGATTTACAGATCCAGTTATTACAGTATTAGAAGAGGGTAAATAGATTTCCGACGTAAGGGAGGGGGGAAGCAGGGTGCATCAGCTCAGACGAATTCCAGTAGCTTGCTGAAAAAATTTTTTGGAAGCGAACGAGCTGTAGAATGTGATATCATCATACACTCCTTCTGCACTCCACGCAAAGCCTTCGCATCATTCCATATCAGAACCAGTGTTCATAATTGAGCAATGCGCTACTGGCCAGATTGGGCGATATTTTGCCAATACTGATAGAATTTTCAGCAAATTCTTAAAGAAATGCAGCCGTTGCCACTTGGGTGATATTTTTGTTGATTAATGCTGTTTTTGGGCGGTATAGGAAAACTAAGTGTAGTTTGGTGCAATGTTTTTAATTTAATATTATTTGTAATGATGTTTTACCACTCTGCTGCATTGTGAAATATTAATATATTTCAACCCCAAAGTTGTATCCATCTCCAAATAATGGCTCCAGTGCTGACATTAAAATCCTATAAACAGGTAATTAGAAATCACGGTAGTGCATACATATCTTTAAGTTATTATAAAGCTAACATATGAATCAAAATGATTTTCTTCTTCTTTATAGTTAGATACTTATTCATAATTAGAAACTATCAGAACAGCACACAGCACAAAAACAATAAATGTCAGCACTTATGTTATATTCAGCTGCAAGCAAGAACTGAACTGACTAACAAACTAACCACTGAATTCAAGTAGGAACAACAATGTACAATAGTTGGTTTTGGCTAAAGTAGGAAGAGGCAATATCAGTTAGTGCTATTGATGTATTGGTAGTTTAAACCTAGCGATGGTTTTGCTGTCTACCAATAGTGCACATTCCCTTTTTCGTCATATGACTGAAAATCAAAATATAAGGGCAATCAAAAAGTTTCCATTTGATGGCAGTACAATCCAGAATTGATATGCCACTCAGGCAAAATCGCCTTGAGAATAAAGGTAATCATCCACCACTTGACAACCACTCCATAATACACAGGAGTGCCACTAGGCCAGAGTCTGGTCATCCACAGCAGCAGCAGGCTCAGACAGATTAGCATCCACATTCGACGTTCTTCCATAGCAGCACCTTATTTGGACCTGGGTACTCGTATTGTCCTGCATTTCTTTACCACCATCTGTGCTTGCAAATCCCTCCCCACTCACATTCACTCAGTATGGTACACTGTCACAATACCTTCCTCTGGTGTGTTGTGGCATGCAAGATTCTGCAGAAGCATGCCGAGAGTACACTATGGAACGATATGCTACTGTGAATCTACGTTTCATGAAGGATAGTTAAAATGGGAGATATCAATTCCTGGACAGAAGCATGTTATCATTCTCCCCTCACTGCATTTATGAGACCCTAAATCAATGTATATTATACTGATAACACTAAACTTTTCATAACACTAAACTTTTCGTTGGAATCAGGAGATGTACAACTAAAATCAGCCAGTTTTCTACACAAATCACAAAATTTGTGTTGGATCTATGCTTCTACCATTGAACATGTACACGGAAGAATTGAACATGGTTACTCACTCAGCAAACTGTGTGGTGCAACCACGCCAGAGGTCTTAAGCGTTCCTGATTCACTATGTGTTCTACATTCTGTACATAACATCAGATGTCTCTGCAGGATTTCTATATGGAGACAGATGACACACATACATTTAATCATTGAATATTCACTTCAGTTTCATGCAGAAATAAACGAATATTGCATCGAAATCAATAAAATGTGTACCTACACCTGTGAATTTCATGTCAAGCCTGATCCATACCGATACGCTTTCATCTATATACAACATTTACGATCCCAGCAGGGTGTCTCTGATTTTGTTGGGTATCTGTTGTCTCGCTTACTCCATAAGTACTCCAAACAAACCTCTAGAGTTGATCGTACTATCATTACTTAACCTTTCAAGTACATCATGTTTACCTATTTAGTGATGATATACCTTTCAATACTCTGCTAGTCTCTACAATGGTAATGTACACAGTCATTGCATACTTCAAATATGCTTTTGGTTTGAACCAGTGCCTACCATAAGCTATCATCTTGTCATTTGTCACAGTTTGTTATCGATTGTACTTACAAAAACTGACTATTGTCAATACTCACCTCACTGAGCAATGTGATGAGAGTGATGTCCTTGACAGAAGTAGAAGTGCAAGCCAAGAGGTTTTGAGGTTTGAACTTAACAGTATGCTGCTGAGACTGTACTAATGTGATGACCAGAACAGAACACTAGCTGACCTCAGTTCTATCTCACAATTACTGTCGAGCATATGGTTAGAGAAATGTGTGCATTTGACTCACACACCAACATAGGATGATTCAGATGTTGTACCACAGACATACATCCTGCTGGAACACATAACACTGTTGATAATACTTGACTGCAAATGCCCTGCATCTCCAGACACATAAGACGTCAGACGTAGACAGGATACACTTCCAATAGATAACTAAATCATCTATAATGGAAGTGGGTGATATTGACAAAAAGTGTTGATAGTAAAAAATCTTTTATACAGCCTTAGTGTTGTATAATATTGATGAGCACCTGCTGGGACTCAAAAATTGATGCCTAGTCATGGCTAGCAAGAGAAGTAAATTTTATAAATATAGAATAAAGGTCGTAATGCTGAATGATTTAAAAATATATTATCTGCTAAATGTAGTACCATATGCTGGTAAACTGAAACCAATTTATCAAGGAAAAACAAAATATCATACAATGTAAGGACCTTAAGCCATCCCATTTATGGTACCAACAGAAACTTAACAGTCCATAGTTGGTCTTCATCAATGCCTCTGTTGCACCAAATACTTAAGAATTAAAATCATAATGGTAGGTACTGTTTGGCATAAGAAATGAGAATTACCACCATATTTTACTTCGGAGGGGGCTCAAGGTGCTTCATGCCCAAGACGCATGTATGATGAACACAGACTACAGGCATGCTACAAGTGCGTCAAGCAAAAAATCCATAATAAGAAACCATTAGGCTATGGCAGACTGCAGAAAAATCTGTAATGTCTTTATTATTTTAGTAAATTTAGCATTGTTTATCAATAATGGGATTGATTTTATCGTCATAATTTGTTACAATGGTTCTTTGTCTTAGTTTTAATCTTGCATACTCAATAAGCTGAAAGTTTTTGTGCATTTGTATATATCTGCTCATTCTTACATTAATACTAATCGCTAAAAATTTCTTATCTTGTAAAAATGATAATAAAGTAGTTAACTTTCATTAAACTGCACCTGAGCTGCAAGGAAGAAAACGTACAGTTCGTTTTAAAATTAATATGTATTGGGATTTTATGTACCCCAGTGTTTCTATAATATTGTCATTTACATGAATGTTGTTCCAAGGTTATTAATGTAGTTGTAACAGTGTTTTACATTTAGGGTGCTGAAATTCATTTATACTGTATGGTTATTATTACAGTGTTCTGACTGTTGCATTGCTGACTGATACATTGCAGGATGCTGAAACATTGTAGGTGTGTTCATCAATCGTGCGTTCATGGGATATCCTGCAAATATAATAATTACACTTTCTGCCACTAGGTGGAACTATGGCAGTGTAAGCAGTCAAAACGTTATGTAGGTGCAGGAAAAGGGGAGGAACGCTCAAACAATATAACAATGGTTCTAGCACATGCTGCATTTATAACATAAATGCTCGACAGTTGCTCCCAGTATATCTGGTGCAGTCAGAGTTCAATATCATTGTACGCTGTCCTTCAGATCAGAAATATTCTGGATACATGCCTTGCATACACGGTATTTCAGGTATCCCCACAACCAGAAGCCACATGGATCTAGAAGGCCACACATCTTCAAATTGTATATGGATGATGCAGTAGATGTTGTTGCACAACGTATGGCGGAATATAATGCAATATGCTACAGTTCTTTGCATTCATGGCACAGTATAGCGTAAAATGTGCCTCATCCATCCAAAGAATATTCCCCTGTCGCATGTCATCCATTTCCATGCATGCCAAAAAGAGAAGTCATTATATTGTAGCCTTTCTTGGGGCTTCATCTGGTACAAATTTTGTATCTTGTAGGGTACCATGACCAGGTGGGATTTGTGGTTTCATTACTGAGGAAGATTGCAACATTTATAAATCGGAACTAATCTAGACCTCAAGCTATGTTACAGATCAATCTGTCATCTCAACAAAGATTTCAGGAGGGGAGAACAGGGACAATAACATACTCTAACCAAACATTTAAATACTGTATCTTCTTTCCATTTGATAATCAAATACTAAATAACATCGGGAGCTATTTCCAATATAAAATTTATAGGTAGCTTATTTATCTCACAACATCACATTACCTGACAGTTTACCACAGCAAATCATACTAAAAGACGCATTTCGGAGAGATCTTTAATGCGATGTATGTCAGCTTCGTTGCGTGCTTATAGGTTTTGGTATTTTTATTTCTAAGCAGCAGACGTTTAATGTTTTGAGTGCTCAAACCGTGGTGTTTATCAGATCACGTGAAGAAACAGTGATGTTTCCATTGTCACTGATGTGCTGTGATTGGCTGACATGATCAACCTGAGCAACAGCCATGGAAATGTAAAAACATGTACAGCATACATTATTCACACTTGTTTATTACCCAAATATACATTTTAAGTGATATAGTGCCCACAACCACTCAGCTGCATTGTACATTGCCCTGTTAAAATTGCATGTATACTGTTGCCTGGATTCACATTGCTTTTGTTCGTTCATTCACATCGAATCTGGGCGCACCACGTTCGTTCACTTTCATCCGAACCTAATATTTCAAAATGTTCCCTCATAACTTACACAATGAATACATACTGTGTTATTTTCGATTTTGTATTTTGCTGCTTTTATTCGCAAGAAAGTAAAACTCACTAAACTCATACTTAACGCACAAAAAGGAACTTGCTATTAATGCACATTACCCACATTCAGCAAGCAAGGAAATTAAAGTACATCAGGGTATATTTCAGGCACGAGGCAGATTTCGTGCGATTTTTCCTGTTATCATTTGTGAAACTCTCACTAGGTGGTGACACTTACATTACCATCCCTAGTGCAGTCTAGCGCAACATTTACAAACTTATTCCAGCGATGTATAGAATAACCAATGACAGTAACAAAATAACTGTCTAAAACACTATCAGGACAATAATACTAAATGTTCACTAAAGACGCATCAAAGCATAATATAGATATACAGAGACAGGGATTCAATAGCGAAGTTCCAGAAATTTTGTTCATTCCCTTTTGATATTAGCAGTGGAACGTGAAAATTGTGTGCAGGTTGGTAGAACACCCTCATCTGGCAATCAGAGTGACTAGACAATAGTCGTCAGGGGCTATCACCAGAGGTCACACAGTAACATTGGCCGACAGCTTGGTCACAGTGCGTCCTATCTCATTTGTTAGTTTCTGACGGGACTGAAGAAGTTACATTAGGTTATGTTACGTTAGAATCTATTCTATACATGAAGCAGGTTACATTTTACCTTCCAAGAATGGGACGGATATCACAACGCATCTGTGCTTGGAGATGAGTGCTGCAGTGTGGGGTTGGCTATTATAAGATCCATGTAAACAAGCTGTATCCATCTCGAAACGAATGTGGCGAGTACTGTACAGTCTGTTATCAGTTACTGGAATTACAAGACAAAGTTTTGTGAATATATGAGATGAAGGGAAAAACACCATGGCACAAAAGTTAAAAACGCTTTAACTTTGTGACACTGCTTTCCTTCTCTCACCAGAGATTAGCGTCAGTAGGGACCACCACCTTAGAAACTAACAGGCTGTGAAAGCGTGTATTACGAAAATACGTAATTTCAATGATAGTATATCCTTGCCACTTCTGGACCAAAGAGTATTTTGGAGCAAAAATTACAGGTTGAAAACCAAGAATCTAATTTCGCAGTATTCTCCAACTAAATTCTACATAAATACAATGAACACAAAATGACCAACAAAGTTAAGTTATGTAAAAACTTAGAGAATTCTAAGAAAATGAATTTTTAATTTAATTAAAAAAACAAAAATTTTAAAAATTTGTTCGTGTTTAATAACATGAATAGGTCGATCTTTGTTTGTTATTTTACCTTGATAAATAAAATATAAATTTACAATTTCTTCTAACTTACCATCATAATATGTAAAGAATTTAATATATCAATCTGTAAGAGTAATTTTATATTTTTCATCAAAAAAATTATACTTTATAACCAAATTTAGTTGTTAAAATTTCAGCATTTGAAATAACAACATTTATTTTTTTAAATACTGATAATTTAGTGAATACTTCTGAACAACTATTACTATAATAGTTAAGTTCATTTAACAGATTTCCAGTGCAACCATTTATGTTCTTTTTTATTTGTATACAAAAAATTTAAAAAATGCAAAAATTGAAATGTTTCATTTTTAAGAAACTAAACTTTTCAGTTTCTATTTTCTCTATTCCTCAGAAAATATTTCATAAGGAAATAGATACATTAAGTTAAAAGGTCTTTAACTTTTTCTAATTTTTCATTGATATATTTAATTAAAAATTTGCAGTAAGAATTGTGTGTTGTTTCATAAGTTAAATTCTTTCTACCATACATAATAACATTTGCAACTGTATCATTTGCGATATTTTCATTAAAGACTGCACATCATTTCACTGTTGTTTTTTTAGTAGTCAAAACATTCATTCCTCTGGTGATTTTAATTACATAATTGGATAATTCTGAATGAAATTCAATGGACTTGCATTTACATCATTATTTAACTTATGTCATTCTCTTAAAATCTCTAAAAGAAATCATAAGCTTTTAAGAAGTTTTTTGGTGGCTCAAGTTTCCATAATTCTTGAGGAAGAACTTCATTTCTATCATTTTTAACATAGATATTTTGTAATGTAACATAATTGAATAAAGAAGAATAAAGTAATTGATTATTTTTTCGATTAGTTTGCAAAACAACACAAATAAAGTGAGACATACAAATTCAGTAAAATTATAATAATTCATAATATGTAGTTCAAAATTCCTTTTGTCTGTAAACCAGCAAATTAAAATATTTGAATTTCGAAGAAAGAAATTGGAAATTTTGGATTTTTAAGTCTTTCTTGTTCTAATTTTAGTGAATATTCTGGCAGATACTTAACAACAGGAACAAGAATCTCCATACTTTTTTAAAGTTTTACCTTCTTTTGAAGGAGAGAAATATCATTTTCTGTAGTCCAACAAAGAATTGAATCTTCTTGAACTTTTCTCAAAGTCCAGGTAATAATTACAGTGAAGTCACCTTACTATATACTTTCTTCATTTGTTTCTTTTAAAAGGCCAAACAATTCTAATGGATAAAGAACTTCATTTTGTTTAGTTTTAATTTATCCATTGCTACCTATATATCCTTCCACATATAATTCATTTGAAAGGGAAGAACTACATCAAATAAGATTTGAAGTAGAAATAAATGGAAGTCCAATTCTGGATAAATATTATTTCCTCTTTTAATAGTAATAACATCAAACAATTTTAAAATACAGTAATGAATTAGTTTAATATGCACGAAAATCAGTTCCATCCGTGTGACTAACATGAAAAATCACGTGAAGATATCAAAAATTTGAATGAATCCATCTGTCACCAAAATGAATAGTAATTTCTATTTCCTAGTTATTAACTTTTAAATAATTTTTTTCTCATTGACAGGAAATGAGTAAAACTTTTTACTAAGGAAAAATTAATTAATTCATTTCTAAAACAACTATTACATAAGAACAATTATAATCAATTAAATTACCATCTTCATCAATTATAGTTATTCTAAATTTTCAATAGTATCGAAAATTGGAATTTTTTAGGATGATTTAGTTCATAAACTATTGGAGCTCCAAATTCAGAATTAGGTGTAAAGGAAGCAACAAACTAAGTTACTCTATGAAAATGATCATTCTGTTTAGTAAACATTCCATCAGCCAAATTAAAATTTAGATTAATTAATTCAAATGGAATGATTGCAGGAACATCTTCAGCAATTGTTTCTTTATCATATTCTATAATTTGATTATTAAATCCTGAAATGTAACCAATAGAACTTTATTGTCCACAAATAATTTTTTATCATTTCCAATGACAATTCTATTTAATATTTTATTTAGATTTTCTAATCAATAAAGTTTTTTAGCAATTTCTATTGCTTCTTCATCACAGTAAAGTAAATTACTTTTCGATGTAACATTTGGAGTTAAAAATGTTTGAATAAAAACCAACTACTGAAATACATCTATAAGTTTCTCTTATCTGAACAGTTAACCGTTTTTTCAGAAAAGAAGAATTATTACTCAATTTAAATAATCTACTAATTGCAAGTAACAAGCAAATGCTTAAAAACCATACAACAGAACGTGCAGCCCAAGCAATAATAGCAATACAGGACATCAATATTAATTTGTTAAATACTTTTAGGCAAGATGATACAAATTACAATCATAATTATCATGAAATAGTTGGTGGTGATTTGAAGTTTACTGAATTCAAAGAAATTACCGTAAATGTTGGACTAAAAATCAATTTATTATGGCAGATATGACAATAAACTTAATGAAGGTAAATAATGAGAAGATACTAAGATTTTTTAAACATTAAACATAAACATTAAATATAAATGTTTAATGCAAACATAAACATAAATGTTAAACATAAAAACGTTGAACACAAATGTTGAAAATAAAATAAAAATGATTATCACATTTTTATTCTTAATAAATGTTCGCAAAATACAATCCAAAATTGTATAAAAAGTCAAACGAAATAAAATAGTAAAACGACAATTAAAAGAATACTTTAAGAAATGGGGAAAAAAACAACTGAGAACAGAATAGTTTGAAATCAAATATCAACCAGTTATCAATACAACAAGAAAAATTAAACAAAGGATTGAAATTATAGGCGAGAAAGTTTGAAAAGCAATTGAAGTAAATAGAGAAGCTAGAAAACAAATGGTTGCATACAATCCACATTATTTAGGAGAAATTAGTATTATTCAACTTTTAAACAATATGAAAGTCTACAGTTCGACAGTACTTTAAGTGAATCAATAACAAATAGTTTCTTGGGGTATTATGAGAAAGAAAGAAAATAAAAAAGAGAAAATGTTTATAATTAAATATAAGTGAATCAATGTTATTATTTGTTAATCATAGTGAAGATAATGTTTTTGGATTTAGACCTGCTATGCAATTTGAATTTCTTGGAAAATTACCAGGATAATTCAATAGTGATAAATTAAAAATTGGTAGAAAAAATATGAATCAAGAGATGGATTAATGCAACTTTTAATTAGGAAACAAATAACTATGGATGATTTAGGAACAGATATGATCCTCTTGAAGTACAAAATCATGCAAGAATTTTATTCGATTCAAATGGTGTATGGAGATTTATATGAAAATGATGGTAAAGCTTTATTAAAAAATATTCAGAAAAACTCGTTGAATATATCTGGATGAATAACACTTGTGAATTAATTGACAGATTAATAGTAATTCATGGTGAAGCATTAGCAGGACATAAAAATTATCATAATGAAAATTTTGGAATAATTAGAATGTTAGCAAATATATTTAGTTATTTTATTATAAATGAACTAAAAGAAATTTCGTATTTAATTAGATTTTTGAGTAATATACGACATACGTTTTGGAAAAGTGAAAAACATGGGAAAGGATTAGTGAATCCCTTTATTAACAAATTACCATCTGAAATACAATTAAAATACAATTATTCGGTTATAATTGTTGTCGTCCATGAACCAAATTAGAAGAAAGATCAGCTAGAAATAATAGTTGAATAATCCTTTAGATGAAAAATGTAAAGAATATGATATTTTTTATTGAGGTAATAAAGGATTTGAAAAATGACATGAAGCTGATAAAGAATTACGATTATTTGCAAAAGAAAGAATGTATGCTAATCGTTCTTCGTTAGGAGAAAAAAATAGCTGCAAATCCAGTAAGAGGAACTATGTATGGAAAACGAACAATAGGAATGGGTTTAATGTTGATAAAAATGGAAGGGGTTTATAAATATTCTTTATTAATTTTTAATCTATATAAATTAACACTTTTGGATTGGATGTACTCTGTTACCTAGTGGTATAACTAAAGCAAAAACAACTAAACTTAAACTCAATAAAGAAACAATTATACGTTATTGAATCATTTTAACAGATATTCAAAAAAGAAAGAGAAAAGAGGTGGAAGATTACTTCTTTCATTAACTATTCCTGCTGTGAACAATATTGTTTAATATTTATCAAACAAAAACGAAACAAAACATGAAGATTGTTTTTTACCATTATTATAAGCTCCATCACTTTATTTACCAACAATTAGCTTACTTGCTGATGGATTTGCAGCAATTGCAAATGCAGTTATAAGTGAGAAAAAAGGTGATAAAGAGTTAGAAGAAGAAAACAGGCATAATTTATAAATGGAAAAGAAAGGAAAAGGAGTAAAAATGTTTCATAGGAATTTAATTTCAAAGGATTTTAATAATCCTTTATCTATTTTTGACATAGAACAATCAGTTACATAATTAAAAATAAAAAATTGAAACGATTTCATTCAATCATCAGTAGACTCAAAAACAGTCAATGTAATTAAATAAATTCAGAAAACTCAAATGATATTTTTAAATTAGCTTAATTTTATTTTCATTTTAAAAGTAAAAGAATCGTTAATATCAATGATCCACTTGATGATTTGGATGCAGTTAGTTAAAGATATTTGGAAACAATGCTTTTACAATCTAAACAATGTGTAAACGAGTTAACTATTTCTCAAAATCATTATAGAAGAACGATATTGAGTAAATTTTGTCAGATTATTTCATAAACACAGATTTATCTCCATACTTAAAAGTTTTCAAAAACTTAATTATAAAGTACATGGTAAACAAATTAGAGAATTCAATTTATGACCAGTGGTAAAAAAAATTTCACGGTTTCAATGAATATGATTTTATTCTTAAAAATGTTCTTGATGTTGGTGAAAACATAAACAGCGGTTTAACATTTGGTGATTTTGATATTTCAATGAGTGTTGTTAACAAACTTTATAAAATAACTCCTGAAATTCAAGGAAAAAAATAGTTAGCCAATCAGATTTTCTAATTTTTTACATTTTAAGTTTCTGTCAAATCTGTTCCAGGTTTTGTAAAGATAATTGTATTTGGTGAAATAGTTTAATTATATAATGATAATCACATTTATTGTCTGATGTGCAGAAAGATTTCCTAAAACACTTAATCTTCATACACTAACAAACAAAAGTGGAAAACAGAGAATTGAGGGAATTTGTTCAATTTGTATAACTAAAAAGATTAAATTTGTAAAGAAAAAATATTGTAGGTGAAGGTCTAAATATATGTAAACTAATTATTAATGATTTACACGAACCATTGTAAAAAAATTTAAAAGAAAAAAATGTAATTTCTGATTTAGTTAAATTGGATTCAGTAATCTGAAAGGAATTTCGAAATAAAATAAATGATATAAATATTTATTAAGTGTTATAGATATTTTTTCGAAATTTGCTTAGGATATTCCAGTTAAAGATAAAACAGGTAAAATGTACTATATTCTTTAAAAAAATATTTGAGTCGAGAAAACAAAAAAGGTTGCAAACAGATAATGCAAAGTATTTTATAATGAAGAATTTAAAATATTAATGAAAACATTAATAATATTTAGTAAATTAAATGCATTTTCTTATTGAAAGATTTAACAGAACATTGAAAGAAACAACGTGTTAGGAATGTACCCTTCGAGGAAATTATATATGGGTTGACTTAGTTTCTAAATTAAATGATTAATATCAGTATACAAAACATTCAACTATAGAAAAGCAACAGAAAGATGTAAATAAAGAAACTGAAACAAACTTATTGGAAACGGTTTATGTAAAAAAAATTGCTAGATACTGAACCTAAATATAAAATTGGCGATAAAGTAAGAATAAGTAAACACAAAGGAAAATTATCAACAGAAATTTTCGATATTGAAGATGTTATTAATTCAAATCCAACCACATATAAATGGAAATATTTAAACCATAAACAAATAAAAGGAAATTTTTACTAAAAACAGCTACTGAAAACCAATCTTCTTGATGTTTACCTTGTTGAAAAAGTTTTAAATAAGGAAGGTAATAAAGTAATAATTCACACAATAGTTGGGTAAATAAAAGTAATATAATTTTTTAAAATCTTGATATATACGTTGTATATATAAAGGAGTTAGATAACATAGCTTCAAACATGTTTTGTATGGAATATAATTTTCATTATGATTTTTGTTTCATTAATGTAGATAGAGTTCATTTTGATATTCAAATAAAAGTTAACAAAGACGATTTATTTTCAAAATCATTGAGGATTTTAAGTTTGAGTTGTCAGAATCATATGATTTTAATAAATTTCGTTTATTAGATGCATATCAAAATCTTCATGAATTTCATTTTATATTTTCTTATGAAAAAAGTACTTCGAAATTTAGTTTTATATTCTAAGTTACATTCATTACTTTATTTACATCATCACACAGTAGTTCTGGTAAATATTCATCCAAAGTATTGAAATAATTTTGGTGGCAAACAATTCTTATAGTTTCTTTCATTCGATTATATAAATTTACTGAATTTGGTACATAATTAATTATTGTAAATTCTTCACAATTTAAATGTAAGTTTCTGATAATATCTGTTTGATTTTGCGCATTTTAATTCTGCTTGAACAAATAATATTAATAATTAAAGTCATGTAATCTTAAAATAACAAAAGTAGCTCTAAAATTTTGATCACTTAATTTAGGAGCGACATGTTATAACAATGTATTTACTTTTCTATTTCTTTTCTTTCCTATTACAATTGCATCATGAATTACTGCTCTGAAATCTTCTAAATTTTCATCTTTGTGTTTGTGTAAATTTTTTAAAGGAGTTATTTGTTATTTATACATTTCTTTTACTTCTTCCTTAATTATATGTTCTCTGTGTTTTTGAATTGGTGGTAAAACTTCTTGAGTATCTCATTTTTGAAATTGTTCTGCTTTTATCTTATCTTGATTTTAAAATTAAACAATAAAGACCTCCTTCATTGTAACAAAGTTATTTTTAATTTCCTTTCCAAACCTCCAAATTGTAGTTGTTTACGTTTTCTAATTAATAGTATTTACATAATCAAAAGTTTTGCATGTTTTATCCATTTTTTATATTCTAAAAGTTAACAATATCTTTTGCTTTATACTATGGAGCAGCTGCATGAGGCGTCTGTTCTCCATGTTAGGAGTGGCTTTTTCTCCTGCTGGCAGTAGCTCTAAAATGCTTGGTGATAGGGTATGTGACCATCCGTCCGTAAAAATTCTGTCACATGTTTACGGAAATGTTGTCTTCTGGATCTGGTACAAAGGCTAGGGCGTCCCCTGTAGGTGATGCATGTTGGCATGGCCCTGTCAGTGTGAGAAATATGCAAGGATTACTGTTGCACAGGTAGGGACATCTAAACAAGCTGGCCCTAACATCCCGTCTTGCACCACTTAACGTCAGCACTATGACTGGATGGTACAATGAACTATCTAAAACCCTTGAAACCCGACACATAGACACCTGTGCAGTGCAAGAAACATGGTGGAGCAGAAACAAATCGTATGACTTTGGATGCAGTTACAAGCTGATGTATAAGGGCAAATGCGGTTCAACTAGTGGCGTTGGCTTTATAGTGTCATCCAAGTTTGACGATAATATCTCTGAAGTGCAAAGATATGATGATCGCGTGATGAAGACTGTGTACACACAGATGACAGAAAAATCCACTTTTTCAGTACCTACACTCCACAAACTAACCAAGCAGCTTCCATCAAGGACGCCTTTTGGAGGACAGTTGATGCAAAGACTGCTGAAGTACCCCCAGAAGATTACATCACCATCGCTGGTGATCTGAATGGGCATGTACGGTGCAGAAAGGAAGCACATAACGCTCACGGTAGGCATGGATTCGGAGAAAAGAATGACGACAGTCAGCATATCCTCAATTTCTCAGAAGCTCCTAACTTGGCAATTGCGAACAAATGGTTCAAAAAGCGTGACTCACATCTAATCACGTATTACAGTGGCACTAACGCCACGCAGATCGACTACATCCTCGTGAGACGCCATGATCTCAAAGATGTGCATGATGCAAAGGTCATCCCCTATGAAACAGTTGCGACACAACACCGTCCATTGATCTGTAAGCTATGAAACAAGTTGCTAACAAAGAAGCACATAGAACACACAGGACCTGTGAGAATCAAATGGTGGAAACTCAAGAATAAGGAACCCAACATCATAGCACGAATTACTTTGTCACCGATTACCACAGTTGAAGAATGCTGGGAGAAAGTGAAAGAGTCTGCTCACGAAGCTGCACATGCAAGTCTTGGGACAACACAACCAGGACGACAGGAATCGATAGAGATACATGGCTTTGGAATGAGACAGTCAAATACGCGGTACACACAAAGAAACCATTATATCTTGAGTTCCTTGACGATAAAACACTGGAGCGATGGACTGCATACAGAAGACCCAAAGAGATGCAAAACAAGCTATAGCAGCAACCAAATCCTCACGTTATGGTGATCTATACGCAAAACTTCACACACGTGAAGGAGAGCGTGACTTACATGTACTCGCTAAAGCAAGACATCACAATTCAGAAGATGTTCATCAGTTCTATGGAGTCAGTGATGGGACCAGTAATCTGCTAGTTGACTGGAAGAAGGCCAGAGAACGATGGTGCAGCTACTTCAAGTAGATCTCAACAGAACAGTTCCCCCATCCACCAATACCCACCGGCAATGCTGTTGAAGGGCCCATAAGAGAAATTGCAGTCGAAGAGTTCAAGACTGCATTGAGGAAAATGAAGCCTGGAAAAGCCACTGGCCCAGATGACCTTCCAGCGGAGTTATGATGTTCCCATCATTGGTAGGCAGCTGAATGGTTAACGGAACTCTTCATCAAGATCACTGATGAGGGACAAACATCAAATGATTGGCAGCAGAGCATCACCATGCCTGTCTTTAAGAAGAAGGGGAATCCTGCTGAGTGCACCGACTACCATCCAATTCGACTTCTCTGCCATGCCATGAAACTCTTTAGGCGTGTTCTGGACCAAAGGATCCATGAGATCACACAGATTTCCAGAAACCAAGCTGGATTTCTGAACAATTGCAGCACAACTTATGCAATTCATGCTGCAGGACTGTTAGTCGAGAAACATCATGAGAAAGCCGAGTTGCTGCATCTAGCATTCCTGGATCTCGAAAAGGCCTTTGATCGCGTGCCACACAATCTCATCTGGCTAACACTTCGACAGCATGATGTGCCAGAACAGCTTTTTAACTGGGTGCACTTACTTTATACACAGCCGAGAAGTTATGTCCATACAACCTCAGGACTATCCAAGGACTTCCCCATCACAATCGGCGTCCATGAAGATTCTGCATTATCACCACTTCTGTACATTCTCGTAATGGACAGTGTGACAGCGGACCTGCACTGGCCATTACCATGGACCCTACTTTATGCAGATGACGTGACACTGGCAGTAGAAAACAAGCTTGATCTGCAGAGCCCATTTCAAGAATAGAGTGACCAGTTTGTGCAACACGGTTTGCGCCTTAATTTGAAGAAAACCGAGTACATGACATCAGACAGACATGAAATGGGAACCATCATGATTAATGGTCAAGATCTGACTCATGTGAGTAAGTTTAAGTACCTTGGTTCCACAATCACCGTTGATGGCCGACTCACCGAAGCGGTCAACACCAGAACTCAGGCAGCCTGGATGAAGTGGCGAACAACAACCAGAGTCACCTGCGACCGCAGGATAAAAGACAATTTAAAATCATAAATCTATCGCACTGTCATCCAACCAGTCGCTTTGTATGATTGTGAGTGCTGGCCCACTACAGTTGAGACAGAATGCTGCCTAAGTGTAATGGAAACTAAGATGCTAAGGTGGACAGCGGGCCTCACTAAGTTAGATCACGTTTCTAATGACAGCATTAGGAAACAGTTTGGTGTTGCACCGATCCAACACAAGATGTGTGAGAGTCGCCTTTGATGGTTTGGGCATGTTTTACGGGCCAGTGATGACTCTATTTCCAAGGCGGGTTACACACTTGAAGTCGTCGGCAGTAGACCCAAAGGACGACCTTAGCAACATTGGGCTGACACAATTCATAAAGACCTTGAATGCATGAACATCCATCCAGATGCAGCCTGTTATAGAGCGAAATGGAGACAATGGAACCATGTAGTGAACCCCGAATGCACGCGAGACAAACGCTGAAGGAAAAGAAGACTCTGTTTTATATAGATAGCGTCCTTCAAATCATGTTCCTATAGATTTTAAAAACATTTTGAAATTTGCTCCTTAAATTTTGTACCATATCTTTTTCTATGTCGTAATTCTTTTGGCTGAACAATGGGACATTGTACTGTTGGCAACCCACCCCTCACCCATATGGTGGGAGGGAGATGAAACTACAATAAAGAAAAAAAATTTGTCAATTGTCTGTTCTCACGTGAAACTAAATATTTTATAAATGTGTCATACATAGATCACCGACACAACTATAACTAATGCAACAGCAATTACGATATGCAAAGTGTACCGGTGTTAAGTGAGTAGTTTTAACTTCTTACTCTGATAGTATTGTTATAACATGCATCTAAAAACAGCCATAGGCCTGAACGTAATGGTACGTAATACGTGATGAAATAAAGGTCATCTGACGTAAAGGATTTGACGGCAAACGATGGAAAATTAAAATGTTTTTATCACCTAAATTTGTTGTTGTTGATGTTGTCGTCTTCAGTCCTGAGACTGGTTTGATGCAGCTCTCCATGCTACTCTATCCTGTGCAAGCTTCTTCATCTCCCAGTACGTACTGCAGCCTACATCCTTCTGAATCTGCTTAGTGTATTCATCTCTTGGTCTCCATCTACGATTTTTACCCTCCACCCAGCCCTCCAGTACTAAATTGGTGATCCCTTGATGCCTCAGAACATGTCCTACCAACCAATCCCTTCTTTTAGTCAAGTTGTGCCACAAACTCCTCTTCTCCCCAATTCTATTCAGTACCTCCTCATTAGTTATGTGATCTACCCATCTAATCTTCAGCATTCTTCTGTAGCACCACAGATCGAAAGCTTCTACTCTCTTCTTGTCTAAACTACACTCCTGGAAAATGAAATAAGAACACCGTGAATTCATTGTCCCAGGAAGGGGAAACTTTATTGACACATTCCTGGAGTCAGATACATCACATGATCACACTGACAGAACCACAGGCACATAGACACAGGCAACAGAGCATGCACAATGTCGGCACTAGTACAGTGTATATCCACCTTTCGCAGCAATGCAGGCTGCTATTCTCCCATGGAGACGATCGTAGAGATGCTGGATGTAGTCCTGTGGAACGGCTTGCCATGCCATTTCCACCTGGCGCCTCAGTTGGACCAGCGTTCGTGCTGGACGTGCAGACCGCGTGAGACGACGCTTCATCCAGTCCCAAACATGCTCAATGGGGGACAGATCCAGAGATCTTGCTGGCCAGGGTAGTTGACTTACACCTTCTAGAGCACGTTGGGTGGCACGGGATACATGCGGACGTGCATTGTCCTGTTGGAACAGCAAGTTCCCTTGCCGGTCTAGGAATGGTAGAACGATGGGTTCGACGACGGTTTGGATGTACCGTGCACTATTCAGTGTCCCCTCGACGATCACCAGTGGTGTACGGCCAGTGTAGGAGATCGCTCCCCACACCATGATGCCGGGTGTTGGCCCTGTGTGCCTCGGTCGTATGCAGTCCTGATTGTGGCGCTCACCTGCACGGCGCCAAACACGCATACGACCATCATTGGCACCAAGGCAGAAGCGACTTCCATCGCTGAAGACGACACGTCTCCATACGTCCCTCCATTCACGCATGTCGCGACACTACTGGAGGCGGGCTGCACGATGTTGGGGCGTGAGCGGAAGACGGCCTAACGGTGTGCGGGACCATAGCCCAGCTTCATGGAGACGGTTGCGAATGGTCCTCGCCGATACCCCAGGAGCAACAGTGTCCCTAATTTGCTGGGAAGTGGCGGTGCGGTCCCCTACGGCACTGCGTAGGATCCTACGGTCTTGGCGTGCATCCGTGCGTCGCTGCGGTCCGGTCCCAGGTCGACGGGCACGTGCACCTTCCGCCGACCACTGGCGACAACATCGATGTACTGTGGAGACCTCACGCCCCACGTGTTGAGCAATTCGGCGGTACGTCCACCCGGCCTCCCGCATGCCCACTATACGCCCTCGCTCAAAGTCCGTCAACTGCACATACGGTTCACGTCCACGCTGTCGCGGCATGCTACCAGTGTTAAAGACTGCGATGGAGCTCCGTATGCCACGGCAAACTGGCTGACACTGACGGCGGCGGTGCACAAATGCTGCGCAGCTAGCGCCATTCGACGGCCAACACCGCGGTTCCTGGTGTGTCCGCTGTGCCGTGCGTGTGATCATTGCTTGTACAGCCCTCTCGCAGTGTCCGGAGCAAGTATGGTGGGTCTGACACACCGGTGTCAATGTGTTCTTTTTTCCATTTCCAGGAGCGTATTTATCGTCCATGTTTCACTTGCATACATGGCTACACTCCATACAAATGCTTTCCAAAAACGACTTCCTGACACTTAAATCTATACTCGATGTTAACAAATTTCTATTCTTCAGAAACGCTTTCCTTGCCATTGCCAGTCTATATGTTATATCCTCTCTACTTCGACCATCATCAGCTATTTTTCTCCCCAAATAGCAAAACTCCTTTATTACTTTAAGTGTCTCATTTCGTAATCTAATTCCCTCAGCATCACCCGACTTAATTCGACTACATTCCATTATCCTCGTTTTGCTTTTGTTGATGTTCATCTTATACCCTCCTTTCAAGACATTGTCCATTCCGTTCAACTGCTCTTCCAAGTCCTTTGCTGTCTCTGACAGAATTACAATATCATTGGCGAACCTCAAAGTTTATATTTCTTCTCCATGGATTTTATTACCTACTCCGAATTTTTCTTTTGTTTCCTTTACTGCTTGCTCATTATACAGATTGAATAACATTGGGGAGAGGCTACAACCCTGTCTCACTCCCTTCCCCACCACTGCTTCCCTTTCATGCCCCTTGACTCTTATAACTGCCATCTGGTTTCTGTACAAATTGTAAATAGCCTTTCGCTCCCTTTATTTTACCCCTGCCTCCTTTAGAATTTGAAAGAGAGTATTCCAGTCAACATTGTCAAAAGCTTTCTCTGAGTCTACAAATGCTAGAAACGTAGGTTTGCCTTTCCTTAGTCTTTCTTCTAAGATAAGTCGTAGGGTCAGTATTGCCTCACGTGTTCCAACATTTCTACAGAATGCAAACTGATCTTACCCAAGGTCGGCTTCTACTAGTTTTTCCATTCATCTGTAAAGAATTCGCGTTAGTATTTTGCAGCTGTCACTTACTAAACTGATAGTTCGGTAATTTTCACACCTGTCAACACCTGCTTTCTTTGGGATTGGAATTATTATATTCTTCTTGAAGTCTGAGGGTATTTCGCCTGTCTCATACATCTTGCTCACCAGGTGGTAGAGTTTTGTCAGGACTGGCTCTCCCAAGGCTGTCAGTAGTTCTAATGGAATGTTGTCTACTCCCGGGGCCTTGTTTCCACTCAGGTCTTTCAGTGCCCTGTCAAACTCTTCACGCAGTATCGTATGTCCCATTTCATCTTCATCTACATCCTCTTCCATTTCCATAATATTGTCCTCAAGTACATCGCCCTTGTATAGACCCTCTGTATACTCCTTCCACCTTTCTGCTTTCCCTTCTTTGCTTAGAACTGCGTTTCCATATGAGCTCTTGATATTCATACAAGTGGTTCTCTTTTCTCCAAAGGTCTCTCTAATTTTCCTGTTGGCAGTATCTATCTTACCCCTAGTGAGATAAGCCTCTACATCCTTACATTTGTCCTCTAGCCATCCCTGCTTAGCCATTTTGCACTTCCTGTCGATCTCGTTTTTGAGACATTTGTATTCCTTTTTGCCTGCTTCATTTACTGCATTTTTATATTTTCTCCTTTCATCAATTAAATTCAATATTTCTTCTGTTACCCAAGGATTTCTACTAGCCCTCGTCTTTTTACCTACTTGATCCTCTGCTGCCTTCACTACTTTATCCCTCAGAGCTACCCATTCTTCTTCCGCTGTATTTCTTTCCCCCATTCTTGTCAATTTTTCCGTTGTGCCCTCCCTGAAACTCTGTACACTCTCTGGTTTAGTCAGTTTATCCAGGTCCCATCTCCTTAAATTGCCACCTTTTTGCAGTTTCTTCAGTTTTAATCTACAGTTCATAACCAATAGATTGTGGTCAGAGTCCACATCTGCCCCTGGAAATGTCTCACAATTTAAAACCTGGTTCCTAAATCTCTGTCTTACCATTACATATTCTATCCGAAACTTGTCAGTATCTCCAGGATTGTTCCATGTATACAACCTTCTTTTATGATTCTTGAGCCAAGTGTTAACTATGATTATGTTATGCTCTGTGCAAAATTCTACCAGACGGCTTCCTCTTTCATTTTGTACCCCCAATCCATATTCACCTACTATGATTACTTCTCTCCCTTGTCCTACTCTCCAATTCCAGTCACCCATGACTATTAAATTTTCGTCTTCCTTCACTACCTGAATAATTTCTTTTATCTCATCATACATTTCATCAATTTCTTCATCATCTGCAGAGCTAGTTGGCATATAAACTTGTACTACTGTAGTAGGCGTAGGCTTCGTGTCTATCTTGGCCACAATAATGCGTTCACTATGCTGCTTGTAGTAGCTTATGTGCATTCTTATTTTCCTATTCATTATTAAACCTACTCCTGCATTACCCCTAGATGATTTTGTATTTATAACTCTGTATTCACCTGACCAATAGTCTTGTTCCTCCTGCCACCGAACTTCACTAATTCCCACTATATCTTACTTTAACCTATCCATTTCCCTTTTTAAATTTTCTATCCTACCTGCCCGATTAAGGGATCTGACATTCCACTACTGTTTCCCTTTCATGCCCCTCGACTCACACTAACTGCCATCTGTTTTCTGTACAATTTGTAAATAACATTTCACTCCCTGTATTTTATCCCTGTTGCCTTCAGAATTTCAATGAATGTATTCCAGTCAACATTTTTAAAAGCTTTCCGTAAATCTACAAATTCTATAATTGTAGGTTTGCTTTCTTCAGTCTATCTTCTAAAAGAAGTCGTTCCTACATTTATCCGGAATCCAAACCGATCTTCCCCGAGTTTTTTCATTCTTCTGTAAACAATTCGACTCAGTACTTCACAACCATGAGTTATTAAACTGAAGTTTCGGTAATATTCACATCTGCCAGCACATACCTTCTTTGGAACTGGGATTATTACATTCTTCTTGAAGTCTAATGTTATTTCCACTGTCTCACTTATCTTGCACACCAAGTGGGACAGTTTTGACGTGGCTGGCTGTCGTGGAGTGCTCAGTAATTCTAAACGAATGTCTTCTACACCTGGGCCTTATTTCGACTTAGCTCTTTCAGTTCTCTTTCAAATTCTTCTCGCATTAACGTATATCAACTTCATCTACTTACCCTTCTCTTTCTATGGTTGTGTTTCAAATTCGTGTCCCTTGTATCGCACTCTTATGTATTCCTTCCACCTTTAAGCTTACCCTTTTTTGCTTTGTTCTGGTTTGCCATTAGAGCTCTAGTGCCACTGCTACACATGTTAAGTGCGTATGCATTATCGCTATGTAAGCCACTCACCTAAGGTATGAACTATTATAAATTACATGATCACCACCAGCCCAAGTCCTTCTTTACCCAGTAAAGGTCAGACTGAAATGGAAAATTTTGTGTGACTACACAATGAAAATAAAAGGCTTTAAATTAATCGACTCAAGTTATCCAAAATCAACTAATCACACGATAAGATATGTAGCAAATAAATAAAACTGGATTGTGCACTCCAGTGGTGAGGATTCCCTCCCAGATTACGTTTCATTGCTATCTTCACCACGTTGTGCAGCTTGTAAAAACAACACTGAGATATTTTGAAAAAACATAAGCTTTCGTCCCACTATATTTTGCAATGAAGGTGACTATTTGGTAAGTCAGAAAGAAAACGGCGGGACATATGGTATAAGTTTTCAATGATAACATTTATTTTTCAATTCACATTTGAGAAGCAAGGTGGAACGTTCCACCTCAATAGCCGGTTGGTGCCTGAGCATAAAACAAGTGACCAGGTCAACTTAAAATAACGCTCAGGTTGGATTCACACAAGACGATAAAGATCGCAGAGAAATTAACTATCAACATAAGCTTACGATTACAGGAAAGTGATTTATATCGACTGAAACAGTTTTACTCATATAAGTATATGGTACAGTAATTGGTGCCCACAATATATGACGAAACGGAAAGGACACATGGGCGAATAAATCACTGATCGAGCACACCTTATGCAAAATAGAGAAAGATCAGGAAATCACTCAATAAAGAGTACAGGATTACACAGGTTAGATTATATCTTGAAGAACATCCAACAGATCAACGAGGCTTGGGCAGCTGGGTCACGCAACACTTGATCCCCAGAAACAAAAGGGGTAAATAAAATATCCCAAAACTATAAAAATATAGATTCTCAAATAAAAAGTTAGATGTCGGTCATTCAGTCTAACTAGGATCACGTGGTGTAATACAGAAACCTGAGCTGACGACTCACTGTACGAGGAATACGTGACTCAGATGTAAGTAATCACAGGTGGAAATCGGTGTATCTAAGCACACTATAATCTGCGGCAGGAAAAGATCGATGAATTAGAAAAGAAAGAAACACACGCACACGAAGGCACAATTATTTTCACACGAACACAAGGTAAAGATCGCTCTAACTTGGCCTACTCATTACGCGGAGAACACTCCACACCACAGTGTTCCAAAGGAACAGCGCAAACCCAGAATACAGAACAAATCGAATTCCCTAACATTAGTGAAGCATTATTTTTTTAACTGAACACATCCTGGAAAAAAAACATAAAACTCTTCCGTCAGGCTGAAGAACTTACACACTCACAACGACATTAAAGTAGTGAGTTGGCGCTTCAGAACTACGAACCGAACTCACCAAAGCCAGCAGCAGATCGCCTCCTCAGCGGTAGCACCCAGAGAAACACGCAAGTGAAATGGAAAAGACCAGATGGGTCGTTTCAACCACCAACGTAACAAGCAGTCAAGGCACACACACACACACACACACACACACGCACACACACACACACAAGGGGGATAGACCTCTTTGCCCAGGTAAGGAACATTAAGTTGATTATCCTGTACCCTCAGCAGCCGGAAAGCATGCCTTGTAAACCCGAAAAGACACAAATACTCTCTCAGTCATTCACACAAAAGACAAGGTAGAGGAGGAAACACGATAATATAGGATGTTATTCCACAAATATGGACATGGACTACATGGGATAGGTGATTAAATTACACAGTATATAAAAACTCTGAGGCAGAGCACAAGCTGCTTGCACCAAAATGCCGTATAATGATTGATTTTATTTCAATCCAACTGCTCAGTCTTTCTAGGTCAGTTTAAAGAAGTACACCGGGGATAAGCGGTGCAGAAAATGAGACGGGAAAAAATTAAAATTGGTCAAATGTATTATGAAATGATTCTATAGAGACGTTTCAGTTCATGAAGTTTGTCTTTTAATTTCCTGTAGGCAGTATCTGTCTTTCCTCTCTTTATACACGTTTCTACATTCTTGCATTTCTCGTCTAGCCATCCTGATTTGGTGTTTTGCGCTTCCTGTTAATCTCAGAATCCCTTTCGCCTGCCTCTAGACTTGTAGGCACATAATGAAGTGACTCCTTCGAGTCTCAACAAGAATTTGACCAAAACAATTACAAATGACAGACCTCACAAGGGAACCTCCCCATCGCACCCCCCTCAGATTTAGTTATAAGTTGGCACAGTGGATAGATCTTAAAAAACTGAACACAGATCAATCGAGAACACAGGAAGAAGTTGTGTGGAACTGTGAAAAAAATAAACAAAATATACAAACTGAGTAGTCCATGCGCAAGATAGGCAATGTCAAGGTAAATATGAGCTCAGGAGCGCCGTGGCCCCGTGGTTAGCGTGAGCAGCTGCGGAACGAGAGGTACTTGCTTCAAGTCTTCCCTCGCGTGAAAAGTTTACTTTTTTTATTTTCGCAAAGTTATGATCTGTCCGTTCTTTCATTGACGTCTCTGTTCACTGTAATACGTTTACTGTCTGTGTTTTGCGGAATCTATTCGACACTGGTGACGGCATGTGCGTCACATGACAGGAATATGTTGTCGACCCACTTAACTTGTACACTTGGCGAATGGGTAAAAAGATTCTTCTACCTTGCCCGATTTAGGTTTCCTTGTGGACGTGATAATCAATCCCAAAAAAAGTGATCGCATCGGACGGACAGATAATAATTGTCTGAAAATAAAAAATTAAACTTTTCACACGAGGGAAGACGTGAACGAAGGACCTCTCGTTGGGAAGCTGCTCACGCTAACCACGGGACCACGGTGCTCCGGAGCTCACGCTGTCCTTGATGTTGCCTCTCCAGTGCATGGACTACTCAGTTTGTATATTTTGCTTTTCTTTCATAGTTCCACACAACTTCTTCCTGTTTTCTCGATTGATCTGTGTTTAGTTTTCAAGGCCTGTTCACTGTGTCAACTTATAACTAAATCTGAGGGGGGTGCGATGGGGAGGTTCCCTTGTCAGAACTCTCTTGTTGAGCCTGCGTTCTGGGAATCAAAATCCAGAAGTCCTTTAGAATAAAGAAAAACTAATTGGACCTAACTGCACATGCTGATGATCTCCTTCTATCTGTCACTCGCAACAAGAAACAGTAATCAAGAAACGAACGTGGAAGTTCTACTGGATGCAGTTCAGGGATGTTTCAGACTACGCAAACTTTCTATTACACCTCAAAGGTCTACCTATGTAATGTTGAAAGGCAGATTAATATACAACCATTATCCTCAACGTACTTAGTTACCTCACTCTCGCCGTCGTTTTTAGGCAAGGAGAGGCATGCTACAGAGTGGTGCGCCAACAGTGGTCGTAGGAAATGTGGACAGGAGCAGAAATGATTAGTGAATAAATTAACATAACAAACAGATGATCTGTTTAACTTGTATTCCTCCAAGTGAACAAAGACTCATTACAAATAAGCAGCAAGAAATAGAGTCCAGCTCATATAATAGCAAATGGGACGAGACTCGCTGTCCTACGCATGAACGAAGGGTCGTAGCGTACCAGCTCCAAGTGCCCACGCCCCATGTCGTGGAGCTCGTAGTCCGGAGCCCGTGGAGGCGCGGTTCAGTGGGCGTGGACTGCTCGATCTCGTGCGACCACTGTCGCCGTCGAACGGGAACTTCCAGTTCCATTACCAACTTAACGACGCCCATGGGGTGGTATCGATACGAGATACCTCAATTTCCACTGTATCTAACTTCAATCCCTTCATTTCTATTTACAAGTTAGCTAATCTACCTGCTCGCTTAAGGTATCTAACAGTGCATAATCCGAGCTATACAACGCCAGGTTTTCCCTTTTTCTGAAGATGATATCCATTTTATTAGTCACCACCTGGAGATCCAAATAGAGGACCACTTTAACTCCAGAATATTTTATCCAAGACGGTGCCATATGGTTGTAATGTAATAACATAAAAATTATTTGTGACTCTTTTTCTTTGCTACCAGTGTAATGTAATAGAATGAATACGAGCCGTGACCTATATAAAAAAGAAACACATATTAATGCAATGGCTCAGCATAAAAGAGAAATAACTAATGTAGGAATATTATTAACAGAGTAATATGTTGTTCAATTTAGCCCGACGTGTATAAGCACTCAGTAAACTAGCTCAGTTCTCAGGGTAGTTACGTAATCGTCGATAATTAATTGTCCTTTTCTTATTTACCCAACACTACAGATATTATTCCAGGTTCGTGAGAAGTCGTGTGCTTATTGCACCAGAGAATATTTGCCAAGTCTGCTCGATGTACACTACTGCAATACGTAGCTTAACATCGTGGTTTCGTCACGATTCCCCTATATAAGATAACAAGAGTAGCATCTACAAATGAAATCCTATAATGGAACTGGAATCCTGTGACCAGACCTTTTCTGCCTGGGTTGTTATCTCGTTAGATAAAGAAAATCTGTAAGTAAAATTGTTAAATTATTAGTAGCTGCCTCCGGTGTTGTGGGATCTAAAATAAGGTTAATTGTCTTAACCGACGGCACGTCTCGTAGATGAGCTAAAAGAAAAATGTTAAAGATTTTTCTAAGATGGCGCCTAACAATGAAAATTCTTTGTTAAGGCCCGTATCTACTTATGACAATCCTGGTATCAGACTACCAATTGATTGACCACATACACAAATTCTTTTGACAAAATAACCATTGTATTTTTCGGGTATTAAGTACAACTTACATTATCAGCTGCTACAGCAAGATGAGCTTTACACAAGAACGTCCTCTTAGGTCCGAATCCAAGCAGATAAGATAAGTGAAAGACAAAGGAAAGATAGTTCATGCATATAAGCGCATGAGTCCATGGAATAACATGTCCATTGCAGTTCTATCTCTTCTTCTTTGCCGTACTTGTCGATTATTTATAAAATTTATCGTAATATTTCGTTTACATTTTTTTAAACCCAAGTCCACCCAGGAGAAACAGTACATGGTACAGCTGCAGGACCTTGGATAATATAACAAGAGCTGTAGCTGCTTTTTACTTTCAGCTATGCCACAGTACCAACATTACAAAAAAAATTTGGTCTATTTCGGTGTTATTCATCTTCGTGTATAGATGATAATTCACTAAGCTGTTTCATTGATGGTATATAGTTCAAATGTAAAGTAGTTTGTTTTCTCTTTTTTTGGGGTGTGTGGGGGGAATGGGGGGAGTAGGAGACAAGCATGAGACTTCGATTACTCTATGTTTGACATTCACACTGGGCGCAATCAAAGAACTGGCATATTTTGTGCTTACGGTGGATTATGTATTGGTCCTATGGTAGGGTGACCAAACGTCCCGGAAAACCGGGATTGTCCCGGTTTTCATTCCTGTGTTCCGGTGTCCCGAAAATTTGTTTAGGGACGCTCAAAAGTCCCGGAATTCAGTTTTTAAATACATTTCGTGAAACTTTCTCAAATTTTTGGGATTCCGCTAAATATAGCGAAAGAAATTAACCTCCATTGTCCCATACTAGTAATCACATTATTAGTATTGATACACTCAGGCAATAATTTACTTTGAGCGGTACTTTGGCCAACAAGTAGTAAGTTGTATTATTGTAACAGAGCTATGAAACCGTCCAATTGTCGCGCCACTTACACACTCATTGTCAGAACAGTGTAGTAGTTGATGTTTTGTCAGACAAACTGCAATAGTTTTTTCTCATATTAGTGGTATTATTGCTGCAGTACTGTGAAACGCAATGCCGAAACGTGCCTGCAAGTTCAGTGACTGTTATTCCAAGAAATGGAATTTCATTAAGAAAGGTCGTTTTGATTACGAAGCAGAGCGTTCTGTATGTAACTGTTTTATTAGTATAAGTCATGGTGGACGTTCCAACATAGTTGATCACATCAGGTCAAAGAAACACATTAACGGATACAGTGTACCGAGCTGCAGTAAAACTCTACAAAATTATTTTGTGAAACATCAGTCAAGTGAAGAGACGAAAGTTCGAGCAGCCGAGCTTACACTAGCCTACCACACGGTAAAACATCATCAAACTTATAGATCTAGTGATTGTACTAATAAGCTTAACAGCAGTATGTTTGATGATTCTTCCATTGCAAAAAAGTTTAGTTCAGCAAGAACTAAAGTGTCAGCCTTAGTGAAAGGAGTTATTGGTCCCCAGAGTGTAAAGGAAAACCTTGAATACATCAAAAAGTCTTCTTTCTACGGGATATCCACTGATGCCAGCAATCCAGCAATCATAAGGCCACTAAAAGATTTCCGTTTGTTGTTCAGTTTTTCGATATTAATCAGTGAATTCAGACCAAACTTTTGAAGGTGAGTTCCCTACCTAATGAAACATCTGACGAAATTTCAAGATTTTGTATGAATACTATCGAAATGTTTGATCTTGAGAAAAGTAAATGTGTGGCATTTTGTGGAGACAACACCAACACAAACTTTGGTGGTTTAAAAAGACAAGGCAAATGCAACGTATTTACCAAATGAAAGGCAACATTGGATGAAAACATTGAAGGCATAGGGTGCCCTGCACATGTTTTACACAACAGCGTGCAGACATCTGCTGACAGTTTAAGCTGTGATGTTGAAACTATCGTCATGAAGGTATACTCACACTTTTACATATATACTGTTAGAACAGAGAGGCTTAATGAGTTCTGTAATTATGTGGGAACTGAATATATGAATGTAGTGTGTCACTCGAAAACTCGCTGGTTATCACTGTTTCCAGCAGTTGAAAGAGTAGTCCGCCAGTTTGAACCGTTAAAAGATTTTTTCCTGAATGAAGACAAAGCCCCCAAAATATTGGTTCAGTTTTTCAGTGAAGCCTACTTATGGTTCATTCACAGTCAGCTTAGCACTTTGCAGCATGGGATAAAGGAAATTGAGGGAAGCACGAAAAGTGTAATAGAGGTAAATGGTGTTTTGAAAAATACTCTGGAAACTGTTACTAAGAGGAGAGAACAGCAGTTCATTTCTTTTAATGTTAAATCTGTCCTTAAAAGAGCAGAAGTATCAGAAGCAGCGGAAAGGAGTTTTAGAGAAGAAGTTAACATGTTTTATGACACTTGTGTAGAATATCTCAGCAAGTGGAGCGCCTCATATTTACCCTCATCGCCGGTGTTTGATTGGATGTTACTGAAGAGAGTGCCAAAATGGGAAAGTGTTGAAGAGACAGTTTCTTATTTGAGGAGTAAAGAGATTGAAATCGATGACTCCATTCTCTTTGATCAGCATACTGATAAATTTTGTTGAAGAAAGTCTTCACAAGTCGAATGATGAAAAAAAAACACCATTGGAATGTCATGAGAAGTGGGTGAGTTTTTTTAAAAGCTGTGACTGTCTTCAGCATTACTCTGAGTTGGTAATAATCGCAAGGTATTTATTTGCAATCCCAGCCCATAATGCCAATGTGCAAAGAATATTTTCGTTCATGAATATCCAGTGGACTGATGGAAGAAACAGAATGGAGGTGGACTCTCTTGAAGCAATCCTGCAAATCCTGTACAACTGCAAAATGGATTGTGCCGAGTTTTATCACTGTGTCTCAAAGAACAAAGACATGATCAAGAAGGTTGGAGGCAGTGAAAAATACCCTTTTCTCCAAGGACAGTCAATTCCATATGCAAGTGTTCAGTAATATTAAAGCTCATGTTAATATTAAATGATTTTAAGTTGAATGGCTGTAAAATTTTGTAAAATCGTAATACATTTCTTTATTACTGTATACGTTTATTGAATGTCATTAATTATACAGATAATCTAGATTATATCAATCTTTTGTATCCTCTTATTAGTTATAATAATCGGGTTAACAAAATGTATCAACAAAACATTAATATTTAAAATTAAGAAACCTGGATACATGTGGAATGAGGTGTCCATTGGCACCCGGGTGAATGTGTCCCGGTTTTCACCGAAAATAATTTGGTCACCCTATCCTATGGTATGCTGACTTCGACCTAAGTGCGATTGTCGAAAGAGTTGCTTCTAATAATTTGTTTCTCTGTAGGTAGCACCACTGGTTTACGATGTGGTCTTGGATCACTTTATATACTTCATTGTTTTGGTTGAGTTAGACTGTCGCAATCGCGTGTGAAATTGAAACTGCATAATTTCGAAATCGTTCGTGTGAATGAAACAGGGTGAATAAAATAGCTGAAAGTATCATCCAACGACAGTATATTAATGACTACTGAAAAGGCTGGCTGCCTCTCTTCAAGAAACATACGTTAGTCTGACTTCTCCACAGACACTCTATGTAATATTAAGCTACTCAAGGCATCTCCCTGCCGTACGGTCGGTCGGTGGTCCGTGCTGGGAAAGAGTGGCTAGACAGTATGTGTGCAGGCAACAATAAATATTAGCATCCAAAAATGACAATCTACGATTATATTACGGTAAACTTGTCTCAACCCTTCTGTTATACTGCGGAAGGTCACAGCGAAAACCGTACGTTGAGGGATGATAATGAGGCCACAAGTCTGACTTATTTCACGACTGTATTATTTTGGCTCTTAATTAAACGTTCAGGTGTTTTTCTCACTAACAGTCACTACAATTTGTACGAATGATATAGAATTATATTTAATATTTTCGTAATTTAATATCGATAAAACTACTTGAAGTGTTTTGTAGATAACGGAACTGATTACAGATGTAGTATGTTAACGATACATATAGGGAACTGCGCCCATCTAATAGGACACTGTTGGAGATCTAGTTGTACAAGCAGTGAATTCGTAGGGAGTAGAGGCGCAAGTAGCAGGTAGCATGGATACAAGCTCAAGTGCAGACATCTTCTGACATAGTCATTTATGACATTCACTTCTACAGAACTTACATTTCTCTCTAATACTAAGAGGATTATGTTGCAACAAATATTTTTCTCAGGATGAGTAGCAGCTGCCTAGAACATTAACTTATTTTTAACATTTGTAGAACATTCAGGGAAGGTGCTAGCTACGGAATCAAACAACTGGAAGAGCTGTCTGTAAGCGTAACTAAGGGGCACTGTGTTGAAAAATTATCACAAAAATATCTTTATGTTTATTTTCCTCAAATAAATGTGTGATACACTGTGTGATATAAATAAGACTCTTACCAACTATAATCTAAACAGTATTACTATGCATGGTGCCACGATAGCTTTAAAGCCATTGCTGATGAAATTTTCAGTAAAATGTTACCCGCTGCAGCGCAACCAAGCAGACAGAATGAGACTTTAAGAAACTGCCGACACAATTAATTTGTCAGAAAGTCAAGGGAGAAAAGTAAATATTTAATAACTAAATCAGTAGTGACTGGCAGTAGAAATTGTTTATACAGAACAGCATACAAGGCGGAGTTTCACGAGAAGAATGCCTGCTAATCAACACTTGCATAGAGATCGTAGGTAATGACTTACGGAGTCACACGTGCTGGGCTATCGGATCGCTATGTCGTCGGTGCAGCCAGCAGCGTCACAGAACATCTGAATAATCTTGCCACACAGAAGCGTGTCGGACAACCTGGAAATGTAAAAACTGTTGGCGAGATAACACTGCGGAGAAAACAAAAACCCTTTAACGCCCTTATCATGTGGACTGTGTTTTATAAACTGCTGGGTCGCTGGCATCAGTAATGTCCGATATGTAAAAAAAACCACTACTGCTTATCTGCTTGCAGCCGACACTTGTGAGTCGTCTTTAAGAATGAGAAACTGACGTGCGCAGAGAGATAAAAACGTTTTCACGCCCATTGCATGTTAGTTACGCTATATGGACGTGAGTCGTTCGCGGACATGGAACTTGTCATTATATTCCATTTGTTGACTATCACCTCATCGTAGCCATACAGTTACGCTTTGGCTGGAAAGAACGGATTTGCAAAGGATCCAGAGGATCGCCCAGGATTGAGAGATCGTAGGAGAATATGCGAAAGAACTTGCCCCCCTTCTTGCAGCGGTATACCGTAGGTCTCTAGAAGAGCGTAGCGTTCCAAAGGATTGGAAAAGGGCACAGGCGATCCCCGTTTTCAAGAAGGGACGTCGAACAGATGTGCAGAACTATAGACCTATATCTCTAACGTCGATCAGTTGTAGAATTTTGGAACACGTATTATGTTCAAGTATAATGACTTTTCTGGAGACTAGAAACCTACTCTGTAGGAATCAGCATGGGTTTCGAAAAAGACGATCGTGTGAAACCCAGCTCGCGCTATTCGTCCACGAGACTCAGAGGGCCATAGACACGGGTTCACAGGTAGATACCGTGTTTCTTGACTTCCGCAAGGCGTTCGATACAGTACCCCACAGTCGTTTAATGAACAAAGTAACAGCATATGAACTATCAGACCAATTGTGTGATTGGATTGAAGAGTTCCTAGATAACAGAACTAAGCATTTCATTCTCAATGGAGAGAAGTCTTCCGAAGTAACAGTGATTTCAGGTGTGCCGCAGGGGAGTGTCGTGACCTTGTGGATAACATCGGAAGTTCACTGAGGGTTTTTGCGGATGATGCTGTAGTATATCGAGAGTTTGTAACAATGGAAAATTGTACTGAAATGCAGGAGGATCTGCAACGAATTGACGCATAGTGCAGGGAATGGCAATTGAATCTCAATGTAGACAAGTGTAATGTGCTGCGAATACATAGAAAGAAAGATCCTTTATCATTTACCTACAATATAGCAGGTCAGCAACTACAAGCAGTTAATTCCATAAATTATCTGGGAGTAGGCATTAGGAGTGATTTAAAATGGAATGATCATGTAAAGTTGATCGTCGGTAAAGCAGATGCCAGATTGAGATTCATTGGAAGAATCCTAAGGAAATGCAATCCGAAAACAGAGGAAGTAGTTTACAGTACACTTGTTCGCCCACTGCTTGAATATTGTTCACCAGTGTGGGATCGGTACCAGATAGCGTTGATAGAAGAGATAGAGAAGATCCAACGGAGAGTAGCGCGCTTCGTTACAAGATCATTTAGTAATCGCGAAAGCGTTGCGGAGATGATAGATAAACTCCAGTGGGAGACTCTGCAAGAGAGACGCTCAGTAGCTCGGTGCGGGCTTTTGTTGAAGTTTCGAGAACATACCTTCACCGAGGAGTCAAGCGATACATTGCTCCCTCCTACGTATATCTCGCTAAGAGACCATGAGGATAAAATGAGAGAGATTAGAGCACACACAGAGGCATACCGACAATCTTTCTTTCCACGAACAATACGAGACAGGAATAGAAGGGAGAACCGATAGAGGTACTCCAAGTACCTTCCGCCACACACTGTCATGTGGCTTGCGGAGTATAGATGTAGATGTAGATGTAGATTGACAAAAATCGAAACGAGATTGATTCCCCATCGTTCTATGAAAACATTCAGACCTACTGCGCAGCGTCTGTAAACTCGCTTTAGCGCGCTGTGAGTGCGAGTGAGGGCTTTCTTGTGAGTAATCTTCACATCACCTGAGAGTACGTGTGTTTGTTTGGAGCTTATGAATGCTCAATACCGAGGCTGTCAGCGTCCTTACACATATTAAAAGAAATGACTGTGGAGAAAACAATTTTGGTCAAAATTGTTGTCATACAGTGAGGAGGAAGCGTGTAAAATGACAGTCATTCACTCACTCTCACATCAGTTTCTTTGATCTACATTATCACTCTCTCTCACTCACCTGAAGGCAACAGAGAAAGGATGAAAAGTGCTATATATGGGTTTAAAACAGAAATAAAACCATGGAGGAGATAAAAGACAAGCATGGGGAAACGTGACTGGCTGACCACTTACAAAAAAATTGGGAGAGCCAGTCATCCTGTTAACACACTAAGAACATCTCCCTAAAATAGAACCTTAAAACTCACACCACATTCGTTTGAACGTTATTTAAAACAGAGGGCAGATCTATTGGTAAATCTTCTAGTGCCCTTCAGTCGGAAAACAAAAAATATGTAATAAAATATAGCGCTCAGTGATCTGTACGCCACAAGCACGACACATTGGAAGGTCCTCTCGCCAGAACAAGAAGGCATGTATCATAGGGCTGTGGCCTATGCGAAGAGGAGTAAGGAGGACCTCGTCTCGCCGATGTGGCAGGAAGGAGGTACGCCTTGTACGTGTCGTGGACTTTATTAGACGGAGCTTATTGTCTTTCACTTCCAGTACCTCATCCTCCCATCGATGCAACACTCTGTATTTCAACAGCGAGGCTATAGCATGCAGGGGGATAGAACACTGAAATAACTGAGGATCACGACAAGCGTCCTTGGCTGCCAGGTCGACTCTTTCGTTCCCTGCAACACTCATGTGTCCTAGTATCCAGCACAGAGACATCTCCTCCCCGAGTCGCTGTAGTTGGAGGAGGGTGGTCAGGACATTCTTGCCTGCTTTATCTGCTACGTACAAGCGCTGTAGGGAACGAAGGGCACTCAGGGAATCGGAGCAGATTAGCACTTAAAGAGCTTCTCATCTGCTCTAGTGCCCGGAAGATCACATATAATTCCGCAAAGAAGACAGTCAGGTCTCGAAGCAATCGGACCTTGAGGACACGTTCTGGCGAACAACAGAGCAACCACCGGAGTCCCCCTGTTTAGACCCATCCATGCGGACAGCTACATAGTTGTCATGCTCATTTAAAATGTCATAAATTATCGCATTAAAAGAAGGAACAGCTCCTGTAGCGAACCAAATCTGAACTTACACTGGGCCTCGGCAGTAACCATGGTGGCAAGTGGTTAAAAGCCTGGATTTGGGATTTGTACATGCTACGCACCAAGTGACTCCAGCACGCACTGCACGTGGATCCCAAAAGGCGTTGTACCTCATGGATAGCTGGAGAAAAGGCGTTCCAGACGTGGAAAAGTAACAGTATGATACGCACGTGAAGTGGGAGCTGTGAGGAACTTACATGCTTGACGCACCATGAGGAGCTGCCATCGGATGGTGAGTGGTGATTCTGCAGTCTCAGCACACAGACTGGGTAAGGGGCTGGTCCTGTAAGCACCTGTGGCTGGCCTAATCCTCTTATCTACATCCACACCCATACTCCGCAAGCCACCTCACGGTGTGTGGCGGAGGGTACCTTGAGTACCTCTATCGGTTCTCCCTTCTATTCCAGTCTCGTACTGTTCGTGGAAAGAAAGATTGTCGGTATGCCTCTGTGTGTGCTCTAACCTCTCTGATTTTATCCTCATGGTCTCTTCGAGAGATATACGTAGGAGGGAGCAATATACTGCTTGATTCCTCTGTGAAGGGAGCTACTGAGCGTCTCTCTTGCAGAGTCTCCCACTGGAGTTTATCTATCATCTCCGTAACGCTTTCGCGATTGCTAAATGATCCTGTAACGAAGCGCGCTGCTCTCCGTTGGATCTCTCTCTCTTCTATCAACCCAATCTCGTACGGGCCCCACACTGATGAATATCGACAATAATCTTCAGGTAAGAAGGCCTCACCTATATACACTGTGCATCTATATACTAGACGTGAATGCACAAAATCCCCATAAAACTAGAGCAGACGTGCCGTGTCTGCTTCCCAAGATCTGTGACTAAGGCACTTAAAGACATTCAGTGCCTTCTGGGTTCTGGCTTTCAGGTCTCTGAGGCGTGGTACCACGATAGTTTGGAGTCAAAAATGAGGCCCAGAAACCTTAATGAGTCTTTAAAATGCAGAATGGTGTCCCTCATACGCAAGTCAGGTAAATTAAAACTACAACTAGAATGATGAAACTTAACGCACACACACTCATCTGCAGAAAACTGAAAACCCATCTTCACAGCTCAGTACAGTTTAAGATGAACAGAAAACAGCAAAATCGTTCACAAATAAGGAGCACTGTACAGGACCCCTTACCGTAGATATGATACTGTTAATGGGTGTGACAAAGAGGGCAACAGCCACAACACTGCCCTGAGGAACACCATTCTACTGATCAAAACGATCTGACAGCAAGTCACCAACTCAAGACCAAAAGCGCTCAGTCATGAGGGACCACATGAAAATGGAAAGGTGCCCATGAAAGATCCACTGATGGAGCTTCACGAGAATACTGTGTCTCCAAATAATGTCATATGTCTTACTGATATCGAAGAATATACCGAGACAGTGATGTTTACATAGGAAAGCCTGCTGAATAGCCACTTTTAGCAGGGTCAGGTTGTTGACAGTGGACCGAAATCTCAGGAACCCACACTGACATCCGCTAAGGAGTTGCTTGGTCTCTAACAGCCAGACCAGGCGACGGTTAGCCATTCACTCCAAGGTCTTCCTACGCAGTTTGTTAAGGCGACGCTATGATAACTACTGGGAGACTTGCAGTCCTTTTCTGGTCTGAGGAAAGGTATCAAAATTGCCTTTCTCTAGCAGCTGGGAAAGTTGCTTGTCTGCCATAGAAGATTAAAACATTCGAGGAGAATTTCCTTTGACGCTGCTGGAAAATGTCGAAGCATGCAGTACCGAATTTGGTCGTGAGCAGATGCAGTATCACGAGTCTCAGACAGTGCCAATTCCAGCTCCCATATGGATAAAGGGTAGTTGTAAGATTCAGAATTGTGTGATCTGAAGTCCATCTCGCTCCTCTCTGCAGTTGCACGGTACATACGAAACGCCAGATCCTGGCCGGAATTGGCTGTAGTTGCTGCAAAATGCTCTGCCATCGTCTTAGCGATATATCTGGGCGTTGTTTGGAGACATCCCTATTTCAGCACTGCTGCTACTGGTAAATGGCTGTGGGAAAATCCTCCGCATAGCTTATCGTACTTTTGTGGAACAAGTGGAACGGTTGAGTCCAGGAATGCTTGCCATAACCCTTTCTTGCACTCCTTAATCACGCGTCGAGCACTGGTTCTCGCAACTCGGAAATCTGTGAGGTTTTCTGCTGTCGGGCAGCATTTAAACCATTGAAGAACCACACATGTGATCCAGATTGCTGAAGAGCATTCATAAGTGCACCAAAGTACAGATTGCTTCCTAAGGTGATCTGAGGACTCTGGTATCGACAGGACAGTGGCATGATGGATCACTCAAACAGTGTGCACTTAGCCCTACTCACCATCCATTTCGGTGTCGCCTCTTTTCCATCAATCCTCCATCTAGTAGGTGGATCCATAGTAGAAAGTAGTCGCTGGAATGAAGGTCATGAGTTATTTCCCTCTGAGCTGAGTCCACAAGGGTGAAAGAGCAGAAAGAATGACCCAATAGGAGCTGAGGAATGAGTGTGTCTACCCGTGTTGATGCACAGCCCCTGAGACATCATATGATGTTCTCCAAGACTCGATTTCTTGGGCAAGTATATTTTGGGCCCCATAATATATTATCAACATTGAAATCACCCAGTAGGAGAAACGGGCAGGGGAGTTGTTCAATAAGATCTGCAAGAACCTCAGAGTCTACTGCATCCTGCGGAGGTAAGTACAGGGAGCATATAGTGAGTGATCTTTTCACCCACAAGAACTGCAACAGCTACTGCTTGTAGGTCAGTAAACAAAGAGAGAGCAACATCTCCTAGGATCTTTCCCCAGTCAGGTCATCCCTTCAGTGGAGATGGAGGGGTGGGGGTATAGCCCTGTAGCACAGAGGTGTCAATGGCTTTGAAATGTTTTCCTATAAACACAAGCACAGGGGCTGTGCCTGTGCCAGGAATTTCAGTTCCTCCAAATGAGTCCTGAACCCAGTCACAATCCACTGTAGCATGGGAGGCATTTATCATTTATTATGGGGGGTTTCGCGTTCACCTTGTCTTTCTGCCGGAATGGGAAGCCCACAACAAGTGGAGGGCCAACCTTGGGACAAGATGGTTGCCCTGGGCTGGCGTCAAATTCTATTGACTCTGAAACAGAAGCAGCAGAACCTTCATGTTAAACGACATCAACGTGGTCAAAGGTCTACCGCCTGTTTTCGTCTGTGGTGGAAGGTTACCATTTGCTTTTTTGGTCTGAGAGGCTTTGTGGGAAGCAGCAGCAGAACTCCGCAATAGTGGCAACTGTGGCTTTACGGTATATGATATTCTCAGGGGGGCTATGGGCACTTAAACAACTGCAGCTTGACAAGTGCACTGACAAACGCAGTTACTAGTCCTTGCACAAGCAAGCTTCATTGGCTGTCGAAACAGGCTTCTTAAAGGTCGAAGCAAAAGATGTAGTGAATGTGGAAGGCTGCATGGCCTTACAGATGTCCTTCGTCTCTTCAGGATGGATGTGTTTCGATGTTTTAATCTTCTGTATCTCCCTTTCTTCAAGGACGACACAGCAGTCCCTACTCCAGACAGGTTGATATCCAGAGCAATTTACATACTTCGCAGGAGAGGAGCAACCAACCTCATTGTGGGTGGCCTTGCCACATTTGCCATAAGTGGCTTCACCCTTATATCCCAAAGGGGTGTGCCCAAAATGCAGGCCGGCCGGAGTGGCCGTGCGGTTCTAGGCGCTGCAGTCTGGAGCCGAGTGACCGCTACGGTCACAGGTTCGAATCCTGCCTCGGGCATGGATGTGTGTGATGTCCTTAGGTTAGTTAGGTTTAAGTAGTTCTATGTTCTAGGGGACTGATGACCTCAGCAGTTAAGTCTCATAGTGCTCAGAGCCATTTGGACCATTTGGACCCAAAATGCAGGAGGGTAAAACAGCACATTGGTTTGGGGACATAGGGTCATAAACACAGGCGGAGGAAACCTGCCTTGTTATGCTCTGGGAGTTTCGCACTACTGAAGGTAAGGATGAAGGAGTGACATTTTATTAGATCGCTATTCAACCTTTTCAATACATTTTGCACGTCGACGACCCGTTTTGAACTCACTCGTGTTTCAGTTTCTCCTTGGAAATATCTATCAGATCCCTACACGATGCAACACCTTTGCTATAGTTCAATATTTTGTGGAGTTCCGTTTCTACGAAATATTCTCCAAGGCATTTAGCTTTCAGGAGGTGTGTCGCTTGTTGGGAACTACCAGTTTCAACCAATAGTGTTCCATATGCAATCACTTGACGGATTTCAGTGTACCAACAGTACCCTCCAAACCTTCTTCAATATAAAAAGGCAAAACCTTCTCAAAACAGCCCTTTTTCCGATTCACCATCAAAAACACATTCTGACTGACAGCACGAGTTCTGTGACTATTCAGTGACAAATTCTGTGTAAGTTCTGAGTCTGAAGGACTGGGTCCACAAGTTCTCTTGATAGACTGGGTGTTGGTAACCTGCCAATATTCCATCCATTCTGCTGAGAGGAGAAAGAGAAAACTTTGAGCGTTCCATCTCGGTCCCACGAGCAGCTAGGGAGCTAGGGAAATAACAGTCCACCTAGACAGAGCCCTTCGTGCCTAGCTAAGCCTTGAACAACTGAGGTTCAGCAGGTTCCGCAGATGTTGCTCACTAACGACTGTTCGATGTCAACAGCCATGCGTCTCATTGGTAAGCAGCACACCTCGAGATTGAGAGGTTTTTAATAGAGGTTTTTTTATCATCCTCGCGATCTGCGCGGTCAAGTGAAGATTTCTATTCCCAGTGCCACACAATATTCCACTGCCACGCCGCAAGGTGATTGCTGAAGCGTGTGCAGAGCTTACAGTGACAACGGACTGGCGGTGCATACCAGTACCCATCTCAGGAACTCTTGAGTCGCCAAGCACGTGCCCAATAAACGATTGCTGAGATCCTGAGGGCCACATCGGCTGAGATAAGTGCCATATCATAAAAGCAAAATCTGAAACAGCAATGGAATGAGTGGCGTCTCTATAAGCCTACACAGAAGTAGATACTACGACAGAATCCTATCGTATGTGTTAGACGACGATTAGACGAGTGTTTTGGCCGCACACAGCGTTGTTTCTATGGAATGTTCGAAAATAATGTCGGACAAGGTGTTTAAGGATGATAAACAACCATTAGAACGAAAACAATACATTTTATGAAAATGAACATTCACCCACCCATCAACTTAATGTCGCACACACACACACACACACATGTTTGTGTGTGCATTTCGTGTCCCCACCTCTCTCTGTATGAGGGTACGTCCAGCACTGTCGAACTTCATGCATTGGTAGACCATATATTATAGTGGGGTGGGGGGGGGGATTTGGGGGGCGGCATAATGCTACGTGGGCGTACCGACCTCCAAATCTGTGAATACGATACATTCACAAGAGAACGTTATTTTGATGCTATATTACTTCCCCGTGTGTGTCTTTTTCAGGTTCCCATTCGGCCCTGACTTCCTTTTATGGATGACAACGTACGACTGCATTGAAGTGCATAGTTGGAGGAGCTCTTAGAACGAGACGATATTCGGTGAATGGACTGGCCTGCCCGTTCTCCCAACATAAATCCCATCGAGCACGTGTTGAATGCCATGGGGAAACGTTCTGCATCACGCCCAGGTGCACCAACGACCATCCAGCATTTGTCAGCCACACTGGTGGGGGAATGGAACGCCCCACCACAAGAACTCCTTACCGATCTTGTGGCCAGCGTAGTACCTACAATGTTGCAGAGCATGTACTGCTGCCCGTTGTGACCACACTCCCCATAAACAACATTTTACCGCCTTTTGTAATGTCCAGGGAGCCATCATGAATTGCAGTGACTTCACTGTAATTGTTGTCTTTGAATAAAACTGTTATTTCTTTTCGTCTCATTGAGTGTTTCTTTCAGTTATTTTCTGTACTATACTGTGGCAGTTCTTTCTATGTACGGTTCAAATTTTTCTATGTATGGTACAAGTTTCGTCGAGATATGTTACTTGACAGAGACATATCAAGCGGAAGCTACTTCCGTCCTTAAGTTTTGTAATCAGTTTATTTTGTTATTATTATTGTTATTGGTGGCGGCAACAGCAATATTTATTCAAATTGTTTCTACATGCACACAAATGGAAGGACTTAAAAGCATATTATACCAGGGGAAAGATAGATACTGCCTACACGAAAACTAAAGAGGCCTTTGGGGAAAATAGAAGCAGCTGTAAATATCAAGAGCTCAGATGGTAAACCAATCCTATGCAAAAAAGGGAAAGCTGAAAGGTGGAAGGAGTATATAAAGGGTCTATACAAGGGAGATGAACTTGAAAGCAATACAGAAAGGGAAGTGGACGTAGATGAAGATGAGATGGGAGATATCATATTGCGAGAAGAATTTGACAAATCTGTGAAAGATCAAAGTCGAAACAAGGCCCCAGGAGTAGACAACATTCCGTCAGAACCACTGACTGCCTTGGAAGAGTCAGCCAGGACACAACTCTTCCATCTGGTGTGCAAAATGTATGAGACAGGCAAAATACCCTAAAATTTCAAGAAGAATGTGACAATTGCAGCTCCAAAGAAAACAGTCGCTGACAGGTGTCAAAATTACCGAACTCTCAGTTTAATAAGTGATGTTTGCAAAATACTAACACGAATTCCTCAAAGAAGAATGGAAAAACTGGTAGAAGCAGACCTCAGGGAAGTTCTGATTGGATTCGGGAGGATTGTAGGAACACACGAGGCAATACTGACCCTACGACTTATCGTAGAAGATAGATTAAGGAAACATAAACCTAAGTTTGTAGCATTTGTAGAGTTAGAGAAAGCTTTTGACAATGTTGGCTGGAACACTCTCTTTGAAATTCTGGAGGTAGCAGGAGTAAAGACTACTTACAACTTGTACGGGAACCAGTTGGCATAATAAGCGTCGAGGGGTATGAAAGGGAAGCAGTGGTTGAGAAGGGAGTGACAAAGGGTTGTAGCCTATCCCCGATGTTATTCAATTTGTACACTGAACAAGAAGTAATGGAAACCAAAGAAAAATTTGGAGTAGGAATTAAAATTCAGGGAGAAGAAATAAAAAAAGAACTTTAAGGTTTGCAGATGATACAGAATTCTGCCAGAGACAACAAAGAACTTGTAAGAGCAAGAAACTTCCTGGCAGATAAAATCTGTGTGCCGGACCGAGACCCGAACTCGGGACCTTTGCCATTCGCGGGCAAGTGCTCTACCAACTGAGCTACCCAAGCACGACTCACGCCCCGTCCTCACAGCTTTACTTCCTTGTAAGAGCAGTTAAACGGAATGGACAGTGTTCTGGAAAGAGGATATAAGATGAACACATAGTTCGCTACAAAAGGATGTAATGTACTTTGGAAGTTTTCCCAATGAAATCCCTGAGTAGCACCTTGAACAAAAAAGTAATATTATGTAGTAAGTCCTTGGAACCTAAATTCAGGAACCAAGTTACCGGCTTGGGAACCTGAATGAAGAAACCCACTCACGAGTGGTACTGCGTGACCCTTTGGCGACCAGATTGCTGATTCACGTTCTTCGACGGGTAGTGACAAAGCCACCATGGACCAACAAAATATAGTGAGATATTACTCACCAATTTAAAAATAGAAACCAAATACAACGAAACCCGGATAACAGGTTGCTGCAACGTACCTGTAGCTTGTTGGCGTGGTACAGTCTCTCAAATTTGTCTGTCGTTTTCCGGTACTGTTAGCGCACATAGGAAAATCGAACGAGATTTTCTGGATACTTGAAAATATGCTCTTTTCAACTGTGATTAGTTTGAAATTAATTACTGAAAACAAATTACCTAAAAGCAAATTGAAAGTGATCTATTTTTGTAATTCTAACGGAAATCAAATTTTAACTGATATTGTAGAAATTTGGAAAGCAGTACGAGAAAGATATGTTGTTTTGGAAAAAAACTATATGTTGCTGAGTTGTTGTCCAAAGTTTCACGTTTGTAATGCCTTTAATCAACGAGCTATAAGAAGCCAAAGTTAAAACTTTATTCGCAGCGCGATTTTTCCGACTATTTTGTGTCACTTTACGTTTAGTATTGCTAGCCCGTGTTGGAAGTTAAACCTACTGTTATCCGTCGGCTTGAAACACGTTGTTTCTAGTGAAACTAGCTTTGAAACTTTAATAGAAAACTGTATTTGTAAAAGATGTGTCACATGTACCCAATTTTCACCGTTCCGCAATACAACCGCAGTTTCAATAAATTTTGTAAATTATCTGAAAACAGCAGGTGAATCAAATTTTGTGCCCCACCGCCTAGTGCTACCGAGCTATTGCGTATTAAGTTTCGTGCTCGGCATGTGTTTACCAGATATAAGAACCGAAGTTTATATATTTCTCGGGCCGTGATTTTCGCACCCAAATTTGATTCAAATTTTAGCATTGTTCTTCCGCGTTGGATAATCAAATGCACTTTTTTGCGGTTAAATCGTATCCTTTCTAATGATGCCAGTTTGTAGAGTGCTTAAGAACTTAGTTTTTAGCAAAATCAGATCGAATATACCCCATTTTCGACCATTTTACAAAGTCTTCGACTTTCCAGTTAATTTATTCAATATTGGATAGTGTTACAAAAATGAAACTTTCTAGTTGAGAACCATGTGTTGTTAGGTTACTACACGGCAAGTTTCACATTCGTCATACCTTTAGTCCCTGATATACAAGAAACCAAACTTTGACATTTTTTCTGACGCCAATTATTTCGGTCGATTTTGCTTAAAATTTTGTGGCTAAACATCGCTCGCAAAATACTTTTCATTGTTACTATTAACAAAACGCGCAAAGCTGTACAGGACGGCCAACTTTAATTTCTTTCAAGGAACTATGTCCCAGATATTACAGCTCAAATTCCCCGGAAATTCGCGCGCGCTCTGCGCAATGTTATGCACGTAATCAAGCAAATGAGTATATCTCGTCCAGTATTGCTTCGACTAACGTTAAATTTTACTAATGTTCATTGCAGACATGTGAGACTGTCCATATAAAATTCCGTCTAAATCTGAGATGACTGAACAGAGAGCCCTAGGTGAGTTGACGTGGAATTACCCAAGTAGCTGTGCTCGCATTCGGAGGAAAGGGAGGGCGGCGAGGGGTGAGGGAGAGGGAGGGTTTAACATCCCGTCCGGTCCGCTTGATTTAGCTTTTCCTTGGTTTCCATAAATCGATTACCGTAAATACCGGGATGGTTCCTTTTAAAATGAGACGCATCTCTCTCTTCTCCACCTTTTCTAAAGCCAAGCTTACTGTATGTTCCATCTCCTGTGAATACGTACTTGTCGAAGCCTGATCTTCTATCCTTCTAGATGTGGTGCATCATCAACAGTTTCCTTTCTGTCCGAAAGGTATTCGAATCAGTCCTAAACGCATTTCTGTTCGTGACTTTTCTTCCATACTTACACCAAAATTCCAACTGTATCCGCGTCTTGTGACAAACCTTGACGATTATGCGCTGCACCATTAACTAGACATCGAGAAGCACCTTGTAGAACACCTTCCATTAAAATGTATCGTAAGCAACAAGCACAGACATTATGAGGGCGCTAATGCTATAAGAAGAGATGGGAGACATAAGTTTAGCTTCCTGTCGGTAACGAGGACAGACAGAGCACTTGGTCTTATTGGGCAAGCAGACGGAGAAGGAAATTTGGTATGTCCTTTTCAAAGGAATCATCATGGCAGTCGTCTGAATTGACTGAGGCAAACCATGGGAATCCTACATGTAGATAGCCGAGCGGTTTGTGGACACAGCTCTTTTCAAATTCGAGTCAACTGTCCTAACCACTGCACACCTAGAGTGTGAAGTCACACACACGGGGCAGTACTTTACACAAAGTTGCCTCGAGGTGATCTGAATGAAGCACATGACAGACAGATCATATGAAACTTATGATAAGTCCAATATGCGACTGTAGTTGTTTTATCCTCACGGACAACAAATGTTTTGCAAGTTGGCACGTCTCGGACATTTCAGATTATTTGGCTCGTTTTCGTATGCAGAACATTACAGCGCCACTTAAATTCTATGCCAGTTAAAATCTCATTTAAAGCAAAAGTAAACAACTGCATCTACGATACAAAAACTAAATCAATTTACAGATGTATTTCTGTGAATTGGTTCATTTTTTTCCAGCATCGAGTATCCTAGCTGCTGTTATTAAGATGTGTTCGATTTCCTCAGACTTTTTGCCGCACATAATTTGCACTTCACATTAATCCCAACTCACGTAATCGAATCCCAGCAATGAAAGTTCGCTAATTTCAGACTTGTCGCTCATTCGATACCATTTTTGCTACTTCGGCCTTTATTTGCGCTTTTCCCACTTTTTCGTACTTTCAAAGTATAGCGTAAGTGACTCGTCATGTATATACACTGAAGCACCAAAGAAACTGGTATAGGCATGCGTATTCAAATACACAGATTTGTAAAACAGGCAGAATACGGCGCTGTGGTCGACAACAACTATATAAGACAACGAGTGTCTGGCGCAGTTGTTAGATTGGTTACTGCTGCTACGATGGCAGGTTATCAAGATTTAAGTGAATTTGAACGTGGTGTTATAGTCGGCGCACGAGCGATGGGACACAGCATCTCCGAGGTAGCGGTAAGGGAGAAGATTCTCCCGTGTGACCATTTCACAAGTGTACCATGAATATAAGGAAATAGGTAAAACGTCAGATCTCCGACTTTGCTGCGGCCAGAAAAAGATCTCACAAGAACGGGACCAACAACTACTGAAGAGAATCCTTCAACTTGACAGAAGTGCAACCCTTCCGCAAATTGCTGCAGACTTCAACGCTGGGCCATCAACAAATGTCAGCGTGCGAATCATTCAACGAAACATCATCGATATGGGCTTTCGGAGCCGAAGGCGCATTCGTTTACCTTTGATAACTACACGACACAAAGCTTTACACCTCGCCTGGGCCCGTCAACGCTGACCTTCGACTGTTGATGACTGGCAACATGTTGCCTGGCCGGACGAATCTCGTTTAACATTGTATCGATCGGATGGACGTGTGCGGGTATGGAGACAACCTCATGAATTCATGGACCCTGCATGTCAGCAGGGGACTGTTCAAAGTGGTGGAGGCTCTGTAACGGTGTGAGGCGTCTGCAGTTGGAGTGATACGGGACCCTTGATACGCCTGGAAACGATTCTGACAGGCGGCACGTACGTAAACATCCTGTCTGATCACCTGCATCCATTCATGTTCATTGTGCATTCCGACGGACTTGGGCAATTCCAGCAGGACAATGCGACACCCACACGTCCAGAATTGCTACAGAGTGGCTCTAGGAACACTCTTATGAGTTTGAACACTTCCGCTGGCCAGCAAACTCCCTAGATGTGAACGTTATTGAACATATCTGGGATGCCTTGCAAGGCGCTGTTCAGAAGAGATCTCCACTCGCTCGAACTCCTTCTGATTTGTGGACATCACTGCAAGATTCATGGTGTCGGTTCCCTACAGCACTACTTCAGACATTAGAGTCCATGCCATGCCGTGTTGCGGCTCTTCTGTGTGCTCGCGCTGGCCCTACACAATATTAGGCAGGTGTACCAGTTTCTTTGGCTCTTCAGTGCACTTTTGTCTTACGACAATTCTTCGCAAGCAAATGGCAAATGGTCAGATTAAAACAGTTGTGCCGGTATTCTCAAAATATTTTGACATTTCTTGATTTAGGTTTTCGTGGGTTTTGGATATGCGATATTTCCTTCTCCACGCTTCCCCAACCCAGAGAAAATGCGTTATTTCCAAGCAAGCCGACCGAAAGCCACATGATTGATGTTCTGCTTTACTAAATTCAATAAGACTGCTGGTGGACGTGGAGACTAAAGTTGGTAATGTCATTTTCTGTCATCTTCTGACTGGTCTGATGCGACCCGTCGCTGCTTCCTCTCCTGTGCCAACCTCTTCATCTTAGAGTTGCCCCTGCACCCAAGGTCCTCAGTTATTTGGTGGATGCAGGTTGTTAGAAAAAATGTATGGCCAAACTCTCAGGAAACATTTTTAACACATAGAGGAAGAAACTATATTATATGGACATGGGTCCGGAAACGCTTTACTTCCGTGTTAGAGCTCAATTTCTACAACTCTTCAACACATTAGTCATCTGCTTTGAAACGAAGCTTTATCCACGCGGAGCACGTTTGATCTAAAGTGAGAGTTGACTCATGTGGATGAAGCATTCGAAGAAGTGCACCCGTGCGGAAAAATCAGTTGCCGATAGTTCTTGCAGACTTTGTTCATGGAATGGATACAGCAGGTTATCATATTGCACTCTCCAGATAGCCATGTAGTCAACGTTACTTGCTACAACTGTCTTACTCTGACACTAGGGTTGTCGTCCAATTGGAGGAAGAAGTTTCTCCACCAGTTGTGGTGTCCTTCATAGATCTCTCCCCGTCTCAAGTAGTAAACTCAACCATCCCACGCTCCCTAAGATGACGACCAACTGCCTCAAACGTCCTCCTATCGGGCCACTGTTCAGGAAATCTCTCCAGAAACAAACGTCGTGCGCCCCGGCCATCACCATCCACTAATCAGCACAGTAAATGTGTGTCTACCAACTCGTGATCTGAGTACATTTCCATTGCGCTGTACCGGAAACCAAGTCCGTGATGAATATTAAACAGCTGATATTATGCGCTTGCACAGTCTGTGACGAACATCAAACAGTTGATGCCACGCGCTTGATGCTAGTAGAGCAATGAAGTGAGTCACATGTCAGCATTCTCTTCACTCGCGGGAACAATAAATAATGCCGGTGAACCTAAGAATTACAACTTGTGGCACGTTCTAGCAGAACGTAACAAGGAAGATATTTAAAATATTTCATGTACGTTTCATGTAAAACATGTACGTTTCGTTTCTGTGTATTTCCCATGAATAATGAGATTATGAGGGTAACGAGAATATAAGCTCTAACATGGAAATAAAGCTTTTCCGGATCATGTCTATGCAACACATTTATTCCTCTACGTATGAGGAATGTTTCCTGAAAATTTGACCTTAACTTTTTATTACACCTTTTATAACCCAATCTCTGACTTCTGCTGCAGATTTTACCCTCTGCAGCTGCCCCTTGTACCGTGAAGCTATTCCCTGATCCCAGTATTCTCTATATGTCTCTTTTCCGGCCGAATCTGCAGAGAACCTCCTCACTTCTTACCTTAGCTATCCACTTACTTCTCGACGTCCTCCTCCAGTACCTCGTTTCAAACGCTCCGATGCTCTTCCTTTCCGATTGTCCAACAGTCCATGGGTAACGTCCATACAGTATCGTACTCGAGGCGTACATTCTCAGAAATTTCTTCCTCAGATCAAGGCCGATGTCTGATGCTATAAGACTTCTTTTTGTGCCCCTTTTTGCCTGTGAGACCTTGCCTTTTATGTCCTTCTTTGTTCGTCCGTCATTTGTTATTTTGCTTCCGAGGTAGAAGATGTCCTTCATAAAATCTTACTTGTCGTCACTAATTTTGACGTTAAGCTTCTCTTTAAGCTCATTTCTGCTGCTTCTCATTACCTGCGTCCTTCTCGATTTTCCCTTATCCATATCCTGTTCTCATTAGGCTGTTGAAAATGGTTCAAATGGCTCTGAGCACTATGGGACTTAACATCTGAGGTCGTCAGTCCCCTAGACTTAGAACTACTTAAACCTAACTAACCGAAGGACATCACACACATCCATGCCCGAGGCAGGATTCGAACCTGCGGCCGTAGCAGCCGCTTGGTTCCTGACCGAAGCGCCTAGAACCGCTCGACCACAGAAGCCGGCTAGGCTGTTCATTTCATCCAGCATGTCCCGTAAGTCTTCTTCACTTTCACCAGAGGTAGCAAAGTTATCGATAAATCTTATCTTGTTATTGTTTTTCTCTGAATTTTAATCCCACTCCTGCGCCTTGCTTTAATTTCCATCATTGCTTTTCGATGCACAAACTGATCAGTAGGGTCAAAAGACTAAATCTCTGTTTTAGATTTTTATCAATACGAGCACATCGGTCTTGGTCCTCCAGTCTTATTGTTCGCTCTTGTATTTCGTAGATAGTGTATATCACCTGTCTTACCAACTTTTCTGAGAATTTTGAATATATTGAGTATATTACATTGTCGAACGCTTTTTCTAGAGCGACAAATCTTATGAATATATCCGGACATTTCTTACATCTTGTTTCCATTATCAAGCACAACGTCAGAAATGCCTTTCTGGCACCTTTAATTTCCCTAAAGCCAAACTGATAGTCATCTAACAGGTTCTCAATTTTCTTTTCCAATGTTCTCTGTATTACTCTTGGAAACAAATTCGCTGAATGCGAATAACTTGGCACCATCTGTACTAGGCACTGATGTGCCACCTATTATGACATACGAAAATATGTGTCGGGGTGGGACTCGAACCACGATTTCCCTTATCAATGTATAGCAGTAGATATGAAAGTGTTGTGATGTAAGAGCAGTCGGTTAAGAAGAGCGAGAAGCTCGTACACAATTGCTTATTCCGTGTGTGTCTTAGACGACTGTCTACTTGCAATCGATAACAGCAAACCTCTCGCTCATCACATGACTTCTATCTCACGTGTGATGAAACGTGATCATTCTGTTTCGATATATTCCTCTAAACGAAGGAAGATTGATGCGATGTACTCCATTCCCCCCTCACATCTTGGATATAAAATCGAGACTTCAGTTCCATAACTAAGATGATTCTAAGTTAGCAATAGGTGTTTGTGAGGCACTGCAATCCCTGTGTATACATTTTCTTGACAGATGGCCTGTTTACAGAGTTAGTGGCGGCATGACGTGTCAAACGCCGCTGCTATGTGTTTATCTTTTCCCTTGTAAGTGTTATTCTCCGTTACTAACGATCATTTTATATAGGACTGCCGTGGGCATAGTATAATTTCTGAATCGTGATCGGATGTAAACAGTGGACGCTATACGTCTCTGGAAAGCTATATTTTGCAAGTATCACACATAACCGATGTTTTAAGGAAGTAGTTTTTCCGTTTTACAGTTTGTTAACATATTTTATCATAGAAAAACCTGCAAGAAGGATGTATGTCATGCACAGGCAATATATTTCTTACATTGAAATATTAACAGCGTTGCATTCCACTCGACTAATAGGTCAGAAACAAGCGATCTAACATTACAGCTTGTTTTAAGTGCTGAACCGTGTAGCCTTAGGAGTGCGTGTCTTTATGTTCTCTCTTACCAGTACTCTCCTAGTACTGATTCCAGACGCTAGAACAATACTTTAGAATTGATAGCGTAGTTGATTTGCGTAAAATGCTTCAACTCCATCTGTCTGGAGTTCCATCAAGCATAAAAACCACTCGTTTCTTGTTTTTCTTAACCGTCTGCTATTACATCACAACACTGTCAAATCTACTACTATACATTGATAAGGGGTGCTAACCTCCTCGACATGCGCGCATCTTGAGAAATCTTGTGCACTTGGATGGGTACGGACTCAGCAAACTCCATTCATTCACAAGTCGCCGAATGTAGCGGATTACTCCTGGTCTGCTGCAGATTAAATTGGTAATGGAGCTGCAGGGTGAGCTGGTCAATGACAGTGTGAGGGCATCTTTCAGTCTCTAACTTTATCCTAAGAATGTGAGAAACCCCATCCGCATAGAGACAGACTGTAAAATATGCACTATGCTCGAGGTGTTAGAAATATGTAGATCACTGTCTGATATACTTTGATGATGCACATGTTTGAGAATTAACAATGACTGAACTTACTGCACAGTCATCTATCTACATTCGCAATGGTACTCGCAAAATAGAGGAGGGGCGGTTTTGCGATGATACTGATATTGGGAAGCATGCTGTCACATCATTGGTCGGTGTTGAAATTGCTGTGTCATTGCTGAAATTGTTCGCACCATCAACTGTGATGCTTATTATTACAGTATATCGACGGTGTCTTTTCCATCCCATCTGGCCATTGGTACGCTGTTGATTACCACATAATGATTGCAAACAGAACGCAGCAGGTTGTTATCAATGGAGAGACGTCTACAGACGTTAAAGTAACCTCTGGCGTGCCACAGGGGGGTGTTATGGGACCATTACTTTTCATAATATATATAAATGAACTAGTAGATAGTGTCGGAATTTCCATGCGGCTTTTCGCGGATGATGCTGTAGTATACAGACAAGTTGCAGCATTAGAAAATTGTAGCGAAATGCAGGAAGATCTGCAGCGGATAGGCACTTGGTGCAGGGAGTGGCAACTGACCCTTAACATAGACAAGTGTAATGTATTGCGAATACATAGAAAGAAGGATCCTTTATGTGTGATTATATGATAGCGAAACAAACACTGGTAGCAGTTACTTCTGTAAAATATCTGGGAGTATGCGTGCGGAACGATTTGAAGTGGAATGATCATATAAAATTAATTGTTGGTAAGGCGGGTACCAGGTTGAGATTCATTGGGAGAGTCCTTAGAAAATGTAGTCCATCAACAAAGGAGGTGGCTTACAAAACACTCGTTCGACCTATATCTGAGTATTGCTCATCAGTGTGGGATCCGTACCAGGTCGGGTTGACAGAGAAGATAGAGAAGATCCAAAGAAGAGCGGCGCGTTTCGTCACAGGGTTATTTGGTAACCGTGATAGCGTTACGGAGATGTTTAGCAAACTCAAGTGGTAGACTCTGCAAGAGAGGCGCTCTGCATCGCGGTGTAGCTTGCTGTCCAGGTTTCGAGAGGGTGCGTTTCTGGATGAGGTATCGAATATATTGCTTCCCCCTACTTATACCTACCGAGGAAATCACGAATGTAACATTAGAGAGATTAGAGCGCGCACGGAGGCTTTCAGACAGTCATTCTTCCCGCGAACCATACGCGACTGGAACAGGAAAGGGAGGTAATGACAGTGGCACGTAAAGTGCCCTCCGCCACACACTGTTCGGTGGCTTGCGGAGTATAAACGTAGATGTAGATGTAGATGTAGATGTAGATGTAGACTGACATCGCTTGTTTGAGATGGAGAAAGAGCCTTGGTGGAGGGACAACACCTTCTGGGCATGACTACTAGCACTGAAACAGTAATCACATACATGACTGCAATGTGAGGAATCAATCGAAATGTAACACAGTCATCAGCTATCCTACTACTGTGACAGATTACTTTAAATATAGAGGTCGTCAATCACTTGCGGATAGTAGTTTGGAAACGTTCCACAACACCACAAAGCTCTTCCAATTTCCTTATGTTGTGACTGTCTTTCATTTAAAATTATACAGTGTGTGTGTGTATGTGTGAGTGTGTGTGTGTGTGTGTGTGTGTGTGTGTGTGTTGTGGTAGCAGTAGCAACATGATTTACACCATGCAACGTCTAGTTTTCTGTGAGAGGCAATGGATGAGAACGTGTTGATGTCACTTTAGAGCCTGACACAGACCTTGAAGTCATGGCGGTAAAACAAAATGTATGACAGTGTACAAAGTGTGTTACAGCAGAAAAGAAAAACAATGTTTCAAACAACGACACAGGGAGCCTCGCTTGCGACTGACAGTATAGTCTTTGGGATATGGCCATCTTCCTACAGTATGGGCATTGACACTTCTCACTGGTCTGTGCAATGGATCAATACCTGTATGTTTAATAGGATCGCCACATGTGCTCAATGCCAGCATGCAGATGGTAATTGTTTTTGATATATAGTAGGAGAGAGATGCGGTAAAAATGTTATCAAGTTCTGTATCACATGAAGTTAGCAGAGCTTTTATAGTCCGTAATTTTCTCTGTTGGATGGTATGGAATAACGATGATAGAATGTTGGGGTGATAGACGTGATTTGACCTTGAGGGATGTGGAACTACTTCGGGCTACAGTACCTGTATGATGTTGAGTCTTCCTAATTTTTCCGATACGAAACACCATCATAATGTTTGTACGTCTTTATACTAGCTCGTGTTTGTAGGAGCGGGTTTCCTTGGGCGCTGACCTTACACATCGTACACTGGTAGTGGAACTATGACAACATGTTCCTATTTCCATCAAATGGTCAAAACACGGTCCTGTCACACTAACTCATCTTAACCTGTTTCTACACGAGCTGCAGAATGTGGTGGATATGGCTCTCTCCAACTTCTGCACAGTTCTGACTTAAATTGGAACGATCACATGTGCAAAGCTGCAGTGTGGCAGCACAGAGTCTGAAGGGCAGTTGCAAGATGCGTAGGGACTATCTAAAATTTTGCTGTAGCAGATAGGTTCGGAAAAAGCGACTCATTTCGAGATATAACAGTGTCAGAAACAAGATTCACTAGTGGCTGTAATCATTAAAAGCCTTCCCCATAGGATCCAACGCAGGTGCATGGTTGAATGGAAAGGATTGTTTCCAAATCACAAACAGCATTTCTACCGGAAAGCACAGCAGTAGAGATCTGAAAAGCTAGAGTACATTTCGTATGGCCTCAACCTGCACACCATCTCCTGTTTGCGATCTTTCTCAGTCAACCATCGCCTATAACTCAGTGGATATATTGCAGAACCTCTGACCTCGCGTCGAGAGAGAATGCGTTACAAATACTGGAGAAATATCTAGCAGCGGCATGGGGAATTGCAAAAACTGGCTTCATACTGCGTTCCTTAGCCAAATCACTTTCTAAATTCGCTGATTTTATTGTGAGCTTCTACCCGTCAGCAACGTGTAACCGCACTGTTAATCTGATAATATACACCCCGACGATCACCATCTATATTCAGTGTCGTGGTATTTGTCTGGAATAACCACTTCATTCGGAGGTAATGCCATACCTCGATTTATAAGGCTTGTATAGTTTTTAACATGGATATCGTTAGCGATACCTGTGAGCACCTGCAGAACTAAGACGGATTGTAATAGTAACATGGTCGCTGCGATCATGTTTTTAAAATCTGGCTGTTTGTAAGACGATTACGCCTCTCTTTCTAAGACACAGTGGTACCACTCGCAAGAAAAACCCATGAGAGATGTCCACCAATCGGTGATTTTCGCTCAGTATTGTTTCGTATCGCCAGCAATAAGTTATTGTCGAAATATTATACCAGGTTTATAAAGTATGTATGTGTGTGTGCGTGTGTGTGTGTGTGTGTGTGTGTGTGTTCCGACATGTGCAAAGAAAATGACTATGTCCAATCATAAGGGAGGTACGGATTTGATGTGGAATACTGCGATAGCAAAGGGAATGGAAGCCTTTCTTTTCTTTTACTTGGAAAAGGGTGTCAGGTTATAAGAATGGTACAGATATTTCTATTTCCAGAGCCACAGCCGTCAGCAGGGGGTATTTCTGATACTTCGCTTATTGTTGAATGTAATCCAATTGAGACTGCAACTGTAACATTTAATTGTAAGTATAGCGATCAAACATAGGACCCCGGCTCCCAGATCTCCTGAAGATAGACGCTGACTGTGGATATTGTATCACACACACAGTCCATTTGACTGTTCAGAGATGTCAGTAAACCAACCCAAAGACGTAAACAACCACTCATGAGCAGCGCCTTTTAGACGGAGAGGGTCAGACAGCCGATAAATTTCAGTCATTCCACCAGGAAGGAGGTACACGGCACGTGTTGCCTGTAGTTCAATCATGCCTAGACAGTCAGTACCGAGGTTCGATCGCGTCCGCATTGTTACTTTGTGCCAGGAAGCGCTCTCAACAAGGGGAGTGTCCATGCGCCTCGGAGAGAACCAAAGTGATGTTCGGACATGGAGGAGATACAGTGAGACAGGAACTGTCCATGACATGCCTCCCTCAGGCTGCGCAAGGGATACTACTGCAGTTGATGACCGCTACCTATGGATTATGGCTCAGAGGAACCTTGACAGCAACTCCACCATATTGAATAATGCTTTTCATGCAGCCACAGGACGTTGTGTTACGACTCAAACTGTACGCAGTAGGCTGCATGATGCGCAACTTCACTCCCGACGTCCATGGCGAGGTCCATCTTTGCAACCATAACACCCTGCAGTGTGATACAGATCGGGACCCAACAACATGCTGAATGGACTGCTCAGGACTATCATCACGTTCTCTTCACAGACGAGTGTCGCATATGCCTTCAACCAGACAATCGTTGGAGACGTGTTTGGAGGCAACCCAGTAAGGCTGAACGCCTTAGACACATTGTCCAGCGAGTGCAGCAAGGTGGAGATTCCATGCTATTTTGGGGTGTCATTATGTGGGGCTGACGTGCGCCACTGGTGGTCATGTATGGCGTCGTAATGGCTGTACGATATATGAATGCTATCCTACGACTGCACCCATATCGGCAACATATTGGCGAGGCATTCGTCTTCATGGATGATAATTCGCGTATCCATCGCGCATATCTTATGAATGACTTCCTTCAGGATAATGAGATCGCTCAAATAGAGTGTCCAGCATGTCCTCCAGACATGAACCCTATCAAACATGTCTGGGGTAGATTCAAAAGGGTTGTTTATGGACGACGTGACCCACCAACCACTCTGAGGGAACTACATCGAATCGTCGTTGAGGAGTGGGACAATCTGGACCAACAGTGCCTTGCTGAACTTGTGGATAGTATGCCACGACGAATACAGGCATGCATCACTGCAAGAGAAGGTGCTACTAGGTATTAGAGGTACTGGTTTGTACAGCAATCTGGACCACCACCTCTGAAGGTCTCGCTGTATGATGGTACAACATGCAATGTGCGATTTTCATAAGCAATAAAAAGGGCGGAAATGATGCTTATGTTGATCTCTATTCCAATTTCCTGTACAGCTCCCGGAACTCTCGGAACCGAGGTGATGCAAAACTTTCTTTTACCTGTATGTGTATACATGTAACTGGTTTCCTGGGACGATTCTGTCTGATGTGCGACGAGTACATGGTAGCGGTAGCCTGTGGGAGGAATGATCCACGTTTCCAGCTAACGGTAGGAGCCGTCCTGATGGAAAGACTGGTTGGCGTACAGGAATGTAGGTGACTTAACAGTGTCGTCCTCTAGACGGCCGAATAGTGAACCAATACTCAGTATGTGTTGGACAGCTTCCTTGAGTGCGTGTGTTCCCTGTGGAAATTTGGGAAGATTTAATATAGATGTGTGTTTGTGCTGGACCATTATTCCTCCCACGTAAATTGTCCGGTAGACTGCTTCTGTACATTTCCCACGTTTATTTGGTTGATAGAACATCGATTGTGGCGTGTGCATCTAGCAAGTGAAATACGGTTGGAAGACACATTTGCTGGTTCTCTAGACATGAGAAGCACCTTTGTTGACTTTGTAAATTATAGGGATGATTCGGAATCCGTTATACCACCGACATTGGTATTCGTGAGTGGAAATATCGGTTTCCTCTACTTTTTTCGAGTTTTCACATAAAGATCCTTGCAGACGGGATAAGTTTCTAGTTACTGACTGCTGCACCTTGCTACAGTTTTGGGTGTCTAGAGAAATAATTTCCGATCTATATCTTCGGGATTATAAAGAGCAAGCGATACTGCTAAACAAGCGATATTGCTATGTGCTTGATATCGAGAAGTATCGCGTAAATGGTATAATATTCTGGCAAACCATGTGAAAATACTTGTGTTCTTGTAATCCCAGAGTCTGGAGGTGGGTGTAGAAAGCGAGCAAGCATGCCGGGGCCGGAAACAGTGACGCCTTTGCGTCGAGGGGAACCGACCCAGCCTTTGTACAACAGTCTTCGCCGTATATGTACGAGTGTCTGTTGTTCACTAACTATATGCAGGATGCAGAAGTGATGATTTTGTGTGGCGCAGGATAGGAATTGCGTGTTTACTACATCGATATGGTATGTGGTGATATACAGCTAGGTTGGAGATCGGTTTCAAGCTGAAATATTCAAGCTTCCGTCGTCAGTGTCAGAGCAGTGTAATTGAGGAACTGTCTTCCTGCATTTGACGATCTGTAGACCATTTTTGCAAGGTTTAACTGTCAGAGCAGTATGGCGATCTGTACAACATCGTTTTGCTGCTGAAAGTTTCGTCTGCAGAAAAAAACGCAGTCAGTGCTCCCACACCACCAGCATCAGTAATTTCGTGGGTAAATTCAGTAAGAGCCAATCAGAATGCTCCATTCATTCACAAGACATCCTTTGTGCTGGGACATAGGAGCCTATACGAACTGGTTCTAACAAGATGGTTGCAAGGTATCTACAGCGGGGTGCTGTCCCTCATCCGCCATTGTGGCATTAGAACATCTCCAGCAGCTGTAAGACACCAAAAGTTCCAGCCTTCTCTTCTGCAGGACAGTGAATCGAATTCTGTTTTCTTAATTGTTCTCCTTTTCCGTCTGTGCTTAGACATTGCTCTCTTTTCAAACAACAAGAATGCTTTTGTGATTAACGCTGTTTTTGTAAACATGATAATGGCTTTTAGTAGTGAGAATGTTTACCGTTTCTGATACGTATGTTGAAAGCAGGACTTCACGATGTCCAGGAATTGTAGCACGGGATGCCTTGTTAGGACCTTCGGGAAGAACCCATTCGGTGTTATTCTGGACTATTTTCGTAAACAGGTCCTGTTTAGGGCAAGAATTTCCATATTTCCATGTGGACAAGTTGAGACATCACGAAAGCTCCTACAAAAACAAAAGCGACCGTTAACTGTTACTGTGACACTTTGCGATTTACGAGAGGTAGACTTGGTTCTTATTTACATAGACATGTGACGTCAGTATAACACTGACAACCTGCGCCTGCAAGGGTTAGCTGCTATGCAAACATCTCGCTCAGCACTTGACCCGCAACTCTGAAAGCTATACGTCAGCCACGGTAAACAAGCGTGCGACCAGCTGCATCTCGCACGTGGGACAGGCTGCCCCGTTAGGATTGCTAGGAAGAATGCATCAAGTCATCATTCCGCCTTGGAACTCTGTAGGGAACAGTTTGCTGATACGTCACGGTCGAATTTCTTAACGACAGTTCGAAAGCTGTTTTACTTGAAATGAGTGTTCGTGCACTGCATTATTTCGGTTGGTTAAGTGTTGTGAACGTGTTTGCATAGTGTAAAACATGCATCATTTTTGATATTTTTACATGTGGTGAAGGTGTCTGGGCATCATTGCCCTGTATTATTTCGGTAATTTACGAATACTTTGCAGGTCTCTGGGCTATGCAATGCATTATTTCGACGGTTTACAATTAGTGAGCGTGTTTGCAGAGCGTTATACATGTATTATTTTGATAATTTACGAGTAGTTTGTAGGTCTGCAGGCTATTTATTGTGACCCCAAGCACGTCAGGCGAGTGTTTTGTACTGGTGTAATAAAAATAAACTACATGAAATCCGTCCCCAAATAAATTGTTCCAACTTCCCACCGAAAATAAATAAAGTACACTCCTTCATCTCTCCAGTAGCTGGACACAGACTGAGTCCTTTCCCCGCCATTTTCCCCCAGACCGCCGAAGGACACCAGCGCCCTCTTGTGGCAGTACTGTGTACTAGGTCAGTTAGACTTCAGACCTCATGGTGAACATACTGGATGGAGCTACTGCCTATGACGACTCAAATTATTTAAATAAGCACTGCAGGCAAAATAAAGACTTACCTCCATCCTATCTAGCAGCCCAGCAAAGGTTAAGTCCTTTTCCCACCAATTCCAAGGATGAGGTGCTGGATGGATGGCTTAGGTTAGTGGAGGTAGCCCAAGTGACCTTTTTCCGCCAAAATTTGAACTTCCTACCATTTTCTTGGGGAAGGAGGGTAGGGGAGGAGTTAGGTTAGTGGAGGTAGCCAAAATAACTATTTTCCCGCCAAAATTTGAACTTCTCTCCATGATGTCATCACGACACTGCCACTTCTATCGCTGCCAACTTGGATCCACCATCTTGAATAAATTTGGCAACAATGCAACATTAGGTGGTGCTCTCTTCGCCCTACCATTGATACATAGTATTAACATGATATTTAGATGTCCCTTGTACTGCTACTTGGCTACCTTGAGATACTTCATAGGTGATGAGGCATTTGATTATCTTAAGAGAATTCGAAAGTGAGTAGGCTTCCTGTGACAAAGGTAGAGCATGCTGTTAGCACTCCAACAAGAGATAAAAATAAGTTTAATATTCTAGTCCTGTTGGTTGGTTGGTTGATTTGGGGGAAGGGACCAAACAGCGTGGTCATGAGTCCAATCAGATTAGGAAGGATAGGGAAGGAAATCGGTCGCGCCCTTTGAAAGGAACCATCCAGGCATTTGCCCAAAATCACAGAAAACCTAAATCAGGATGGCCAGACGTGGGTTTGAGCCATCGTCCTAGCGAATGCGAGTCCAGTGTGCTAGCCACTGCGCCACCTCGCTCGATCAAGTCCTTTGAAACAGGATTTAACAGATATTAAGCCGATAAGAGCAGATCTTATACTGGACGAAGAAATAGAGTCTATAGCGTAGTGTTGATCAGTATTTAACGATACATTATCGATGTGAATTTCTTCTGTTTTCGAAAATAACATGCACAAAAGGGAGGAATCTACATTTTGCGTGATAAATTCGAGATTTACGGGCAACAATATCCCTGTCACGAATAGCGTAAAGTGGATTTTCTTAAACTGGCGAGTCTATGTCAGGGTTGGAATTGCAGTTAGAACTCTATGACCAAGCCATGTCGGCTTGTCTCGGAGTGTGCTAGGAGTTACCTATGACAGTCTGCATCCAGTGGCAGGCGTTGTCACGAGGGCTCGGACGACTGGAAGCCATGGCTTAGCTTCTCACGACCAGGCACATGCAAAGAAAGGCTCCAGCCAGTCGGCTCTTCAGGCAAACAATACGCTCGGTAGATGGTGCTGGACTAGACTGGAGGTGACTGGTCAGTTTTTTTTCCGTCTTGAGGTGCCATGTTCAAGTAAGATAACGAGCATCACACTCGTAAAAATGTATCATACTTCTGTTGGGTAAGAAGCCATTTGTGACTCGTAAATAGGTATAAGTGTGCTTCATTCCTCAGGGCTGTTACCATATGACTCCAGTATATATAAGGAGATTGGATTTATAGCAGCACTCCACACGGCTAGTATCAATCGGCAAGTGTAAATACGATAACTGTAAATCCGCCATTTTCGTCTTTCTAGATCTTCAGAAAGCTTACGACTGTGTATGGCATTCTGGGCTCTTCTATAAGCTCCAGACCTATGCCCTTCCCATAAATTTGTAAGTAGGCTGTTTAGGTTTTCTTATTGGTAACGCCACGTAGCGCTCTGTATGAAAATCACTGGCTGTGCTGTGTGCAGTCTGTGGCTAGTTTGCATTGTTGTCTGCCATTGTAGTGTTGGCCAGCTGGATGTTAACAGCGCGTAGCGTTGTGCAGTTGGAGGTGAGCCGCCAGCAGTGGTGGATGTGGGGAGTGAGATGGCGGAGTTTTGATAGCGGATGATCTGGACAGAGACAGTAAATTTGTAATATTGGATATCATGGACTGGTATATATATTATGACTTTTGAACACTATTAAGGTAAATACATTGTTTCTTCTCTATCAAAACCTTTCATTTGCTAACTATGACTATCAGTAGTTAGTGCCTTCAGTAGTTTGAATCTTTTATTTAGCTGGCAGTAGCGGCGCTCGCTGTATTGCAGTAGTTCGAGTAACGGAGATTTTTGTGAGGTAAGTGATTTGTGAAAGGTATAGGTTAATGTTAGTCAGGGCCATTCTTTTGTAGGGATTATTGAAAGTCAGATTGCGTTGCGCTAAAAAATATTGTGTGTCAGTTTGAGCACAGTCATGTATAATTGTTCAAAGGGGACGTTTCATATGTCGACCCTTAGCCGAGAATACCTCACTGGAATCTTCTGATTTTTTCTTGTAGTTTGTGTAATTAGTGTAGCTTTTGTTTATTGCTAGCGCGTAATTGTAGAGAGAATCTCCTTTGTAGTTGCAGTCTTTCATTGTTGTACAGTAAAACAGTTGTGGCATGCATGTAGATTTGCACCAAGTATTTTGCAGCTGCGCTTGCGATTAACTAGATATTATTTTCAGTGCTATGTTAATGTGTTTTCTTATTTTTGCTCTTCAAATTGTGCTTTTCTGTGTTATCGTGTGAAACATTGTGATAATTATGGCGTGTGAAAAACGTAATACTAGGCTCCAAAGTAAACTGAGAAATGACAGTGAAGACGAAAGCAGTGTATTAGCGCCACCGTGTAATGAATTAACTAATGTTCAACATAGTAATTTGGTAATTGTGCATAGGGAAATGGAGCGGGCGGCAAACAATGGTGTCGACAGTGAAACAATTAGTGAACAGGGAAGCATTATCGATCGATCGGTCGGCAACAGCCCGCCTCAAGAATCGGGAATGACAGGACACAATCTTGCGCACCGAGCGGGGTGGCGCAGTGGTTAGACACTGGACTCGCATTCGGGAGGACGACGGTTCAATCCCGCGTCCGGCCATCCTGATTTAGGTTTTCCGTGATTTCCCTAAATCACTCCAGGCAAATGCCGCGATGGTTCCTCTGAAAGGGCACGGCCAACTTCCTTCCCAATCCTTCCCTAATCCGATGAGACCGATGACCACGATGTCTGGTCTCCTTCCCCAAACCAACCAACCAACCACAATCTTGGAAATACTGCAGATTTAGGTTTTGGGTCCTCACCGTTTTCTCAAATAGGTCAAGACACATTTTCTGCTTGTCAAAATGTGAATGTTGCTGGTGCAACTTCACTGCCGAAAAGCACTGAGGAACATGTTTCAGACACCAGTGCATTGTTATTACAGTTAATGCAACAATTGGGACAAAGGCTACAAAAGTTAGACACAATGCTTGAACAAAATCAGAAACAAATGGGACAAAATCATCAAAAGTTAGACACAATGGAACAAAATCTTCAAAAGTTAGACACAATGGAACAACACCAGAGACAAACACAGCAACAATTAGACGCAGTGGAACATACGCTTGAACAAACACGTGAAGATTTAACTACTGAGTTACATAAAATCGAATCGAAATATCAAAAAGTCTGTAATGACGTATAAACACAAATTTGTGAGCATTTCCAACCTATTTTTTACGGCATGAAAATACATTACAGAATCACGAAGCGGCCATAAAAGAACTGCAAACTATTGTTCATGAAAATCATGAGACCTTGCAAGCTAAAATTGACTCAGTTGCGTCTACCGATTCGGTTACGCAACTTGCAAAAACTCAGGAAAACTTAAAGGACACAGTAGATATGATTTCAACACAAATGGACATTCTGAAACTTGGTTCAGAAAAACACACTGAGGAAGTAAGTACACTATCGGAGAAAGTAGCCGAACTTTCGGATCAGTTCACTAACTTATCTGCAAAGGTAGATGATGATCTGAATGACACAAGACCTGTAGCCATCACTGACACAGAAGAGTATGAACAAATTAAGAAATTCAAACAAAATCAGAATCAAATTAATACGCAACACAAAAGAGAAATCCGGGAAGTACAAGATCAGTTGGCACAAGTAATACAAAAATTACATATTTCAGAGGACACTCGCGCTCCAACACGGGAAGAGGGACTTAGAAATACGGAAAAGCCACAAAATAATAACACAGGGCATTTTGGAAATTATTAAAGAAATTGGCAAGGTGCACCGAATTTTGAGATGGAACCGCCGACACGACGTAACAATGACCGATATGCTACTCGCCGACACGATGATTTTGACTATAAGCTGTTCGTTACTACACGTAAATTCAAAACATTTAAGAATTCTGGCAACGACATTCATCCACAAGCGTGGCTCCATCAATTCTCTCATTGTTTTCCTCCCAACTGGTCATTAGAACACAGATTAGAATTTATGTGTGGCTACTTAGAGAATGAACCAGCTGTAAGAATGCGATCGGTCATTCACGATTGCCACAGTGAAGGAGAATTTTACCATGCCTTCCTCTCAGCATATTGGTCTCAAGCTACACAAGACAAAGTAAAATATAGCATCATAATGATGAAACATTTCGAACAATCTGAATTTTCCAGTCTTGTGAAATATTTTGAAGACATGTTGCACAAGAATCAGTACCTGTCAAACCCATACAGCCCCTCAGAACTCATCCACATTTGCTTAATCAAATTACCTGAACATTTACGACATATTATTTTGGCAGGACGTTGCAAAGACGACATTGAAGCTTTTCAGGGACTCTTACAAGAATTATAAATTGACACTGACAATCGCGGAATGCGAAAACAGGAACACAACAATTACAGGTCACATCCGTTGCAATTCCGCGATGAAAGTAATAATAACTGGACATGACAGGGCTATTCTCACAACACAAATCGTGACCAAAACAGACACCACCCGTATGACAACCGTTGGCAGAATAATATTTACAGAGAAAGATCGCTTTTCCATAGTAATGAATATGACAGAGACAATCATAGAAACAGGCAATATGGCAACCAGAACTATTATTATCACAGGAGACAGAATAACTTCAGATGCAACGGTCCACCATGCAGTGATAATTCAGGGAGAAATTCTCCACCACTTAACCAACAAGAAAGAAACAACAGGAACTACCGACATGACGACAGACGATATAGTCATAACGACAGACCTGAATTTTATCAGAACTAGCGGGATTCAAACAGGGCAGGGCCCTCTCGACAAGGTGAATTTGTAGAAGTTAGGTCTCCTAATCCCAATAACGACGCGCGCCAAAAAAAGTGACAGACAATGACTCGCACCACACCCAGCCACATGCGGCGGCTGGCTCAGCGAAAAATAACATAGACACTAACCTTGAGAAAATTTTTTAAGCATTCTTTACCGGCATATACCGCATGATAATTGCGTTCAAGTTGATTTGCTGCGTACTGAGGAAAGGTAAAGGATTACACCACATTTCACATGTAAAACCGTTTATTGAGAGATATTCTGCTTTTTAACTTAGTCTTTGCTATAAAATTTTTCACTTCACGCTACTTGTACAATTTGTCACACTGAGAAACTATTAACAAGCAACTATGTTTTGAGGTTAACTATCCAGTCTAGAACCTAGGGAACATATTTAGACAGTAATTACCACTGCATTGTGATAGTGAACAGAGGACACAGTGTTACTGTGTGTGTACATTCTTGCTTCTTAGTTGCGACTATAAGGCTTACATACTTAGAACATATACTGCTAATGAGATTTTAATGCAACATTTTGGTTTACTTGAAAAGACATTCTTTATTTGAAGTACTTTCTGTGAGATTAAAGATGACTTAGCATTTGGTTTCTTTGACAGCTACATGATTATATCACGACGCTACTAATGTGTGACACAATTTACATTGTTGCTTTTGAGGTGTATCTGTTTTATATCTGCACAGTTTTTATGTTTTATTCTGGAAAGTAAAACATGTTTTAGTAGTAACTTTTGTGGTATAGCTACAATGAGACAGCCTTTTCCGTAGCACAACAATACATTACAGTACAGTACTTTCTTCATCACAGCAATAAGCATAATAACTACGATATCTATAGGCAAAGCATTTCACTTTTGTCTATGATGAGGTGAATACTTTGACTTCAGCAGAACTTTGCTTACAGAGGACGATAACTACTACACTTCCACAGAATTATCTTACAGCAAGATGCACATTTAGCGCTACAGGACATGCATTTGAGTGATTAATTTTGTACTTAAAACATTTATTTTTAAAGATTTTTTAATCACAAAGATACAAAGAAAGTTTTCGGTGATACATTTCATTCGATTGCTGTAATCTGTAACACCTGAGGGTATAATTACATTAATCCTCATGGGGTACACGCCTACTTTGTGTACCATGTGTTTGGCAAGCACAAGGAGCCCTAGCTAATATGCTATTTGCTTATACAACTTTACACATCGGTACCATATTTCTCTAACACATAAATTACACAGCTATCTGATCATTTAACTGAGAGAGCTAAACATTTTATTTACTACGTCAGTGACAGATCTTTACGCAACTACACAGTTGGATATCTTCACACTTATGAAATTGTATTTTGTCTGTACTGTGTGAACTGTTCATATTTTTTCGGAACAATTGTGATACTATGAGAGCCTTGAATGATGCATTTGGTATGGGATCATGATTATTAAAGTACGTTTGAGGTAGGTGACACTATTGAAATGAGCAGAGAATTTTTTTAGGTTTTGAAATTATTGGAGAAAGCTACGACGTTTTTGAGATTTGGCTGAGGTGTTATGATGTTATTATTACGACGACGATGTGTATTATGCTGTTGAGTTATGCTTATGATCAATGAGATGATGCTATATGAGGAATCTGATTATGCTACGTATTTATTATAATGAAATATTGAAGGAGTGTCGACAAATATGTATATGTGTAATAAGGTAAGGAATAATGAGTAGTGGTTAGGAACTCTGATTTATGAAAAGGATGTTGGAAACCAAGAATCGTACTTTAAGAGTTATGAAATGTGTGTACATACGCGAATGTTAATTATCACAATGCTGACAAAACTTTTTGGACACTGTCATATATGAGATTTTGTTTCTACACACTACTAATGTAAATTTCTAACTTTTGAATTTTTTTATTTTATATGAGACTGTCACTGTAGTGGAAACTGCTGCCGTAAATATTTCAGTATAGAAGGTAGATGATCTTGATGTAATGTGCTGTGGAGACCCAGCTGAGCGACAGTCAGCTGGAGAAAAAGCCATTAGTGTGTGCCTTTCAGAGGCACAGGTGAAGAAGAAAGGAGGCCATTATCCTCGCTATTGACATTCCTTTGTAGAAAGCATCGCAAATACGACACGCTCAAACTTGAAAACATATGATTATACGGTGGAGCTCTTAATTTATGATATTTACTAAAATGCCTAATGAAATGATGAGAAACATTTTTACATCTATTGTCTTTCTAGTTGAGAGATTGCTCATTTTGTTTAATATCTGGTCTTCAGCTGTGTTACAGCATTGGTTTTATAAAATAAAATTAATTGCATTTGCTAATGTGAACACTTTCTGCCAACAGATCTATTAAATAATAATTTTATGATCCACATTCTTCGAAAAAGGAGCACTTGGAATGGAAAAAACAATAAGAAGGGATTAATAACAGTAACTGCATACATAATTTTCTTTTCAACTACTTGGTAATTTTTTTGGTAGAGTAAGTTATTGTGATGCATCACTCTAGTGTTAAGATGTGACATAGGTATTAAACATGGCCATTTTTACTGTAATATTTTTTCTGCCTGAGCTTTGTCATGTATAGATATAAGTTATTGCATTTGCTGCTGCTGTTTGCCAGGCATAGTGCTACTAAATTTCACTTTGTATTACTCTGTTAAGCCAGTTTTACTACTGATTTATTTTTCTTGTTGCTGCACATTGGCTCATATTAGTAGTAATGTTGCATTTGCTTGGTAATTTAGATTTACTGTAGCTTGCTTTGCCAATTTGCATTTTTTGTCATTGCTGTTTGTGTTAATTGTTTTGTGCTGCTGCATTGCCTCGTCCCTTAGTTTATGCATCTGAGCTCAGTACATTTAAGTTAGCTTAATAGGGGGTAGGCTATATAAGAGAACGAGTTGTGATCAATTGGAAGAAATGCATTGAGAAGTTATACGAAAAAAGTACAGAAAGCAGGTATAGAGAGGACTTTTTAGAAATAATGAAGAACGAAGGGAGATCTCCAAGAAGTAAAGAAAATTTTGTTTGCAAGATACTGCAGTAAAACATACCCTGTCCTTTCCTTGTGTTATCCCACTATGTGTTTGTGTACCCTTGGATATTTGTGTTTTTCCTGTCTTTATGTGTTTAGCTAATAAGATTTACATTGTAGAATTTTTCTGATAATATGTTATTTACTTTGTAAAGATGTTTAGACATTATTTATTCTGTTCTGTTTTAATGCTCATGTGTGAATTTGATATTTCAAAAGTTATTCTGATCTTTTACTTATATCATAATTCCTGTAACACTGATGTATATGTTTATTTCTATTCTTTTGGAAAGCCCCTATTACTGCAAATGTTATCTGTATTGTTATATTCATTAATGATGTATTTTGTACCTTTGTTATTGCATTCTTATGTTATAAAATTGTAATTGACACCATCAAATTAAGTAACTTGTAAGTTACATTTCACTGCACACGTTTCTGTTGGTCATAGTATATGCACAATATGTGAAAAAAAGAAGACTGTTAGTGCTTGCACGTGTGTTGATAATTCAGCAAGGGACTGGTTAACAGCATCGCTGGTTCTAAGGACAATTCCAAAAACTTTGTGAGTGCACAAGTGGCGGTTCATGGACTTGCTACATTGTCCGCAAGACTCTTCGATGGTGATTGTGCACCTGCACAATCGCAACAGATGGCTGCTGGCCGTCTCTGCAAGGACTACAGTGGGTCTGAATCTTTGATGGCCCACCAGTACCATTATCTCTACAAGGACTGCAGTGGATCTGCACCTCTGGTGGCCCACCAATACCATAATTTCTACAAGGACTGCACTGGGTCTGCACCTCTGGTGGCCCACCAATACCATAATCTCTACTAGGACTACAGTGGGTCTGCTCTGTGATGACCTACCTACCAATATTCTTCAAAACTTCGACTGACTCTGCTGTGGGTTTGCTCTGTTGTAGCCCATTACCTGTCTGCATGTCAAGAGTCAGCACTGTCTTTCTGTTGGAAGGACAACACTACTTCTTCAAGACTGCATTGAAATCCACTACTTTCGTGTGCATTGTCTTTTACTGCTCAGACTTTGAGGAAAAAAAAGTGCAATTTTACTGTGATGAATGATCAGGACTGTCTTTATGGACTGTGAGAAAATTTTAGCTTTTGACCAACATTGTATCAATAAGTGTGTGCATTTGATTTCTTTGTTATTGTAATAGTGAAAAAAATTTTAACAAATATGTATTGGCCAGTGCCCAAAACAATTTGTAAAATTTTTTGTGGGAAGCATGGGGGCTATGTAAGTAGGTTGTTTAGGTTTTCTTATTGGTAACGCCACGTAGCGCTCTGTATGAAAATCACTGGCTGTGCTGTGTGCAGTCTGTGGCTAGTTTGCATTGTTGTCTGCCATTGTAGTGTTGGCCAGCTGGATGTTAACAGCGCGTAGCGTTGTGCAGTTGGAGGTGAGCCGCCAGCAGTGGTGGATGTGGGGAGTGAGATGGCGGAGTTTTGATAGCGGATGATCTGGACAGAGACAGTAAATTTGTAATATTGGATATCATGGACTGGTATATATATTATGACTTTTGAACACTATTAAGGTAAATACATTGTTTCTTCTCTATCAAAACCTTTCATTTGCTAACTATGACTATCAGTAGTTAGTGCCTTCAGTAGTTTGAATCTTTTATTTAGCTGGCAGCAGTGGCACTCGCTGTATTGCAGTAGTTCGAGTAACGAAGATTTTTGTGAGGTAAGTGATTTGTGAAAGGTATAGGTTAATGTTAGTCAGGGCCATTCTTTTGTAGGGATTATTGAAAGTCAGACTGTGTTGCGCTAAAAAATATTGTGTGTCAGTTTAAGCACAGTCATGTATAATTGTTCAAAGGGGACGTTTCAAATTATGTCGCCTCATCGTCTCCTTTCTCTCTAACTGGCCATCTTATGTCATTGTCAACAACACCAACTCCTGTATTTTCAATCCCACTGTAGCTGTGCCCCCAGGTTGTGTCCTATCACTTCTGCTGTATGTCCTGTACACTGCTGATATGCCTAAGCTCCATCCTCCTGTTCATCTCCTCCAGTATACCGATGACACTGCCTTCCTCGCCCTCTACTCTACCCTCCATAAATCCCAACGATCATTCATTCCAGCTTCACCTCAATTAGTTCATTTCACCATGCAAAAAGTGGCTACTCAAAATCAATACTAGCAAAACGCAGGCTTAATCATATGCTGAACCACCAGTAGCTTCTGACCCACGACATTTACCTTACAATTTATGGCTGTCCTATCCAGTTAACAGTCATGAACCACGCCGCTGCTATGGTCGCAGGTTCGAATCCTGCCTTGGGCATGGATGTGTGTGCTATCCTTAGGTTAGTTAGGTTTAAGTAGTTCTAAGTCTAGGGAACTGATGACCTCAGATGTTAAGTCCCTTAGTGCTTAGAGCTATTTGAACCCATTTTTATCCAGTCAACTAACACACTAAAATACCTTGTACTAATACTTGACCGCTTAGTGACATGGAAGTCCCATCTACTAACCATTCAATAGGAAGCCCACAACAGATTAAAATTACTAAAACTGCTAACTGGCCAAACATGGGACTTGTACCCTTCCATATTTCTCCACTCCTACAAATCCCTGATCCGAACCATCCTGTGCTATTTCAATGTGGCATGATATCCTCCATCCTTTTATCATGACCTACAGATCCTTGAACACCATGCACTGCACCTAGCATTTTGAATTCACTTACTGTCCTCCACCTGCATCCTCTACCAATGAATAAAATTTCCCTCCTTGCTATTGCATTTTCAACATCTCTGAGTATCCTACATTACCCACAAACTTGACACCACTCACCCCTTAGTTTGCCCCCTGCTCACTAGTCTATCACCGCATTCCTCCAATGTAACACCCTCCACATCCTCTGTCAATGGAACTTTAATCGCCTTCTCTTACCTGACCATGAAATTCATCCTGCTATGTACCCAGCCTACAAGATGTAAATGAACCTATCCAATCCCCCCCAATCAGGACTCCCTTCCTCTCAACTCCTCACCACTGACATCCTAAGCTTTGGACAAGTACGGTATCCCTCTTCACTCTCCCGAATTCTTCTTCTATCCTGCACAGACACCCTCTTAAACACTACTCCAACCGCTACATCCCCTTCATACCCCTCTTCCTGACAGTCTAGGCCAACTCATCACTTCAAACTGGCTTTTTACTACTTTTAACTTATACTTTTGTCTCTCTGTCTTTTATCTTTCGTGGAACATTTTGTTGCCCTTTCATCTGCATCAGTCTTTTAATTCATCAACTACTCCGCCTTTTATAATATATTATGTACCTGAATCTATGTCTTTTTATTATGTCAGATATTCATTTGTCAATCTGACATGACTAATTTTATACTCTGTTTTAAACTTTTTCTCTCGTGTGGCTGAACAGCAGTGACTTGTCTCTGCTGACAGCCCATCTCCTGCCATACAGGGCGCGAAAAATGAAATAACAATAACGAAGAAAAAATATAGCAGCACTGTGACAGTGAGTCTCTGTTCTGATATTATTACCCATTCTTACGTCCCTTCCAGCAGCTATTCACTTGTAATCGGCAAAAGGCTAGTCCTTTGCAATTCAGTGATGGTGCTCTTAACACCCATCCACCCCACATAGAGCTATTGACTAGACTATTAGCGAAAATATATTCTCTACAACCAGCAGTTATTGATGAGACAGGCTAGAGATACTCTCTAGCACTCGAGTAATGGCAACTACCCCTCTCCAGCTCCCATGCTTCACAACCAGAAGAAAAAAAATTGAATTCTCCTACTGATTTTTTAATTACCAATTTTTGAAGTACCCTTCAATAGGAGGTGGGGAGTTAGACTGCGCCAATAGTCTGAGTCATCAATAATAAGACTGTGCCAATATTCCAAAGATGATGAAATGAAGATAGTATCCTACATCCCTCCCAACAGTGACATGAAAATTGAATTTTTATAAATAATGAATATATTGTTATTATTAATTATTATTATTATGCCATCTGCAATACAGGGTTATTACAAATGATTGAAGCGATTTCACAGCTCTACAATAACTTTATTATTTGAGATGTTTTCACAATGCTTTGCACACACATACAAAAACTCAAAAAGTTTTTTTTAGGCATTCACAAATGTTCGATATGTGCCCCTTTAGTGATTCGGCAGACATCAAGCCGATAATCAAGTTCCTCCGACACTCGGCGCAGCATGTCCCCATCAATGAGTTCGAAACAGTAAGGCTTCTGCTTTAGCCTTTTCCGTAAGATTTTCCAAACCGTCGGCTGTGGTACGTTTAGCTCCCTGCTTGCTTTATTCGTCGACTTGCCCGCACTTGCCCGCACGCGTTCAATCGTTTCTTCGCTCACTGCAGGCCGACCCGTTGATTTCCCCTTACAGAGGCATCCAGAAGCTTTAAACTGCGCATACCATCGCCGAATGGAGTTAGCAGTTGGTGGATCTTTGTTGAACTTTGTCCTGAAGTGTCGTTGCACTGTTATGACTGACTGATGTGAGTGCATTTCAAGCATGACATACGCTTTCTCGGCTCCTGTCGCCATTTTGTCTCACTGCGCTCTCGAGCACTCTGGCGGCAGAAACCTGAAGTGCGGCTTCAGCCGAACAAAACTTTATGAGTTTTTCTACGTATCTGTAGTGTGTCGTGACCATATGTCAATGAATGGAGCTACAGTGAATTTATGAAATCGCTTCAATCTTTTGTAATAGCCCTGTAAATGTAATTACATTTGAATTTGCCGCAAAAAATTGAATTTACCAAGAAAAGTTGGATATCCCACTGATTCTGAATTTCCCCCCAGGGAGGAGGGGTGGAGGTAATGAATTGACCAATTTAATTAATTAGTCAATTAATCTGATATTAAGATTCTGCCAGAACCTCATTGTCTACCTGTACTGCCATCTGATTTCAATTTCGTGTCATGTGTTCTTCCAGTCTAACTGCTCAGCACACACTGAGGAAATTTTTCCACCAGTTTCTTCTGGGAGGGGTGGGGGTGGAGATAGGAAGAGGTTATTAATTTATCAATTTCATTAATTAATCTATTTGATAACAAAACTGGGATGTTGCCATGTCTGCACCAATGGGAAGATTGATGAAGGATCCTCCATCTTAAATAATTTTGGCAACAGTGTAGCGAGGCGTAAACAAACATTACCAATCTACTATCCGGTACCTGTAGAACACAATGCATGCCCACGTTTGCATGCTTGCATTCAACCCATTCAACATTCTGGCGGTTGCACTGGTACCAATGTTTCGGCATTTCACATATGCAATAGCTTATGTCGCGCTTACATTAACCTGTGATCCTGCAGTGTTAATCACTGAAATACGTAACCTAGACAAATATTATCGAAATTTCAATACTCTTCACTAATTATTTTTTGGTGCTGCGATTTTTTGCCGTCAGTGTATTTTTCATCTAAACTTACAATTTGTCCATTTTGATGAGCGCTTTCAAAATGCAGTCCCTCTACAATAATCCATTGAGTGGAACACAAATGCAGTTAATGGCCAAGAGACACCCACACCTGCAAACATCGATCGACTAAATCATAACGAGCGTTTGATTGTAAGTATAACAGTTGGGAAACAAGGTAACCGATTACGAAACACAGCTGACGTGTGTTGCTAAAAATGACAATCTCCTCTACAACCCAATTTTAAATCAAACAATATGCGTTAAATTCGATAAATGTAATGCAAAACCATAATGAGTCGAGAGCGGATGAACTACTCACTGTATATTAAAACTGAAATAAAAGAACATTTTCGGGATATACACGAGACGGTTAATACCGTTGAATTGATAGACGTGTTGTTTCAAACCGTTTAAAACCTTCTAACAAGGGACACCATTGACCTCTAACGCTCGGGAGCGCGCAAAACCATGCTTACACTAACACTGTCATAAAACATCAATGTCCTGTCTCGTTTCCATGCAAAACTCAACACTAGTCTGCTAGCGCCATCAGCAGGTGGCAAGTTGTACAATACTAATATGAACGATTTGCGTGAGTGGTGTAGCTGCAGTACGAACGTGTCTCTTGGAGTGTTCGCTTGCTGCCTATTGTGTAAACTGTGTACAGTGATATCACGAAGAGAAATTATCCTATGAATGTGGTCCAGATATTAGGGACTATTTTGCGACGTGCTGAACATGGAAATGAAATCGGAGTCGAGGTTAGAAAGTTCGCGGATATACACTACTGGCCATTAACATTACTACACCAAGAAGAAATACAGATGACAAACGGGTATATATTGGACAAATATATTATACTGGAACTGACATGTCATTACATTTTCACGCAATTTGGGTGCATAGGTCCTGAGAAATCAGTACCCAGAACAACCACCTCTGGCCGTAATAACGGCCTTGATACGCCTGGGCATTGAGTCGAACAGAGCTTGGATGGCGTGTACAGGTACAGCTGCCCATGCAGCTTCAACACAATACCACAGTTCATCAAGAGTAGTGAGTGGCGTTTTGTGACGAGCCAGTTGCTCGGCCACCATTGACCAGACGTTTTCAATTGGTGAGAGATCTGGAGAATGTGCTGGCCAGGGCAGCAGTCGAACATTTTCTGTATCCAGGATGGCCCGTACAGGACCTGCAACATGCGGTCGTGCATTATCCTGCTGAAATGTAGGGTTTTGCAGGGATCGAATAAAGGGTAGAGCCACAGGTCGTAACGCATCTGAAATGTAATATCCACTGTTCAAAGTACCGTCAATGCGAATAAGAGATGACCGAGACGTGTAACCAATGGCACGCCATACTATCACGCTGGGTGATACGCCAGTAGGCGATGACGAATACACGCTTCCAATATGCGTTCACAGCGATGTCGCCAAACACGGATTCTACCATCATGATGCTGTAAACAGAACCTGGACTCATCCGAAAAAATGACGTTTTGCTATTCGTGCACCCAGGTTCGCCGTTGAGTACACCATCGCAGGCGCTCCTGTCTGTGATGCAGCGTCAAAGGTAACCGCAGCCATGGTCTCCGAGCTGATAGTCCATGCTGCTGCACACGTCGTCGAACTGTTCGTGCAGATGGTTTTTATCTTGCAAACGTCCCCACCTGTTGACTCAGGGATCGAGAAGTAGGTGCACGATCCGTTACAGTTGTGTTGTACAGGTACCGGATAGTAGATTGGTAATGTTTGTTTACGCCTCGCTACACTGTTGCCAAATTTATTCAAGATGGAGGACCCTTCACCAATCTTCCCATTGGTGCAGACATGGCAACATTCCAGTTTTGTTATCAAATTGATTAATTAATTAAATTGTACAACACTGTTGGTAAAGTTAATTTTTCAGTTCTCAGTTCTCACTTGTACGAGCGTGCGCGTAACCGTCGCGGCGCGGCTGATTGTTGATAATGCGGAAACGCGATGATCGAACGCACGTCCTCACGCTCGCTACAAGACACTGGCACTTGGCTGCACTATTTTATGGTAACTAATTTTTACTGATTCACATCAGTTCATTCCAGGAGACGGAACACGGCGCGGATGATCGATGCTGCGCGACGCGCAACGAGAGGATACATAAATACGTTATTGACGGTGTAGGGAAGCAGCATACTCTCGCCTTATAAAATTCACATCAGTCTTTCCATTGTGTGCCAGTCAGTCCGTTGTAACTAGCTCTGACGTCATAAATGTTGCGCAATACTTTAAAAATCAAGTAAATAACCTGAAACATTTCTAGCATGTCAGGAGTAATACAAAATCAATATGTGTTGGATATCAGTTCAATAACTTTAACCATTTTCGAAATTTGGATGTTTTTCTAACCATTTTCGAAATTTGGATGTTTTTCTGTAAAAATCATTGGCGCAACAGAAAAGACCTAGAAACTTAAAAAATTATATTTAGATTCCTTTTGCATAATAATATAGTAAAAACAGTATTCTGGATCTCACAAATTAAAATTTTAGTTGAAATTCATGATTTTCTGCTTTTTGTCTTAGAAATTAAGGAAGCAAGATAAATTAAGTAGGCGAATAAATGAAGCTAGGATGTTTAAATTTAAGTAGAAGGGATATCCGCTATAATCATAAAAATGTGAGAAGTTTAAACAGAATAACTATAAAACTATAGCTATTGCGTATCTCCAAAGAGCAAGTTCAGAGCTCGTCTACTGGACGAGGACAATTGGCGCAATAATCGCGACAGTGGTAGAGGCCGTGGTAACAACAACGGGTACCACAGCAACCACAACAATGATAACTATGGGAATAATGCATACCGCAATCTTGGCAGCAATAACAATAGTGGTTCGGGCCGTAATGATAATCGGTACAATGCAAATAATAACAGGAATGACGGAAACCAGTATCATACTAGCGTGATGCGGGCTTCGCAGAATAGTAATAACGCCAGAGGGTGTGACGAGCCGCCTCAGCAGTATCCGGGGAGCGTATCTGCTGGGACGAGACAGGGGAACCATTAGCCGCGCCGGTGAGGGGCCGACCGGGCGTGGAGAAATTTTGGCGGCCCAATAACAGTAGAAAACCGAGGTGTCATCCTTATGCAAATTCCGTATGGAATAATCAACGGCGGGGGAGTGTGCCAGTGTTAGGAGAAAGGAGTGCGCCCACAAGTAGTAGATCAGCTGTAGACACGGCAGCAGAAAATACATTCACTGTCAGTGAGAACAATTTAAGCAGTGTTCCGGAAATCGATTATAAAGTGGCAGCTGTAACACCCACAGCGAAACTGGAGATTGAGTTTAAGAACGATTCGCAAGTGTTGAGAGAAGATCAGATGTCGGATAAAACGTCCGTCATCGAGCGAGGGGATGCAGAGAGGGATGAGGTCTGGTTAAGGCAGTTCGGTCGCTTATACGACGAACTAAGAGATTATAGGGGCCTGTATGAGAGAAGTATTTATGGGGAGCGCGTGCAGAATTTTCCGCGTCTCGTCCCGCAGGAAGATAGTGTTTGTGAAATGATAGAAAGTTCTGGCCCTAACTGGCAGACTTTACCAGAAATAGTTGATGTTAATGGGGAGCACGAGCAAGATTCGTCGTGTTTCATACCGCAAGAGTTGGATGTTGAAGTAGTAACGGAAAGTTCTGGCCCTGACCGCCAGACTTTACCGAAAGTTACAGTGTTAGAAGTGGCCGACCCATCCGACGCAAAACTCCAGTTTAAACATTGCGAAAGTATTGAGGAGAAAGATTACGAGAATTTTAGTGATGGCCGGACACGACTGGTAGAAAAGCACGTAGATTACAGCGTGTATGAGGTTAAAGCTGACGTTATACGGTCCGACGGTAGCAGTGTGGGTTGCGCAGATCCAGAGGAAGTAATTGCAGATACTACTGGGCACATTCCTCCAGGTAGATTGGCAGATGAGATCAATCTGACCAAAGAGGAATCAACGAAGGTGACAATTAGTGAATTGATAGCAAAGCAACACTCACTAGTTGACGAGTTACAGGAAAAGGTTTCGGTATTGGAGGCGAAGCTACAGACTAAGCCTCAGGACAAACGTGTTGAAATTAAAACTGTATGTGAACAGAGGCTGAAAAAGCCGCCAGATAAGCCGGATTTAGGATCAAAGCCGGATGGTATTTTCTGGAATGACCTGGATATAGACGAGGATTTACTGTGGGAAAATAAAGAAACAGTCGAGGACAAGTGTAGACAGATAGTAGTGTCTGTTAATATGCACGACCTACAACTAAAAGTGTTGATTGACACCGGTGCAGAATTGAGTGCTGTATCTGGAAAAATATTTGAGTTACTGAAAGACAGACCTGGAATCGTAGTTATGCCAGTAACAGGAGTGAAAATTATCGGTGCTACTGGGAAGGCCAGTAAACCGGTCACAAAACAGATTTTTGTCCACTTCGAGATATGTGGGGCACGATTTGAACAAGAGTTTGTCGTCGTGCCAGACTTAACTACGGAAGTAATTATCAGGTTAGATTGGCTATTAAAGTACCGTGCAGTGATTAATTGCGAAAGCAAAACTTTGACATGTACGTCACAAGATAAAACAATAGTCGTTAGTTTTGACGAGGCAGGAGACGGTGTGCATAGACTATACCAGCCTATACACATTGTTAACTGGCCGGATGCTATTGACGTAGGTATGAATTTGAACTACTGTAATGTGAGGAATCTCGGCATTGACAATAGTGTAGAAAGTGAATTGGAAAGTATTGTAGACGGTGTGTCAAACATAACACACGAACAAAGACGAGGCCTGTATGAAGTAATAATGAGGAATAAGAGTGTGTTTCCAGACAAACCGGAACATGTGGAAGAGATAATCAAATTCCCTCCACGGATTGACATTAGTATTGGTGTGAAAAAAGATCGTTTGCGAGAAATAATGAAGCTAAAAGCCGATGCTCGCATACGTCGTCATGACGCTAAAGCTCGTTTTGCTAAGTTTGTAATCGGAGACTTAGTACTTGTAAAAGCTCATGAGAAATCGAGCGAGATAGACAATGAAATTTCTAAATTTAAGTTTGTTTATAATGGACCATATAAAGTCATTGGTATACCTCACACAAATGCTTACTGCTTAGAGTATCCAAGCTCTGGAAAGCTTTTAGGTATACGGAACATTGTAGACCTGAAATTGTACCAACCAAGGATTGATTAATACCACAGAAAGGGTAACTTGTACAGTATGTAAATATAGAGTGTAAGATTTAAGGATGTGCCAAGTTGCGATGCTTTTGCCTAACCTAGAGGTCGTTAAAGAAGTTGTCATTAATATGTAATTAATTTTGATTAAATGATTTAAGAGTAACTGATTAGTAACCAATTGAAAAATCCAAGCTGGTAGTTTAAGTTTTCAGCTGAGTCACAGTAGATAAAGGAATGTAAATATGGTTTTGTAACTAGCTGTAAGGTTTCATAAACATGTGATTTACTAGTCATTGCCGATGTACTTAGACGCTGTTTTAAGTTTCAGGCTAGTACATGCATGTGATAATGGACAGTGTTGAGTTATCCACTGTGATAGTGCTAATGGACTCCTTGAGATTACTCGGGAGTGAGTTTTTCCGAAAGAATTAAGTGAAACCGACGTTCTGGAAATGCCGTTACACAGGCGAGTGAGATCAAGCGTGCCGCACAGGCGGGCGCAACAGTACTGGAGAGGCGGAGCCGCTGTCGGCTTTTGTGCCGCTCTCGGCATTCTTTATACTTGCGGGTACGGAAGGCGTAGTTGTTTTTCACAGCTGATGTGAAAGAATTCTTCTGTCAATATTTTTTTCGATCTGCTGTATATTATTATCTTGTTTAGCGTTAAGTGGACTCTCATGACGAGAATATTAATTATGAAAAGGTTATATAAAATGTGTATTCTATGTAATTAATTATTAATTAGCGTATTTTGATATACCTGTTTTTTATGACCATGTACTCTGGTTCATTTTGTAAATAGAATTCCATTTCTTGATACTGTTAGGAATTTTGACGATTTCAGAATTGCTAAACCATTTTCTGTTTTCTATGAATTTTAATATGTTGTCAACCTGTTTTCTTTTGTGTAAGATGACAGAGTGGAATAAGGTTAGGAGTGTCTCCACTCAATTACTATGGCCTAAAAATTGGTTTAGCCTAATGCTAAATTTTCTTGATATTTTGGGCATATGCATTTCCGTTGCTTTTTTACCTTTTTGGGACATTTTCTGAGTCTGTTTAGGTTACACGAACATCCTCAGACAATGTGGGGCACGTGTAACGCCGGAAATGCATATCCTCCTATTTCCATCTATTGTACTATAATCTTTTTTCCTTATTTTGTTACCTGAAGATATGACGTTTCTGTGTCTTTGTATATTGTAATTGTTTTACTATTTGTATATACATGCATTTATGTCGCTGTATAATTGGTTTGTTTTGTAAATACTATTTGTATTTTTACGCTGGGTCTTGCCTAGGGAAAACTATGCTATCGAACGAATTCATCGATAAGTCGTGTGGAGAACCAAAGTGTTTAGGATCTTTGGTAGTGTTAACTCGGCCGCGTTGAGCGCGGGCAGTGGAGTGTCTGACTGGAGGAGGGCAGTGGAGCAGCTGTGTTGTGTGACGCTCCCGCGAGTTGCCGCGCTTTCGGGGTTTGGCAGCATGTAATTGCGCTCGACTTCGTTTCGGCTGGAGACCGTGTCGAGAAGAAGGCGCGCCAACATCCAGCTTCTGCAACAGCGACGGTCGACAATGAGTGACTGTCGCCACCTCCTCGATCGACGACTTCAAACCTTCAATCAACCAACAAGGAAGACTGGTAGCACGTAAAGTTTTGGAACTGTATGGCAGACCTCAGCTTTTCAAACTGTTAAATTTTTCTCACTAAATTACAGCAACGTAGCATGAACCTTTGTTGCTCATTGTCCCAATTGCACTACCAAGCAGGGTCGCTTCCTCTTCCTCTTCCGGAATGAACCCGAGTGTTGTTGAAATTCAAACGCCAGCATTAAAGTAATATCATTCGATTTCACTGCTTTAATTTCAAAGTTCAGTTAAGGTATTCATAGCTGGCTACAATATTTAGATTACACAAGACAAATTGAGAGTGCGAGTTTTGATACCGTATTTTAGCTTACCTGTGACTGCAGCTCAGCTTGGTACGTACTAAATTTTACTATTGTTCAGAATCATTTAGTTCAAGTTCAAAGTTAAATCTCTTATTTCTAAATTGCGTAGATTCAAGTAGCTTTTGAAATGATTGTTGAGGTAGCCCAAGACTAACCGTATTTTACTGAATTTCGATGTGCTTCAGAAACAAAGCTCATTATTAATTTCAGTCACTAAATTAACTTTCAATTTTCCGGTTTTATTAATTCTTCTGCTAAATTAAGTCAGAGTGTAGCGAAATTTATTACTTCTGACAAACTTTCAGTTTTCACACTACACATGTCAACCTTCAGTTGCCACGCATCTAGTGCTAATTATATGTGTAATAACCTTTCTTTTTCAGTACTATAGTAATTGTCCATAGGGCTGTCGACCGTAATTTCCCCCAAATCTCAAATATCTAATTACCGCTAGTTAATAGTTAACGTAACGGCCGCACATTTACTTTCTTTATTAACTTTACCCCTTTTCAAAATAAATTTCCACCAGTTTCATTTGCATTTTTCCTTTCATTTAGATGTAACCCTTTCCTCCCTCTTTACCGACAGATTAACTTCGGTTACGATTGCTTTTCCCAAATTTCCATTACGTACACGCGGTTTAATTTTTCACTGTCATTAAGTTCGATAAGCGAGAGGGAGGTTACACACTGGAGTTTATCTATCATCTCTGTCTCGCTTTTGCGATTACTAAATGATCCTGTAACGATGCGTGCTGCTCTCCGTTGGATTTCTCTATCTCTTTTATTAACGAATCCCACACTACTGAGCAGTATTCAAGCAATGGGCGAACAAGCGTACTGTAACCCACTTCCTTTGTTTTCGGATTGCATTTCCTTAGGATTCTTCCAATGAATCTCAATCTGGCATCTGTTTTATCGACGATCAACTTTACATGATCATTCCATTTTAAATCACTCCTAATGCCTACTCCCAGATAATTTGTGGAATTAACTGCTTGTAGTTGCTGACCTGCTAGATTGTAGGTAAATGATAAAGGATCTTTCTTTCTATGTATTCGCAACACATTACACTTTTCTACATTGAGATTCAATTGCCATTCCCTGCACTATGCGTCAATTCGTTGCAGATCCTCCTGCATTTCAGTACAATTTTCCATTGTTACAAACTCTCGATATACTACAGCATCATCCGCAAAAACCCTCAGTGAACTTCCGATGTTATCCACAAGGTCACGACACTCCCCTGCGGCACACCTGAAATCACTGTTACTTCGGAAGACTTCTCTCCATTGAGAATGAAATGCTTAGTTCTGTTATCTAGGAACTCTTCAATCCAATCACACAATTGATCTGATAGTCCATGTGCTCTTACTTTGTTCATTAAACGACTGTGGGGAACTGTATCGAACGCCTTGCGGAAGTCAAGAAACACGGCATCTACCTGTGAACCCGTGTCTATGGCCCTCTGAGTCTCGTGGACGAATAGCGCGAGCTGGGTTTCACATGACCGTCTTTTTCGAAACCCATGCTGATTCCTACAGAGTAGGTTTCTAGTCTCCAGAAAAGTCATTATACTCGAACATAATACGTGTTAGGCACGTTCGAATCCACATTAGCTCCGAAATAACGCCCTCACAACTGCACAGAAGCCTGTCTGACCACGACTGACACCTGCAAAGCACTGAGGCCACTGCGCAGGCGCCATTCCTGGTCAAATACAACAGCGCCACCTCCAGGCTTGGCTAGAATCTGCACCTAAATCGCTTGTTTCCAAAAGAGGCCGACTCACGATTGACAAAACATTCAGGAGGAGGAAAAAATATTCAACGCCAATTGCTTAGTCATTTAAGGGCGAGTTTCTTTCTGTCATGTGAAACTGTTCATTTGCTGGACTATATAAGGCTATAATTACCTTGTCTGAAAAATAGTTGAAGCTGCTATGGTGACTTTTGTCACATGGAATTTTCCCCTCATAGCAATAAATAAGGAAACAATTAACTTCTAAGGTACTTTTTTAAATTATACGAAAACAAGAAATTACAATTAATGAATAACAGTATTCTGAGGGCAATAAATGTAATACAAAGTAAATATGTCTGTCCTGTGATTACTATTATATAGAAGAAACCACTATTACTGTACACAAACGTGTCGTACACGTTCTCAATGATTTTGAACATAAACCACTGAATGTATGTTATATTAACGTTATACACTCCTGGAAATTGAAATAAGAACACCGTGAATTCATTGTCCCAGGAAGGGGAAACTTTATTGACACATTCCTGGGGTCAGATACATCACATGATCACACTGACAGAACCACAGGCACATAGACACAGGCAACAGAGCATGCACAATGTCGGCACTAGTACAGTGTATATCCACCTTTCGCAGCAATGCAGGCTGCTATTCTCCCATGGAGACGATCGTAGAGATGCTGGATGTAGTCCTGTGGAACGGCTTGCCATGCCATTTCCACCTGGCGCCTCAGTTGGACCAGCGTTCATGCTGGACGTGCAGACCGCGTGAGACGACGCTTCATCCAGTTCCAAACATGCTCAATGGGGGACAGATCCGGAGATCTTGCTGGCCAGGGTAGTTGACTTACACCTTCTAGAGCACGCTGGGTGGCAAGGGATACATGCGGACGTACATTGTCCTGTTGGAACAGCAAGTTCCCTTGCCGGTCTAGGAATGGTAGAACGATGGGTTCGATGACGGTTTGGATGCACCGTGCACTATTCAGTGTCCCCTCGACGATCACCAGTGGTGTACGGCCAGTGTAGGAGATCGCTCCCCACACCATGATGCCGGGTGTTGGCCCTGTGTGCCTCGGTCGTATGCAGTCCTGATTGTGGCGCTCACCTGCACGGCGCCAAACACGCATACGACCATCATTGGCACCAAGGCAGAAGCGACTCTCATCGCTGAAGACGACACGTCTCCATTCGTCCCTCCATTCACGCCTGTCGCGACACCACTGGAGGCGGGCTGCACGATGTTGGGGCGTGAGCGGAAGACGGCCTAACGGTGTGCGGGACCGTAGCCCAGCTTCATGGAGACGGTTGCGAATGGTCCTCGCCGATACCCCAGGAGCAACAGTGTCCCTAATTTGCTGGGAAGTGGCGGTGCGGTCCCCTACGGCACTGCGTAGGATCCTACGGTCTTGGCGTGCATCCGTGCGTCGCTGCGGTCCGGTCCCAGGTCGACGGGCACGTGCACCTTCCGCCGACCACTGGCGACAACATCGATGTACTGTGGAGACCTCACGCCCCACGTGTTGAGCAATTCGGCGGTACGTCCACCCGGCCTCCCGCATGCCCACTATACGCCCTCGCTCAAAGTCCGTCAACTGCACATACGGTTCACGTCCACGCTGTCGCGGCATGCTACCAGTGTTAAAGACTGCGATGGAGCTCCGTATGCCACGGCAAACTGGCTGACACTGACAGCGGCCGTGCACAAATGCTGCGCAGCTAGCGCCATTCGACGGCCAACACCGCGGTTCCTGGTGTGTCCGCTGTGCCGTGCGTGTGATCATTGCTTGTACAGCCCTCTCGCAGTGTCCGGAGCAAGTATGGTGGGTCTGACACACCGGTGTCAATGTGTTCTTTTTTCCATTTCCAGGAGTGTAGTTCTTACGTGTTCAGAAAACTGCCATACGTTCAGGTAAAAACACCTGGAGTTGCCCCTATTAGAAAAAGTTACGTGCTACAATCCGCTGTGTAGAAGCAATAAGGCAATGACGGCGTCCAGATTTAGTTTCTATCGATTCGTCTACGTCTCAGTAAACCGAAACTGACAAAAGTAAGCGATTCATTTACGTTTAGGCATGCATTTCTAGCGCCGGTTCCATATTTTTCTTCAACCTCCGAATAGTGATACCATAAGTGCCCTCTGCCTCACGCTGTAAGGTGGCTTGCAGACTGTGGACGTAAGTGAATGTGTAGTGATTTCTCCTGGGAGTGTTTACACTTGTTGGCCAGAGACTTTGTTGCTGAGCAAGAGGCAATGCGGAAGATTACTCGCTCAGGAGCTGAACTTCTGAGGGGAAGTTGGGGTAAGTTTGTGATGAAATGCGTGTGAAATCACACCAGAAGAGAATGGTGGAGTAAACGAGACAACTGTAGATAAAACTGAAATTAAGCATCTGCTCTCCTACAGACACATTCTGAATATGAGTGAAAGTAGATGGGTGGGAAGAGTATTGTAAATGGGATGCCCCATAGAGAAAGAAGTTAGTCATCCCAGTAGCTGGCATGCTGAAAGATATTCGGTTCAAATGGCTCTGAGTACTATGGGACTTAAAATCTGTCATCAGTCCCCTAGAACTTAGAACTTCTTAAACATAACTAAGGACATCACACACATCCATGCCCGAGGCAGGATTCGAACCTGCGACCGTAGCGGTCGCGCGGTTCCGGACGGAAGCGCCTAGAACCGCTCGGCCACCGCGGCCGGCTACAGATATTCGGGATGCAACCACTGTAAGGGGATACCAAGGAAAGAAGCGATCAGCTACAGAAATCAAGAGACAACAACGCGTGAAGCTACTCTAATGTGTAACGGTCGTTCATTGTTTCATCTAGTCACATAATAGTATCACAGTTCTTCGACTTACATTTATAAACACAATTTTAAAATGTTCTTCCTCGCCCGTTTTTTCATCTGGAGTCAAAAAATGTAGTATTCATCGCCGCACTTGCTTTGTACATGCGTGTTCATGTTGTACCCATCTAAAAAATCGTAAAATGACGAATTCCTACAACTCTGCACAGATTGGTGTATACGTTAGGCAATAACTTGCTTCTTTTCTATGTCATAGTTTAGTACGCAAGTCGTATCCTTGGCTACTCATTTTTGATGTTAATGCCCCGAGAATACGAACGCCATACCCATTCAAAGTATTCAAATTTTTGTTATTTGAATGCCTCACAAAACATTTCAGAGTCTTTTCTCTGTCTACAGGTAATATTTAACTAACAAAATTCATTTTTCTATTTCGTCTGCTTCAGGTTTGTCACCGTAACTTGCATGATTTTCTGCTTGAAAAAAAATGCCTATAGTTATTGCTATTCTGGATTTTTAGAATATGATAAAATATTCCTTCAACACTTATGATACGGACTTAGTAGAAACCACTTCTGATTACTGAAAGAAACGTTTATTTTCTACTGGTATTTTTTTTAATCCATAGCGGCAGTAAGTGTAGACATTTACTTCACAGCTACTGTACCCAACAAAGTAACGAGCGGTGTAAAGAAAATGCGTTACCCTGGAACCTTGAAAACTTAAAGAGCGAATAGCTGCTCCCCAGTGGTGTGAGATGTTAAGCACTGTCTATCTGCCGCTCTGGATAGAGTACGTACCTACAAACGACAGCGTCGATACTGCTAACCAATACTGCGAAGCAATGGTTTTCTTGCAGTTGTCAACCGGTGTACAATAACACTGACCAGCTCACTTGGAACGGGACAGTCCTCACTGATAATTCGGGGCGAAGTCCGCGGGTATCACGTGTAAGTAAGTGGTACTGTGGGAACGTCGCCGGGAACGTCAGAAAATCTAACCGTGCTCTGTTTAGGAACCCGCCATACACCGACACAGTTATGTCGCACTGTAACTGTACTGGTAAAGTCTGGAGTAAAGAAACACGATACAAAATCTAGTTTGCAATGAACTCCCGTGATATGAATGTATTCTATAGGTCATCTTCTGTACATGCGAGTTAGAATGTCAAAACTGCAAATCTTTGTATCTGGAAATTACAGGCAGAAACTACAAAACTAGATATCAAGAACACACAAGAAGCTGGAGATATTAATAGCCAATCTACCTTTCCTGGTAATCTAATAAAGCATGTGCATGACCCATCTAACATGGAATAGGATAGGAAAACAGTTAGAATGAATAAGTACAACAGAAAATGCTGATTTCAAAGGTATACTTTCACATACAAATAGCTCTGGCGATGAACAAAAATGTATTAAAAGACCACAACAACACAAATAAGAATTCACTGATCATGTTAGCCACCAAAACAACAACAAAAAGACATAGAACATAACCATACTGAATAATTACTTAATGCTACACAAAGAAACAACACGCACACACACACACACACACACACACACACACACACACACACACACTCACAAACGAACGAACATCGAACTACATACCGGGAACAACAACACAAACAAAAGAAGAATAGACAACACACTGTTACAGATGGTAAGGTTAGATATAGTAAACACACAGCCATAACACACACTGGTGAAAGTGAGGAGATCAGCTGCTATATTTCGAAAATTGCCGCAAATCGAACATTCTGGTGCACGGGGACCAACTTAGTAGAATTCGAGGCCAGCACATATCTACATCTATACTGCTATATAAAGACAATTCGTTGTTTCTATTACTAAAAATCTCGAAAAGTACTGCATCGATTTACTTCAAGTTTTGACACGATACTCTAATGAACATTGGGACAGCCAAATCTCGAAAAGTTCTTGGCGGATTTATTTCAAATTATTACACAATAGTCTAGTAAACATTTGGAAGGATATACAGCAATAGACTTAGAGAAAGGTTTTGACGATGTTGACTGGAATACTCTCTTTCAAATTCTGAAGGTGGCAGGGGTAAAATATAGGGAGCGAAAGGCTATTTACAATTTGTATAGAAACCAAATGGCAGTTATAAGAGTTGAGGGTCATGAAAGGGAAGCAGTGGTTGGGAAGGGAGTGAGACAGTGTTGTAGCCTCTCCCCGATGTTATTTAATCTGTATATTGAGCAAGCAGTGAAGGAAACAAAAGAAAATTTCGGAGTAGGTATTAAAATCCATGGAGAAGAAATAAAAACTTTGAGGTTCGCCGATGACATTGTAATTCTGTCAGAGACAGCAAAGGACTTGGAAGAGCAGTTGAATGGAATGGATAGTGTCTTGAAGGGAGGATATAACATGAACATCAACAAAAGCAAAACGAGGATAATGGAATGTAGTCGAATTAAGTCGGGTGATGTTGAGGGTATTAGATTAGGAAATGAGACACTTAAAGTAGTAAAGGAGTTTTGCTATTTGGGGTGCAAAATAACTGACGATGGTCGAAGTAGAGAGGATATAAAATGTAGACTGGCAATGGCAAGGAAAGCGTTTCAGAAGAAGAGAAATTTGTTAACATCGGGTATAGATTTAAGTGTCAGTAAGTCGTTTCTGAAAGTATTTGTATGGAGTGTAGCCTTGTATGGAAGTGAAACATGGACGATAAATAGTTTAGACAAGAAGAGGATAGAAGCTTTTGAAATGTGGTGCTACAGAAGGATGCTGAAGAATAGATGGATAGATCACATAACTAATGAGGAGGTGTTGAATAGGACTGGGGAGAAGAGGAGTTTGTGGCACAACTTGACTAGAAGAAGGGATCGGTTGGTAGGACATGTTCTGAGGCATCAAGGGATCACCAATTTAGTATTGGAGGGCAGCGTGGAGGGTAAAAATCGTAGGGGGAGACCAAGAGATGAATACACCAAGCAGCTTCAGAAGGATGTAGGTTGCGGTAGGTACTGGGAGATGATGAGGCTTGCGCAGGATAGAGTAGCATGGAGAGCTGCATCAAACCAGTCTCAGGACTGAAGACAACAACAACAACATAGCAATGCATAGGAATTTTGTTGCTGTGAAAATGTGCTGCTTCGTTTTCTTTCTTGCATTCCGTTTTAACTATGACACCAGAGCATTTACACCATTAGACAACTTGTTTCTCATTTACAGGGTGATTATTATTAGCGTTTAAAAACCCCAGTAGTGACATAGATGACGCTCAGAGAAGTAATTTAATATAAGATACATAGAGCCATCGGGAATTACCACAAAAACAGATGACAAATGTTGAACATGTAACGTCACCACATGACGTACCTCGTCGTACGAGCAGTAACTGGGCTTGTCGATCATATCCTCGCCGGTAGGGAGCAATGAGTTCTACATGTCGCCCCGCTTGGCTACTCTTATTTTCGAACATCTTTTGTAGATGTGATCTGTTGTAAACGTAGAAGTAACAAAATTATTGACCTCGCTGTAACCAAGCAAAAGCTGTCCTTACTTCTTGTTTCTTTCACTTTTTTTTTTTTTTTTTTTTTTTTTTTTTGCATGCTCTTGTTTACTTGTGATGCAATGTGATAGGTTTCTGCTATACTGAGCTTCGCAGCGAACCAGTGGAGAGTGTGAAACCGGTAAATAAAATAATCATTATTTACCGAATGCAAGCACATAACTGGCTAACGCAACGCGTGTCCCGAACCCTGAGCTCTTCGCGCGATCAAGTCGCGCCCGTTGGCCCGGAGCCGCACCGGAGTAAATAGTTGACTTGTATTGTGATGATCAAGTACGACAGACCGATAGGCTTCATCACTGCACTTGTGGCGAGTAATCTGAATCATCCGATACGTTGTAATCGTAACCACTTAGAGATGCGAAATACTGCCATTGAAGCTTCTATCCTCACAGATCCAGCAGCTAGAGATGTCTTTTTCATATCCCATAAACCAATCTCTACATCTACATCTACATCTAGGTGATTACTCTTCTTTTCACAATAAAGTGCCTGGCAGAGGGTTCAGTGAACCACCTTCAAGCTGTCTCTCTACCGTTCCACTCTCGAACGGCACGCGGGAAAAACGAGCACTTAAATTTTTCTGTGCGAGCCCTGATTTCTCTTATTTTATCGTGATGATCATTTCTCCCTATGTAGGTGGGTGCTAACAGAATGTTTTCGCAATCGAAGGAGAAAACTGGTGATTGAAATTTCATGAGAAGATCCCCTCGCAACGAAAAACGCCTTTGTTTTAATGATTGCCACTCCAATTCACGTATCATGTCTGCGACACTATCTCCCCTACTTCGTGATAATACGAAACGAGCTGCCCTTCTTTGCACTTTTTCGATGTCATCCGTCAGTCCCACCTGATGCAGATCCCACACCGCACAGCAATACTCCAGAATAGGGCGGACAAGCGTGGTGTAAACAGTGTCTTTACTAGACCTCTTGCACCTTCTAAGTGTTCTGCCAATGAATCGCCGTCTTTGGTTTGTTCTACTCACAATATTATCTATGTGATCGTTCCAGTTTAGGTTATTTGTAATTGTAATCCCTAAGTATTTAACTAAATTTATAGTCTTCAGATTTGTGTGACTTATCGCGTAATCTAAATTTAGCTGATTTCTTTTAGTACTCATGTGAATAACTTCACACTTTTCGTTATTCAGGGTCAACTGCCTCTTTTCGCACCATACAGATATCTTATCTAAATCATTTTGCAAGTCGTTTTGATGATCTGATGACTTTACAAGACGGTAAATGACAGCATCATCTGCAAACAATCTAAGACGGCTACTCAGATGGTCTCCTATGTCGTTAATATAGATCAGGAACACAAGAGAGCCTGTAACACATCCTTGGGGAACGCCGGATATTAATTCTGTTTTACTCGATGACTTTCCGTCTATTACTACGAAATGTGACCTTTCTGACAGGAAATCACGAATCCAGTCGCACAATTGAGTTGATACTCCGTAGGCACGCAGTTTGGTTTGAAGACGTTTGTGAGGAACGGTGTCGAAAGCCTTCTGGAAGTCTAAAAATATGAAAGCAATTTGACATCCCCTGTCGACAGTACTTATTACTTCATGAGTATAAAGAGCTAGTTGTGTTTCACAAGAACGATATTTTCTGAAACCGTGCTGACTATGTGTCAATAAATAGTTTTCTTCGAGGTACTTCATAATGTTCGAATACGGTATATGTTCCAAAACCCTACTACAAATCGACGTTAGTGATATAGGCCTGTAATTCAGGGGATTACTCCAACTTCCCTTTTTGGGTATTGGTGTGACTTGAGTAAGTTTCCAGTCCTTAGGTACGGATCATTCTGTGAGCGAGTGGTTGTATATAATTGCTAAATATGGAGCTATTTCATTAGCATACTCTGAGAGGAAGCTACTGGTATACAATCTGGACTGGAGGCCTTGCCTTCATTAAGTGATTTAAACTGGTTTGATACAACGAGGATATCTACTTCTATGTTTCTCATCTTGACAGTTGTTCTTGATTGTAATTCTGAAATATTTACTTCGTCTTCTTTGGTGAAAGAGTTTCGGAAAACCATGTTTAATAACTCTGCTTTAGTGGCACTGTCATCAGTGACGTCACCGTTGTTATCGCGCAGTGAAGGTATTGATTGCGTCTTGCCACTGGTGTGCTCTATGTATGACCAGAATCTCTTTCGGTTTTCTGCTAGATTTCGAGACAGAGTTTCGTTGTGGAAATTATTAAAAGCATCTCGTATTGAAGTACGAGCTATATTTCGAACTTCTGTAAAACTTTGCCAATCTTGGAGATTTTGCGTTATTTTAAATTTGGCATGCTTTTTTCGTTGCTTCTGCTACAACGATCTGACCCGTTTTGTGTACCATGGGGGATCAGTACCATCACTTATTAATTTATGTGGTATATATCTCTCAATTGCTGTTGATACTATCTCTTTGAAAACGTTCCACAACTTTTCTACACTTATATGATCATAACGGAAGGAGTGAAGACTGTCTCTTCAAAAGGCGTTAAGAGCATTTTTATCAGCTTTTTTAAATAGATATACTTTGCGTTTCTTTTTTTATGGTTGTAGGTGTTACGGTATTCGGCCTAGCAGCAACTGCCTTGTGGTCGCTAATCCCTGTATTCATAACAATACTCACTATTTGTCCAGGATTATTTGTTGCTAAAAGGTCAAGTACGCTTTCGCAACCATTTACGCTACCAATGGTCCCAACCTATTTACCCATTCATTTTAAGGAACTTCAGTTCCCAGTCAACGTTTCGTTTGGAGTACCTAGTGATCGGCAAACTCGTTAGTCAAAAGAGCCAAATATCGGCAGTACAACGAATACAATTTTGTTTAGAGCCAAATTTTTTAAACTTAAACTACATACACTATGTGATCAAAAGTATCCGGACACCCCACAAAACATACGTTTTTCATATATTAGGTGCATTGTGCTGCCACCTATCGGGCATGTACTCCATATCAGCGACCTCCTTAGTGATTAGACAGCAGACTGGGGCGCTCCGCGGAACTCACAGACTTTGAACGTGATCAGGTGATTGGGTGTTACTTGTCTTACACGTCCGTAAGCGAGATTTTCACACTCCTAATCATTCCTAGGTCCACTGTTTCCGATGTGATAGTGAAATGGGAACGTGAAGGGATACGCACAGCACAAAAGTGTACCGTCTGTGGGCTGACGGAGACCGCCGACAGTTGAAGACGGTCGTAATGTGTAATTGGCAGACGTCTATCCAGACCGTCACACAGGAATTCCAAACTGCATCAGGATCCACTGCAAGTACTATGACAGTTAGGCGGAAGGTGAGAAAACATGGATTTCATGATCGAGCGGCTGCTCATAAAACACATATCACGGCGGTAAATGCCAAACGACGCCTCGCTTGGTGTAAGGAGCGTAAATATTGGCCAACTGAACAGTGGAAAAACGTTGTGAGGAGTGACGAATAACGGTACACAATGTGGCGATCCGATGGTAGGGTGTGGGTAAGGCGAATGCCCGGTAAACGTCATATGTCAGCTCGTGTAGTGCCAACAGTAAAATTCGGAGGCGGTGGCGTTATGGTGTGGTCGTGTTTTTCATGAAGGGGGCTTGCACCGTTTGTTGTTTTGCGTGGCACTATCACAGCACAGGCCTACATTGATGTTTTAAGCACCTTCTTGCTTCCCATTGTAGAAGAGCAATTCGGGGATGGCGATTGCATCTTTCAACACGATCGAGCGCCTGTCCATATTGCAAGGCCTGTGGCGCAGTGGTTATGTGACAATAACGTCCCTGTAATGGACTGACCTGAATCCTACAGAATACCTTTGGAATGTTTTGGAACGCCGATTTCTTGCCAGACCTCACCGACCGACATCGACACCTCTCCTCAGTGCAGCACTCCGTGAAGAATGGGCTGCCATTCCCCAAGAAACCTTCCAGCACCTGACAGAACTTATGCCTGTGAGAGTGGAAACTGTCATCCAGGCTAAGGGTGGGCCAACACCATATTGAATTCCGGCGTTACCGATCGAGGGCGCTACGAACTTGTAAGTCATTTTCAGCCAGGTTTCCAGATACCTTTGATCACATAGTGTAGATAGGCATAGCTTTATTTACTTAATTAGGGTACTCCTAAGCTGACCTTTGCCAAAGACAACCTCATTCTGGATGAGGTACTTTCGCTGAGGTCAATCCCTTCCAACTCTCCCATCGACACTCGTCTTGTATTCTTGTTTCGTCTATCTCCTCTCGTTCATCCAATCTATATGTCCAAACCATCTCAGCAAACCTTTCTCTATACTTGACACCTCATCTTCTTTCATTCCACAACGCTCCCTAAAATTGACCTAATAAGCGATATTTAACGTTTTAAGTCTTAGTAAAGCTTTAGATATGTTGAATAAAACTTGGTATCACACACAACATCGATTCTATTTATTAACAAAAGTAAATTGTAAGATATGCTAAAACTAAATCATAACAATTACTGACGTTTATATGTCGTTAATTTTAGGTACGACTCCAGGTTCTCATCAATAACAGGACTTCTCAGTTTACTCTTCACGAGGTTCATGTTTGGAAATGATTGTTCGCATGAATATGTAGACCCGAATAAGGAAACAACAGCAAACATTAATTTTTGCTGTTGATTGTGAGTCAGGAATACTATCCTACGTGTTAAACTCTAAGATGTCTTCAATAATTATTGATAACATTTCTCGTAGAGGAGAGCGGACTTTAACAATGGACACAAATAGTCTCGACAAGAAAAACATTTACTTTGATGGTAACTGGTTTTGGTCTGTTTTTGACCGCCCTCAGACACTCATACTATGATGGTAGGTGATGGCGGTATGACGTTCAGGGATTACAGCAGCCGACCCATTCACCGCCACTGCATACCATCGTGGTATGAGGGTCTGAGGATGACTGACCGAAACCAGTTACCATCACACTAAATGTTTTTACGGTCGAGACTATTTGTATCCATTTCTAAAGTAAGATGCCTTCGCTTCAGAGCACTCGACCAAAGATTATGACACAACAGCTAACCATGCAAAAATACGATTTAGAAAACCAGTCATACTCACTTACCTTTAATTGTTATTACACAAGCTGATACATCTTTGTCACTCTCATCGTCTGTTTCACTTATTTCCGACTCGGAATTACTATTAAAACGATTTCCAAATGATCCCTGCTACACTGATGTTACAAAAGTCGTGGGATAGCGATATGCACATAAATACAGATGGCGGTAGTATCACGTACATAAGGTATATAAGGACAGTGTATTGGCGGAGATGTCATTTGTACTTAGATGATTCATGTGAAAGCTTTGCCGACGTGATTATGGCCACACGACAAAAATAAACAGACTTTTAACGCGGAATGGTAGTTGGAACTAGACACATGAGACATTCCATTGCGGGAATCGTTAAGGAATTCAATATTCTGTAATCTAGTTCAAATGGTTCAAATGGCTCTGAGCACTATGGGACTTAACTGCTGTGGTCATCAGTCCCCTAGAACTTAGAACTACTTAAACCTAACTAACCTAAGGACATCACACACATCCATGCCCGAGGCAGGGTTCGAACCTGCGACCGTAGCAGTCGAGCGGTTCCGGACTGAACCGCGTAGAATCGCTCGGCCACCGCAGCCGGCTGATAGTGCCTAAAGTGTGCCGTCAACCAGTGCGGGACGTGCGACGACCGTAGCCGTTAGGACAGTGCGCCGACATCTGGGGTTAAAGCAACTGGAATCACTCAACAGAGGAAAGTCCACTGGACCTGACGGGATACCATTTCGATTCTACACAGAGTACGCGGAAGAACTTGCCCCCCTTCTAACAGCCGCAAGTCTCTAGAGGAACGGAAGGTTCCAAATGTTTGGAAAAGAGCACAGGTAGTCCCAGTCTTCAAGAAGGGTCGTCGAGCAGACGCGCAAAACTATAGACCTATATCTCTGACGTCGATCTGTTGTAGAATTTTAGAACATGTTTTTTGCTCGCGTATCATGTCGTTTCTGGAAATCCAGAATCTACTCTGTAGGATTCAACATGGATTCCGGAAACAGCGATCGTTTGAGACCCAACTCGCTTTATTTGTTCATGAGACCCAGAAAATATTAGATACAGGCTCCCAGGTAGATGCCATTTTCCTTGACTTCCGGAAGGCGTTCGATAAAGTTCCCCACTGTCGCCTGATAAACAACGTAAGAGCCTATGGCATATCAGACCAACTGTGTGGCTGGATTGAAGAGTTTTTAGCAAACAGAACACAGCAGGTTGTTCTCAATGGAGAGACGTCTACAGACGTTAAAGTAACCTCTGGCGTGCCACAGGGCAGTGTTATGGGACCATTGCTTTTCACAATATATATAAATGACCTAGTAGATAGTGTCGGAAGTTCCATGCGGCTTTTCGTGGATGATGCTGTAGTATACAGAAATTTGCAGCATTAGAAAATTGTAGCGAAATGCAGATGATCTGCAGCGGATAGACACTTGGTGCAGGGAGTGGCAACAGACCCTTAACATAGACAAATGTAATGTATTGCGAATCCATAGAAAGAAGGATCCTTTATTGTATGATTATATGATAGCGGAACAAACACTGGTAGCAGTTACTTCTGTAAAATATCTGGGAGTATGCGTGCGGAACGATTTGAAGTGGAATGACCATATAAAATTAATTGTTTGTAAGGCGGGTACCAGGTTGAGATTCATTGGGATAGTCCTTAGAAAATGTAGTCCATCAACAAAGGAGGTGGCTTACAAAACACTCGTTCGACCTATACTTGAGTATTGCTCATCAGTGTGGGATCCGTACCAGATCGAGTTGACGGAGGAGATAGAGAAGATCCAAAGAAGAGCGGCGCGTTTCGTCACAGGGTTATTTGGTAAGCATGATAGCGTTAGGGAGATGTTTAGCAAACTCAAGTGGCAGACTCTGCAAGAGGGGCGCTCTGCATCGTGTTGTAGCTTGACGCCAGGTTTCGAGAGGGTGCGTTTCTGGATGAGGTATCGAATAAATTCTTCTCCCTACTTATACCTCCCGAGGAGATCACGAATGTAAAATTAGAGAGATTCGAGCGCGCACGGAGGCTTTCCGACAGTCGTTCTTGCCGCGAACCATACGCGACTGGAACAGAAAAGGGAGGTAATGACAGTGGCAGGTAAAGTGCCCTCCGCCACACATCGTTGGGTGGCTTGCGGAGTATAAATGTAGATGTAGCTGTAGAATGCGCTATGGCAGCAGACGAGCAATGCGAGTGCCTTTGCTAACAGCACATCATCTGCAGCGCCTCTCATGTGCTCGTGACCACATCGGTTGGTCACTAGACGACTGCAAAACCTTGGCCTGATCAGATGAGTCCCGATTTCAGTTGGTAAGAGATAATGGTAGGGTCCGAGCGTGGCGCAAACCACACGAAGCCATGGACCCAAGTTGTCAACGAAGCACTGTGCAAGTTGGTTGTGGCTCCACAATGTTGTGGGCTGTATTTACATGGATCACTGACTGGAAATGGTTATGTTCTGTTACCTAGAGACCATCTGCAGCCATTCATAGAGTTCATGTTCCCAAACAACGATGGAATTTTTGTGGATGACTATGTGTCATGTCACTTGGCCACGTAATATTCGGGACGATCTGAGTGAATGGTTTGGCCGCTCAGGTCGTCCAACATGAATCCCATCGAACATTATGGAACATTATCGAGAGGTCAGTTGGTGCACAAAATTCTGCGTCGGCAACACTTTCGCTATTATGGACGGCTGTAGAGGCAGCACGGCTATATATTTTTGCAGGGAAGTTCCAACAACTTGAGTGCGTGCACGCTGAGTTGCTGCACGACGCCGGGCGAAACGAGGCGCGACACGATCTTAGGAGGTATCCCATGATGGCTGTCACCTCAGTGTAGTTCATTAATACATAAATATTTTTTGTCGCCCTATCTGACGCTTTTTAACACACTTCGGGAGAAACTGTTCCACACTGTTCAACAGAATAAATATTCCTTGAGGTGCGTCATTCTGCGTCTATTTGGTCGCGTTAAAATTATCCTAGGCGCCTTACTTCGAAAAATTACCCACCACCCACTTTCGCAGACGTCGTCATAAATAGCAAAAGCCGGCGCGGATGGAAGCGAGTACACTTTGTCCACGGCTGTATAGCGCTACTTCTTCAAAATGGACTGGCGCGAACCGTAAACCGACATCTGTGCATGACCTAAGAAATTTCGAACGCGCTGTACTTCATGGAAGAGCCACAATGAAGGGGCCAAAGAGCCTCGCGTGGCTCGCTAGCCGCCATTTGCCGACCACTGGGAATACCAATAGAGAAGGCTCAAGATGAGGGAGAGGTGGTAAGAGGTAGTCGACAGGGAGGAGGGGCGGGGGGTGCAGAAAATGGACATCGAGAGGGGAAAGGAGGAGATGAGCAGGAGGAGGAAATGGAGAGAGAGAAGAGGGAGCTGGGGTTGGGCAGAGACAGGGCGATGAGGTGATGGACAAGAAGAGGGGGGGGGGGAGGAGAAGGAGGAGGAGATAGACTAAAAGAGGGGGAGGAGGAATTGGACAGAGAGAGGGCGAAGAAGGAGATTAGGATGTACATCCAATAACCATAAGTGTTTAGCAATTGCATTGTCATCATCACTAGTGGGTTCATATAATAGCAAATTGTAAGTAGAACCAAACAGTAATTTCACCCAGGACTGGGTCGAAAACATTTTTCTACATAAGCGATTTATCTTTTAGCGTAACCCCCCCCCCCCTCCCTCCCTTTCCCCCATCTTCCCACAAACACTTTCACCTGTGTCACTTTTCACTACTAATCCTGATATGCATTGTATACAAATGTTGCAATTGAATGCCCATGGCACCCCTCTGAGTCTAACCACCAAGTGGCCACGATTTATGACTCGTCCTCTATAAAAATCTTACATTTATTGCGCCTTTCGCACCCCTCTTAGCTTGTCGCCCCAAGCGGCGCTTGTGTCACTCTGACCCTAAGCAAACCCTGAGTATTGGAGCAACAGGGTTACAACACCCAAAGTATCGTTATCCAAGATGGCGGCGATGACGTCATCCAAGATGGCGACCATGATGGCAGCTGATGACACAAGTAGTTTTTTCCAAGATGGCGGACTTTGGCGTGAAGTTTGAATTTTGGCGGGAAAGTGCCATGCCCCCTATCCCAGAAAAATGATGGGAAGTTCAAATTCCAAGAGGATAATGCATCACACAATCAGTTATCTCTACTAACCAAAGAAAATCACGGGAAGATAGCTCACTTGGGCTACCTCCACTAACCTAAGTCAACCGACCGCCACCTCTTCCTACAAACTTCCACCAAGTTTGAATTTTTCCAGTAAGAAAGCTCACTTGTTGTTTCGCTACTAAGCAAAGATAATTACGAGAAGATAGCTCACTTGGCCTACCTCAAATAACCTAAGTCACCCGACCGCCACTTCCTCCTAGAAACTGGCGCTAGACAAAGGTCACTTGGGGCTTAGATCCTAAGCTAAGAAAATGGCGCGAAAGAAATGACACTTGTACTAATCTTGATCCCCACCTCATCCTAAGTACTCGCCAGCGAGAAGGACTTGTCTTTATTATTAAACCAATTTCATGCAGATGTGCTCGCTACTGGGTCCAAAGCCCAGCTGACTTCGTACACATCGCCACCATGAGAGGGCGCTCTCATAGCTGACATAATCCAAGATGGCGGCATCCAGTGTGTTCACCACCAGATGCAGACTCCAACTGACTTAGTACATTTCGTCACAGCCAGAGGGCACTACCGTGACGTAGGATGATGGCGCAAGTGCCGTAATCCAAGATGGTTGCATACATTTTGTTCGCCATGTGGCCTAGTACATATTGCCAGCACCAGAAGACACTACCATAATGTCAGCTGATGATGCAAGTACCATTATTCAAGATAGCTGCACACATTTTGTTCGCCATGTGCTCTAGGACACAGCCACTGCACGATCCCATTATGTAATCCAAGATCGTCGCTCGCAGTACGTCAAACACACGTCACCCCTGTAGTAAAGCGCTGAAAGAGAGAGATGCTGTACTACTTCCTCTCTCACGAATCTATAATGGCGTTTGCTGCACGTGAAGAGACCACGAGCGCCACAGCGAGTCATCTGGAAGTATGCTAGTGAATGTAAATGAACACATGTGACACCCACATCGTGCATCTAACTTATCATTTACCTAAGTACTATATTCCAATTCAATTTTAATTGTAGTACATATATGAATCTACGATTTCCATATTCAAATATCAAATGAGAATTTTCCCACTTTCCCTCTAGGAGCGCAGTGTTCATTCATGACGTAGCACCCTCCACCCCTAGAATGCTGCACTTCCATTGGCTACTGCATTAGTCACGTGATTCTACGCCTTAGAACCCCAGATGGTGGTCTGTAGAGGGAAAATGGCACGAAAATGACTCAAGATGCGCTGGGCTGCTGGGGAGAGTAAGGAAGGAGTGCATTCCATTTATTTTTGAACATTTTATTTAGGGATGGAGTACATTTATCACACTGATACAAAAGACACGCTCTCACATGCTTGGAGCCATCTCACAGAGCCCACAGACCTGCAAACTACTTGTAAATAACGCTCTCCAGACACGCAAACAACTTCTAAATTAGCCAAATAATTTCAGTACACACTTGTAGACTACTCCTAAATGATGCAGCACAGTGATGTGTAAACACGCTCAGTACTTGTAAACTGTCCAAACAGCAAATGGCACAGCCTACAGGCCCACTCGCATAATAATGCAATCAACTCGCACATGCACTGCCCCCCCCCCCCTCCCCACACTCTGTCCACAGACCGCAAAGTGACGCAGCTGTCAGCTGTCAAACCACTCACAGGCCGCCGATCAGGTCCCACAACCATGAGGAGGCCACATACCTCTCATGCTTAATTTATGAGAAATTCCTATCCAAACACGTGTTCATCTAGACACAGGTCCTGGCGCGACCATCCAGGAACCAACGCCGCCGAAAGTAGGTGAAAGTTGCATCTTGGAGCCACTGATGACGCGATCGGATGGGAGCGAAGACTTATTTACAAACTGCAGACGTTCCAAACTTCGCCGCGCACGTGGGTTTGTCGCTACCCTCACTCTAACTGCGGTATGGCGAAGACGCTGCAGAAATCCATTCCTGAATAGCACAAGCTGCTTTCTCTTTAGCGATTCTAACAGACCATGCCTGACGTGTGGTTGGCGCTTCGCTGCACGTAGTTACTTACCATTGCAAGCGCATATAGCAACGTTCTGAGTGTTATACTGAAGCCGCATTGCTATCTAAAATAATAGCCATGTCGTACTCTAGTAAATTGTATAAATACTTAATGTGCGCTTTTGTAGGAGTTGTGTTGTCTCGGCTTGTATGCACGGGAAGTTCTTGCCCTAACAGAACCTCTTTACGAAAATAACGCACAATAACGTCGAATGCAGTCTTCCTCGCGGACCTAACGTGGTACCTACACCATCACATGCTATCCTTCCTGCTCTCAACATACACAAATGTTCTCACCTCTATGTAGATGCTCCTATATTCCAGCACAAAGGATGTGAATGAATAGAGCATTATGATTGGCTATTAACGAACTTACTCGCCGAAAAACTAACACCGCCGATATCGAAACACTGTCACCCTTTTTTCTTTCTGCAGACGAGACTTTCAGTGGTTATTTTACACAGATCGCCATATTGCACTGACAATTAAATCATATAAACTACCATACATATCGTCAAATATGGAAAGACTCTTACAATAGGACACACAGTCATCCTCCCCACTCTTGCCATAACATAAACCATAGTAACTTTACAATGCAATATATACACATTTTACACAACATAAGCCACAAAAACTTTACGATACAATATATATATACATTTTACACAAACAGTGCAGTTATCTTTTATATCTGTACAGAACCCAAAAAAATTATCGTACGCCTACACTCACACAGGGTATATAACACGATGCTCCCCAGTCCCATTAAAGCATTTCCACCTTTCCTTTCTTTCTACAGATGTGACATTCACTTGCAATAAACTATTTTACACTGATCGCCGTACTGCACTGACAACTAAACTTTGCAAAGTGCCATACATGTTGTCAAATACTTAAAGACACCTACTCATTTACACTGTCGTCCCACTTATGCCAGGAGCTTGAATATTAGAGCGTGAAACCGATATCCAAATCAGCAATATATCAATGCTTACCACGTCGATGTAGTAAACATACAAGTCGTATCATATGTCATACAAAATCACCCCTTTTACACCAGAAAGCACTCAGTGAATCGAAGTCACTCTCAGAACTAATGTGCAAAGACAGGCTCGTTTTCTCCTCAGTACAAACGCACTACTGTTTTTGGTCCAGACCTGCCTGCTTGCTTGCATTTCTACACCCATCTCCAGACTCTGGGATTACATAAACACAAGTATTTCCGTATCGTCTGCCATAATATTATATCATTTTCCCTGTACTTCTCAATATCAAGCACACAGCAGTTGCCACACGATCGGTCATGCAGCTTAGTTCCAAATATATAGACCTGAAATTATTTCTCTACAAACCCGAAACTTTAGCTACGTGGAGCGTCCTCTAGATAATTGAGTAACTAGAAACAAACAGATCTAAAATGATATTTCCACCCGCAAATACCAATCTCGCTGATGTAACAGATTCCAAATCATGCCTCGAATTTACAAGCCAACTAAGGTCTTTCCCATGTCTAGAGAACAGGCAAATGTGTCTTCCACATGACAGATGCACACACCACAATCGATCTTCTCTCAACGAAATAAGGACCCAAATGTGCAGAAGCAGTCAACCGAACAATTTACATGGGAGGGAATAACAGTCGGCACATCATCTACTACTACTGTTTCTGTTTCTTTCAATCAGCCATCGCCTATAACTCAGAGGATATATGGCAGAACCTCTCATATGGTATCGAGACAAAATGTGGTAGAAATACTATAGAATTAAATAGTTGGGGTGATGTGAGGGTGTCGCAAATACCGCTTACATACCACGTTCCTTAGCCGAATCACTTTCAAAATGGGGTAATTTTATCACAAGGTTGCATCATGAACTGGTAATACACATTCCTACGATCACCATCATGGTATTTGTCCGGAAAAAATCACCTCATTCAGAGGTAATGTCGTACCTCGATTCGTAAAGTGGGTATAGCTTTTAACATGGATACTTGTGTGCACTTGTAGAGCCAAGATCGCTTGTGACAGTTACTTAATGGTAGTTACTGCAATCGGGTTTTTCTTTAAAATCTCTCCGATTACGTCTCTCTTTCTAGGACAGGGTGGTAGGACTCGCAAGAAAAAACCTAAGATACATGCACAGATCGAAGATTTTCGATCAGTATTATTTTGTATCGCAGGCAATCATCTATTGATGAAGTATTATACTTAGTAGTAGTAGGGAATGGGTGATATGTTCGTGTTTGTGCATAAGGTTTATAAGGTATGCGTTTGTGTAAAGGATATGACTATGTCCAGTCGTAAGGAGGATACAGATTATTGCTATTTCCAGAGCCACTGCCGACAGCAGGGTGTATTTCCGACACTTCGCTCATTGTCTAGTGCCGTTCAATTGAGACCGGGATTGTAACATTTAATTTTAAGTATAATGATAACAATATATGTGACCAGTTTTCTGGAATAATTCCGTGTATGGATGAGCTGTGGTGGGAATGATTCACGTTCCCCATTAACGGCAGCAGTTGTCCGAATGCAGAGGCCTGTTGAAGTGTAGGAATGTATATGAGTTAAATTTGATGTCTCTAGACGATCGAAATGAGAACTAATACTAGATATGTATTGGGTGTCTTTCCTGATCAAGTGGAAATTTGAGAAGATGGTGCATTTGCCATGACTGTTATTCCCTCCCATGTAAATTGTTCGGTTGACTGCTTCTGCTCATTTGGGTCCTTATTTAGTTGAGAGAAGATCGATTATGGTGTGTGCATCTGGCATGTGGAAGACATGTTTGCCTGTTCTCTAGAAATGGCAAAGACCTTAGTTGGCTTGTAAATTATAGGCATGATTTGGAATCTGTTACATCAGCAAGATCGGTATTCGCAGGTAGAAATATCATTTTAGATCTGTTTGTTTCTAGTTATTCAGTTATCTAGAGCATGCTCCATGTAGCTAAAGTTTCGGGTTTGTAGGGAAATAATTTCAGCTCTGTATCTTAAGAATTATGCTGTGTGAGCGATCGGGCCGCTACTTCTGTGTGCTTGATATTGAGAAGTACAGGGAAAATGATATAATATTATGGCAGATGATGCGGTAATACTTGTGTTCATGTAATCTCGGAGTCTGGAGATGGATGTAGAAATGCAAACAAGCAGGCAGGTCTGGACCAAAAACAGTAGTGCGTTTGTACCGAGGGGGAAATGAGCCTGTCTTTGCACATCAGTTCTGAGAGAGACTTCGATTCACTGAGGGCTTTCTGATGTAAAAGGGGTGATTTTGTATGGCATAGGATACGAATTGTGTGTTTACTACATCGACACGGTGCACAATGATATATTGCTGAGCTGGATATCAGTTTAACGCACTAATATTCAAGCTCCTGGCATAAGTGGGAGGACAGTGTAAATGAGTAGGTGTCTTTACATATTTCACGATATGTATGGCACTTCACAAGGTTTCGTTGTCGGTGCAATACGGCGATCAGTGTAAAATAGTTTATTGCAGCTGAATGTCACGTCTGTAGAAAGAAAGAAAAGGTGGATGGTGCTTTCCTAGGACTGGGGATGTTATATAGCCTGTGTGAGTGTAGGCATACGATAATTTTTCTGGGTGCTGTACAGATATAAAAGATAACTGCACTGTTTGTGTAAAATGTGCATATATATTGTATCGTAAAGTTTTTGTGGCTTATGTTGTGTAAAATGTGTATATATTGCATTGTAAAGTTACTATGGTTTATGTTATGACAAGAGTAGAGAGGATGATTGTGTCTTATTGTTAGAGTCTTTCCGTATTTGACGATATGTATGGTAGTTTGTATGATTTAATTGTCAGTGCAATATGGCGATCTGTGTAAAATAACCACTGAAAGTCTCGTCTGCAGAAAGAAAAAAGGGTGACAGTGCTTCGATATCGGCGGTGTCAGTCTTTCGGCGAGTATGTTCGATAATAGCCAATCATAATGCTCTATTCATTCACATCCTTTGTGCTGGGATATAGGAGCATCTACATAGTGGTGAGAACATTTGTGTATGTTGAGAGCAGGAAGGGCAGTACGTGATGGAGTGGATACCATGTTAGTTCCACGAGGAAGACTGCATTCCATGTTATTGTGCGTTATTTTCGTAAAGAGGTTCTGTTAGGGCAAGAACTTCCGTGCATACAAACTGAGACAACACAACAACTCCTACAAAAGCGCACCTTAAGTATTCCTGGGGGACTACACAATTTATTAGAGTATGACTTGGTTATTATTTTAGATAGCAATGTGGCTTCAGTATAACACTCAGTGGCGAATGTGACAGCGCGCACTTCCCTGGAAGGTCGCGCCAGGACCTGTATCTAGGTGAACACGTATTTGGATAGGAATTTCTCAGAAATTAAGTATGAGAGGGATGTGGCCGCCTCATGCTTATGGAACCTGTGCGGGGGCCTATGAGTGGTTTGACAGCTGACAGCTGCGTCACTTTGCGGTCTGGTGGACAGGGTGTGTGTGTGGGGGGGGGGGGGGGGGGGGGGGGGAAGGGGCGGTGCTTGTGCTAGTTGATTGCATTATTTTTGCGAGTGGGCCTGTAGGCTGTGCCATGTGCTATTTGGACAGTTTACGAGAAATGTTTACACATCACTGTGCAGCATTATTTAGGAGTAATCTGCAAGTGTGTACTGAAATTATTTGGTTAATTTAGGAGTTGTTTGCGTGTCTGGAGAGCGTTATTCAAAAGTAGTTTGCAGGTCTGTGGGCTGTGTGAGATGGCCCCAAGCATGTGAGAGCATGTGTTTTGTATCAGTGTGATAAATGTACTCCATCCCTAAATAAAATGTTCAAAAATAAATAGAATGCACTCCTTCCTTACTCTCCCCAGCAGCCCAGCGCAACTTGAGTCATTTTCGCGCCATTTTCCCTTTACATACCACCATATGGGGTTCTAACACGTAGAATCACGTGACTAATGCAGTATCCAATGGGAGTGCAGCAATCTAGGGGTGGGGGGTGCTACATCATGAATGAACACTGCGCTCCTAGTGGGAAATTGTGAAAATTCTCGTTTGATGATTGAATATGCAAATCATACATTCATTTATGGAATATGATTATAAATGAATTGGAATTAAGTACTTGGATAATTGATATGTTAGATGCACGACGTGGATGTCACACATGTTTAGTTACATTTGCTAGCATACTTCCAGATGACTAGCTGTGGCGCTCGCAGGCTTTACACGCGCAGCAAACGCTGTTATGGACACATGAGAGAGAAAGCATTACAGCATCTCTCTCTTTCAGCGCTTGACTACAGAGGTGACGTGTGTCTGACGCACTCCGAGCAACGATCTTGGATTACATAATGGGACTGTGTAGTGGCTGTGTCCTAGAGCACATGGTGAACAAAATGTGTGCAGCTATCTTGAATAACGGTACTTGCATCAGCAGCTGACATTACAGTAGCGCCCTCTGGTGCTGGCAATATGTATTAGGCCATGTGGCGAACAAAATGTATGCAGTCATCTTGGATTACGGTACTTTGGAGTCGTACCCTGTTGCTCCAATACTATCGTGATTTGTAGTGCCCTCTGGCGGCGACGAAATGTACTAAGTCCAGATCTCGTGGTGAACACACTGGATGCCGCCATCCAGGATTACTTCAGAAATGTGAGCGCCCTCTGGTGGTGGCGATGTGTATGAAGTCAGCTGGGCTATGGACCCAGTGGCGAGCACATCTGCATGAAATTGGCTGATTAATAAAGACAAGTCCTTTCCGCCGACGAATGTTTAGGAGGAGGTGGCGACTGAGGTTAGTACAACTGTCGTTTCTTTCGCGCCATTTTCTTAGCTTAGCAGAGATGCCCCAAGTGTCCTTTGTTTAGCGCCAAAATTCAGTCTTGGCGCCTGTTTCTAGGAGAAAATGGCGGTCGGGTGACTTAGGTTAGTGGAGGAATGCCAAGAGAGCTATCTTCCCGCGATTTTCTTTGCTTAGTAGAGATAATGGGGTTGTGATGCATTATCCTGTTGGAATTTGAACTTCCTGCCATTTTTCCTGGGGAGTGGAGTTTGGCACTTTCCCACCAAAATTGAAACTTCGCGCCAAATTCCGCCATCTTGGATAACGATACTTGCGTCATCAGCTGACGTCATGGCCGCTATCTTGGCTGATGTCATCGCCGTCATCTTGGATGACGGTACTTTGGAGTCGTACCCTGTTGCTCCAATACTACCGTGATTTAACCTCGCACAACTTGTGCTACAAAAAGTTATTTTTCGCCCAACAACAACAAAAAACTATATAGTTATAATTCTGCATTTATTACACCATGCAATTATTATGTACAGAAAACAAACACTGCTGGATAAAAATTAGTACATCCTTTTAGAGTTTTCCAATTCACTCAAGATTTATTGTTGCAACAGTGCATATGGAGTACATGGAATGATTTCATTTACAGAACAGTAGCACAAGCGGTTGTGAGATACCGTATATCGACCCACGATGAAACACCCATATTGGTACGTGGTTTAACCTCACGGGCGGCAACGTAATCACTGACTCTGGCATCCAGTCGCTGCTACAGATGATTAATACTGTCCGATACGTTATGCCAAGCCTGCTCGACCTGTTCATGTAGTTCTGTAAGAGTTGTCGGTTGACGAGTTGCAAGAGTCAGTTCTCGTCTCTTCATATCCCACATGTGCTCGGTTGGAGACAGGCTAGGAGATTGGGCTGGATAGGGTAGTTGCTGCACGTCTTGCACAGCATGCTGAGTTTCACGGGCAGTGTGTGGACGAGCATTATCGCGTTATAATAACATATCATCTTCCTCTTGCAAGTACGGCAAAAGAATAGATTTAACAACATTTTGCACGAACCGAGTGCTGGTTAGCGACCCCTCCAGAAACACCAAAGCTGAACGGGAGCTGTAGCTTATTGCACCGCAGATGGCGAGGCCTGGGGTAGGGCCTGTGTGTCTCGGATAAATGCACCCAATGAGACAGCGTTCACCAGGTCTACGTCGTATGCATAAACGACCATGACTTTCGTGCAGGAAGAATGTGCTTTCATCGCTGAAGACCATGGTGCGCCGTTTTATCTTCCAAGTGATCCTCTAATGGCATCAGTCAAACGGTACACGTCGATGCTACGGCATGAGTGGAAGACGGGTTAGACTTGCGTGAGCCCGTGCTATTAATCGGTTCGCAACAATTCGTGTTGACACGTCTGACCTCACAGGCCCCCTTAACTGTGCTGTTGTAGCTGTGCGATCTGCCACTGCTGCCCTTACAACACGATGATCCTGGAGGGCGTCTGTGCTGCGTGGACATCCAGAACCTCGTCTACAGTTGTGAGACAGTTGGCGTGACCACTGATACCAGCATCATTACACAACTGATGCAACACATCCATCTTGTGTGGCAGTTCTCTGAAAGGACTCTCACACCATTTGGAAGGTCCTAATTTGACCCCTTTCAAATTCGCTTGGTTGGGTGTAGGAAGTATGAGTGGGTGTTCGTGGCTTGCCTGCTTGCTTCAAAAGTTTGCACGACACTGAGCCTTCTGGCTGTGAACCCTCGCTCTTAAATAATAGTGAATAGATGGCACTCTGGTAGCTGTTGGTGGACGACGTTCAAAACAATATCAGTGCATCTACTACCCCACAGGTAGCACATGCCGTCATCGGATTAAAATCGATGTCGTCTTTCCAGTTTTTTTTTTTCAGTGTACATTCCAGCCCACTGAAAACTCATAACATAAACAGAACCCAATGCGTATGGAACAAAACAAGCGGCCTTTCATGAAGTTGGAAAAACGGATCACATCTTCGAAATAAAGAAGAGTGGTTTGTAGGGTTTGTAAAACACGTACCTAGGAACGATAAAGGAAAAGGAAACTGTCGCATGACATTAGTGGCTGGTAAACCCTCAAAGATAAATTCAGGCGTTTAATTGGAAAGGATTTCCTTCTTCCTCGTAAAATGGCTCATTTTCTCGCGGTTTGTGAGCTTTGTGTGTAACTCATCACCTGTTGAGTGTCGAAGACTGTGATGGCTGTATGTTGTTACGTTTGTGTTGTATGATGATGATGATGATGGTGATGATGATGATGATGATGATGATGAGAGAAGAGGGCAGGTGATACTCAATGTTGCCACATAGCCTAATTCTTTCCAGTAGTACCAAGAGGACCACCGAGGTTATAGTCCCCATTCAATTAGCGTTAGTGATAGGAACAAACGAATGAAAGCAGTCAATTGGAAACTACTCATTCGGTTGAACTTGTATGTATCGGCTGAATTATTCATTCATTCTTTTGAGTGAAACCAGTCTGTAGGAGCAACCGAGTGAAAAAAAAATCAATTCAGTCGATTGCAGCTTTGCGTATAAGGTTATTATTCAACCATTTCTTTCGAGTGAAAGAAGTCTATGGGAGCAGCCGAATAAAAACAATCGTTGCTGTCGCGTGATTCATGACGCATTCACTTTTGAGCGTGGACATTCGAACGTTTTGGTACTGTTAAATCGTTATTGCTGACAGCACTCTAATCATCTGTCATCACTGTTATTGTCGTTCCGATATTTGCTTTTTACTGAGTGCCAGTATGTAGCTTTTAGTTCAGTTTTCGTCCTTGTTTATGAATAGGCGTTCTCTTAACAGTGAACTTTCAGTTCAGATCAAAATGTTGCATTGGAAAGAATCTTGTGGATGGATAAAAGATGATCCTCAAGATAAATTCAGTGCAATATAGACTGATGAGCCAAAACATTATGACCACCTCCTCAGTCGCTTGTTTGGCCGTCTTTGGAACGAAATACATCACTGATTCTGCGTATCACAAATCCAACAGTTTGTTCGTAGGTTTGTGGCGTTAGATGTCTACGCACAGCTCATGTAGTTCGCCTAAATAACGGGTCTCGATTTGCGTATGCGATGATGGCTCCCAACAGCGACCCAGATGGATTCCATAAAATTTACATCAGGCGAATTTGGTCGCGGAGACACCAACCTGAGTTCACTATAAAGCTCCTCAAACCACTGTAGCACGGTCCTGGTTCCGAGGCACGGACAATTATACTGCTGAAACATGTACATCACCGTCGGGGAAGGCTTCAACCATGAAGGGATGCAGGTGGTTCTCAGCTGTCAGCGTGTCTTCGGTTACTACCACAGGTCCCATGCAAACGCAGAAGAACATCTCCCATAGCATAACACCGCTTCCATCAGCCAACATCCATGGTGCGCTGCACGTTTCGAGCCGCGTTCACCTCGATGACGGCGTTTATGGAGACCACCATCGACATAATGTAGCAAAAATGTGATTCACCCAAAGATTCGACACTTTTCCTTTGGATGACGGTCGAGTCCCGATGGTCTTGTGCCCACTGCAATCGTAACTGGCGATGTAGTTGTGTCAATGTATGAACACGTAGGGGTGGTCTGCTGCAGACCTCCATATTCAACAATGTAGAATGAACAGTGTCCTCTGAAACACTTGTGCGTGTACAAGTGTCGTGGTCTTTGGCAGGCATGCTGCAGGTCAGTATCTGTCCTACTTACCAGGACTGTCAAGCGTCCGTACCCCACGTTCTGTGAAGAGTCGTGAACGTTCAAGCATTTAGCGCAGAGTGGTAGTTTCACTGTCCTTCTACTTCTTTCTGTCGAGGCTCACGATAGTAGCTCGTGAACATTCGACCAGCTTCGCCGTTTTCGAGATACTCGTTCACAGATTCTGCGCAGTAATAACCTGCAGTTTGTCAAAGTCGCTTATCTCAATTGATTTCCCCATTTGCAACCCAAATCTTCGCTAGGGTGAGTCCCCATCTGTGTCTGCTCCGCGTGTCCGCAACACCACCAGGCTGCATCCACCGTTGCGGTGATGTTTTAGCGTTTCAGTGTACAGTATCTGCAAGGGTGGTTCACATACGGAAAATATAGTAATTGTTACAGAAATCCGAAGAAAATTAACAGAAGATGGCAAATATTTGTCGCAGAAAAGAAATTTCCGAGAAGTGACAATATACACTTAAAAAGTAACTGATTAAGTCACGAAACAATTAAACGTATTTTATTTTACATGTTTTCTATTCACGTCACCTCGGATTTACCGAAACAGAATTGTCGGTGATGAGTGTACACCAGCGGAAAGAGGTAGAGCTACAATAAATTTAAATAGATAAGTAACTGTTCATTTATTTAAACACAAATTTATAATCCCCGACCCCCCCCATCCCCCAGTTATTAACCTTTTAAAACAAACCGAAAATCTATATTTAAAGCTAGTTGGACGAAAAATTTGTATCAAACAAATAAATTCAGAAATTTTGAAAATACCTTATTTTTAGAAATATACTTTTTATTCACCTCTCCTTAAAATAACACACTATATTTGTCATTAAAAAAAGTTGACATCCGTAATCATGGTGCAAGTATAACCGAATAGGCTAAAAACTGTATAAGTGAAATGACTCAAACCCAGAGGGTGAGTGAAAACAGTCACTCAGTTATTTAATGTTGATTGAAACCATTCAAGGGTGAGTGAAAAACATTCGTATAGCTGACTTGACCACAGAGACTGGTTTCATTTGGTTGTTTCTTTCGAATGAAAAATCCGATTGAATGAAAAATCAGTCAACTAGCCAATCTATTGTTAAAACCAGTCGGTTGTTCTATCACCAGCTGGAGGCTCACCATCAAATGTTTCATGCCCTCTCGGCATGACACACTGTGGAGCCTTTGAATTCATTCCATGAAACTGATGCAAACTGCGTGCCCCACCTCTCTCTCGCAATGATTTGAACCAGCTACCTGGAAATCGAATGCCACTGCCCAGCCGCAGCAGCCATGTAGGTGGGTGCTGGGAACAATGTTGCAGTGTTACACAGCAATATAAAAGTGGAAGTACTGTGTTTAGACACCATGATAACTACAGTATATTCCAACATAACACAACGGAATACCTACTGAGTACGGATGACACGTTTATTGGTTTGTTACAGATGGTACGGACAGACAGTCATGCAAACAAACTCTGAATACTTTAACTGAAAACTGTCTCCAGCAACTTGAGTGACAACTCACGTTATGGAAATATTTTAGAACTCGTAGCCACATATAGGCCCGTACTTATCAACAGTGTTGGGACCTAGGGTGAGATTAGCGATCATGATTTCATCATGGCCTTATGACAGTTAACAAATACATCAAGAAGGCTAAGAGGATTTTTCTGTTGGAATGTTTTAACAAGAAATTGTTAGGATTCTATTTACACTACGCATTGATGTATGTAGTTCCATCTGGACGTAGAGGAATTATGAAACCTGATCCAGAGTAGATTTGTACAATCAAAGATTGTCCAGAACCTCAGAATATAAGGCAGTTAAGGTCATTCCCAGGATTAGTGGGGTTTGACCATCTTTATTTTTATGGTCAACCTATGAATGCTTGACATTTGTTAAAACTTCTTAAGCAAAGATCAAACTGTGTTTGCAGAAAAGAGGAATCAGAAGCTTGTAACGACATTAAGTTAGCTTTAGTAAATGCACCTATTTTGAAACATCTGTGTATCGATAAACCATTTAAATTTAGTACTGATGCTTTGAAATGTGGAGTTGCTTGTGTACTACTTCAGGGTGAATGATATCCTACTATAGAAGCACATAATACACTAGTGATTGCCAGTAGAGCTATGATCAAATGTGAATTGAATTATACAGCAACAGAAGAAGAATTATTAGCCATAGTAAACAAAAATTCCAAGCTTTGATCTGTGGAACCAAAATAGAGGTATATACTGTAACAGTTCCTGCTACTTAATGTAACTGGGTTTTCTCCTTGATGCTGTCAATTGTCAGGATGAGCATTCTCAAGCATTTTGTCAGGGTGAAAATATTAAATAAATAAACTTTTCTCTCTTAACAACATGTGGGCAGGGTGGGTTCTTCCTTGGCTCGGGTATGAGGTAGAATGAAACAGCATTTTTACATAAGATAACTTTTATTGGAAGTTTCGTACAACTGTATCTTACTGGGACGTTCTGGTTCAGAGAGCGGCAGCCGTGTCGTTTGCGTAGCCTTCTGCTGCGGCAGCGGCAGCGGCGGCGGCGGCGGCGTCTGATTACGCGTAGCTGTGAGTATCTCGTGTCGCCGTCTCGCCCAGCTGACCGGAGACGCGCAGCGCGAGGTGGCTCGTTTAATTATTGCGAGCAATGTCGTGCATCGGATGGTGATACCTTGAATGTGGCGTCCCAGTGTTTCTCTTCTCTAAGCGGCCGCGTGTGTTGTGCGTCGACCAGCGGAGCGGCGCGGCAGGGGAAGGCCAGTGTCCTGGACCCAAACCACGGACTCCCGCTTGCCAGTCTTCGGCTGTCAGGTCTTCATCCCAGCTCACAGGTGACTGCTGATGTGAGGCCGTCTCCTTCCTGTCCTCACGAGTCACCCGGGTGCGTAAAATCAGACTTCAAATACCTTTTAACTTCTGTCTTCTGGCGCTGAGGCTGCTGCTTGCTATTCCATTACAGCGGCGGACTTGTTGCGTCTGTGCATGATGTCGTCTCTTCTTGCATGACGGGCTTCAGCACCGAAACTGACTTAAAACAACTGCTACGCTTCTTCACTTCTTCGTCTTCTTCGTCGCTCGTCTCCGTCTTCGTCTCCGTCTCCGTCTTCGTCTTCCGTCTTCGTCTTCATCTCTCGGGCCCACTGCGTCTCGCGTATTAATTCACTTCAGTTTACTGGAGGTGAACGACTTCAAGGCCATTGCCTCTTCTGTCACGTTGAAAAGATTCTCGAAGAATCTTCTTAACGTCGGTCATTGGCTCTTGGAATGTAGGCGAGGGCCTTTGCTCACATGCGACAACTGAGAAACACGTGAGCCGGTCATTGCCTCTTCTGTCACATTGAAAAGCTTCTCGAAGAATTTTCTTAACGTCGTTCATTGGCTCTTGGGATGTAGGCGAGGGCCTTTGCTCACATGCAACAACTGAGAAACACGTGAGCCGGTCGGGCGATGCCCTGACGGCTGAATCAACAGCGCCCGCTTATGTGGAACTTGCTGACTTCATGGTCATTGTCTCTTCTGTTCTGATGTTCTGCCCGCTGAATGCCAGTATGTAACTCTCTAAACTAAACCAAGTTTTTCATTTATATTCTAATTTCTACTTCACTTTGATTTCACTAATTTATTTACTTAAGTACCACTCAACAATACTGATCATCAAGCTCTAGTGTTTCTCATGGAAAGTCGCTTATTAAATAGAAGGCATATGTGGTGGGTGTTATTCTTACAGAAGTACCAGGCTCAAATTAACTACATTAAGAGTTCACAAAATGTGATTCCTCATGTACTATCACGTCTTCCATTGGGGCTGAATCATGTGATACGGACAGAAGATCCTGGAGGTACTTTCTGTATATATTTTTTAACATTAAACTGCACTAACAACAAAGTGTGGAGATTAGCTGTACACATAAAGAAGGACGCAACCGATGATCCATATTAAAAAGGTAAGTGGTTAATGATCAAACCAGGTTCAACCATAGATGAAAGAAAATTGGAATGGATGACTCATAAAGATGCATTATTCTGGAAAGAGAAGAAAATAAGGTTCAAATGGAAACTTTGTATAACTGTCACATTAGAATTAGACCTCATTACATTTATTCTCAAGGGGTATGGACACTTTGGGGTATGGAATTGCGTAAAGCATATAGTAAAATTCTATTATTTTAAGAACTTAAGTAGAAAAGTACTAACAATAGCAAAGAACTGTGAAGTGTGCCAAAGGATAAAGGCCAACAATTGAGATTAGTATACAAGTTGTAGCCTATAATACATAAGAAACTTCATGACCTTACTGTAGCAGATTTTTTTGGTAAACTTCCAGCAGGCAGGGAGGAGTAACATACATACTTGTGCTAGTAGAGTGTTAGTCCAAATATGTTAAGCTTTACCCTATCAAATGTGCAAATTCTGAGACAGTAACATACTGTCTGAGAGTATACGAGGCCTGTTCAAAGAATTCTGGCACTCTGTCCACAAAATTTTTCTATGCTTACATTTTACTTATTGTGCATAATCCAGAAGTAGTCTTGGTATGCCTCTTCCTGGACTGCATAAAGTGCCAACTATGAATTTGTATTATTTTTTTCTATCATTTATCATTGCAAATCTTTATGCATTCAATGAGGTTTTCAATTTTGGAAATAAAAAAAGTGCATAGGGCCAATTCTGGAGAGTACAGAGGATGAATCAGCACAGTGATTTCATTTCTTGTGCACTAGTCATGAACCAACAGGGATGAATATGCAGGTGCCTTATCATGATGCAAGAGCCATGTATTGTCTCACCACATTTCAAGCTGTTTCCTACCTGAATTTTCTCGCAGGCATTGCAACACGCCCTGATAGTACCTTCGATTAACAGTTTGTCTCTATGGCACAAATTCAAGATGAACTAGTCCTTCAAAGTCAAAGAAAACTATCAGCATGGCTCTGACTTTGACCTGATCGGACAAGCTTTTTTTGGCTTGGTGAAGTTTTCCCCAACTGATTGGTCTCAACATCATAACCGTAGACCCACATCTCATCAGAAGTTATGATACTCTTAAGAAATATCTCATTCTCATTTGAGTGATCCAAAAGCTGTTCACAGACTGTGACACAAACGTCTTTCTGGTCTTGACTCATGAGCTGTGGGACAAACTTGGTGGCTACATGATGCATTTCAAGATCCTGTGTCAGGATTTCATGACATGATTCACCTGACAGTCACTCTTCAATTGGTATGCACAATTTCATTGACACTTCTGACATGAGTGTTGTTGGTATGTCGAAGAGTGTCCTGAACAAGGGTCATCTTTAACTTTCATCCAGACATTTTTAATCCATGTGAACCACTTGTAACATAGAGTATGTCTTAAGCACTCATCACTGTAGACTTTCTGCATCATTTGGTGTGACTCTGTAAAGTTTTTCTTGAGTTTCATGCAAAATTTAATGCAGACTCGTTGCTCCTCTAACTCTGCCACCTTGAAATTTGCGAACTGTGTGACACAACATTCTACTCAATACAGCACTGAACAACTATACAACAATAAAACTTCCAGCTGTTACACATTAAACACTGGCTTGTGCAGAGATGCACACTGCATTTCCCTCCAGCATACTAGTGGTAAGAAATTGTGGGTGTTCCATAATGTTTTGAATAGACCTCACATGTTATAGATGTGGGAAAGCTCTGCAGATTACTAACTGATAATGGACCGTGATTCACCAGCCAGGCATTTAAAGAATTTTTAGCCTGGGAATAAGTAAAAATATGGCTATTTCCAAACATTACCCATAATTAACCCTGGTAAATGAATAATAAAGGAAATTTGGCATCTTTGTAGGAGATACTGTCCCACAAAACATATATCTTGGGCACAATTAATCCCCGAATTTCAGGTATGGTTAAATAATCTACGAAAGTTGACTACAGGATTATCACCTGTGGAGGTAATGGATAAACCGTCCATAGGAAAATAGTTATTAGACTTTTTAACTGGCACAAAGAAGAAGAAATAACTACAGATGAAGTACAGATGTGAGCTGAGGATCATTTACAATATAGTGTCCAACAACATCTGTGGCAACGGAACAACCTTGTCCAGGTACCAGAATTACAAATTGGTGATTTAGTTTTAAATTGTGATCATCATTTAAGTTCAAATACTAAAAAACAGGTAAGTAAATTATTATTTAAATATGTGGTACCGAATCGTATAAATAAGATACCACATCCTAAATCAGTGTTCTTAGTAAATCCAGAAAATGCTAAAGAAAAAGAATTATATAATGCGGAAATGATGAAATGATTTCAGCCCAAACTATAACTAGCTAATGTTCATTAATATGATATCACTACAATTAATTTTAAGTGTTATTTGTTTAGAATCAGTATATAACTCAAATAACATAAAAGTAATCATCGATAAGTTTTCTTGATGATACATGTAGGAAAACAGATGACATGGAGTTAACAAGGAGGTTTAAAAAGAGATTAGGAAAGATGTAGCCTGTTCATGTTTTTTGGAGGGAGGATTACTCTAAATGGTCTCCTTTTTGTATGAAAAATAGATGACATGCTAACACTGAAGAGGTACAGAGGTCACTGTCACATGAGGTAAAAAAGAGAACATGGTCAGAAAAGTATGATTGACAGTGAAAAGGTAAAAAGGGGATGTGCTGTGGAAATAGTTAGAAGTATATGAAAAGGACAAAGAGGAGGCCTGAACAAAGTAGACCGCAAAGTGACAGGAAGTCAGAAATGTCTGGTGGATGATCTCTCAGAAGGAAGGTTGGACAGTATTGAGTTTTGAAGGAAAACAGTACTTGAGTACTCATTATTATGGTAAAGTAGGGATGCGACGTAACTTGTTAACATAATGTCGACGGTTGTGTTGAGTAGGTTATCCCATAGATGGGAACCAATACCATGTTTGGATGGACCAATATGAGGGTTGACCCCAACCATATTTTTGTTGATGAGAGAAGGCGGTAGAGGAGTACATCACATCACATTTTGAATAAATAAGGATAGAGTACTGATCCATGGAAGAGTGGAGCAAAGATTAAATTAAAAGGAAATAAAAGGGCAAACGCCTAAAATAAGATGAAATTTCCTTTAGACTTGTAGAATGAAAAGCAAAAATAATAAATAATTTTATCTGACTTGACAGTTCCGAGATTCATTAGTGGAATACTGTCATGTTCTGGGATTTGATCCTTATAGTAAGGTACTTTAAGAAAGTCTGTAAAGAAGTGCTAAGGCACAAGCACATTCCTGAGGTCTAGAAATAAGTGATAGGCCAAGTATAACATGTATTTGTTAGAAATCTGGAGCCAAGAAAAGAATGAAAACCAAGTTGGTAAGGAAACCATAAAATTGTATAATTAAGAACCTGTGTAAAAGACTGGATTCTTTATTAATCATACTAATTTTAAATGGTAGAAGTAATTACTCAGAAAATCTTAAATTTTAGCTATACTATTACAAATGCTCTGTGTGTCCACCAGCAGCAGCATCAACAACACCTAGATGGTAGCTTAATTCGTCATAAACTTTATACACTGTATCTGCTTTTACAAAAGTTATGGCAGCTATTATTCTGTTCTTCACATCTCCTATGCCATTAGGGAAAGTGGATATGAATGCATTTTCCTTCACATGTTTCCACAAGAAAAGAATCGAAAGGGGTCGTGCCTGGCAATCTTGGAAGCCAAGAATGCAGGGCAGTGTCTCAGGGTCCCATGCACCCTGTTCACCATTGAGACAGTGTGCCGTTGAGAAACTGATGTCTGTTGGTGAGCCAGTGTGGTGAGCTTCATCCTCTTGGAAAAGAATGTCATTGGAGTCTTCCTGAAGTTGTGGAAAAAGCCAATTTTCTTCTGCAGGTCACTGGTGTGATGACATCTTTCCTTCGCAATGACAGGAGAGCACCATCATTCTGGTGCTGAGACCTGGTAAAAACCCGCTTGATATGGATATCTATCAGATCATCAGCCTCACCAATGTTCTTTGTAAGCTGCTGGAATGTATGGTATGTCGGCGGTTGGGTTGGGTCCGGGAGTCATGTGGCTTGCTGGCTCCATGTCAGTGCGGCTTCTGCCAGGGTCGCTCTACCACTGATCATCTTGTGTCCTTTGAGTCTGTCATCTGAACTGCCTTTTCCAGATGGCAACACCTGATTGCCGTCTTTTTTGACTTACGTAAAGCATATGACATGACTTGGCGACATCATATCCTTGCCACATTGTATGAGTGGGTTCTCTGGAACCACTCCCGATTTTTATCCAAAACTTTCTGTCACTCATACTTTCCGTATCCAAGTTGGTGACTCCCATAGTTCCATCCATATCCAGGAGAATGGAGTTCCGCAGGGCTCTGTATTGAGTGTTTCTCTATTTTTAGTGGCCAATAATCGTCTAGCAGCAGCTGTCGGGCCCTCCATCTCATCTTCTCTGTATGCAGACGACTTCTGCATTTCGTACTGCTGCTCCAGTACTGTTGTTGCTGAGAGGTGCCTCCAGGGAGCCATCCACAAGGCGCAGTCATGGGCTCTAGCCCACGGCTTCCAGTTTTCAGCCACAAAGTCATGTGTCACGCACTTCTGTCGTCGTCGTACCGTCCATCCGGAATCCACACTTTACCTTAGTGACGATCCACTCACTGTAGTGGAGACATATCAATTCCTAGGACCAGTTTTCGATGACTTGGCTCCCTCATCTTTGTCAGCTTAAGTGGAAGTGCTGGCAGCACCTCAAGGCCCTCCACTGCCTGAGCAACATCATGCATGCTGCTGCAGCTCTACATAACCCTTGTCCTATCCTGAACTGACTATGGGAGTGTGGTTTGTGGTTTGGCAGCACCTTCAGCATTGCATTTACTCAACCCTGTGCACCACTGTGGGGTTTGTTTAGTGACAGGAGCTTTTAGGATGTGTCCAGTGACCAGCATCCTGATGGAGGTTGGTGTCCCTCCACTACAGATCAGATGTCCGCAACTACTCGCCAGTTATGCAGCACACATTCATAGTTCCTCTGAGCATCTGAATAACCATCTCCTTTTCCTGCTCGCAGCAGTCCATCTCCCTCATTGGCAGCCTAGATCACGGCTAATGATTGCGGTTCACGTGCAGTTCCCTTTTCACTCTCCGCTTTCACTTCCTCTCGATTCTTGATGTGTTCTGGGCCCCTGAAGTGGTTTACACTGATGGCTCAATGGCTGAGGGTCACACAGGCTTCACATATGCTCATGGAGGACATATTGAGCAGCACTCCTTGCCAGTTGGCTGCAGTGTTTTCACTGCAGAGCTGGCGGTCATATCTCTTGCTCTTGAGTACATCCACTCATGCCCTGGCGAGTCATTTCCCTGTGTACTGACTCATTGAGCAGCCTACAAGCTATCGACCAATGTTACCCTCACCACCCTCTGGTAGCGTCCATTCAGGAGTCCATCTATGCCCTTTATCTTGAGTACATCCACTCATGCCCTGGCGAGTCATTTCTCCTGTGTGCTGACTCATTGAGCAGCCTACAAGCTATCGACCAGTGCTACCTTCGCCACCCTCTGGTAGCATCCATTCAGGAAGGAGTCCATCTATGCCCTGGAACAGTCCCGCCATTCTGTGGTGTTTGTGTGGACCCCAGGACACATTGGAATCCCTGGCAATGAACTTGATGACAGGCTGGCCAAACAGGTGACGCAGAAACCACTTCTGGGGATAGGCAACTCCGAAGCTGACCTATGTTCTATCTTACACCGCAGGGTTTTCCATCTTTGGGAAATGGAATGGCATAACAGCATGCACAACAAACTGCGTGTCATTAAGGTGACTATGAATGTGTGGAAGTCTTCTATGCAGGCCTCTCACAGGAAATCAGTTGTCCTCTGCCGGCTCTGCATCGGACATACGTGGCTAACGCATGGTTACTTACTCCATCACGAGGACCCATCTCAGTGTCACTGTGGCTCCAAAATGGCAGTCATCCACCTCTTGCTGGACTGCCCACTTTTAGCCACTCTGCAGCATACTTTTAACTTTCCTAGCACTCTGCCTTCACTGTTGGGCAACAATGCCTCCACAGCAGCTTTAGTTTTACATTTTATCCGTGAGAGTGGGTTTTATACTACTATGTAGTTTTTAGTGAATGTCCTATGTCCCTCTGTGGCCTCCACCCTAGTGCTTTTAGAGTGGAGGTTTTAATGTGTTACAGAGTGGCTGGCTTTCTCTTTTTATTCTCGTGGTTGGCCAGCCACTGTAATCTGCTTTCATGTTTTACTCTCTTCTGTTTCTTCTGTTCCTTTTAGTGTTCATTACCTTCCCTTCGTTCTTGTGGATTTTCCTGTCTTTCCGTTTTGTGCTATATGATTCGTCCATTTTATTGTCACATTTGAGGCATTGTTTCATTAGGAACAAGGGACCGATGAAGTCGTAGTTTGGTCCCTTCTCCCACCTTTAAACCAACCAACCAACCAATCTAGCATTTGGTAATCAACCCGTAATTTAGGTAAGGAAACATTTCTACAAACTAAATCTGTTGATGCCATTATTGTTGGTTTCCCTTCTCTAAAACCATGTTGCTATGGGTGCAGAATTTAAAATTTATTTATAAACCTCACAAGTCTACTCTTCATTACCATTTCATTTACGTTTGAAAAACTGGGAATAATGATATTGGCTTGTAATTCCCTAACTCACCTCAGTTTTGTTTGTTAAAAGTTGGTTTCACTTCATTTGCTTTTAGTGAAACTGTAAATATATCTTCCTCTATTGCAGCATTCAGCTCACATGTTAATAGTTTTAGTATACTACTCCTACATTCCTTTATAGGTGTGCTATAATTGCATCTAAGCCAGATGAACGTTTGACTTTAACTTTCTTTATTAGGTTTTGAACTTCTGTATCAGTTGCCAGGATGAATGCATTGGTTTGGTTTGTACATGGGATTTTTGTCATTATACTTTCTTCGTCTGTTTTATTTTATTTTATCATTCCTATGCTGCAGTTATATAGTATGTGTTAAAGGCGTTTGATATTTTAATGGAATCTACATCATTTTTACCATATTTCAGTGGGCAGGTCTGTCAATTTTGTTATTTTTCCTCTCTCTTCATGTATGAAGGATCATGGGTCTTTTGAGTAATCTCTCCTTTATCTGCAGCTGTCTTAATGTCATGTGACTAGGGCCTTCCGTCGGGTAGACCATTCGCTGGGTGCAAGTCTTTTGATTTGACGCCACTTCGGCAACTTGCGCATCTATGGGGAAGAAATGATGATGATCAGGGCAACATAACACCCAGTCCCTGAGAAGAGAAAATCTCAAACCCAGACAGGAATCGAACCCAGGCCCTTAGGATTGGTATTCTGTCACCCTGACTACTCAACTACCAGGGGCGGACAGCTGTCTTAATGAAAATGCCTTTGTTTCTCTGATGAAACTGTAGTAACCTTTCTTTTTTTTATTTTGTACAAAGTATTATATACCGCAGTGGTTGTTTCGTGACAGGGCATCTGAAATAACAACAACAACAATAACAATAATAATAATAGTAATAATGAAAGAAAGATAAAATTAACTTTTGTAAGTTTATCTGCTCCTTTTCTCCCATAACTTCTGCTCATTTCTTGTGTTAATGTCTATTAAGTGATCAATCATAGTTTTACTATGTTTAGTTGCTCTGGTGGGTTTATCTATTTTCTATCTATTTAGCCTTAAAACATGCAGGAAGTCTGATACGTCTTAGAGTTTCCTGTATTTTTTCTGGTGTCTATGTTCAAATCCACAACACTTGTTAAAAAAGCTTTTTTTTTCACTGCTATAGCTTCAAATCTCACTATTCTAGCACATTTTATGATATTTTGGAGGGATTTGATTCATTTGTGGCTATAAGAAAAGAACTCCACCATCATTATGTAATGTGCTGCAAAAACTGATTACATCTGCATAATTTTTCAGATTGTAGACCTCCATTTGATTTTCTTTTTGTCCATCTTCTGTGACTACTAGAATGTTTGGCTTATATGATACATTCTATTTATTGATTGTAATGTACCATTGTCACCTTATTTTCTGTATGTGCTTTTTGTATGATTACACTGAACAGAAACACTTTTTAATGCACCGATTTGTTGAGATTATTAGATATTTCTCACTCATTTTCACTAATTTAAGTATAGTCACCACCTTTTCACATTGCACTCCATATCTTGTTGCAAAGACCATAATGTCAGTTTTTGTAATACTGAGTTTTGCTACCACCAATTATGAAGAGGATATATTGCTACTCACCATAAATATTGGCATGTTCCTAGTGCTCACAGGGAGATGTAGAACCTACCAGTTACTTACGTCCTCCCAGAGCAGTAGCACACAAGTTTTGTAAAATCAGTTTGGTTGTTAATATCTTCTGGATACTACTGTTGCCTTTAAATTTATCTTGTAGAGCTGGTCCTAATAGTCAGTCCCAGTTATCAATTTTGTTTGCCGTGCTTGGCTCCTCTTCTCTGAAGATTATGTGTATCAGCTGGAAAAAGAGCTAGTCCCAGTTCCCTCATTTGAGCCATATACTTCAAAAATAATGCTTGATACAATGCACTTTACAGTAAGCACAAGGCTCCTTCTCTTTGGTTCATACACAAAAATGTGAGGCAATTTCTTTTTATTTTACATCACATTCGTTGCTAATACAGTGTCTTTGGCTGTTCTTTGGTGGACAGCCATAAAACCTTTCATCAAAAGCTGCATGGAATAACACATCCAGCAAAGCAAATGGAAACATCCATTCACCACTCATGTCCACAGAGGAGCAACTCCTGAACATATTCTTAACTCTGCATAAACAGGAGCCTAGCGACAGTGTTTTGCTCCACTTGAGTGCTCTTAACATAAAGACTCTTTCTATCTCTATTTATGTGAATATCTTCCATTTGTCAAAGAGCCTAAGAGTGTACAATGGCATTTCCTCATGAAATGTCATGTTACACTACATACTCCCTGATTCAAATGGAAGGTACCATGCAAACTTCAACACCTTATATGATTTCTACATTAACAATGAAGAAATTTCTTATTATCTAATATATACTTCATTGTTTCAAATTTATCCTTCCAACAAACAGGTTGTCTCAAAAAGAATGAGCTGATTTTGGACAGTGATAATTATGAAGTCCAAGTCGACCTTGAACGTCTGATGACATGGTGGAAACAGCTATATTCAAAAGCTGCAGAAGTAAATTGGCTTTTTCCACAACTTCAGGAAGACTCCAATGACTTTCTTTTCCAAGAGAATGAAGCTCACCACACTGGCTCACCAACAGACATCAGTTTCTCAATGGCACACTGTCTCAATGGTGAACAGGGTGCATGGGACCCTGAGACACTGCCTTGCATTCTTGGCTTCCAAGATTGCCAGGCACGACCCCTTTCGATTCTTTTCTTGTGGAAACATGTGAAGGAAAATGCATTCATATCCACTTTCCCTAATGGCATAGGAGATGTGAAGAACAGAATAATAGCTGCCATAACTTTTGTAAAAGCAGATACAGTGTATAAAGTTTATGACGAATTAAGCTACCATCTAGGTGTTGTTGATGCTGCTGCTGGTGGACACACAGAGCATTTGTAATAGTATAGCTAAAATTTAAGATTTTCTGAGTAATTACTTCTACCATTTAAAATTAGTATGATTAATAAAGAATCCAGTCTTTTACACAGGTTCTTAATTATACAATTTTATGGTTTCCTTACCAACTTGGTTTTCATTCTTTTCTTGGCTCCAGATTTCTAACAAATACATGTTATACTTGGCCTATCACTTATTTCTAGACCTCAGGAATGTGCTTGTGCCTTAGAACTTCTTTACAGACTTTCTTAAAGTACCTTACTATAAGGATCAAATCCCAGAACATGACAGTATTCCACTAATGAATCTCGGAACTGTCAAGTCAGATAAAATTATTTATTATTTTTGCTTTTCATTCTACAAGTCTAGAGGAAATTTCATCTTATTTTAGGCGTTTGCACTTTTATTTCCTTTTAATTTAATCTTTCCTCCACCCTTCCATGGATCAGTACTCTATCCTTATTTATTCAAAATGTGATGTGATGTACTCCTCTACTGCCTTCTCTCATCAACAAAAATATGGTTGGGGTCAACCCTCATATTGGTCCATCCAAACGTGGTATTGGTTCCCATCTATGGGATAACCTACTCAACACAACCATCGACATTATGTTAACAAGTTACGTCGCATCCCTACTTTACCATAATAATGAGCACTCAAGTACTGTTTTCCTTCAAAACTCAATACTGTCCAACCTTCCTTCTGAGAGATCATCCACCAGACATTTCTGACTTCCTGTCACTTTGCGGTCTACTTTGTTCAGGCCTCCTCTTTGTCCTTTTCATATACTTCTAACTATTTCCACAGCACATCCCCTTTTTACCTTTTCACTGTCAATCATACTTTTCTGACCATGTTCTCTTTTTTACCTCATGTGACAGTGACCTCTGTACCTCTTCAGTGTTAGCATGTCATCTATTTTTCATACAAAAAGGAGACCATTTAGAGTAATCCTCCCTCCAAAAAACATGAACAGGCTACATCTTTCCTAATTTCTTTTTAAACCTCCTTGTTAACTCCATGTCATCTGTTTTCCTACATGTATCATCAAGAAAACTTATCGATGATTACTTTTATGTTATTTGAGTTATATACTGATTCTAAACAAATAACACTTAAAATTAATTGTAGTGATATCATATTAATGAACATTAGCTAGTTATAGTTTGGGCTGAAATCATTTCATCATTTCCGCATTATATAATTCTTTTTCTTTAGCATTTTCTGGATTTACTAAGAACACTGATTTAGGATGTGGTATCTTATTTATTCGATTCGGTACCACATATTTAAATAATAATTTACTTACCTGTTTTTTAGTATTTGAACTTAAATGATGATCACAATTTAAAACTAAATCACCAATTTGTAATTCTTGTACCTGGACAAGGTTGTTCCGTTGCCACAGATGTTGTTGGACACTATATTGTAAATGATCCTCAGCTCACATCTGTACTTCATCTGTAGTTATTTCTTCTTCTTTGTGCCAGTTAAAAAGTCTAATAACTATTTTCCTATGGACGGTTTATCCATTACCTCCACAGGTGATAATCCTGTAGTCAACTTTCGTAGATTATTTAACCATACCTGAAATTCGGGGATTAATTGTGCCCAAGATATATGTTTTGTGGGACAGTATCTCCTACAAAGATGCCAAATTTCCTTTATTATTCATTTACCAGGGTTAATTATGGGTAATGTTTGGAAATAGCCATATTTTTACTTATTCCCAGGCTAAAAATTCTTTAAATGCCTGACTGGTGAATCACGGGCCATTATCAGTCAGTAATCTGCAGAGCTTTCCCACATCTATAACATGTGAGGTCTGTTCAAAACATTCCGGAACACTCACAATTTCTTACCACTAGTATGCTGGAGGGAAATGCAGTGTGCATCTCTGCACAAGCCAATGTTTAATGTGTAACTGCTGGAAGTTTTATTGTTGTATAGTTGTTCAGTGCTGTATTGAGTAGAATGTTGTGTCACACAGTTCGCAAATTTCAAGATGGCAGAGTTAGAGGAGCAACGAGTCTGCATTAAATTTTGCATGAAACTCAAGAAAAACTTTACAGAGTCACACCAAATGATGCAGAAAGTCTACAGTGATGAGTGCTTAAGACATACTTGATGTTACAAGTAGTTCACATGGATTAAAAATGACTGGATGAAAGTTAAAGATGACCCTTGTTCAGGACACTCTTCGACATACCAACAACACTCATGTCAGAAGTGTCAATGAAATTGTGCATACCAATTGAAGAATGACAGTCTGAGAGATTTCGAAAGAATGTAACACTTCAGCTGAATCATGTCATGAAATCCTGACACAGGATCTTGAAATGCATCATGTAGCCACCAAGTTTGTCCCACAGCTCATGAGTCAAGACCAGAAAGACGTTCGTGTCACAGTCTGTGAACAGCTTTTGGATCACTCAAATGAGAATGAGATATTTCTTAAGAGTATCATAACTTCTGATGAGATGTGGGTCTACGGTTATGATGTTGAGACCAATCAGTTGGGGAAAACTTCACCAAGCCAAAAAAAGCTTGTCAGATCAGGTCAAAGTCAAAGCCATGCTGATAGTTTTCTTTGACTGAAGGACTAGTTCATCTTGAATTTGTGCCATAGAGACAAACTGTTAATCGAATGTACTCACAGGGCGTGATGCAATGCCTGCGAGAAAATTCAGGAAGGAAACAGCTTGAAATGTAGTGAGACAATTCATGGCTCTTGCATCATGATAAGGCACCTGCATATTCATCCCTGTTGGTTCATGACTAGTGCACAAGAAATGAAATCACTGTGCTGATTCATCCTCTGTACTCTCCAGAATTGGCCCTATGCACTTTTTTTTATTTCCAAAATTGAAAACCTCATTGAATGCATAAAGATTTGCAATGATAAATGATAGAAAAAAATAATACAAATTCATAGTTGGCACTTTATGCAGTCCAGGAAGAGGCATACCAAGACTACTTCTGGATTATGCACAATAAGTAAAATGTAAGCATAGAAAAATTTTGTGGACAGAGTGCCAGAATTCTTTGAACAGGCCTCGTATACTCTCAGACAGTATGTTACTGTCTCAGAATTTGCACATTTGATAGGGTAAAGCTTAACATATTTGGACTAACACTCTACTAGCACAAGTATGTATGTTACTCCTCCCTGCCTGCTGGAAGTTTACCAAAAAAATCTGCTACAGTAAGGTCATGAAGTTTCTTATGTATTATAGGCTACAACTTGTATACTAATCTCAATTGTTGGCCTTTATCCTTTGGCACACTTCACAGTTCTTTGCTATTGTTAGTACTTTTCTACTTAAGTTCTTAAAATAATAGAATTTTACTATATGCTTTACGCAATTCCATACCCCAAAGTGTCCATACCCCTTGAGAATAAATGTAATGAGGTCTAATTCTAATGTGACAGTTATACAAAGTTTCCATTTGAACCTTATTTTCTTCTCTTTCCAGAATAATGCATCTTTATGAGTCATCCATTCCAATTTTCTTTCATCTATGGTTGAACCTGGTTTGATCATTAACCACTTACCTTTTTAATATGGATCATCGGTTGCGTCCTTCTTTATGTGTACAGCTAATCTCCACACTTTGTTGTTAGTGCAGTTTAATGTTAAAAAATATATACAGAAAGTACCTCCAGGATCTTCTGTCCGTATCACATGATTCAGCCCCAATGGAAGACGTGATAGTACATGAGGAATCACATTTTGTGAACTCTTAATGTAGTTAATTTGAGCCTGGTACTTCTGTATGAATAACACCCACCACATATGCCTTCTATTTAATAAGCGACTTTCCATGAGAAACATTAGAGCTTGGAGAGCTTGGTGATCAGTATATACCTCTATTTTGGTTCCAAAGATCAAAGCTTGGAATTTTTTTTACTATGGCTAATAATTCTTCTTCTGTTGCTGTATAATTCAATTCACATTTGATCATAGCTCTACTGGCAATCACTAGTGTATTATGGGCTTCTATAGTAGGATATCATTGACCCTGAAGTAGTACACAAGCAACTCCACATTTCAAAGCATCAGTACTAAATTTAAATGGTTTATCGATACACAGATGTTTCAAAATAGGTGCATTTACTAAAGCTAACTTAATGTTGTTACAAGCTTCTGATTCCTCTTTTCTGCAAACACAGTTTGATCTTTGCTTAAGAAGTTTTAACAAATGTCAAGCATTCATAGGTTGACCATAAAAATAAAGATGGTCAAACCCCACTAATCCTGGGAATGACCTTAACTGCCTTATATTCTGAGGTTCTGGACAATCTTTGATTGTACAAATCCACTCTGGATCAGGTTTCATTACATTTATCCCTTCCAGACATTAAAAATTATGGTTCTTCCCTGCTGAACTGTGACTTAATTGTAATAGATTTTATGTGAAACCTCTTCAAATTTCTTTTAAGTAGAGTACAATGTTCGTTGTAAGTTTTGAATACCAACAATATGTTGTTCACATAGATGATTAGATCTTGTATGAGTTCCTTTCCTAACACTGCATTTAACGCTTTAATGAATACTGACACTGAAACGTTCATACCAAATGGCAAAAACTTAAATTTACAGGACTTAGCTTTGTACAAAAATGCTGTATTTTTCCTAGAAGCTTCAGCAAGTTTTACCTGTCAGTATCCCACAGTCAAGTCCATTGGACTAAAATATCAAACTCATTCAAATTTTGCTAAAATTTCATCAGAACTAATTAGTCTATCTCTTTCCATTTCTATGTGATCGTTTAGTGTTCAAGCATCGAGCCCTAAATGGATTCCTCCTGCAGCTTAAAATACCACCAACAATGGATTATTGTAAATGCTAGGGCTATGTTCCACAATATTATTTTCAATCAATTTATCTGTTTCTGCTAACACTGCTGAGAATATACTCAAGGGCAATAGGTATTGTTTACAAAAAGAGGTGTCTTGTCCTTTATCCCAAAACTATGTATGTAATCTCCTTGTACATGTGATTTATCTGATAACTTTTTCAGATTGTATCATTATCTTACATAAATCTACCGTCTGAGAATGGGTTAACAAATCTGATTCACAAGCTTTCATTTTAATCTGTTCCCTCAATGCCTCTTGGGGACTAGTTGGATTTTCTGAAGTCATTGTCTTTAAGTGGTGATTAAATGCAATTCGTAACTCTCCCTGTCCACCAGTTCTTAAATGTTATCATATAGTTATGGTTATTGTATGCATACCTTAACTCTTTATACCCTTAAGAAGTTAAGTAGGGTGTACATCACTATTGATTTTAAATTTTGGAAAGTGCGTCTATAGACTGCCATTATCTAACTGCAATTCTTCCAATAATGTACTAGTGAAACGAGATTATACCATGCACTTATTTTCTTTAAGTTCTTTGCATGTTTTACCCAACTCATCCAATAATTGTTTACACTCTTTGTTCTGTTGAATAGCCTCTTCCCTGAAAAGTGTAACACTACTCAGACTTTTTTGCCTTCTCCTGAAATTTTCCTCCATGCTAGTAATCATCTGATGTGAAAAAATATTATCCTCATTTTCACACCTCTGTTCTAGTGGTTTGGTACATCCCTTTGCTTTTGTGATTTGATCCCTAACAATTTCATATTCCTTTTTCACAAACTCATGGACACTGCCTATGTTCGTATGCAGTTCTTTAATATGTTCATGTACCTCCATACTCACCAAGTCACAATGCTCTACAATTTCAGTTGTATCTCCTCTTTCAAAGCAGTGAGTATACTATCTATCACATGTTTTAGATGACTGCAGAACTTCAGGAGCTTCTTGAATATTCAGTTCTCTTAATTTAATGTTATTCCTTTCTAAGTTGATTATACTGTTACGCATTTTTGATAGTTCATTACTGATCTTATCGTTACTGTCCCATATTTGTGATAGTTCATTACTAATATTATCATTACTGTCTTTCATTTTCTTTTTAATGTTATCCTCTTGGGTCTTAAACATTGCCACCAATTCTTACTAACAGTCATCACCTTTTCAAATTTCATAGGTAAAGTTGTCACATCTATTCCTTGTGCATCCATGGTCATTTTCCTAGTCAGCACAGACATATGCTGTTTATTGTACCTCTAATTACAGGAAAACATCATAACTTCATTTACACGTTTTTCACTTCTACCTTTTACTCACTTATAGTCTTTTTTTGTGTATCAGCGAAATATCCACAGTGTTACGGTATATTGATAATTTTTACTTATGGACCGTCTGACAGCAACTGAATAAAACACGATTTTAGTGCCATACGCGTTTCGCCTTTATTTTCTGCAAGGCATCATCAGTGGCAGGTTGCATGGACAGTTTCTTACATATTACGCTCCTGTTGCATTTTTGGTGTTGTTCTTCTTCTTATGAACGCCAATTTGCGGTTTTTTCCACATCCCACAACACTATGCACTGAACGCTTGTTTTAATGCAATGTTTTGGTTTCAGTTGCTGTCAGACGGTCCATAAGTAAAAATTATCAATATACCATAATATTACACACAACTGAGGAAGATGGGACTACAAAAGTTGAAAATATCCACAGTGTGCACAAGTTTTGATGCAGTGTTTCAGAGTGGGTTGCAGGGAAGTGGATTGTTAAGGCCAATATTAGACTATTATAAAACTTGATAGCGTAATAAGGAACTTTGCCAAAGTTAGGCATTGGTCAAATTTTCTTTGATCAAATCTAGCGCCTCGCCTTAGATTTGATCAAAGGAAGCATTCGTCTTATGTTTACTGCATGGAGATATCAACCACATCAAGCACTAGCATCAGTGCAGCTGTCTGACACACAATTTGTATCAATATGACTCCCAAATTTACACGGTGCGTCGCATATATAACAAAATTGACAGAAATATTTGAGGCACATGAAGCACTGTGTAGCTTACATCCTGGATACAAAAACAGAATAAAAAGTGAGAGCTATAAAAAATTGCGGATGCTGTTAGCCATGAAGTATGGGTATGGTCAGGATATATATACACAATCCCCCGCGCCAAAAAAAAAAAAAAAATATATACTCCTGGAAATTGAAATAAGAACACCGTGAATTCATTGTCCCAGGAAGGGGAAACTTTATTGACACATTCCTGGGGTCAGATACATCACATGATCACACTGACAGAACCACAGGCACATAGACACAGGCAACAGAGCATGCACAATGTCGGCACTAGTACAGTGTATATCCACCTTTCGCAGCAATGCAGGCTGCTATTCTCCCATGGAGACGATCGTAGAGATGCTGGATGTAGTCCTGTGGAACGGCTTGCCATGCCATTTCCACCTGGCGCCTCAGTTGGACCAGCGTTCGTGCTGGACGTGCAGACCGCGTGAGACGACGCTTCATCCAGTCCCAAACATGCTCAATGGGGGACAGATCCGGAGATCTTGCTGGCCAGGGTAGTTGACTTACACCTTCTAGAGCACGTTGGGTGGCACGGGATACATGCGGACGTGCATTGTCCTGTTGGAACAGCAAGTTCCCTTGCCGGTCTAGGAATGGTAGAACGATGGGTTCGATGACGGTTTGGATGTACCGTGCACTATTCAGTGTCCCCTCGACGATCACCAGTGGTGTACGGCCAGTGTAGGAGATCGCTCCCCACACCATGATGCCGGGTGTTGGCCCTGTGTGCCTCGGTCGTATGCAGTCCTGATTGTGGCGCTCACCTGCACGGCGCCAAACACGCATACGACCATCATTGGCACCAAGGCAGAAGCGACTCTCATCGCTGAAGACGACACGTCTCCATTCGTCCCTCCATTTACGCCTGTCGCGACACCACTGGAGGCGGGCTGCACGATGTTGGGGCATGAGCGGAAGACGGCCTAACGGTGTGCGGGACCGTAGCCCAGCTTCATGGAGACGGTTGCGAATGGTCCTCGCCGATACCCCAGGAGCAACAGTGTCCCTAATTTGCTGGGAAGTGGCGGTGCGGTCCCCTACGGCACTGTGTAGGATCCTACAGTCTTGGCGTGCATCCGTGCGTCGCTGCGGTCTGGTCCCAGGTCGACGGGCACGTGCACCTTCCGCCGACCACTGGCGACAACATCGATGTACTGTGGAGACCTCACGCCCCACATGTTGAGCAATTCGGCGGTACGTCCACCCGGCCTCCCGCATGCCCACTATACGCCCTCGCTCAAAGTCCGTCAACTGCACATACGGTTCACGTCCACGCTGTCGCGGCATGCTACCAGTGTTAAAGACTGCGATGGAGCTCCGTATGCCACGGCAAACTGGCTGACACTGACGGCGGCGGTGCACAAATGCTGCGCAGCTAGCGCCATTCGACGGCCAACACCGCGGTTCCTGGTGTGTCCACTGTGCCGTGCGTGTGATCATTGCTTGTACAGCCCTCTCGCAGTGTCCGGAGCAAGTATGGTGGGTCTGACACACCGGTGTCAATGTGTTCTTTTTTCCATTTCCAGGAGTGTGTGTGTCTATATATATATATATATATATATATATATATATATATATATATATATATATATATATTTTATAGAAAGAAACATTCCACATGGGAAAAATATATTAAAAACAAAGATTCCATGACTTACCAAACGGGAAAGTGCTGGTAGATAGGCACAATAAAAAAAACACAAACACACACCCGGAAGGTGTACACGATCAAAGGCAGAGCCACGTGTGAAAGCACCCACGTGATTTACCAACTGTCCTGCCTACACTGTGACGCTTTCTATGTGGGAATGACCAGCAACAAACTGTCCATTCGCATGAATGGACACAGGCAGACAGTGTTTGTTGGTAATAAGGATCACCCTGTGGCTAAACATGCCTTGGTGCACGACCAGCACATCTTGGCACAGTGTTACACCGCCCGGGTTATCTGGATACTTCCCACTAACACCAATCTATCCAAACTCTGGAGATGGGAACTTGCCCTTCAATATATCCTCTCTTCTCGTTATCCACCAGGCCTCAATCTCCGCTAATTTCAAGTTGCCGCCACTCATACCTCACCTGTCATTCAACAACATGTTTGCCTATGCACTTCCGCCTCGACTGACATCTCTGCCCAAACTCTTTGCCTTTAAATATGTCTGCTTGTGTCTGTATATGTGGACTTGCAGCTCCCGTAACAAATTGTGTTGTACATCTTTCACATCTTGCCGTGAAGTCCACGGCTTCACCCAAGTATGTTTCCTTTCCTTCTGCTTATCTTGCAAATGCAATGACAATGCAATTGCAGTGCATACAACTGCAGACAAGGTATGAGGGTTGTTTTTTAAGTAAGGGCCGTTTTTATTTAAAAAAAAAAAGATACAAATACTTTTGTAAAAAAACTTCTATTTTCTGATTCTACACACTTTTACCTATTTTTCTACATAGTTGCCTTGTTTATTTAAGCACTTGTCATACCGTGCAACTAAGTTTCTAATTCCCTCTTCAAAGAATTCGGCCGCCTACTCCAACAGCCAAGAGTTCACGGCCGCTTTCACTTCATCGTCGTCATTGAAGCGCTGCCCGCCAAGATGGTGTTTCAGGTACCGGAAAAGATGAAAATCGCTAGGAGCAAGGTCGGGGTTGTATGGTGCATGATCCAAAACTTCCCAGCCAAAAGAATCAAACAAATCCTGAGTCTTTTGAGAGGTGTGAGGCCTAACGTTATCGTGCAGGAGCAAAACTCCTTTTGTCAGCATGCCGCGCCTTTTGTTTTGAATTGCTCTGCGGAGCTTCTTTAGAGTTGCACAGTAGGCATCTCAGTTGATTGTCGTTCCTCGTGGCATAAAGTCCACTAGCAAAACACCGCGCCGGTCCCAGAACACAGTTGCCATAATCTTGCACTTTGACAGTGTCTGTTTGGCTTTGACCTTGACGGGTGAGGTTGTGTGTCGCCATTCCATCGATTTTCGCTTGCTTTCGGGAGTGATATGGGATACCCATGTTTCATCTCCAGTGACAATTTGACTCAACATGTCATCCCCTTCTTCCGCGCAATGAATCAAAAAGTCCAATGAAGTGGCAAATCTCTTCCCTTTGTGGTCCTCTGTGAGGAGTCTGGGTACCCACCGAGAACACAGTTTCTTAAAGTTTAAGTTTTCAGACACAATTTTGTACAAAACTGATCTTGAAACTTGTGGAAATTCCAAAGAAAGAGTGGAAATTGTAAATCTTCTGTCCTCACGAATCTTTGTTTCGACTGCAGCCACCAAATCATCAGTGATCACAGAGGGCCGGCCTGAGCGTTCTTCGTCATGGAAGTTTTGACGGCCATTTTTAAACTCTCTAACCCATTGATGCACTTTACCTTCACTCACTGCATTCAAGCCATACACTTCTGTTTACTGACGATGAATTTCTGCAGCTGATAGGCTTCTTGCGGTCAAAAAACGTATCACTGACCGTATCTCACATGCGGCGGGCGATTCAATAATCGTAAACAATATAAAGTAGCACAGCGATGCGTACACGTCAGCTACAGAGCTGCAACTTGCATCAGTGTGAACGGGAAGGATACTGGCAAGTGGCGCGGTGGCTTGTTGCGGCGTCCGCGTGAACTACGGGACTATACGCGCGAACGGCCCTTACTTAAAAAACAACCCTCGTATAATTTTACTTACGGCATCAGTGGCGTAGTGTGTTGATGCTGGCAATGACAATTCATTGCTGGGAATTCGTTTGACCATGAAGTAAATAATTAAATCTGTTCTTGCTCTATGGTTTACAGATTCTTGTATGTACCCTTGCCCACTCAGTAAATTAGTTATACTCATAAAATGAACATTTCATAACAAAACATTTGCATTATATGAAGATGGTGTTGCCAACATCAGCACACTACACCGCTGATGCTGTAAGTAAAATTTAACTGCAGAGAATAGTATTAAGTAGTCATCAGTCCGGCGAAATATTTGATGACAGTGTAATATCCCCTTTTGCGCCATGTCAAAGAAAATTTGATAGTATACTACCAGCCTAAGCTCCATCTATTATCACGGCGCCATGGTTGCCAACTAGAAAATCACTTTGTTGCGAGCATCCGAATCCAACTAACACTTAATTTTTAATGCGACACACTTGAGATTGTTTTATAGATTGACAGATGCACAACAATAGTGTAAACTGCAATAATAGAGTCGTCACAAAAACCAGATGTTATACAGAGGCTGTACAGTAACGGAAAGTACAGTATAAGCTTACTATTACGGCAGTGGTGATAGTCATACGGAAGATTGGTAGTAGGAGTAGCACTCATTTGTTTTCCTGGAATTACACGACTTCTGCTAAACTAGGGCACAACTGGACAAGAATTCTTGCATGTCACTCGGGAATCCCAAAACACATCACTCCTCACACTGTATAGGCTATACTACCATATTACTGTGTTTCTAATTATTTTGAGAACTGGTAACATTAGTGGAAGAAAAAAGAAAATCATTACTATCGCTGAAAAGCTACAAATTTTGAGAGTTGTGAAGATAAACAGTAATCGAACGCGAGTGGATATTGCCAAGGAATTTCAAATTACTGCACCTACTTTAAATTCTATAGTAGCAAAGGCAAAGGAAATTGAAGATAAGTGCATGTGTGTTCGGAATTTCTTCTAGTAATCGGACACACATTCAGAGTGGGAAATACGAAGTCATGGAAGACTGTTTGTTGCAGTGGTTCAGGCAATGTAGAGCAGAAGGCATTCCTATTAGCAGTACAATACTTTGTAAAAAAGCAAATGAATTTGCAATTTGACTTGGTGTGGAAAATTTCAGTGCTTCATCAGGTTGGCTGCACAAATTGACGGTAAGACACGGCATCAGCTGTCAGAATGTATGTGGTAAAAGCAAAAGTGTCGATCCCGAGACTGCGCGAGATTGGAAGGAAACCCATTGGAAAGAACTGACATCTCAATATGGTCCTAAAAACATTTTCAGTGCAGATGAGACGGGCTTGTTTTACAATGTAATGCCTGACTGCACAATGGCATTCAAAGGTGAGAACTGCCATTCTGGAAAACTAAGTAAACAATGTGTAACAGTGCTGTTATGTGCTAACAGTGATGTCTACATCTACATCTACATTTATACTCCCCAAGCCACCCAACGGTGTGTGGCAGAGGGCACTTTACGTGCCACTGTCATTACCTCCCTTTCCTGTTCCAGTCGCGTATGGTTCGCAGGAAGAACAACTGCCAGAAAGCCTCCATGCGAGCTCGAATCTCTCTAATTTTACATTCATGAGCTCCTCGGGAGGTATAAGTAGGGGGAAGCAATATATTCGATACCTCATTAAGAAACGCACCATTTCGAAACCTGGACAGGAAGCTACATCGCGATGCAGAGTGCCCCTCTTGCAGAGTCTGCCACTTGAGTTTGCTAAATATCTCCGTAACGCTATCACGCTTACCACATAACCCTGTGACGAAACGCGCCGCTCTTCTTTGGATCTTCTCTATCTCCTCTGTCAACCCGACCTGGTACGGATCTCACACTGATGAGCAATATTCAAGTATAAGTAGAACAAGTGTTTTGTAAGCCACCTCCTTTGTTGATGGACTATATTTTCTGAGGACTCTCCCAATAAATGTCAACCTGGCACCCGCCTTACCAACAACTAATTTTATATGATCATTCCCCTCCAAATCGTTCCGTATGCATACTCCCAGATATTTTACAGAAGTAACTGCTACCAGTGTTTGTTCTGCTATCATATAATCATACAATAAAGGATCCTTCTTTCTATGTATTCACAATACATTACATTTGTCTATATTAAGGGTCTGTTCCCACTCCCTGCACTAAGTGCCTATCCGCTGCAGATCTTCCTGCAATTTGCTAATGCTGCAACTTCTCCGTTTACTACAGCATCATCTGCGAAAAGCTGCATGGAACTTCCGACACCATCTACTAGGTCATTTATATATATTGTGAAAAGCAATGGTCCCATAACACTCCCCTGTGGCACGCCAGAGGTTACTTTAACGTCTGTAGACATCTCTCCATTGAGAACAACATGCTGTGTTCTGTTTGCTAAAAACTCTTCCAGCCACACAGCAGGTCTGATATTCCATAGACTCTCACTTTGTTTATCAGGCAACAGTGCGCAACTGTATCGAATGACTTCCGGAAGTCAAGGAAACTGGTGTCTACCTGGGAGCCTGTATCTACTATTTTCTGGGTCTCACGAACAAATAAAGCGAGTTGGGTCTCACACTATCACTGTTTCTGGAATCCATGTTGATTCCTACAGAGTAGATTCTGGGTTTTCAGAAATGACATGATACGCGAGCAAAAAACATGTTCTAAAATTCTACAACAGATTGATGTCAGAGATATAGGTCTATAGTTTTGCGCATCTGTTCGATGACCCTTCTTGAAAACTGGAACTACCTGTGCTCTTTTCCAATCATTTGGAACCTTCCGTTCCTCTAGACTTGCGTTGCGGTACATGGCTGTTAGAAGGTGGGCAAGTTCTTTCACATACTCTGTGTAGAATCAAATTGGTATCCCATCATGTCCAGTGCACTTTCCCCTGTTGAGTGATTTCACTTGCTTTTCTATTCAGTGGACACTGATTTCGATGTCAGCCATTTTTTCGTTCGTGCGAGGATTTAGAGAAGGAACTGCAGTGTGATCTTCCTCTGTGAAACAGCTTTGGAAAAAGGTGTTTAGTATTTCAGCTTTACGCGTGTCATCCTCTGTTTCAATGCCATTGTCATCCCAGAGTGTCTGAATATGCTGTTTCGATCCACTTACTGATTTAACGTAAGACCATGATGGGAGTGAGAAGCTCCCCCAAAATTACGATCGAGAAATTTGCCAAGCCCCATTGCTTTAAGAACATTGTCACGTTTCCCACAAAATACACTAGTAACAAGAAATCGTGGATTACGACAAATGTTTTCAAAAGCTGATGTGTTGACGCGAAAACAGGTGCAGCAGGCTGGAAGATTTTATTGTTCGTAGACAGGTGTGCAGCACATCCTCCCCTTACTTCCATTTGAGAAATGTGACAGTGGAATTCTTTCCAGCAAATTGCACGTGTGAGCTCCATTCACTTGACCTTGGAGTAATACATAATTTCAAGTTGCATTATCACAAAATGCTTGTGCAGCATGCCATCAGGTGTGTAAACATCGAAAAAAAGGAAGAAATGAAAATAAACATTTTACAGGTAACATTTTTACTTGCCATTTATTTCATATTGTGCTACTGGAGTCAAAGAACATTTTGAGAAATTATTAATGAATTTGTTTCTTCTGACAGGCAATGCACTACGTTGCAGCTTCATGGCACAGAGTTTCAGACGATACCATTCAGAACTGTTTCCGAAAAGCCGGATTTGGAAATGAAGTCCATAATCATGGTGGAAATGATCATACTGACGATATTTCACTTAAAGATGAAGAATGGAATCAACCTGAAGAGCAGGCATCATTTGAGGATTACGTGAACATGATGAAAACCTCATCACTACATAACCCTTGACTATCACTGAGATAGTTCATTGTGCTTCGTGGGATGAGGAAGAAACTGATGATGAAGATGATACAGAAGAGCCTGAGCATTCCTCCATGACGTTTAATGATCCAGTAAATGCGTTAGAAATAATTAAACAGTTTGTGATGCACCACAATGTTTCTGTCGAAATAATGACAGAGTTATCCAATTTTGAGGGTACAGTGTAAGCTATTGGCGCATCAAAGAAGAAAACAAGCAAAAATTACAGACTTTTTTACAAAATGACGTATCTTCTGTGTAGAAGTTTACATTTTTCTTTGTATCTTTGTTAAGTATGGTATCTAGTAAGCCTATATAATGTTTTGTATAATGTGACTTTTTATTTACTGGATTTTTCATTTTTTACCAATTAATTTGATAGTATGGTGCTATATTTCAAATATACCTTTTTCGCACTTGTACGTTTTTTCTGTAGTCCATTGAAAAATGTATAAACATAGTTTTACTGTACTTATAATACTAATAAGTCATTGCTTACTGCACAAAGTTACTGTGATCTCTTTTTCACTTCTTAATTATATTAGCTAGTTATTCTCACCCCCAAAACACAGAGAAATAGTGTTCCCAGTTGTGATAATCACAGCTCACCTGATGATGAAAGCAGCATGCTGGGGATGAACTGTGACTGCTCTGTGACTAAACATGTTGAAAAACTGTGCCGGGCTGCCACTGGACTGCCAACAAATACCCAGTATCTCACGACTGACAAGTGTCATGACAGTGTGCCCTGTTGAGCAGCTGAAAGGATGTCTATTGGCTGCTACAAACTTGTCACTCTTCCTCTATAAATCAGCCGAGAATTCTTCCATATTGTAACACAAAACTGACATGTATAACTTGTGTTCATATTTTCTCACACATACACAACAATTTAACAGTGTATCCAGTTATTATAGTCAACCATACGATGTATCATTTTCTTTTGTGAAGTTTCTTATTTTCTTGTAAAAGTACATCAGATATCTTCTTCTTTTGCATATTAACAATTTCTTCAGTGACACTGAATAACATGTGCTCTCCTATAGACACTGTTCTCCTGTAACTATTTGCTGTTGTTGCCCCAGGGAACACATATTTCTTGAATATTACTCATTATGTTTCTTCTTCTTACCTTTTTTATGTCTCTTTCTCTTGCCATTACTCAGGTCTGTCACAGTCACCATATAACATGTTTCTACTGCTCGCAGGGAGACATTAAACCTACCAGTTATTTACATCCTTCCGGAATAGCGCACAACTTTTGTAAAATCAATTTGGTTTTTAATATCTTCTAGATACTACAATTGCCCATAAATTTATCTTTTAGAGCTGGTCCTAATAGTCAGTCCCAGCTAACAATCTTCTTCACTGTGTTTGGATCCTCTTCTCTGAGGATTTCATCAGTTTCTCTTCTCTAACTCCATAAATCATTCATAACCAGAATTCCTTCATTTCAGCCATATATTCTAAAGATTACACTTGATACAATGCACATCAAAATAGTAAAAAAACTATTACTGAAGGTATACCTAGAAGAAGGTCACAGTAACCATGGCTGAAATGTTGGTTTCTCCAGTAATAGTTCTGTTCTATATGGCATGATACAATACCCAGAAAACTTTTATGTCAAAGTGTGATGTAACTTCTTGCAACGTCTCAAGCAGCTACATATCACAGAATCTCATACTGACCAGTTTTGATGGAGTATCCCTGTTCACCAGGGTGCCACTGAAAGACTTACTGAAACTGACTGCAGAGGAATTTGACAATGCTCTGTTGGACCTGTTCAGGCATATAGTGACCTCAACTTATTTTCTGTGTGGGGCCAATACTGCAAGCAGACAGAAGGTGTAGCCATGGGCATCCCAGTGTTTGTCAATACATTCGTGGAGATACTTGGAGAGGCAGTAGAGACAGTTAGATACAAACCTGCATGCTTCTTCAGGTATGTGGGTGATGTGTTTTTGATCTGGTCTCACGGTAGGGAGTGGTTGCATGAGGATCTGGAATATCTTAAATCATTTCATCCAAATGCTGGATTCACCATGGAACGAGAAAAGGACTGTCAGTTGCCATTTCTGGATGTACTTGTCAGAAAGAAATCAGATGGGTTATTTGGCAACAGTGTCTATCACGAAACTACATACACTGATTTATACCTGCTAGCCACCAACTGTCATGACCCAGCTCAGAAGAATGGAGTTCTGAAGACATTGGTCCACAGGGCACACACCCTGTTGGACTTAGATACTTTAGCAGTGGAAATAGAGCTTCTACGATCAGTGTTCTGCAAGAATAGATACATAATATCAAGTTCGTGTTTGTCCACCTACCAATAAGTGAACTACTGAGAAATGTGAAACATGACCTGGGACTAAGACAACCAAAAATTTATAACAACTTTACCCACATAGCAAGTTATACATTGGCAAAACAACTACAACAGTGGACATTAGATGTAAAGAACGTCAAAGGCACGCTGCACTAAGACAGGCAGCTAAATCAGCTATTGCCCAAAACTGTCCGGAACTCAATCATTCCACGAACTACAATGAAACGAAGGTGCTGGCACTGAGCTCCATGTAGTGGGACATGGTTATAAGAGAATCTATAGAGATAAAGGTGGTGGAAAACATCATGAATCATGACACTGGGTACCAACTCAGTAGAATCCACAAAAAGAAGAACTGACAGCATGGGACAAGGGAACGAACCACGGACAGAATCAGACCAAGATGGAACATCACAGGACACTTCCAGCAGGAACAGACTGCAGAGGCAACACTTAGAACTGCACCAAAGCAAAAACAGAACACCAGCACATGTATGGATATAAAAAGGGAATGCCAAAGGACACTTCTAGTGGGAGCAGACTGAAGACACAATGCCTGGAACTGACCATGGAGGGGAAGGCCATAGGTACAAATACTGCACATGTCCCACTTGATAAGCAGGCTCAGGTAGCACCTGATGAAGATAATAAGTCACATCAAAATGTTATGCAGTCTCTGTCCCACATATCAAAAATAGGATTATCAGTGCATTCACCAGAGCTCCTGGGAATTTTTTTTGTAACGACAGGTTGCTGAAAAGTAATACCTCCGAATTTTTTATGTGAAAAATCTTAAAGCTTTTTTAAATAGAACAAATGAAGATAATAAGTCACATCAAAATGTTATGCAGTCTCTGTCCCACATATCAAAAATAGGATTATCAGTGCATTCACCAGAGCTCCTGGGAATTTTTTTTGTAACGACAGGTTGCTGAAAAGTAATACCTCCGAATTTTTTATGTGAAAAATCTTAAAGCTTTTTTAAATAGAACAAATGTTAATAACATTTTACATATTTACTCTTCATGTCTACATATTTATTTCTCAACATAAGTCATCCTGACAATGAACATGTTTTTCCCAACGAGAGCCCAGTTTGTTAACACTGTCTACTGTAGAATGTTTGACTTCATTGACATAGCCACAATCTCACCTCTGCTAGCAATGTTTCACCACTGTCAAAGTGGAGTCCTTGAAGCTGTTCTTTAAGTTTTGAAAACAGATGAAAATTGGATGGGGTCAGTTTGGGACTGTAGAGAGGATGATTGATGCCAGTGAACCAAAGGTGTTGGATTGTTGCAGATGTCACAGATGTTCCACTTGCAGATGAATCTTCAAATTTGAAACTCAATCATAGCATGCTGTTTCTCATGCACCACCAGAGTCACATTACACTTCACCATATTATATACTACAGTTTGAAGCCCTCTAGTGGCACAGGACTGCAAATATTAAGACATGAAGAATAAAGAAGTAGAACGCTAATAACATTTGTTTTATTTATAAAGCTGTATGAGTTTTCACATAAAAAATTCAAAGGCATTATTTTTCAGCATGCCGTCATACTATTTTTTTCCATTACCTTTGCATCAACATTCTTGCATCCTTACATGAAGGAAACTTTTAGGATTTTATAACAATTGTATATCACCTAAGCAGGTATCATAGGTAAAAGCATCTCATACAAGGTGTGATTGGAAAGTTTTAAGAATGGGCTTGTAATTGTACAATGGTGGTACTTACATGCTACTGATGCATCTATTTCAAAATAATCCCCTTCTGACTGAACTCACTGACTCCAACAGTGTTTCCACTTTTGGAAACATTCCTGGAGATTTTTTTCCCTTATGTGTGTTAAGGATGCTCTCCGAATTTGCCTGAATGTCTTCAATTGAGTCAAATTGCTTCCCTTACAGTGAAAATTTCAGTTTAGGAAGCAGGTAGAAGTCCACAGGGACCAAATCAGGGGAATATGGCAGTTGTGGCAGCACAGGAATTTTGAATTTGGTCAAAAATTCAACGATGGAGAAGGCATGATGAGCCAGAGCATTGCCATAGTGTAGCACCCAACTCCTGTCTTTCCACAATGCAGGCCTTTTCTTCCGCACCTTGTCATGCAAACGCTCAAGGACACATTTCTAATATTCCTGGTTAATTGTCTGTCCTCCAGAGGCAAATTCACGATGCACAATACCCATAGAATTGAAGAAAATCTCCAACAGTCTTCACCTTCGACTGACTTTACCGTACTTTTTTCGGTTGTGGTGAACCTGGAGTCTTCCACTGTGAAGACTGCACTTTAGTTTCAGGATCATATCCATATGTCTATGATTCATCACCTGTAATTACCCTATTCAACAAATCTGGATAATTTTTAGTCCAATTAATCAGTTCTTTGTACACTTCAAGTTGGTATTGTCTCTGGTCACTTGACAACACTTTTAGAATGAATTTTGCAGACATTTGACACATGTTCAGATCTTCAGTTAAAATTGACTGAACCGCATAGAAACTTACATAAGTTCATCAGCCATCTCCCTGATTGTAAGTCTATGATCAGAGTGTACTAAGTCACGAACTTTCACAACAGTTTCATTCGTTTTTGAGGTGGAAGGACGGCCGGACTGTGGTTCATCTTCAAATGATTCACAGCCATTTTTAAATCTGTTGAACCAGACAAAAACATTTGACTGGCTCATACAATTATCTACAAAAGCTGTTTTTAATAGTTCATAAGTCACAGAAACTGATTTCCTTGTTTTACAACAAAATTTCACACGAAGTCATTGCTCCGTTTTCAAGCCCATTTTCACGCAGACAGAATCCAGCAACAAGCCCTAACAGAATCGCACTCAACCAGCTGCCACAACGAACTGAATAAAGGAAATGCTGTTTCCTATCAGAGGGCTTACAAGGACAAGGCAATGACTCACTCCCCACCCTCTGTGTACCCGCCTGCCAAACCAGTAAGCAGTAGTGGATCCATTCTTAAAACTTTTCAATCACATCTCGTATTTACTACAAAAATGAAACTCTTTGAAGTTCTGAAGGTAGAAGGGGTAAAATATTGAGACTGAAAGGCTATTTACAACTTGTACAGAAACCATACAGCAATTATAAGAGTCAGGGGCATGAAAGGGAAGCAGTGGATGAGAAGAAAGTGAGACAGGGTTGGAGTCTATCCCCATTTTTACTCAATCTGTACATTGAGCAAGTGGTAAAGAAAAGCAAAGAAAAATTTGGAGAAGGAATTAAAGTTTAGGGAGAAGAAATAAAATCTTTGAGGTTTGCCAATGAAATTCTAATTCTGTCAGTGACAGAAAAGAACTTGCACGAGCAGCTGAACAGAATGAACAGGGTCTTGAAAGGAGGATATAAGATGAATGTCAACAAAAGCAAAAGCAAGAATAGTGGAATGTAATTTAATTAAGCCAGGCGATGCTGAGGAAATTAGATGAGGAAACAAGACACAAAAAGTAGTAGATCAAATGTTCTGTTTGGGCAGCAAACTAACTGATGATGGCCACAGTAGAGAGGATATCAAATGTAGACTGGTAATGGGACGAAAAGCGTTTCTGAAGAAATTTTAACATATAATATATAGATCTATGTCTTGGAAAGTCATCTGTAAAGGTATTTGACTGGAGTGCAGCCATGTACAGAAGTGAAACACAGATGGTAAACAGTTTAGACAACAAGGGAATAGAGCCTTTTGAAATGTGATACTACAGAAGGATGCTGAAGACTACATGGGTAGATCATGTAACTAATGAGGAGGTACTGAAAAGAACAATTTTTGGTACAACTTGACTAAAAACAGGGATCAGGTGATAGTAAACATTCTGAGGCACCAAGGGATCACCATTTTAATATTGGAGGGAAATGTGGGGGGGTAAAAATTGTACAAGGAGAATAAAAGAGAATACAGTAAGCAGATTCAGAAGGATGTAGGTTGCATTAATTATTCACAGACTAAGAGGATAGAGTAGTGTGAAGAGCTGCATCATATCAGCCTTTGGACTGAAGACGGCAATAACAACGAGGACATGTGATCATCTGGATACCACCCTATGACATCACCTTCTGTTGGTCTTAGAGCAGCGTAGGCCAAGTAATTTATTGAACTTCAAATTACTTTCTTGTAATGAACCAAGTGCCAATCTTAAAAATATACAGGGTGTTAAAAAGCATTCCATATTTTGATAGCTGATAGTATGGACCAAAACAAGAAAAAATTGTCCAGTAAACATGGTCTCAAAATGTATACCTTAAGAGCTATGAGCACTTGTTCATCTTCACTACAGTGAAAAACTGCAAGCTCTTTGCTATTACAAACAAGCTTCAGAACACAGTAAAGTAATGAAAACACATTCTGTTGCAGTGAAACAGCAGAGCTTCTAACGTAATCTGCTTGATTTTATACACGACTTGCACTTTTGAGCCATCAGTTAAGAACCTGCCCCATATAGTGTCCAGTCATAGTAAGGCATGTTTCTGTCTGAAGTCTTAGGAAAGCATACACACTTTGAAAAATTCCAAATTGGTATTGGATGTGCTCATATGCATTGGCCAGGATGGCGCCTGTTGTAGCAGGACAGGCAAGTCATTTGATAGGAAATGAAGATATCTTGCAACAGTCAACCTATTTGGGACTATGTAAGGTGCTATTAATCTATTGTCAAAAATTCCTGCCCATATATTTGCTGAAAATCAGCACTGATGCCTTGTTTCTTCTACTGTTTGTGGATCTGCATCAGCCCACACATGTTGGTTATGAAAATTGACAATCCCATCTCACATGAAACTAGCCTTGTCTGCGAATAGTATCTTTGTTGTAAAAACATACCATATCTTTGCAACAGCCATTGACTGAAGTGCTTTCTGGCACACCGATTTTGTGCCTAAAGGGACTGTATATGCTGTATATGACATGGGCATAGCAACTGCTTACGAAGCATTGTGCAAGCTAAGAGAAAGACTAAACCTGACAGATGCTGAAACTGTACATACCCTACTTGCAGGACCCTCTTCCACTCATTGCAATAGTCATTCCTCTACAACAGTATGAGTGGTGCGAGGTCTGTCACAGTCCACCATTGTTGGAGCTATAGAGCCAGAATCTGCTACTCACTGCTAAAACAGCTGAATGTTTGTGCAGATTGTATCCTGCATTCTGGGTATTTTTCAGCATGCAGGATATGGGTTTGGCCATTGCTTCCATTTACTAGACCATAATGAAAGATCCAGTCTGCCATTTCCTGTCTGGAATAATAGGCCTCCATTATGCTAGTAAGTGCAAAAATAAAACTACAATGTAAAATCTTCTAAAAAATGTTTTAAAACAAAAACTGGTTCCAAAAGAACTAATATTTGTGCCACAGTTATCCAGATCTGTGAACATAATTTACAGTACCAACTTTAACACATGTTTACTACATGCTGTATCCATGGACCACAACAGAGGAATGTGTTACCATTTGTTTTCTATAGATCATTCTTAATAGCAAAGAGCTTGCAGTAGAAAAGGTGCATTTGACAATAGGGATGATGAACAAGTGCTCATAGCTCTTAAGGTATGCATTTTTGAGCCAATTTTTCCTCGGCATTTTTTCTTGTTTTGGTGCATACTACCACCTCACAAAATATGGAATACTTTTTTCACATTAGCATATTTATATCTAATTTTGTTCTTTTAGGAGAGAAGTTTGTTGCACCAAAAGTCAATTGGAAATTGTACCCCATTTACATTGAAGTACACTCCGTTGCTACATATGTTGCATTCCTTGAACACATATCACTGTTTACAGTGACTGTCATTCAACTTAGAGAATTTTAAGCATTTAACACTTCTGGATCATCAGTATATCTGTAACCATGGATAACTGATCCCACTGTATTACTGTTTGACCTATATGCAGGGAAATGGTGCTCTTGAAGTTACAGTTTTTAAATGTTTTGAATGATGTATTAATTTTGAAAGGAATCTCCAATACAGCACAACTGTAGTCTAATGCATAACCTAAAATGGACAGGCTAGAGAATTGTTTTTATTATTCTAAACATCCACATAAGAATTGTTATAAATGTGATGCTGCAGCATCAGCGACATGGTTGGGTAGTTCCATACCCAAATATCAACATATGGCAATGCAGTATTGGAGATGCAATCCTGAATTAGTACTTAATTCAAAGAATTAAAAATTATACTCTCAAAGGATCACTTGCCTGATCCTGACTCTAATCATCATAAATGACTACTTTGAAATAATGGGTGACCTAGTCATTCTGTGATGCATTAAAATTTCACACCTAATTTTTTTGGAAGGAGTCCTGACATCATACAAAACTGTAAAACACAAACCACACTCACATCACCATCATTCCAAATAGAGTGCAGGTAATGAGGGAAACCCAGGTGTACTCTCAGGTTGTCATATAGCCTTTTCAGTTCCAGTGATAAAATTTTAAAAAAGTTTTTGTAATTTGTTTTTTTGTTGTTACACACAGTTACATTCTAAATTACAAAGTTTATTTTCATTTTTTTCTAAAATATTTAAGGTCTGCAAAAGTTTGCTTCAGGTCTTAACCAATAGAAGCAACAAACTGTTGCCTCATCAGGAAAGAGGGAAGGAGAGGGAAAGACGAAAGGATGTGGGTTTTAAGGGGCTCCGGAACGCCCTATACTTGCAATGTTAAAATAACGCTTATAAATTACATCTTTCCTCACAAAGTATTTGAGGTAGGAAGTTGAACTTTTTACAGATTATTTATTGGAATATGGGCTACAACTTAACACAGGGATTTTACAAAATTTTAGTTCAGTTATTAAAGATGATTTTTTTCAATTGTAATGAAAATTCACGACATTTTTTTGCTATTTTTTATTAATATATTCAAAAATATACAGTTTTTTGGAAAAAGGCTGTGTTAAATTATGCAAAAGGTACTGTGTAACATTTACTGAAAGTTTGAAACAAATATGTTTGGAATATCCTTAGGAAAACATGTAATTAGTATGAGAAAATAAAAGTTTTGGGAATCGAGCGACAAAGATTGGATTAACTTTTTAGTGCATTTCAGGTCCATAGGATGGATTATCTTCATCCTCTGCAAACTCCTCCTCCAGCTTCCTCTTGTTCCTCCTCCTGTTTACTCTTGCTTGTATTTCTGGACTCTTTACAGCCCTGTCTGCAGCCCGAAGGCATTCCTTGTCTAAAGCAAGCATCGCTCGTACCATGTTAGAACCTATCTTCATTCCCATATTTCTAAATACCTTGCACCTTACAATGTTGCCATCATTGAAAGTCGCAACAGCAACTTTACTTTTACTCATTATTATACTTCAACAAAACAGAGACTCAAGAAACAGAATTAATTACGAATATTTTCGAGATAACAACAGAGTAAATAAACATGAAACAATTGACAATCACACCAGCGATATATATTGAACCATCACAGGTTAGCCACAACACATGCTTTATCTCACATCACTAAAATGTACCTGATGAACACGGTCGTTAATAATAACACCATTTGACAGCAGTTTAACAGCGCCACAGTGGGTCACGCCCATGTAGAACACATTTCAAAAAAAATTTAAAAATAGTTGTAGTCTTCGGAATTTAATAAATTATATATCTATTAAAAGGTAATAGTCTGCAGATTCAGAAAACGCAAAAAGTAAAAATTGAACTTTTCATGATTTTGAGCCTTTCCGGAGCCCCTTAAGGGAGAGGGTAAGGAGTCATTCCAGTCCCGGGAGCGGAAAGACTTACCTTAGGGGGAAAAAGGGACGGGTATACACTCGCGCACACACACACATATCCAGACACAAGCAGAAGCAGGCAGGAGCAAGCAGACATATTATGTCTGCTTGTGTCTGTATATGTGTGGATGGATATATTTGTGTGTGCGCGAGTGTATACCCATCCCTTTTTCCCCCTAAGGTAAGTCTTTCCGCTCCCGGGACTGGAATGACTCCTTACCCTCTCCCTTAAAGCCCACATCCTTTTGTCTTTCCCTCTCCTTCCCTCTTTCCTGATGAGGCAACAGTTTGTTGCGAAAGCTTGAATTTTGTGTGTATGTTTGTGTTCGTTTGTGTGTCTGTCGACCTGCCAGCACTTTCATTTGGTAAGTCACATCATCTTTGTTTTTTTTTACACACACACACACACACACACACACACACACACACACACACTCACTCACTCACTCACTCACTCTGCTGACAAAGGCCTTAATGGCCGAAAGCTATGATTGTGTGAACTTTTTATTGTGCTAGTCGCGGCTAAGCATCTCCGCTATATGCTGAGTAGCAACTTTCCTTCTCTTATATTGTTACATTCCATTCTGTATTTTCCATTGTATGATAACACATTAAGATTTTTATTCATGAAAATTAAAAAAAAAAGTTTTTTAAGTACACACAAATATATATTTCACTTCTTGTCTATGGTTCTTGTGCATGAAGTAGATCCTTCATAGCTACATTTAGAGGCTTTCAAAAGATCGTAAATGGCACTGTAAGCCGAGTGTGGTGTGATCTAGTGGCAAACATTGAAACTACACATCCTGCATGAATGTGTGACACACGTCACAAGTTGGTAAAAATCATTAGTTTTACAATGTGCTGTCCCACTCTGAGAACTGACTTTTCCTTTGCTTCTCTCTCTCTCCCCCCCCCCCCCCCCCTTCCTCTCCAAAAATACTTTATAATAGTTACTGTACAATTTTCAACATAACACAGACATAGTCTCATCCAGTAACATACAAAAAATGTACTTGTTATTTGGTTTATTCTAGAAGTTTCACTTTTTTCTTACGAAATAATTAGCACTGCTATCTTTCACAGGCTAGAGCTACAGCATCATCACTATGTTTGATTGTGATCATCTTTTTCTTCTTTTCCTCCTCCTCCTCCTCCTCCTCCTCTTCTATTTAGAGCGTAGTCATTATTTTTAGCATATTGCCAAAGCCGACCAGATATTTGGCATATTTGTTGATTTTCCTGTGTTAATTTTTAATTTATGATAAATAGTTTTAGTATGATGTTGCTCTGGGATTCATTATATATGATGCAATACATTCAAGCATCCACCATCTCAGATAGCTGTGCACATTAAAGCACCACTTCTGGGACAGGAAGGGGTGCCGGACCCGGACTGAATCTGCCTGGCAGATTAACGACAAGGGTTAGTGTGCTGGGCAGTTTCACACATCTCACTACGTGAATACTGGATTGGTAACAAAGTTCCATCTCAGTTACACAATTTGTAAACACTTAGAAAACTTTTGCTTACTTTCACAAGAATTACACTACAAGCACACAGTTGGGATGCACTCATTCTGTCCCCAGGGTTATGGGGTGGTGACACGAAGAACATCCATCCAGCCACCTCTTACATTAACCTTTCCAAATCAGTTAATAACCATGCCAACCCTGTGCTGAAGTGGGACAAAGGCACAAAACAATGTAGTGGTATTACATTCAAGCACTCAGATTGCAGTGTTATTCATTGTTCTCAGGTATTTGATATCTCCAGTCGATTCAGTTATACCTACATTTACAGGTGTTAACCTGTTGATCAGTGCCAATTTCTGACAGAGGAAAATTCACAATCATCTGATGACCACAAGTAATGTATTGACATTGCTAGATTATAATGTGGTCTTCAGTCCGACTTAAGATGTATTTTGTGGAGTTTTTCTCTGTTCAGGAATTTCTCGTTGACAATGATGTACCATTTAGATCCCACTGCCAATGTTGGGTGAACATATCTCCAGATGATGTTCCATTTCAGTCAATGAGATTTTTCCTCTTTTTCTCAAATGGTTCAGTCAAACTGTAAAAATTTATTTTAAACATATTGCCTTTCAATGAGACCTTGGAAAAGGGTCACTGGGTGTTGCTGCCCAGTACATCTGGGATAAGCAATATGTGCCCCATGTATTTTAGTTTACTTGCTATTAAAATATCTATCATCTTCAACTTTTGAAGTAAGCCCAGTCCCCTGTCAGAGTGGATTTTCAAGTGGCTCTTACTTTGTTTAGTAACTATCTCAAAGCATAGGTGTAATCATCTGAGCTGGAATTGCATTTAGGTAACATAGTTGTTTTCTTTGTACTGAGCTTGGCTCCTGTCACTGTTGTGAAGTCTCTGAGAATATGTGCCAACTTTGAGAGAGAGGGACTTCAGGTGCTGATATAGTTACACAGAAGTTTGCATCCATTGTGCAAAACATTTTGATGTTATGGCATGTTAAACATTGCATCTTTGGTGCTATGTTAACCAAAAACAGTTCGACAGAAATACCATACATGGCTACTGACAGTGGACACCCTTGCCTCAGGGATTGACCAGTAGAAGAAACATCTTTGCTCAAGTGCTCATTCAGTAAGACCTCTGGCCTAGTGTTCGTGATGATGACCCATTTCCTGGAGTATCTGTAATAGGTAATTTGTGGATGGCATGGTCAAAAACTTTTTCAAGATCATGAATAGTAAGCTACCTTTCATTTTACTTTCTGCAGCTGTGCAGAAACAGGGTGGAATTATAATGCTTCAACCAGGTATGTCACACTTATGATACATCAAGGCTCTTTTCAAAAACAGATTTCATCCTTCATTTCACCACTCAGGTTATTATTTTGACATTGAGGTCTGTGATAAACTTCATTGTCTCCACATTCTTGGTAAAATGCATGGAAAGGCCATCAGGACCCATTGATTTTCCTCTCTGTGCCTTGAAAATTGCTAATTTGATTTCATCGTGCTGAAAAGATTGTTTATGAATAATTCTGTTTTCCTGTATGAGATTCTTCTGAAATATGTTGTTTAGCTATGCATTGGTACCTGTACAAGAGGTACCTCAAGTACTACTCACCCCTGTGGATCCTGTCTACTCTGCAGAAAACACAGGATTGTCATTACTTATCCACTTGACTGCAAGTGGCATGTCAATGATAGCTCCCGTACAGGGTGAGCGGGGACCAAGGATGACTCGGGGCATTGTACTGATCCCACCAACCAACAAGTTTGAGGTGCTGTCTCTCACTGAAACTGAAACTGTCCAATGGAACTTGCTTCATCAGTTCTGGGGAAACCCGTTTTGTCTGGTGTCAGGAGGAAGCATCACCAAAGGGTAGGGAGGAAGGGGCAGGGGTGTCTGTTAATCGTCAGAAGTTCAAAAGTACGGCAAATCATGGTACCCTTGAGGGAGATGGCAGCAAGGGACAGGAAGTGATACCAGGTGCACTCAGTGTGTGTGCTGTGTACGTCTGGGGGCCTCATTCAACATGTTGAAGAGGCTATTCCAGCAGCTACTGAGAGAACAGGGTGCAACCAACTGCAGATTGTGGCATTTGATGGAATAAATTATGCCTGTTGTCTGGGCTCCAAAGTCGTACTTGGGTCATTCCAGTGATTGGCAGAGGAGGTTGAGATGACCAGCCTTGGAGTTTCAACAAAGCTCACAATTTGCATCATTGTCCCCAGAACTGATCTTGGCTCTTTGGTTCTCAGTTGAATGGAAGGACTAAAACAAAGACTTCAAAGGTTCTGTGACAAGCTCAGCTGTGACTTCTTGGACTTGCGCCACAGGGTTGACAACTGTAGGGTCCCCCTACATGCGAAGGGTGTGCACTACACATCAGAGGTTGCTACTCGGGCAGCTGACTGTATGTAACATACGCACAAGGGTTTTTTAGATTAGGCGACTCTCCATCCAATCGAGATAACAACATCTTTAGGAAACTGGGTGGTATTGGTGTAAGATCAAAATAAATGCCTTCAACAGGTGAGAGCATTAAAATCCTAATGATAAACTGCCGAAGCATTTGCAACTAAGTACCAGTGTTTTAATCGCTTCTGAAAAGCAATGAAGCTCACATAATACTAAATTATTAATGGAAAATCTCATATAAAGATGTGAAACAAATACTAACAAAGAGACAGAGGGGCTGGCCAGTACTTAGCTCAGTACAGCCGATAGATACACAAAACAGAACAGAAAATTTATGTATCCTAGCTTTCGGAACTTTGTTCCTTCGTCAGGGAGGAGAGGGGGGGAAAAAAGGGAAGAAGGGAAAGTGGATTCAGTTACTCACAACCCATGTTATGGAGCAACAGGGGAAAGGTAAACAGGGAGGGTAGCAAAGATGGAGGCATGGGTATCAGAGGGAAGCCAAAGAAATTCTACTGTAAGTACTGTGCCAGCTTCAAACCAAAGAGGATGCATACAGAAGTAAATAGGTATATAGTATAAAGATAAACACAATTATGTAGGATGTGCAATGCAGGCACATCAGCTGATAAATGACGTGTTGTTTCACATGTGGACCTGCCTTGAATTACATTGGTATGACAACTAAACTGGCTGAGCGCATGAATGGGCACAGACGAACTGTCCGCCTAGATGTCCAGTACCCAGTAGCAGAGCATGCCCTCCAGCATAATTCTCGGGACCTAGGAACCTGCTACACCGTACGTGCCATTTGGCTTCTCTCACCCAACACCAGTCCCTCGGAACTGCGAAGATGGGAACTTGCACTCCAACTTATCCTTTCATCCCGCCATCCCCTGGACTGAACCTATGTTAACCAACCTCACTCCTATTTACTCTTCAGTCTTCTCTTCTTTCCCTTTCCTCTTTAGCCATTCACGCGTCTTTTCATCCTACATAGTTGTGTTTATCTTTATACTATATACCTCTTTACTTCTGTATGCATCCTCTTTGGTTTGAAGCTGGCACAGTACTTACAGTAGAATATCTTTGGCTTCCCTCTGACACCCATGCCTCAATCTTTGCTACCCTCCCTGTTTACCTTTCCCTGTTGCTTCATAACCTGGGTTATAAGTAACTGAATCCACTTTCACTTCTACCCCTTTTTTTCCCCACTCTCCTCCCTGATGAAGGAACAAAGTTCCGAAAGCTAGGATACGTAAATTTTCTGTTCTGTTTTGTGTATCTATCGGCTGTACTGAGCTGAGGTAAGTAATGGCCAGCCCCTCTATCTCTTTGTTCATATAATACTAAGTACAGAAAGCTGGTTGAAACCTGAAATTGATAGCAGTGGAATTTTTGGGGAAAATTTAAGTGTATGTCAAAAGGGTATGCAAATGGGAAATGGAGGTAGTGCATTAGTAGACAAGAAACTCAAATCCACCAAGATAAAAATTGAAGCTGCATGTGAGATTGATTGGGCAAGGCTAAATATCAGGGATGGCCACAAAATAATAATTGGATCCTTCTATCGCCTGCCACGACTCGTCTCTTGATGTAACTGAAAACATTAGGGAAAACCTTAGTTCACTTGTACAAAAATGTTCACCAACCATACTGTAATTATCAGTGGAAACTTTAATCATTGGTGGAAACTTCAATCATCCAGAAATTAATCTAGAAAATAATTGTTTTGTTAGTGGTGGGCATTATAAGACATCCTGTGGAACATTACTAAATGTCTTCTCTGCAAATTATCTAGAACAGATAGTTAGGAACCCCACTCATGGTGAAACATATTGGATTTAATGGCACCAAACAGACATGACCTCTTTGAGGATGTCCACATCAAAAATGATATCAGTGTCCACGATATGGTTGTGCAACAATGATTACCAAAGTACAACTGAAACAAGCACAAAGATGTGTGTGTTCAGTAAAGTAGATTTAAAAAAAATCAGTAGTGTCATATCTTCATGCGGAACTTGAAACTTTTAGCACAGGGCAGGGGCATGTAAAGGAACTATGGCTCAAGTTTAAAAGAATAGTTGACCAGGCACTGGATAGATGTGTGCCCAGTAGAACAGTCCATAGCAGAAGGGAATCACAACATACAGTCACTATAAAGAAACTTTAAGGAAACAGGGATTACTGCATAACAGGTGTAAAACAAATTGCAGTGCTATAAATAGACAGATGTGAATGAAACGTGTGTGGATGCCAAGAGGGCAATGCGTGATGCCTTCGATGATTACCGTAGCACAATATTGTCAACTTATCTTTCACTGAACCCAAGGAAATTCTGTCATGTGTAAAGACTGTTAGTGTCCAGTCCCTAGTGAACAATACAGGAACAGAATCCTTGTACTACTGAAAAGATGAATGAAAGAAGTATTAGTGTAAGTGGTGTTGAGAAACAGCTGAAATCATTAAAACTGAACAAAGTCCCAGGGCCTTATGGAATCCCTTTCAGATTCTATACTGAATTTGTGGCTGACTTACCTCCTTTTCTAACTGGAATCTATTGTAATTCCCTTGAACAAAAGACCAAGCCCAATTCTTGGAAAAAAAGCACAGGTCACACCCATCTACAAGAAGGGCAATAGAAGTGATTCACAAAACAACCATACAATATCCTGGACATCAATTTGTTCTAGTATGTTAGAACATATTCTGAGCTCGACCATAATTAGGTATCTTGAACAGAATGCTCCCCTAATGCCAACTGGCATGGATTCCAAAAACATCGATCATGTGAAACCCAACTCGCACTTTTCCCATGTGACATACTGAAAGCTTTCGATCAAGGCAGTCAGGTAGATGCAGTATTTCTTGATTTCTGAAAAGCATTTGACTCAATAACACATCTATGTTTGTTGTCAAAAGTTTGATCATGTTGGATATCAAGTGAAATTTGTGACTGGATTTGAGGATTTTTTGGTAGGGAGGACGCAGCACGTTATCTTGGATGGAGTGTCATCGTGAGCTGTGGAAGTGGCTATGGTTGTGCTCCAGGGAAGTGTGTTGGGACCCTTGCTGTTCATGTAGTATATTAGTGACCTGGTAGACAATATTAACAGTAACATCAGGCTTTTTGCAGACGATGCAGTTATCTATAATGAAAGACTATCTGAAAGAAGCTGCATAAATAGCAGTCACATCTTCACAAGATTACAAAGTGATGCAAAGATTGGCACCTTGCTTCAAGTATTCGGAAATTTGAAATTGTGCACTTCACAAAATGAAAAAAACATAATATCCTATGACTGCAACATCAATGAGTCACTGTTGGAATCGGCCAACTCATACAAATACCTTGGCGTAACACTGTGTAGGGATATTAAATGGGATTATCACACAGGCTCCGTTGTGGGTGAAGTCGGTAGTAGACTTTAATTTACTGGTAGAATACTGGGGAAGTGCAACCAGTCTATGAAGGAGACTGCTTACAAATCACTCGTGCGACCAATCCCAGAATATTGCTCAAGTGCATGGCACCCATACCAAATAGGACTAACAGGGAATATTGAATGTATACACAGAAGGGCAGTTCAAATGCTCACAAGTTTTTTTTAAACTGTGAGGGAGTGTCACAGAGATACTGAAGGAATTGAACTGGAAGACTCTTGAAGGCACACATCAACTATCGTTTCAAGTTAAATGGTGACTCTAGGAACATCCTAAAATCTCCTACATATCGCTCACATAGTGATCTTATGGATAAGATTAGAATAATTACTAACACACAGTGGCATTCAATCAATCATTCTTCCCATGCTCCATACGTGAATGGAATGGGAAGAAACCCTAATAACTGGTAAAAATGGGATGAACCCTCTGCCAAGTATCTCACGGCGGTCTGAAGAGTATAGATGTAATGTAGAACATCTAAGCATCTACGCTGGGGACAGGTTTCTTTACCAGAAACATAACAAGCGGCAAAGGCACGATTTCATTTCCTTATATTTGTTTTTGGTTTCTGTGTAAGGGATCTGCTTTGTAACTTTTATTCTATGATTTTTTTTCTTTCTTCAGTGAATACCAGGCAGTCTCGTCTCTAGACCCAGTGGCTCCCAGAACAGCTGATGTTGACTGCTGGAGACAGGCAGTCAGTGCCAGACTCATGGGCTGCTGTCCCAAATTTTCCGCAAGTCACTTCATCTCTGCTGCTTAATGTTATATAGCAAAATTGTTAGCATTTGTAACACCTCAAAGAGTTAGGCATCTAAGCTCAGCCCAAAGACGGAAGAACCCTTTCATGATATACTCACCTAGTGATGAATTAAAGATCGTAATGAAAGCTGAGGCTTATCAGTCTCTCCATTATGCCTTCGTAATTCCTCTAGATCAAACAGAAAGAAACACATTCTGATTTATAACTTCTTGAGCTCCATTACTAAATACAGCCAGATTATCAGGACAACTAGCCTCTGTCTGTCTTTTAGAAGAGTGGGTGTTGTTATTCCCAGATGGCACACCTATTCTGCAAGAAGAAATTTGATGTTGCTGAAGCATGCCCACAGCTTATGGTTACAGGAGGCTGGTGGCATTCACTACTCTCCAAATTCAGGAAACCTGTACCTAGTCAACAAAGACTGAGCTTCCTGAAGTATCCACTATTTGGCATCATCCAAGGAGCATGTGAGGCTTGCCGAATGCCACAGATGCTGCGAGCATTACCACCCCTCCCCTCCCCTCTCCTGTGCAAAAGTCTCACATTGCCATTTGAGTGATACATTTGAAACAGTTTTTACTTTTCTTTACAAAAATGTCTCTGCATGTTTTAAAAAGTTGTTAATAAAATGACAGATTTCTTTACTGACACACACATTTGCAAAACATAAATTTCCATAGAAAATTTATTTACAGAATTGGAAGTACAATAAACAAAGGAAATTTCAAATAAAATGTGTATGTATGTATGGAATATTGTTGATGACATCACAAAATTCTACATAAACCTGTCAATCAAAGTTGAATCTGAAACAGCTTCCATTTAATGCTTCATATAATTTTTTTCTGTCTTCAGAGGTTTCAGTACATTTTGCCTCATCACAGTTCTCCATCTCTTCTTTAGCATTTGTTGTTGTATTGCTGGACAATGAAGAACATTTTTTGAAGAAATGAGACTTTTTGTCTGGTGCTACAGCAGCCACTCTCAGCTGTGTTTTTGCTGAAATATACAACAAAACTAAGATCAGCAATAACTACCAAAGTTTTCAAAATAAGATCTGGATAACAATTTACAACCTTGAAACATCTGGTATACGTATCTGCAATTAGAAAACATGCAGGAGCAACATTAATGGGTACAGCTGGAGCAGCTGAAGACCCTAATAAACAGTGGAGTTGTTATCACACAGTTCACGTCAAATTGCTAACTGACGAATTGGAACAATACAGTGGGAACCTGTTCCAATATATAGTGTGACATTTCTGCAGATTGTACTCTACAGCCTCCCTCCCTCTGGTGTCTTTTTTTTTTACTTCCATGGGATTTGGGGGTGGGGATACAGCATGTGCACACCCATGTGTGCATTTGGAAGACGTTAAAACATAACAAATAAAAAGAAAGATTGCAAGTAAATGTAAACAGATAAGAAAGGAAAATAATAGATCATAATTCTGGTTGGATGGAAAGAAATGACAGTGATAGGCTGAATATCAGCACTTTGAATGTGGAACGATACTTACAAAATAAGAGCCAATGTATTATGAAATATGCAAGCAGTGGACCGCAGTTGGAGACTCAACAGATTGTCAAGGAATAAAGATATAAACTGGCCCACGACTTGAAGTGTTAAGTTCGGTATTTTCTTTCTATATGATATACAGGCAAACCACTCAGAACTGACACATGTGAAAGAGAAAGACTTGGTTGACACAAGAAACCTACAAGAAATGATTGATTTCAAAGCATTTCTGTTACTTTCAAATGAGCTGCTGTATACTTTGTGTACAGAAAGAAAACAAAACCAAGGTAGAAGATATGGCATGATTTCAAAAAGTAATTGCCATGACTACTAATACATCTACCCCACTGTGACCCAAGACAGTCAATGCCTTCATGGAAAAATGTTTACAGTTGTTTATTGTACCCTGGCATGCATCTCTTCATCCGAAGCAAATCGACAGCCACAAATGTCTTTTCTCAGGGCTCCAAAATACTGAAATTGCACGGGCAGAGAACAGGGACTTCCCAGCATAAATTTTGCAGTGTAGTCGAAACAACCTTAGCAAATGTGGACAGACCTACAGAAGTTTCACTGGGAAGCCCTTACACATCCTGCATACAGTTCTGATTTCTCCCCACACAATTTCCACATTTTTGGAGACCTGAAGAAAGAGATTCATGGCCATCAATAAGCCAGATGATTAAGTGCATGCCTGGGTACAATCATGGTTCTGTAGGCAACTGTAAACATTTTTCCATGAAGACATTGACCATCTTGTGTCACACTGGGGTAAATGTATTAACAGTTATGGTGTTTACTTTTGAAATAATAAATAGTTTACTTACTTTTTTCCATCTGTCTTGCCTTCATCTGACTGTCTCTTATATATGATGATGATGGTTGTGATGATACCTCATATTAACATAATTTGGCGCCTGAGTGATCATCAATTCCTTAACATCATTTTTAGCAGACTGAAGTGTCAAAATGAAACTACCCAACTAGTGCAGAAACATACACATGTCAAAAACTGAAATATATCCATTGTAACTGAGATTATGAATAGTCTTCACAAATATGAATTGTCATTAGCATGCAACCTCATGTTTTTATGAATGAGTGTTTCAAATTTCATTATTTTCTTTTTCCTACTATGGTGTGGTACTACCTAATGTATTTATCTAATGACTCTAGATTAGTTTACATAACAAAGTATAAAAAGGTTTTCTATGTTATAACTCAGAGGGCAAAACCTTAAATGTATGAGGGGAGTCCAATAAGTACTGCAACACTTCTTCTGAAAACAGTTTGGTTTTATTCAGGATTCCAATACACCATATTACTCCCCACTCTTTTGGCTACAAAATCTTATTTTTCAACATAATCTCTGTTCAATGTGAGGGCCTTGCACCACCTTACTGGCAGGGCCTGCATGCCTGCACGATACCCTTCTACTGGTCGATACCTGAACCAGTCTTGCTACATCATTAACCTCCCCATCACCCACATACTACTTCCAACAGAGTAAATCCATCATTAGGCCAAACAGATGGAAGTCTGAAGGTGCTGCAAGAGCCGGGCTGTAGGGTGCATGAGGAAGAACAGTCCAATGAAGTTTTGTGAGCACCTCTCAAGTGCGCAACCTTGTGTGAAGCCTTGCATTGTCATGGAGTAGTTCATGTGCATTTTTGTGGCCACAAACATGCTGAACTCATTTCTTCAATTACCCGAGAGTAGCACAACACATTTCAGAGTTGATTGTTGCAACCTGAGGGAGGACATCAGACAGAATAAAGTCTCCAGAGTCCCAGAAGACGGTCACCATGATTTTACCAGCTCAGGATGCAGTTTTGAACATTTTCTTTGGAGGAGAGTTGGTGTGTCACCAGTACATGGATTGCAGTTCTGTTTCTGGTTCGAAGGGATGAACCAATATTTCACTGCCCGTGACAAATGTTCAAACAAAAAGGGTCATGATCAGCCTCAAAACGCGCAAGCAGTTCCACATAGATGGTCTTTTGTTGCTCTTTAAGACTTTCTGTTAGATGTCGAGGACCCAGCCAGGTACACACCTTTGAGCACCCCAACTGACGGACAAGTGTGTCAGCACTACCAACAGAAATGCCCAGCTGAGCATGTGATCCATCGATTACCTTGAATGAGAGTGTCTGCACATTCCAACATTACATAAGTCACAGCTGTGTGTGGCCAGCTGGCACACAGGAGATCTGACAGGTTTGTGTGACCTTGTTGCAATGATGAGAGACACAATGCACAATGACTCAAGAAGCTTTTGTTTACTGCCAGGTCTCCTTAAACACTCTGCAGGTACCTATGAATATTTACAATGCTCTGGTTTTCTGCCAAAAGAAACTCAATGACAGCTTTCTGCTTGAATGCAACTCCATTGCAGATGCCATCTTGAAGGCTAGTACTGCACTGCCACCTATAAGAAAGTCATGAAACTATATGTGCTGAAGTGGCAATTCCCCAAAATGCCCAACAAAAAAATTTGCGTTTTTTCAACCACAATTGGACCAGAAAAGAAAAGCGTTCATTACTTACTGAATGCCCCTCTTATATATGTGCCTAAATTGGGGGCTGAGTTACCTTCTCCAACATATTTCGCCTTGCCTGCTCTGCCCCAGGAAGAAACAAAGTTTCAAAAGCAGGACAGTGTCACGTACTTTTAAGTTTGACTGTTGGCAGTACCAAATATTTTGCCCCTGAAGCAATTCTGTCTTATTATTTGCACCTACTATGCTTTGTCATGTCCTTTCTAGGTATTACATTAATCTGATGGTTTCAAAGCACTTTACAATATAGCACAACAGAAAGAAAGAGATAACAATTTCTAAAGCATGCAGTAAAATTTGCAAATTTTTTTTCAAATGAGTTATTATGGTACTCATATTTAACATTCCCTAAACAAATATTTTTGTCAGTTACAATTTACACTGCTAATTCTACACAGTCTTTCATTTTATAATTCTTTCTGGCTGCAATCATAAGTTTCAGAAATCACCTTCTATCAGCCATTTATCCTATATCAATTTTGCAGTTTCCCTTCACAGCAACTTTAAATTTTTGTTGTATTTTCTCAAGTTCTACATTTCTTCTTAGGCCAATTTTTTGATAATCATCAAATTCAATTAAATCATTTTTCTAAAGAATTCTTGAGTTTCCAATTCCTAGTTCTACCATAACACAACTTCTGCTACAAAGACAGACAACCACTTCACACAAGATTAGTGGTGTAAGCACTAATTAAAGTATATATCTAATTTTAAAAGATATCATACTCTTGTTAAATTGCTTTTCCTCCTCCGACATTTTGACTCTGTAGTCACCAAATGTTGTCCTCATAACTTGGCGTTTTTTTATTAAAGGTGCAGTTTTGCTCTTTAGTACATTCAATGCGCGACTGGCATCTTGAGCTGGAACAAAAGTAATTTAGTTATACTACCATAAAGCTACGCAACGTATGCGAGTTGCAAGCAACACTAAAGATTTATATATAATACTGTGATCACAGACACCTCTGCAGTCTTATGCAACACAAAATGCAATTGTTACAGGTTGGGCAAGGCATGAGCCATTTACATTGGAGTAGTTTCCAGGGAGCAGTTGGTGCATCAGAAAGAGTATGGAATGGTAATCTGAGGGTTGTATCCCTATGCATAAACATTTTTTCCTTTTTATTTTTCAATTTTTACATTCCTTACACTGAAAATAAACTGAATTAATGCTCAATATATTATATCTATTAATACATTCACAACAGGCATTTAAAAAAACAGGGAAATTTAGGTTTGCAAATAAATTTCCAGGAAGGGACTGAGAAGTGTACACAAGAAAGTTGTATACAAAATTAGATACTTGCACTATTTTACTGTTGTGATTTATGCATGTTGGTATGATATTCATAGTAAAAACAGGGGAAGAAATAATTTTCTCAGCACCTTACACATGTTATAATTACATCTAGTTCTTTTATAAGTACATAATTGTTTTAAAGTTTCTACAGAAAAATAAACTTGATTTACATTTATAATAGGTACACTCTCAATGCACTGTTTGGCAGTGAACCATGTGTAACACACCATTTCACCAAATATCGGCAAGGATAGCTGATGTACAATGGAATGTACAGCCTCATGGGGGATGCGATTTCTTTTTCTCTCTCAATGAGATAAGAGCAGTTTTGAAACTTTTCTATCAAATTCTTTGCCTGACAATAACAAGAAACATTGTAAGGTTGCACTAGCAGAATGTATCTGGAGAGTGGGGGATCATTTTAATACTGCACAATGGCAATCCTTCACCATCTTAAATATCTAATCCCATGATTGTGGATATGTTTGTTTTTGCCAAGAGTAAATTAATAGAGGAAATTCGTTCCCCTGCATGTAAGAGTTCGTTACATCAGTCAAAAGCTTTTTCTTTAAGACTGCTTTAAGTTTCCCTGATTGTGATAAGTAATGATAGTCCCATACTTTGCCACATAATCATCCACCATTGTTTGAATCTTCAGTTTAAAGGGCCAATACTCTCTTATTGGCATATGTATACTGTTGGCAATAATTTTCCAGAAAGGTTACAGCATACTGCACTTTATACAAGTGGCTTACTTTGTTCATATACCGTCATTTCACAAGAACTACTTTTTCCTCTCAATGGTCCAGGATTTGGTTATATGTCAATTGCTACTGGCAACCTGCAAAGAGAGCATACAAATGTGAATATTTTTTTTGTACGTGAGGTTAAAAAGAGTATTTCAGCTGATGTCAATGAATGAGGATTCTCCACTTGCCTGTCTGGGGGTAAGAGCCCGAGCCCCACTCAAAACTTCTCTTCCCAGCAAGAGTTTCCTCTAGAGTGGCAGTCTCTCTTAAATTTCCAAATTTCTGTTTGATGAATCTTATGCTTTTGTTTGACCTCTCTGATCATGTTTCTGAGGTTTTGAATTCCAAATCTAGAAACTCACTCACAGCAGCAAGTGCCCATTGTTGAAAGTTTCTCGTGGTGACTTGTTGGTTACAACTCTGCACTTCTACAAAGTTATCATATGTCCAGGTAACAACAGTATTACATTTATCCTTTCAGGTTACACGATTTATAATGAGTTCTTCCCAAATTTTCAAATCTTGTGTATTCAACGGTTTTACATTTATCCTTCAGGTTACGTGATTTATAATGTGTTCTTCCCAAATTTTCAAATCTTGTGTATTCTTCAACTGATGTTGTCCTTTCGCTTTTACATTCTCCAAATTTTGGGTGGGTTTTTGCAAGATTAACCATTGTGACTGAATGGAACGAAATCTAGATATTCTCATTTTTTACATCAGTGAGTCTTTTATACACACTTACAGCTATAGTTTAAGTGAAGTGACTCTGACAAAGGAATAATCCCTGTTCTCTTCTTTGGACCTGGAACCATTACTGGAGCCAACCGAAATGATCATCTCTTCAATTTGTTCTTCCAGCAGTCCATCATGAATCCATGTCTTCTCAACATACCTTCCTGGTATGGCTGACTACACGAGACCACAAAACATAATCAGTTTTTATGGTTACATTTCAATTATTTAACTTGCTGATATTCTAGGAGATGATTGAGGTGTGTAGCTCCTGGTTTCAATTCTACATAATGTCAGGCAATTTGGACAAGTTTGCCAAAAAATAACATAGTCAAAACACACAAAATACTTTTAAAATAGGTTTAGTGCACAAAACCTGATGTAAGGCTGATGCTAGACTGACATGTACTAACTGCTGCCACGACTACTGTCACTAACGGTGTTATAAGATCCAACAATTACAGAAGCTTTTTATATATTGTTTAAATCGAGCATAACTGAACTTAAAATTTAAATTTATACACTTTCATAAAACTGGTTACAGATTTTAGCTTTACCAATCATGACAATATCTATGATACACTTACTAGTTGAAAAATCTGTTTTCATATTAAAATTTCATGAAACATGCATCATTAATAATGCCTTAATCTTTTCTGTTAATTGCTTTTCAATTACAGTACAACTTTTGTTCCTAACATGAATCCTGCAGTCAGCTCTATCATAATTACTATTACTCTTCACTGTATTAATCCCACAAAGAATAATTTCAGCCTTCATGTTTACATTATGTTTAACACATTTTTGGATTGCAATACAATCTTCTTATAAATAGGTTGTAACTGAATATTACTGGTTTCATTTCATCATAAGTTAACATGTATTCATACATAAATTAAGCTAGCAATGTTACAATTTAAACTTCTGCATGCCCTTTGCATAAACAACACAGCATGATGGTATAGCAATTTCTGATATGTGTGGAATTGTATTCTTCATTTAACACTGTCTTATTCTGCTACATTACAACTAGTCCTGTAGGATAACATCCGCAATGGTTTCTTTTAACAGCATTTCAACCTCACTGAGCATAAGCTGCTGCTTGTTTCTTGCCCCATTATCTTTGACCTCGACCCTTATATGCTCAATTACAAATTCCATTAACTCTACCTTATTCATTCCAGGTTTTATTTTATTCAATACAACAATTCTTTGTACTCAAAGTAAAATATCCACTTCCCTCGACTGTACTGTTAGAGCTTCCTTTATCACAAGAGAGTGGTATGTCACATTGTCCATCACTACTGTCGAAATCACAGGAATATTTTGCCACAGAACACTAGAAAACCAGTCCATGAAAATTATAGCATTCATTTCCTCACAACAGTCACTTTACTTCCTGAAGTGGACCAGTAATAAACAGAGCCAGTGTAAAGCACCATTAACCTGTCACCCTCTCCTAATGGTGCTTTCGTCATTCCTTGTCCTGCATGGTCCATCCACCCCTTGGTCAACATGAGACAGGCGTAAACCCATGTCTCATCCAACCACACCATGTCTTCAAATGAAATGCTTTTTGTGGCATGCAGATATTGGTACCTCGAGACCACTATGTCATTTCTCTCAATGATAAACAACTGAGACAAAAACTTTTCATGCAGTAAATTACGCTTGTAAAAACAATCCTGAAATGATGACCTACTCCTATTGAATAGCTCCACTCCTTTGGTGTTAAGAAGAAGTTTATTTAAAGAGGGTTATTCCTTATTCCACAAAATTTCACGATTGCAGCCTGATAACATCAACTTCATGCCATGATACTTCAGCTGACAATCACTCAATCATCTTCAGTTGAGTGTTCTGCTGGAGATCGTTAGTTCACAGCACTACTTTTATACCAAAAATAGGTGTGACGATGCATATGCAAAGACAGCCACTATATAAGTGACCTCTGTCAAGTTACTCTCCTTCAAATATTGCTCCATCTATGGCGCGCAGGCCACGAGAGTATTAAATTTATGATGGAGTGGAGAAGGGTGGCTGTCTGCCATTTCTGGACATCTTGGAACCGGATCTAAAAGCACAACAGGATGGGGAGGGGGGGGAGAAAGTAACTTGCAGTCACATGGGAGGGGGGGTGCCTACCCTAAGGGGATACACTCTCCCTCCCCCCAACCCTGAAGTGGAGGACTGCTATAGTTTAGTGTAAAATCTGCTCTCCCTCAGAAAAAGTAACACTTTGGTAGAGGCCATCTCATCATCCACAAGGATCGCAGATAGTGAGATAAACAGGCCTAGAGCTTGCCACAGACCAGCCAGCAGGTCGCACTCAACAAGAAAATGTGCTATCGCCACTAAACTACAGCAGTTACAGTGAGGCGTATCCTCCCGACGCAGAAGGAACTGGCCGATTCATAGTTGGCAACACAATGGCATCTGTTTTGAGGGGCCTGGGAAGATGCATGCCGCACCTTAGTGAAGATCTGAAGCCTTGGAAAGTAGCTTAACTTTCTGCTTATGCTTGTGAGACTTCAATTTCTGTGAAGATTTCCCCATTTTATCTTCAGTGTGGGAACCACTGGTGCAGAAGGTATAGGGGGCAAGGCAGCTGGCATTCCCTCCCCCAGCTCTAGGACCAGAGTCAGGACGTGTCGTGCAAGATCATGTCACCGCATAATGTATGGACAGTGACACACCAGTCACAAAATCTGAGACTATGTCACTCAAATGAAGTCTTTCAAACTTTTTCTCTGCATCTAGATATGACAGGCAGTCAAGTGTTTTATACTCTTGAATTTTCTTCTCCTCTTGAACACTGAGCACTGCAGTGAATGAGGAAGGTGCAGTTCCAGAGAGTTGACGCATTGAGGGGGTTTGGTCACAAGGGCTGCTATTGTGGGATGCCCGTCCACATGCTCTACAGATAGCCTCATCAGAACAGTGGGAGGATGTGTGTCTGATACTTTGGCACCTAAAAAATCTCACTGGAGGAGGAAAATAAGGCCCAACATCACACCTATAAACAATGACCTTCACCTTCTCAGGAAAAATGTTGCTTTCGGGGGCTATGACAAAAGCTCCAGTGTCCACTCTATTAACCTTAGGTCCCTCCTGGATACAGAGAAGAAAATTGGACTCCATGCCATGGCAGATTATTACACAGCTCTTCATCAGCTTGTAGCATTAAGTCCAGATGCAAGAAACACCTCGAATTCCTACTGAGCTTGTTATGAGAAGAGATGGTGACTGGTATATCTCCTCTCTTGACGCAGAACTGAAGTGCCAGTGATTGATCAGCAAAAATCCATTTCTGATCTTCTCTATTAGAGCAACTTCCTCAGACCAATCTTCAATATTCTCAATGAAAAACAATGGCTTCGTTGTAGCGAAAGATCCACCATCAGTTCAGGAAAAACCAAGAACTCGGCAAACTGTCCACTTCCTTTTCTGGTTACCTGACACTTAATCTTGAGGCAGAGTCAAAGATGCAAATGCCACAGGATAGTAAACCTCTGCATTAAAATCACAATTACTCACTGTCCAGATGGCCATGTTGGCACAGCCACAAAATCCTTTTCCTGTGTATGCATCCAGCTCTACTTTATGCTTATTTGGTTTACTACTTACCCAGCACCACCTGTTACTTTAAACCCACTCACATAAATACATGGAAACTGCTTCCAATTTTAAGATATGCTAATGGAGATGTAGATATTACTTCCCTACTATCTACTACTGATCGTTAATTATAGTCTCCCAAACACCAACAGTGCTCAAGAGTGGGTTGCACTAGCATTCTATATGCTGTATCTTTTATGGCTGAGCTACATACACTCAAAATTCTCTCAACAAAACGAAGCCCAGCATTCCCCTTCACTACTACCAACCTGACATGCTCATTTCATTTCATATTGCTTTGCAAAATTACACCTATATATTTAATCACTGTGACTGTGTCAAGCAATACCCTGCTAATGCTGTATTCAAACATTATAGGACAGTTTTTTTTCCTATTCATTCACATTAAATCATTTTTTTTTCATATATTTAGAACAAGCTGTCATTCAACACATCAACCAGGAATTCTAAGTCATCTTGTACACTCAACAATGACACCTTCCAGCACATCAAAGCATAATCAGCAAACAGCCATAAATTGCTGTTCCTTCTGTCTGCCAGATCATTTATGTATATACAGAATAAGAGTGGTCGTATAACACTTCCCTGGGCACTCTTGATGATACCCTCGTCTGTGATGAACACACACATTCAAGTACAATGACCTGGGTTCTATTACTTAAGAAGTCTTCGAGCCACTCACATATCTCGGAACCTGAACTGTATGCTTAGACCTTCATCAACAGTCTGCAGTGGGGCACCATAGCAAATGCCTTGGGGAAATCTAAGAATATGGAATCCACCTGTTGTCCCCCATCCATGGTTTGTAGGATATCATGGCAGAAAAGGGCAAGCTAAGTTTTGGACAAGCAAAGCTTTCTAAATATGTGCTGATTGGTGGACAAAAAATTTTCCATCTCAAAGAAACTTATTATATTCGAACTCTGAATGTGTTCAAGAAATTTGCAGCAAACCAATGTTAAAGACATTAGTCTGTAATTATGCAGATCTGATCTTTTACCTTTCTTTTATATAGGAGTTAGCAGCACTTTTTTTCAGTCACTTGGGACTTTGCACTGGGTGGGAGATTCACGATAAATGCAAGAGAAGGAAGGGGTCAACACCACTGAGTATTCTCTGTAAAACCCAATTGGTATTCCATCTGGACCTGGTGACTTATTGGCTTGCAACTCTTTCAGCTGTTTCTCTATGCCAAGGATGCCAATTTCTGTCCTCCATGTGGGAGTCTGTACGACAATCAACCAACAGTATGTTTCATCATACAATGTATGATTTCATGGCTGGTACTGATGTCACTTAAAACTTCCAGGCTGTTACACCATAGTCGATGTATATAACTTTCTCCTAATATTTCCTCCGCGACAGCAAGACACATCTTCAGAGGTAAAATGGTGAACTCGAGGGAGCATCGAATATAAAGTTATCCATAAACAAACTGGCAACAGCTGGATTAAGAGGACTGCCCATAGCACCGTGTCAGTCCATTCATAAAATCATTATTGTACTGAAAATAGGTTGTGGTGAGGCAGAGTATGAATAACTCCACAACCTATTTTCAATACAATAATGATTTTTATGAACGGATTGATTGGGTAGCTATGGGCAGTCCCCTTACTCCAGCTGTTGCCAATTTGTTTATGAAGAAATCTGAACAACAGGTGTTATGGACTGGCAGAAAAAGACAGTCAGGTGGTACTTCTATGGAAATGATACTTTAGTAGATGGACACATTGTGCACAGCAATTTCATGCATTCCTGGTACATCTCAACAGTACCAATCCAAAAATACAATTTGCTATGGAGACAGAACAAAAGCCAGCTGAATTTCTTGGATATGTCTGTTGTCAAACGAGGGGATTGGACATTGGGTCATATACAGGAAAGCCACATATATTGAATGTTACTTGCATACAGATTTTAACCACCACTCCAGACAAAAAATGGGGCTGATTAAAACCTTGGTAGATAGGATGCACAAAATTTCTGAACTGGCTTACCTAAATGATGAGCTTGAAAATCTATGGTCGACATTCAAGAAGAATAGTTGTTCTAACAAGGTTATAGATAGAGCACTTCGCCCTAGGGAGAAAATCAGGATCAATGAGGAACGATGGCCACCCAAAGGGAAAGTTTTCCTTCTGTTCATCAGCTTGATTACAGATTGTATTGGGAAAGTTTTGAGCATGTACATTCAGATGTACCACGAAGATAAAAGAATATTTAAGACCAGCAAAAGATATACAACATCCCTTGCCTACACCGGCTATATATAAAATTCCCTGTAGTTGTCTACTGGTTTATATCGGCACCACAAAATAAAGTGTTAACACCCATCTCATTGAACACAGGAGGAATAGCCACGTAGGATATACAGATACATCATCCACAATGGACCACCTTTACCAAGAGGATGATCTTGAAATAAAATTCACTGAGACGAGTGCCATATCAAAATCATCGCATTACCATGCAGATGTGTAAAGAGAGGCTATTGAGATTTATAAACACCATAATAATTTTAAGAGAAAAGAGGAAGGTGTTAAATTAGACAAAATGTGGATGTCAACATTGCAACTTAAGAATGATGTCTCATTACTTTCAATTGAGAATGTTGGCAACACAAGCAATAATCTTGTCGCCGACATCACATGATAGACTGTGGTGCCCTCTAAACTGCCTGTATATTCGGCAATCCCTCGAGTTCTGGTTAAAGTTTGTGTACATTGACAACAGCCTACTAGTCCCGAAGCTTTAAGTGAAAATGCTATGTTTGCATGATCCTCCTGTGTAAATGATTTCTTAAACATGAAACTTAAAACTTCAGCTTTCCTTCTGTTGCCACCCCAGACTGTTTGAAGAGTCACTAAACAAAACCCTTTAACCTGGTTAGCGATTTGTGATTTTATGTATGACCAGAACTTTCTCGGGTTCTTCACAATATTTTTCACTAAGCTATGATGGTGAAAGCTGTTACATGCTTCACGCACTGAACTTCTTAAGGAGGCATGAATTTCTACTAACTTTTGCCCATGAACATTTGCACTTCCTTTTTTGAACCAAGAGTGCAACAATCTCTGTTTCCTCAGCATTTTCCCAATGTGATTATTAAATTATTAATGCTGAGGAAACAGAGATTGTTGCACTCTTGGTTCAAAAAAGGAAGTGCAAATGTTCATGGGCAAAAGTTAGTAGAAATTCATGCCTCCTTAAGAAGTTCAGTGTGTGAAGCATGTAACAGCTTTCACCATCATAGCTTAGTGAAAAATATTGTGAAGAACCCAAGAAAGTTCTGGTCATACATAAAATCACAAATCGCTAACCAGGTTAAAGGGTTTTGTTTAGTGACTCTTCAAACAGTCTGGGGTGGCAACAGAAGGAAAGCTGAAGTTTTAAGTTTCATGTTTAAGAAATCATTTACACAGGAGGATCATGCAAACATAGCATTTTCACTTAAAGCTTCGGGACTAGTAGGCTGTTGTCAATGTACACAAACTTTAACCAGAACTCGAGGGATTGCCGAATATACAGGCAGTTTAGAGGGCACCACAGTCTATCATGTGATGTCGGTGACAAGATTATTGCTTGTGTTGCCAACATTCTCAATCGAAAGTAATGAGACATCATTCTTAAGTTGCAATGTTGACATCCACATTTTGTCTAATTTAACACCTTCCTAATTATTAAATTATTAACCCACTTGGCACACACATCTCCAGAGCACGATTTACAATCAGTTCAAACATTTCATATAATTCCCCTACATCTGTCGTATTAGACCTAAACGAAGTCAATTCATTTATCAAATGAGATGCTAGTAACTGCTTATGTGCTTCTTCTAGCACAAATACTCCCCTAACATTCTTGACAGATTGATTAGTTTTAGTAGCCATCGTTGGTATGGTGACAACTTTATCAGTAATCTCTTCTCTATACTGTCACCGCCAATAAGATTAGGCCTGTTTGTAGGTACAAGTTCTACAATATTTCCACCATCTGTGGGTTGTCTAACCAGCTTTCAGAAAACTGTGTTCAAATGTACTTCACAAGATTTTCCGTCCGTATCACCTGCAGTGAATCTATAGATGTCCCAGTCAATACTCAATGTTCAGAAGATTATAGTCACCTGCAACTAATACTGCATGATCTTGGCATTTTCGCACTGCTGAGCGTAGACTTTCCTTCAATGATTCTACAATAATTTTAGCAGAACCAACTGGCTAGTAAATCATTTGATAATTAACTTGAGTTCACCTAAGCCTGCTACTTGTGTCCACTTAACTTCACAGTCAGACTCAATTTTGTCCTCAACAGACAGAATATTTTTGCTGACGGCAATGAACACTCACCCTCCTACAGCACCTAACTGTCTTTTTAATATACATTCCATAATATGCTAAACATTTGAATAGTCCAATAATTTACTGTTAAAATTTTGACAGTTGAAGTGCCTATTTTGTACACTATCTGTTTCCACACTATGCATATCAGAGGACCTAAAACTAGTGCCTAGTCTTAAAGAAAAAACCTTTGCACTCCACTACCTGAGTAGCAGCTTTCTTTGTGTAGAGCTTTCCTGACCAATCAAGAGCAGTTGTACAACTCTACACCCCACAACAGAGGTCTGGAAATCTGCAGCCATGACCACCACAGATTCAACGGAGCCTCTGGTTTAGACTCTCCACTCGGCAGCAAACCAAAGGACCCTGATCAACTCTGGGTACGATGCTGCAAATTGTGAGCTTTCTTTGCACTGCCGACTACCACACCCTGCCCCCTCCTTAGCCACAAGCACAGTGTCCTCCATGTCTGGATGAGGCCCCCCAGTAAACACACTGAGTGAATATTGGAACTTGGAGTAACAAGTGCAGTGAATGCGGAGTCCTGTGTTGGGTACACTGGGAGGTGCCCACACGCAAAAGAAGAGACACCTGAGGCACCCCACTGCTAGGGCCAGTTTATCCACTGCTGCCACACCCCGAGGCAGCACCCTGCAGACTGTTTAATGTGTCCATAAGTATCTTCTGTTGTTCACAAACTGCAGCCTGCTGCTCCTGAGTCTGCATACAGCATGCACGCAACCTATCCGTCCTAGTACCACTAACTTGAGTATCAAACAATGAAAACAAATAGAAAAAGCTATTTATGTGATTCACTAGTCTCCTGGTGCTTCACCAATGGAGGCTGGCAGCTGACTGGTTGTGATCAATGGTTATTGGCCATCTAACATGAATGACTACAGCACTATAGACCATGTGAGTGTAAACTTCATCTTTACTAAAATGTCTGGCAGATTTGCTGTTGAAATGTTGATGTCATCTGTAAACATGATATATTTGCACTCAACACTATTCACAGCAGCAGGCAGATCATTATTAAAAATTAGAAACAATAAAGGACCCAATCCTGTGAGATTCCTTTACCAATAACACCACAGTCCGAGACGACAGGTGGTCCTGATTCGTAATCCACAACTTCCATAATTACTTTCTGCTTCCTGTTAGATTTTGGCAGGTTACCTAATGAACCCTGATACAATACTGCTGGGCTTACTCTGATAGTAGCTGGTGAGCCACTCAACTGAAGGTATTGTAGTCAGATCACAGAAGACAGCCACTGGTGAACTGTCCTCCTTTACTGACTAAAATATCTTCAAAAATTTGAAGACTTACTGTTCAGTCAATGCTTTTTTTTAACCAAATTGTTTTCTATATAAAATACTACTGCCTGTTCAGTAAATGCCTTTTTTTAAACCAAATTGTTCTTTATATAAAATTCTTAAGTGTTCAACGTTTTTGACAATCCTTACATTCAACCATCTGTCAAATACTATTGAAGACACTGTAAGATGTGAAATCAAACTGTAATTGTTCATCTTTGAAGCACCCTTTTTTTTTAAATAAAAAAAGGTTTAAAAGTGGGAATAAACCTCAGTAGATTGCCAAGTCAACGAAGTGGCTCAGTATTAACATATTTGCTAGAGTATTGTTTCAGTTGCTTGCTTGAGGTATTGTCCGAGCTAGATTAAGGATAATTTTTTAATGACACAATGGTATTCTTAAGTTCTCTGGTTCTTATACATTGTCCAGTCACATTAATGTGACCAGCTGTCAAAAGCTAGAATAATCATCTTTCACAGTGCATACTGCTCTGTGACATGCATGAAGAGAGTCAGTGAGGTTCTGGAAGGTGCAATAAGGATGTGGAGCCATGTCAACTCCAGTGCCATGGCCAGCTATGCAAGATTTCTCAGTTGGGGATCCATGGCATGAACAGCCTGATTGAGATGGTCCCACAGATTCTCAATTGGGTTTAAATGCGGTGAGTTTGTTGGCCAGGGAGTATAAAACTCATCCTGGTGCTGTCCAAACCATGCACATAAGCTGTGGGCTGTGTCAAACTGCATTGTTCTGCTTGTAGATACCAAGGACAAATAAACTGCATGTAAGGGTGGGCATGTGCCCAAGGATAAATGCATACTTCTGTTGATCCACTGTGCCTTACAGAATGAGATCACCCGGAAATGCCATGAAAACATTCCCCAGATCATAACACTTCCTCCTCTGGCTTGGGCCCTTCCGACGATTGTTGCAGAATATTTGTTTTCATATGTTTCATGCCACACACGCCAACAGTCAGCTGTCTGACAGAGCACAAAACATTATTTGTCTGAAAAGGCTGCCTGTCACCACTCAGTGGACCAGTGGATGTCCAGTTGTGGTACTGGCATGCAAATTCAAGTCTTTGTCAGTGATGAACAGCATTCAGCATAAGTGGATGAAGCTGGTGCCTGCTGTGGAGGCACATACCCAGCAATGTCCACACTGAATGATTTTTAAGTATAAACTGTTGATAACCACTTGTTTCACCTGGTTGGTCAGTTGCTCAACAACCACATGTCTAATCGCTAGCAGACATCTCTGCAGCCGTCATTCAACCTTGTTATCTATGACCCGTGGTGCACCACAGTTATTCGGTGCCAGTTTTGGATAGTGCCATTTTTCCATGCACAATACACTTTAACCATGGTAGCAAGCAACAGTTTACAAACTTAGCCGTTTCCGAAATGCTTCCACCCTAGGTCCAAAGGCCAATGATGATGCAGCTCCGAATTTCAGATAAATCGCTCCTTTTTGCATTACAAAAACAACTGCACTTTTTCTTCCCCTCCTCCCCCCCCCCCTTTCCTGACACGCTTCATATACCCTCCACTGTTAGCACTGCCAATTGCCATCTATGTGTGGTTATTGCACATTGACTTTAAACTGAGGTGGTGGTCACATTAATGTAGAAAATAACATTTCAGTGTAGTGTTTAGATCTTGCTATTTGTTAAAATTGACCGCCTCACAAAGATCTGACTTACAGCCTGTGTGTTCAGTGACACTTAGGAAGTGTTCATTGAAGATCTTAAGGGGGGGGGGTGGTATCACTAATTATATATTATTGTGGTTAATGACGATGTAGGAGGCCTTTAGGGGAACAACACCTGTCTCACTTTTTATAACATTCCACATACCTTTGACGTTGTTAGTTGAATTATTGGTTATGCCCAACACACAGGGTTGGAAAAGTGACATGCCTTGCGAGTTAGTGAAGACAACAGATGTCAATAAAAATGAATGTTACCAAATCAGAGTGCTCTGTGGCATAGCCCAAAGTCTACATTCAATCCATTTCACACACTTCTTGTTATAAAGGACAGACTACAAGGTAACTCAAAAAAGCTGTAATACATCATAGACAATAATATGACAAGCATTTTGATAGATAACCTATTATGTTCATAGATCATACATCAACTACGGGGAAGGGAGGGCGCAGCTACTCAATTTTTACCACATCTTTAACCATTCCTATATAACCTTCACACGGCTTTTTAATTTTTTTATTCTCTTATGTTCACAGAATTAGCGTTACACACACACACACACACACACACACACACACACACACACACACACTCTCACCTTGCCTTGGAGTCATTTTATCTGTATGAAGCACTGCCTCCAACTGCCGAATACACCAGTACAATTCTAACTGAAACTGCTGTGTCTGTTCACTGCTATCTTCTGCACTTGCAGCAATTTGGTCATTACCATTATGGATTGGTTTTGACCCATTTTTACCCTTGGAAGTGTGACCCTATGAAAAAGACAGATCACATTTATTTATTTATCAAATAACACTTTATCATACACCCTATAAACATTCTATCATACTGCAATGCCTATCACACAAGGATGTAGCTATACATACGTAAACAACAGTGTGTTAGTGTGTTATTTGAAGCATTTCCTCCAAATTTCCTTGAGACAGTTTATTGATGGTCACCATAAAATCCAACTGGACAAGTTGGTGCCTAATGATTAAATTTCATTAATAACACTTAAGATCAAATTCAACTAGATGTCTTCACATTTTCTTTCTTTCTTAATTCGCTCCTGGTGAATACCGAAGCAGTTCCACGAACTGCTGTCTCACAGTTGTCAACATTCTAATAACACACACACACACACACACACACACACACACACACACACACACACACACGTATGTACTGGTGGTCAGTTTCTCGACACACACACAGTACATAGCACTGTCCATTCAATGTCGTTTAAAAATAAATAAATCAAAATTATAAGAATATGCCTGCCAGTTGAAGGAAAACTCCTGATCTACACCTCCACGTGGTAGAGTGTCAACAGTGTCACTTCATGTGATGGCTAACATAGACATGGACCGAGGGATGACAGGGATAAGTCATCACCCCAGCATATGCTGTGCAGGGCACCCTCTTGTCCTGGAAATGAGAAATCATTTCCAAAGGCAGTAGAACCAGCTGATTTACAATGGCATAGGATGTGAAAGGCAAGGGGAAACCACCATATTAAAGAAGTACGGTTATCCCAAGCATCAGCAGTAAACCATGCCAGTATCTTCTGTAAAAGTTTCTGGAGATAAAATAGTCCCCCCAATCAGATATCCGGGTGGGGACTGCATAAGATACAGACAAGGCGAAGAAAAAGAATCCAAATTTTAACATAGCAACTTGGAACATGAGAACGCTGCTTCAGTGTAGCAAATAAGAAACTCTAAAACTTGAAATGCAATGATTGGAAATCGATATCCTAGGCATATCGGAGATGAGATGGCCCCAACCAGGTGATTTCTGGTCTGAAGAATACAGAGTCATTCACATTGGAACCGACCAAGGTAGACCAGGAATGGGAGGAGTTGGAATAATTTTGAGGAAAAACTATGGCTCACGTGTCAAGGGATATGTGCAATATAGCTGTTGAATAATGCTAGTCAAACTTGAAACTAAACCAAAGGACACTCTGATAATACAAATATACATGCCAACATCCAAAGAAGAAGATGCAGTCATTGCCGAAATATATGAAGAAATAAGTAATGCAATGAGAAATGTTAAGAGAGATGAGCACATGACTGCCACTGGGGACTGGAATGCGATTGTGGGTGAAGAACCGGACGAAGGAATTGTTGGCAAATATGGACTTTGACGAAGAAATGAAAGAGGAGACCGACTAATCGAGTTCTGCTCGAGGCACCAATTAGTTGTTGCAAACACACTTTTCCAACATCACAAGAAAGAAGATACACATGGAAGGCCCCTGGAGAGCTGAGGAGGCAACAGATTGATTACATTCTAGTGAAAGCACATTTTAGGAACCAGGTAAAAGATTGCAGGAGCTATCCATCTGCAGACATAGGCAGTGACCATAACCTGGCCCTGATGAAAAGTTCACTCAGATTTAAATGTTTGAAGAAGAAGCCAGTAAAACTTAAATGGGAACTAGAAAAACTGAAAACAGAGACTGCCAAGGCACTATGCTCATGAATGGATTACAACAGATATTATTGAGCCTATAGAAGACAGGAGATTAAACAAAAAATGCACCTGTTGAACAAGGAAAAGCTGCATACAGAAGACTACGGAATTTAGTCAATAGGTAATCTAGGAAGGCAAAAGAAAATTTTCTTGAGGAAGTATGCAGGGAAGTCTAAAAAAATATGCAGAATGGATGAACTGATTTAGCCTACAGAACACCAAATAAATTTTGTAACAAACGTAAAACAACACTCACAGCTACATTAGAAAATAAAGAGGGGAAAATGCTGTTTGGTGAAGAGATGGAAAGAATACACAAAGGAGTTGTATGCCAGAACACCTCTTTCGGAGGAAGTAATACAAAGAGAAGAGGAAGTAAACGAAGATGACAAGGGAGATGACATCTACATCTACATCCATACTCCGCAAGCCACCTGACAGTGTGTGGCAGAGGGTACCTTGAGTACCTCTATCGGTTCTCCCTTCTATTTCAGTCTCGTATTGTTCGTGGGAAGAAGGATTGTCGGTATGCCTCTGTGTGGGCTCTAATCTCTCTGATTTTATCCTCATGGTCTCTTCACGAGATATACGTAGGAGGGAGCAATATACTGCTTGACTCTTCGGTGAACGTATGTTCTCGAAACTTCAACAAAAGCCCGTACCGAGCTACTGAGCGTCTCTCCTGCGAGTCTTCCACTGGAGTTTATCTATCATCTCCGTAACGCTTTTGCGATTACTAAATGATCCTGTATCGAAACGTGCTGCAAAAATAATTTGACAAAGCTCTAAAAGAACCACACGACAACAAACCAACGGGTATTGAAGATATCTCTGCAGAACTAATAAAGAATGCTGATGACAGCATGAAAATGATACTCCTTAAACTTATTACGTCCATCTATAACACAGGAGAGATACCGACAGACTTCCAGAAATGCATCATTGTTCCTATAGAAAAGAAGGCAGCGGCTACAAAATGTGACCAGTACCGAACTTTAAGTCTAATATCACATGCATGTGAAACTTGACAACGGGAAGAGAAGAGAGAAGATGGGTAAAGGCCCAGGAGATGTGGTACTACGGTATAGAAGGTTGATGATGATGATGATGATGAACAAAGTAACACATGAAGAGGTGCTTAGAAGAGTCTAGGAAACCAGATTTCGGTGGAGGCACATCCAAACAAGAAGAGAAACTTTTAGGGCACATCCTACAACACAATAACATCGTTGGAATAATAGCAGAAGGAGCTATTGAGGGAAGGAATCAGTGGGAGCGACCAAGGATATCATACATGCAACAGATCATTAATGACACTGAATGTAACACATACACGGAATTGAAGAGGAAGGCAGACAAAAGAGAGGAATGGTGCTCTGCTGCAAACCAAAGTCAGGGTTGAACACTAAAAGAAGAAAGATGCAGCCTGTCAGTCATCATCAAATGGCTTTACATAAATATTATACAACTTTCTCAGCGATACACATTACGGATATTAACATCCTGGGGTTCAAATTCACAGAACGCATACAGCTAACCCAGCTGCCTGCGCCACGCTATACGGGAACACTGAGTAGTCAGTGGAAGCCAGTACAATGTTGCCTGGGTCCATTAACTGAAACGTTTCAATTACATTGTGATGTTTAGTTATAAAACACTCAATGCTTTGTAAAACACTCAATGCTTTGTATAGCATGTAGCTTCTCTACATATATCAGATGAACTATACTGATCGATTAATATATACTTTTACCTCCAAGTCTTGAAATCTTCCGTTTCTAAGACATCGACATCGACGTGCCGTTAAACCCTAATCTTCCTTCCTTTTTTCTTCAAACCTCACTTGCTAACCTATACATAACTCAAGTACGAAACCATCACATTCACAGAACGCATACAGCTAACCCAGCTGCCTGCACCACGCTAGACGGGAACACTGAGTAGTCAGTGGAAGCCAGTACAATGTTGCCTGAGTCCATTAACTGAAACATTCCAATTACATTGTGATGTTTAGTTCTAAAACACTCAATGCTTTGTATCGCATGTAGCTTCTCTATATATCAGATGAACTATACTGATCGATTAATATATCCTTTTACCTCCAACTCTTGAAATCTTCCGTCTCTAAGACATTGACTTCAACGTGCTTTTGAACCCTAATCTTCCTTCCTTTTTTCTTCAAATCTCACTTGCTAACCTATACATAACTCAAGTACGAAACCATCACATTCACAGAACGCATACAGCTAACCCAGCTGCCTGGACCACGCTAGACGGGAACACTGAGTAGTCAGTGGAAGCCAGTACAATGTTGCCTGAGTCCATTAACTGAAACGTTCCAATTACATTGTGATGTTTAGTTCTAAAACACTCAATGCTTTGTATCGTATGTAGCTTCTCTATATATCAGATGAACTATACTGATCGATTAATATATCCTTTTACCTCCAACTCTTGAAATCTTCCGTCTCTAAGACATTGACTTCAACGTGCTTTTGAACCCTAATCTTCCTTCCTTTTTTCTTCAAATCTCACTTGCTAACCTATACATAACTCAAGTACGAAACCATCACATTCACAGAACGCATAGAGCTAACCCAGCTGCCTGCACCACGCTGGACGGGAACACTGAGTAGTCAGTGGAAGCCAGTACAATGTTGCCTGAGTCCATTAACTGAAACGTTCCAATTACATTGTGATGTTTAGTTCTAAAACACTCAATGCTTTGTATCGCATGTAGCTTCTCTATATATCAGATGAACTATACTGATCGATCAATATATCCTTTTACCTCCAACTCTTGAAATCTTCCGTCTCTAAGACATTGACTTCAACGTGCTTTTGAACCCTAATCTTCCTTCCTTTTTTCTTCAAACCTCACTTGCTAACCTATACATAACTCAAGTACGAAAACATCACATTCACAGAACGCATACAGCTAACCCAGCTGCCTGCACCACGCTAGACGGGAACACTGAGTAGTCAGTGGAAGCCAGTACAATGTTGCCTGAGTCCATTAACTGAAACGTTCCAATTACATTGTGATGTTTAGTTCTAAAACACTCAATGCTTTGTATCGCATGTAGCTTCTCTATATATCAGATGAACTATACTGATCGATCAATATATCCTTTTACCTCCAACTCTTGAAATCTTCCGTCTCTAAGACATTGACTTCAACGTGCTTTTGAACCCTAATCTTCCTTCCTTTTTTCTTCAAACCTCACTTGCTAACCTATACATAACTCAAGTACGAAAACATCACATTCACAGAACGCATACAGCTAACCCAGCTGCCTGCACCACGCTAGACGGGAACACTGAGTAGTCAGTGGAAGCCAGTACAATGTTGCCTGAGTCCATTAACTGAAACGTTCCAATTACATTGTGATGTTTAGTTCTAAAACACTCAATGCTTTGTATCGCATGTAGCTTCTCTATATATCAGATGAACTATACTGATCGATTAATATATCCTTTTACCTCCAACTCTTGAAATCTTCCGTCTCTGAGACATTGACTACAACGTGCTTTTGAACCCTAATCTTCCTTCCTTTTTTCTTCAAACCTCACTTGCTAACCTATACATACCTCAAGTACGAAAACATCACATTCACAGAACGCATACAGCTAACCCAGCTGCCTGGACCACGCTAGACGGGAACACTGAGTAGTCAGTGGAAGCCAGTACAATGTTGCCTGAGTCCATTAACTGAAACGTTCCAATTACATTGTGATGTTTAGTTCTAAAACACTCAATGCTTTGTATCGCATGTAGCTTCTCTATATATCAGATGAACTATACTGATCGATCAATATATCCTTTTACCTCCAACTCTTGAAATCTTCCGTCTCTAAGACATTGACTTCAACGTGCTTTTGAACCCTAATCTTCCTTCCTTTTTTCTTCAAACCTCACTTGCTAACCTATACATAACTCAAGTACGAAAACATCACATTCACAGAACGCATACAGCTAACCCAGCTGCCTGCACCACGCTAGACGGGAACACTGAGTAGTCAGTGGAAGCTAGTACAATGTTGCCTGAGTCCATTAACTGAAACGTTCCAATTACATTGTGATGTTTAGTTCTAAAACACTCAATGCTTTGTATCGCATGTAGCTTCTCTATATATCAGATGAACTATACTGATCGATCAATATATCCTTTTACCTCCAACTCTTGAACTCTTCCGTCTCTAAGACATCGACTCAACGTGCTTTTAAACCCTAATCTTCCTTCCTTTTTTCTTCAAATCTCACTTGCTAACCTAAATATAACTCAAGTACGAAAACATCAGCATAATCTACTAATACAAGCGTACTTTTCTTGTCTGAGGCATTCTCGATTATAATGTTTTCCAATCACTTGTATATATGTATGCTCTTTTTAGATCTACTTTGCACCTTAGTACACACACACACACAGCTAACCCCACACGTCGAATTAGTTGCAAACAATCCGCTTCACACTGAAGTCACTTAAAAACTGAGGAATGGATAGAAGCAGTGCCACCTAGTAGCTGTGGTGCAAAACCAGGGTAACTTCACTAACTTGTGTCCATAGAGTAAGTATGTATTATGTTTGTAAAGGCGCGTTTACACTAAGTTCGCAACATTGTACGGAACATTGTTCGTGGCTAGTAATGGACTACCGAAGTTCGCAACATGGTGGCAACATGTTCGCAACAGAAAATCAATGTTCCGAGGCTACGTCGGCAGAGATCAATGAACATTGTTCGTGGCCTGCTACGACTGCGCAGCGCTAGTGTTCGTTTGCTCTGAGCTGGAGTGCAGTGATGCGTTTATTTCACGTCCCTTCATTTTTATTTGAAATGCAGTGGTTACGAGACAAAATTTTCCAATTGATATCGCTCTATGAGGCACGTTGCGAAGGTTATAAAAATACTAAAATCAAACATGATTCATCACAAAAAGATGCTGCGGTGCTCGGCACCAGCAGCAGTGACGTGGACAAAAGAATTAAATCTCTCTTGTCTCAGTACCGACGAGAGAAAATAAAAATATAGGAAAGTAAAAAATCTGGATGTGGTACAGACACACTTTACGAAACGAAGTGGTTTGGATTTAAATATCTACGTTTCCTGGATGATATCCAGGAACCAAAGGAGACCCGGGACACAATTGAAGAGGTACACAAGGTTATACTTGCAAATGATTAACTTTATTCTCTTTCCAACAATTTTAACTGTAATTATTTTGCCATGGAACACCTCCTTGTGGGCTCACAAAGTAGTTGGCAAATTCGTTGCGAATTTCCTTCAATGTTTGAGAAGTTCTCCGTGGTAGACTTGGGAGTGCAGAATGGAGGATGCATTAGCATCTTGTTTCCATGCCCCTGGAATGACTTCACCTGTTTGTGGACAAAAAGAATCTAAGCTTCCTGGTAATAACTACTTGACTCCGAATTTCTTCTTAAAAAATTGTGCAGACACACCGCTGTCATTGTGATGGTTTGTACCTTCTGTGGTTGTAATAGCATCGGTTTGCCGAAGACACTCATCCTTACCCTTGACAATTTGTAGTTATAGACTCTCTCTTTCGAGCCTCTGTTGTGCCTACCTGGATACGGCTTCATGATGTTTTCCTGTAATGGAAAAGCATCTTCTGCCGTGAATACGGAATACGTATGGTAGTGGCTTTGTCCCTCCATGTAAACACTCGTGACGTGGCATGTTCAGTTTGTTTTTGTGAATTAGCTCTCTTATGGAGGCATTCTTGAAAACACCTCCATCAGAAATCCTCCCTTGGCAGCCAACGTCAGCATATAAAAAGTTGTAGTTGGCGTCAACAACAGCAAGCAACAATGTTAAACGATCCTTTATAGTTACAAAACTTGCTCCCACTAGTAACAGGGCACTTTAGAACAATGTACTTCCCATCAACTGCTCCCACGCAATCAGGGAAGTGGAGTGCCTGGCGGCACACACTTTCTTTTGAACGCCATTCGTCTTCAGTAGCTGGCACCTGAAACAAGTAAATTTGGCATCAAATTTCGCAAGAGCTACCTCAACATGCAGCAGCTGAAACAGAGAAAGGTGAAGAGGACAGCACACCACCTCCACAAAAAGAGGCCAAGAGGGGGGTAGGGGGGGGGTGGAAGAAGCGACCCCATACTTCATGCAACAGAAATGTTGCATAATGCATAATATTATGCAGCAGCAACATCAACGCCGTCAACAACAGGACTCGGCAACAGATTTCGGAAAATTTGTTATCACTAAATTGAAAGCGCTTCCGCCCTCTGAAAGGGCGGTGGCTACAAAATAAATAAGTGATGTGCTGTATGAGGAAGAACTGAATGCTCTGAGGAAGCAGCAGCACACAATAATAAATATAGACGCAGCAGGATCATCAGCGTCAACTTCAACTGCAGATTTCCCTATCACATTCATTGGCAGCATATCTGATTTGGATTCTGAAGAAATTATATTCATGGAATGATGCAAATATAAAAATAAATATCTAATCAATTAAATACGTCGCAACGTGGCAAGAACAGTGACACAACTCAAAAATGCAATATTTGAGAAAATACTTTTAAAGAATTATACTAAACTTATAGTGAAGTAGTACAAGCTTCTCTTATATTTCAAGTAAGTATTTAATGGCAGTATATACTGTTATATTATATACAAAAGTAATACTATAATTGTATCCATATTTTTCAGTGAAATAAACTCAAAACTGCCATTTTCGAGTTTTGTCAGTTTTCTTGCTGGGGTATGTGTTTCAGTGCTGTTAACATAGCTTAATTACCTTAACATAATCCTTCAATCGTTCAACCAAAGCTTCACAAACTTCCAGAACTATTTGAGACATGGCTGGCTTTGAAATGTGGAATAAATATGCAAGACTTCGATAGGAGTCTCCTGATGCCAGAAAATGAAGAGTAACAGCAAGTCTTTGCTTCACAGGGATTGATTTTCTGAAATTTGTGTCTTTCTTTGTAACAACTGGTCCTATAATATAATTGTGTTTTAGTGACAGCTATGGTGCACTATTGTCGTTGCTCTGGATGTTAAAGAGTAGTATCTGAAGGGAAGACCAGTTACTTTTCACAGGTATGTACAACAAATGTACTATTGTTGTCATGAGGCACTTTATATGTTGAAAAATATCGAGGCATGGTATTATAAGGTCTTGTATTGTAGAGATAATTTCAGCGATTTTATGGCCATATGTTTACAAGACAGGTGGTAGATAAATTGGGTCTAGTGAAGCAGGGGATACAACCTGTCAGTCACTTATAGATAATAATGTCTTCACTTTCAGCCATAGATAAAAAAGTTCTGTGTTCCAGATAAGTGCTATCATTGTACATTAAAATAATTGAATGTGATTTCAAAAGAGATCGCTACATATTGCTCAAAATATTCTTCATGTGCATTTATTTAAATAATTGGTTGTTTGCAATTGATTTGGTACTTAATTCCATTCTTAGTGATATCGGGGTAATTTGGACTATTAGTTCCTTATTTTAGGACAATTTTTAGTATCTTATTTTCGTCTGTAGGTATGGATTTATCTGTTCTGATGAACCTGGATGAATTGAGAGAGGCTAGGGGCGTAAGCATGTTGGCTATATATCCAACCTCTAAATGATTTCACAAAGATTTACTAAAGTGCCAGAACTTAACATAAGATCAACAACAGAACAACTATATATTTTTTAAAATTTCACAGATCTCTAATACAAAGACAAATACATCAAAGATACTTGCACACATGTAACAGAAACAAATATGAACTTGTAATATTATTTACAATCCTTTAACACTCTCCAGCAATTTCATATTTCATCATCAAATCAAAAATTTAACTCAGTCTTTATTTTCGTTGGTTACTTCCATCCCAATCAAAGTTTTCATTCTTGATAGTTTCTTTGCTGATAAGCCCTTAGTAAGAATGTCAGCTGCCTGATCTTGTGTTGACACATATTCGACATTGATCTTCTCATTGCCTAACTGTCGTACATACTGATATCATGTTTCAATATGCTTAGAGCATTCATAGAATCCTTCCCCTTTGATACATTTAATAGCACTTTGATTGTCAATGTGTAAAGTAGGAATTGAACTCTTTTTCAACAACTTCAGTTTCTTTCAATAAGAGATCAAGCCATACTAGAGATTTACTTGCCTCATTGGCAGCAATAAATTCAGCTTACATTGATGATTGTGCGACACATTTCTGTAGTTCACTTTTCCACATTCCTTGTCCACCTCAAAACTTCATTAAAATTCCACTTGTTGAACATCCAGTCAATTTTTCATTTGCACAATCAGCATCGCTATAACATTCTATAGCAGAATTGTTCATTTTCCTAAACTGAATTCCATCATTTATTGTATTCTTCGAATAGCGAAGAATTCGTTTAATTAATTTTAGGTGTGCTTCAGTAGGCGAATCTTGTGCTCTTGAAGCAACATTTACAGCATAAGCTAGATCTGGACGTGTCCCCAGTGTTAAATATGTGAGACTGCCTATAATTTCTCGGTAAGTGTCGATATCAGTAGCTGGTGGTGAATTACCAGGTATCCATCCAGGCTCAATTGGTAATGATATTGGCTTTGCATCAGTCACATGATATCTGGCTAACACTCTTTTTACATATGCAGTCTGATTAATCTTCATACAATCATTTAATCTTTGGACTTGCAAGCCAAGATAACAATCCACTTCACCTACTACTATATCAAACTCTTCATGTAATTGTTTTGTGTAATTATGAATTGTTTCACCAGGTCCTATTATCAATCCCTCATCCACATTAAATAAAACGATTAAATTTTCATTAAAATACATACAAGGATCAGCGCTACTCTCACGCAAATTTGATTTCTTAAGGTATAACTTTAAACACTCATACCAACATTTTGCTGCTTGCTTCACTCCATACAAGCTTTGGAGCAACCTTCAAATACGGCCTGTGCCATCATCATAACCTAGTGGTTGTTGCATGTAAATTTCTTCCTCCAGTTTACCATTCAAGAATGCTGTTTTAATGTCAAATTGTTTGATGTTCCAATTTCTTGAACAGCAACACACAAGAGGGCTCTCAGAGTTTCTAACCTAGCCACAAGACTGAAAGTTTCAGAAAAATCAAGCCCTGGCCTTTGGCTAAACCCTTTTGCAACTAGCCTTGGTTTGTACCATATAATGTCATTGTTATCATCCAATTTAATTGCAAACACCCGCCGATTTCCAATGGCCTTCCTTCCAGCTGGTAAATCAACTTATTTCCAAATACCAACCTTTTGATGCGAGTCCATTTCTTCATCCATTGCAGCTTTACAATTTTCTGCATCTTAGGATTTCACTGCTTCATCATAGTTCCTTGGACCTTCTCTCAGCATCATCGTCTTGGGTCGCTCAGGTTCATCTAGGTAACATATCGCCCTTCTAATTGTTTGTCCCTCAAAACTCGGTGACCATCTGCATTTTCAGTCGCTTCTACATGATGATATTGATGATCCAGGCTTGTAATATTTTCTTTTGATATTTCGTCATCATTAGAATCAGATGGTCCTATATCATTCACAGTCGATATGTCAACTAATTTGGTAACATCACTCTTCAATGATTGCTTCAATTTTTCATCGTTGAATTTTACATCTCGGCTAACAATAACTGAATGCCTATCTGGAAGGTATACACGATAGCCACACTCATCATAACCAACTATATAACCTTTCAGAGACTTGGCATAAAATTTTCACCATTTCTGTGCTGGAATCCAGACAAAACATTCTGTCCCAAATACTTTTAGATGATTAAACTGACTCTTCCTTCTCAAAAATAATTCTGTTGGTGTCTTTTCTTTAACCTTCGTAGGCACAGTTCGCTTCAGAGTGTGAGTAGCTGCAAGTACAGCTTCTTCCCGTAAAGCTTTTGGAATATGCTTTGCTGACTGAAGCCATGAACGTACCATTTCGCAGATATCCTAATTTCACGCTCAGCAACTCCATTTTGCTGTGGTGTATATGACACAGTCAAAGAATGTCTCAATCCAATTGACTCAGCACATCTTCTCAGATCGTTATCGTCAAACTCCTTGCCATCATCAGTCTGCAGTTCTTTAATGGTACATTGAGCTTGTGTTTTCACCAACTCAATAAATACTGGCAACTTCTCCTTTACATCATCATTTTTTAGTAAAAGATATGTCGCTCTGAAGCTTGAGGAGTCATCTTTAAAAACAAGAAAATATCGATGGCCAGCTAATTCGTTTTCCTCCATTGGACCACAGACATCAGCGAAGCTAATTCACCTGGGCTAGTTGACTTGTCAACTCGTGAACCAAAAACTAGCCTATGACGTTTACCCAGCATACAACCTTCACATAATTCATTGTCTAACCTTACATTGATATCACGAGCAGTCAAAACTGATTGTACATGTTGTTTGTTCTGGTGCCCAAAACTTTCATGCCACAATTGAAGAGTATCAGAAGCTTCCTTTACTACACAGGACTTCCTTGCTTAATCACTTTCACTGCCAAACGATAACGTTCATTCTTGCTTTTAGATAGAGCAACAGCAATTGGAATATTGTCTCTATAAAATGACCATATTTTACCATCTTTTTGATACTTTGATCAAGACCTTTTTCTCCGGCCTTTTTAACATAAAATAAATTACAGGCACCATCTGGACAACACCATACATCTTCAAAATATCGTCTAGTCCACTCCCTTCTATTATAAGTTTCAACATCAATACGACCACTCCCAAATGCTTTGATATGCACATTATTTTTAGCACTGTACATTTTCTGTGGTATATCAAAAGGAGTGTATAAAACATACCAGTCTTGACGATTTGTAACGTGATGCGTCGCGCCACTATCAATATACTACTCGCCACATTCTGATACATCTACACTTGTAGGTAAATTACATAGTTTCAATAAAGTTTCTTCTGGAATTTCTTGTGACAATGTTTTCACAGCTGATAGAATTGCAAAACCATCACCACCACCACTAGGACAGTTCCTGGAGATATGACCTTTGCTTTTGCATTAAAAACACACTATGCCCGTTTTGCAGTCTTTCGAAATGTGTCCAATCTTACCACGTGAAAAACATTTCTTCACATCGCGGTTTCTTGAATTTTGCACCTTTTTCGCATTATCCAATTTAATTTTGCTTCGTTGCTGTGTAGATACACTTCCCTTGGTTCATGAAAAGATTGCAGCAGCTACATTTGTTTCTTCTCTGTCTTGAATTCGCAGCTCATAATTCAAACACCAATTCTGTAGTTAATGCCATGTTTTGTCAGCTTGTGGTAGATCATGCCAAGTTACGTAAATGTGATCAAATTCTTTTGACAGTGTCTGAAACAAATGTGCACATAAATCAGCTTCCACTGTTGGTTTATTTGGCATAGACATATTTATTTCTACTTCGTCAAATTATGCTAAATAAACTTGCTTACCGCCTGACCATTCCCCTTTCGATATTGTGAAACTTATGTCGCAACAAGCGATATTTTCAGCAGCTTCAATATCATAAACCTCGAGTAATTTATCCCAAACATCTTTTGCAGTTTCACATGTAGCTACTCGAAGTAGCGGTTTTGTTTCTAGTGACAAAACAAGACGTTTCTTCGCTTTTGAATTCGCTTTCGTCCAAGCACTTAATTTCGTTACATAATCTTCAACATTTGTTTCTGGTTTCACAAAAGATCCGCATACAACATCGTAAAGAGCGTGACATTCCAAGACAGCCTTCATGGGAATACGCCAGGTTGCCCAATTTTCTTCGCCATTGAATTTTTCAACCTGTTGTTTTTCTTCAGTCAAGATGTTTTGCCCTTATTTTCTCTTTAAGCTTACAAACACGTCGAATAACTTCGTAAACTGTCCTCAAAAAGGGTGATCGCGTCACAAGCCGTCTGCTTGAATTAGTCGATTCTGACACTATTAAACACGTCTCAATTATATATCAAATCAATGCTAATCTCAACCACGCTCCTCTGCTTCCATGATAAGATAAAAATACATATATCCAAACTCTAAATAATTGCACAAAGATTTATTAAAGTGCCAGAACTTAACGCAAGATCAACAACAGAAAAACTATATATTTTTCAAAACTTCACAGTTCCCTAATACAAAGAACAAATAAATCAAAGATACTTGCACACATGTAACAGAACCAAATATGAACTTGTAATATTATTTACAATCCTTTAACATTTACAAATGTGTGGTCTCGTTGCCGAATATGTTCGATGTCGTAAGTGCAGCGAACATAGGCGCCTCACAAGTGTACATCGTCGCCATACTCACGACTTATTCATATGGCGTTGCACAAAGATCGGTTGTGGCAGTCCATTAGATGAGGGGCATGGTTCGAAAAAGCTAAGCTCGCCTTGAGAGACATTATGAAAATCCCGTACCATAGGCTGTGGCTGTGTGTCCATGAATGTCGTGTGAGTAAGCATACAGTATGATAGAAGAATTTAAAATATGCAATAAAAATATTCTAATCTACTACAGCTGCTGTATGATATGACCACTATATTACTTGAGCTATTCCGAAAATTTGTTGTATCATACTTAGTGATTAACAACTATCAACATCTCTCATTAATATTTGTTAAAATGTTTTTATCTGTATGTATGCTGTGTTTATCATACTGTTTCTTCTTTTGTCATCTGGCATGATGTAAGTATGTTGAGTTGTGTAGTAGTAAAGAACAGTTTAGTGATTAATTAATCTTTTTTCTATAAAGTGCCAGCCCACACCACTTGTCTTTAGAGATTGTTCTCCTTAATACTACCACACTGGACAAAGGAGAGAAGTAGACTGACAGCTGAATACATAAAATGGTAAAATTTTATTTAAGTCAACATAAGGAACATTTGGACAAGAATCAGTACAGTGAAAAATACACTAGGGATATGGGACCTAAAGTAAAGTAGGTGTGCATGATGTGTAGGCTATAACATTTTTATTTTGTTTGTTTCATATCAAATGTAGTCATATGATATCATAAAACTGATGTAATAATGGTCAATTTGGCAGTCCTCAGTGGTTTAGTCTGGATCTTGATAGGGAAACTGCAGTCACTGTTTTGCAGTAATCATACCTGCTTATCTAAAAGAAAAAAACACAAATCTAGTGCAGATTCCCTGGGCTCTACCATGTATAAGAGGTGTGGTAGTCATACTTTATTTAAAAAAAAAACCTTTCTTTGTTCACATCCACTCTGCAGAGCTTAGAACATTAGTTATGGTTTAGTTTGATAAATATACAAATTTTGATGCAGACAAAGCTAGTTACATTGAGCTAAATAGTGAATACAGAAAAGAAATCAGGTTAGCAAAGTGTAAAGCCAATGACAATTACATTAGTAAGTCCCACAACAAGTGCAAAGCTGCTTGGTGGAATGTTACTAGGACTGAACTGGATAGAAGCAAGAATTATAAAAATGATGATTGTGATGTTAATATCACACAGATGAATTATCTGCCTATTTTGTTAATGCTTGTGACAGAAGTTCCTCCATTGTAACTGAGTCTAATAATAAATATAAACAGGACATAATGGATGTTTTCTCATTCCTACAACATTCTGAACACATTTCCTCTACACATGAGTGGAAAGGGTCTATTTATCTAATACCATAAAATCAATTGCGACGTTAAGCAGCTCAAAAGCAGAAAACATTTCTGGTTTGTCTAATTTTGTAATTTAAAAAGTAGTATACATAATTGCATATCAACTCTGTTTGCTTGTAAATTGGATATTTAGTAGTGGTAAACACATAAAAAATGACAGTAGTCACACAACTATACAAAAAGGGAGATAAGTCATGTCCAAGTAAATATAGACCAGTTTCTATAACACCCATTTTATTGGAAGTAGCAGATTACTGTATGCAATTCCAAATCTTTAGGCATCTATCTGACAACTACATTCTCAGAGATTCTCAGTATGGATTCAGACCTGGCTTATCAACCATGAAAGCAGTGGAAAATATTCTCTCTTTCACTTTGTCTGCACTCAAATCGAAATGTTATGTCAATGCGATACTTGTAGACCTGAATAAAGCTTTCAACTCTGTCAGCCACAGAATTTTATTAAAAAGACCCTTATGAGTTAAAAGGTGAAGTTCTCTGATATCACGTTATCTGAGTGAGAGAAGACAAATTTTACATTTTAACAAAAACGAACCAGACACTCTGGGTGTAACACATCTACATCTACATATACGTGATTATTCTGCTATTCACAATAAAGTGCCTGGCAGAGGGTTCAATGAACCACCTTCATGCTGTCTCTCTAGCGTTCCATTCTCGAACAGTACACGGGTAAAACGAGCACTTAAATTTTTCCGTGTGAGCCCTGATTTCTCTTATTTTATCGTGATGATCATTTCTCCCTATTTAGGTGGGTGCCAACAGAATGTTTTCGCAATCAGAGGAGAAAACTGGTGATTGAAATTTCATGAGAAGATCCCGCCGCAACGAAAAACGCCTTTCTTTTAATGATTGCCACTCCAATTCACGTATCATGTCTGTGACACTATCTCCCCTATTTCACGATAATACAAAACGAGCTGCCCTTCTTTGTACTTTTTCGATGTCATCCGTCAGTCCCACCTGATGTGGATCCCACACCGCACAGCAGTACTACAGAATAGGGGGGACAAGCGCAGTGTAAGCAGTCTCTTTGGTAGACCTATTGCACCTTCTACGTATTCTGCCAATGAATTGCAGTCTTTGGTTTGCTCTACCCACAATATTATCTATGTGATCGTTCCAATTTAGGTTATTTTTTTAATTGTAATTTCTATTTGTAATCCCTAAGTATTTAGTTGAATTTATAGCCCAAAGATTTGTGTGACTTATCGCATAATCGAAATTTAGCTTATTTCTTTTAGTACTCATGTGATTAACTTCTCACTTTACTTTACTCAGGGTCAATTGCCACTTTTTGCGCCATACAAATGTCTTATCTAAATCATTTTGCAAGTCGTTTCAATCATCTGATGACTTTACAAAACGGTAAATGACAGCATCATCTGCAAACAACCTAAGTTGGCTACTCAGATTGTCTCCTATGTTGTTAATATAGATCAGGAACAATAGATGGCCTATAACACTTTCTTGGGGAACGCCGGATATTACTTCTGTTTTACTCGATGACTTTCCGTCTATTATTACGGACTGTGACCTTTCTGACAGGAAATCACGAATCCAGTCGCACAACTGAGGCGATACTCCGTAGGCGCGCAGTTTAATTAGAAGACGCTTGTGAGGAACGGTGTCGAAAGCCTTCTGGAAATTTAAAAATATGGGATCAATTTGACATCCCCTGTCAATAGCACTTATTACTTCATGAGTATAAAGAGCTAGTTCTGTTCCACAAGTACGATATTTTCTGAATCCGTGCTGACTGTATGTCAATAAATCGTTTTCTTCGAGGTACTTCATAATGTTCGAATACAGTATATGTTCTAAAACCCTACTGCAAATCGACATTAGTGATATAGGTCTGTAATTTAGCGGATTACTCCTACTTCCCTTTTTCGGTATTGGTGTGACTTGAGCAATTTTCCAGTTTTAGGTACGTTTCTTTCTGTGAGCGAGTGGCTGTATATAATTAATAAATATGGAGCTATTTTATCAGCATACTCTGAGAGGAACCTGACTGGTATACAATCTGGACCGGAGGTCTTGCTTTTATTAAGTGATAAGCTGCTTTGTTACACCGAGGATATCTACTTCTCTGTTTCTCATCTTGGCAGTTGTTCTTGATTGGAATTCAGGAATATTTACATCGTCTTCTTTGGTGAAGGAGTTTCAAAAAACCGTTTTTAATAACTCTGCTTTAGTGGCACCAGTGACTTCACCATTGTTATCGTGCAGTGAAGGTATTGATTGTGTCTTGCCACAGGTGTGCTTTGCTATGACCAGAATCTCATTGGGTTTTCTGCCAGATTTCGAGACAGAATTTCATTGTGGTTATTATTAAAAGCATCTCGAATTGAAGTACGCGACATATTTTGAACTTCTGCAGAACTTTGCCTATCTTGGGGATTTTGCGTTATTTTAAATTTGGCATGCTTTTTTCGTTGCTTCTGCAAAAACGATCTAACCCGTTTTGTGTATCATGGGGGATCAGTACCATCACTTATTAATTTATGTGGTATATATCTCTTAATTGCTGTTGATACTATCTCTTAGAAAACGTTCCACAACTTTTCTACACTTACATGATCAGATCGGAGGGAGTGAAGACTGTCTCTTAAAAAGGCGTTAAGAGCATTTTTATCAACTCAGAGCCAGATATATTTTTGCGTTTCTTTTTGATGGTTGTAGGTGTTACAGTACTCAGCCTATGAGCACTGCCTTCTGGTCACTAATCCCTGTATTCGTCACAACACTCACTATTTGTCCAGTATTATTTGTTGCTAAAAGGTAAAGTTTACTTTCGCAACCATTTACGCTTCGAGTGGGCTCATGAACTAATTTTCTGAGAAAGCATTCAGTACAATTTCGGATGATGTTTTTTGCCTGCCGCCGGCTTTAAACGTATAATTTTTCCAGCATATCGAGGGTAGATTGAAGTCACCACCGACTATAATTGTATGAGCGGGTTACTTAATTGAAATGAGACTCAAGTTCTCTTTGAACTGTTGGGCAACTATGTCTTCTGAGTCGGGGGGTCTGTACAACGATCCAATTAATAGTTTAGTCCGATTGTGAGGTATAACCTCTACCCATACTATTTCACATGAACTATCTACTTTAATTTCGCTACAAGGCAAACTACCTCTGATAGCAGTAAATACTCCACCACCAACTGTATTTAATCTATCCTTCCTGAGCACTGTTAGATCGTCTGAAAAAATTTCGGCGGAACTTATTTCTGGCTTTAGCCAGCTCTCTGTACCTACAACTGTTTGATCTTCAGTTTGATCTTTCTATTAGGGTTTGGAGCTCTGGTTCTTTCCCAACACAGCTACGACAATTTACAACTACAATACAAATCGTTTCTGCAATTACCTTACGGTGTTTTACCTGCCCACTTTCTGACGGACGCTCTGTCTGTGGTACCCTGAGACCCTCTAACCTAAAAAACCGCCCAGTCCCTTCCACACAGCCCCTGCTACCCGTGTAGCCGCCTCCTGTGTGTAGTGGACTCCTGACCTATTAAGCGGAACCTGGAAACCCACCACCCAGTGCCGCAAGTCAAGGAGTCTGCAGCCTAAACGGTCACAGAACCGCCTGAGCCTCTGATTCAGACCCTCCACTCGTCTCTGCACCAAAGGACCACAGTCGGTTCTACCGACAATGCTGCAGATGGTGAGATCTGCCATAATCTCGGAAGCAAGACTAGCAGTCTACCATTTCCACTAGCCACCCGAAACCAGACAGAATCTGCTCTGATCCAAAGCGACACACATCATTGGTATGGACATGAGCCACCACCTGCAGTTGGCTGCACCCTGTACTCTTCATGGCATCTGGAAGCACCCTTTCCACATCAGGAATGACTCCTCCCAGAATGCACACAGAGTGCACACTGGCGTCCTTCCCCTCCTTGGCAGCCATGTTCCTAAGGGGCCCCATTACGCGCCTAACGTTGGAGCTCCCAACTACCAGCAAACCCACCCTCTGTCAATGCCGAGACCTTGCGGGCCGAGAAGCTTCCTCTGGAACAGGGTAGACGACTGTATCCGGCTCAGCGACATCGTCAACCACAGATAACGCCCGAAATCTGTTCGTCAAACGAACCGGGGAGGCCCTACAATCAGCCCCACAGAAAGTTTTGCACTGCCTGCCAGACTTTGGAATGGTCTCCCATTCCACCATGGGTGAGGGGTCAACGTTCAGTGCAGGCAGTAACCGGAGAGGTCACAGCAGTGGAGCGATCGGAGGACACATGGGACGTGCTCGACGTCCCTCGCATCCCCGCATCCGATCCCCCACAGCGTCGCCCCTTGGCAGCAGCCTCAGGCTGTTTTACAGAAGCCAATGCAGCCTGAAGCTGTGAGCGAAGGGTCGCCAGGTTAGCTCGCATCTGTACACAACAATCACAGTTCCTATCCATTACTGCACATCTGCTGTCTGAAGCTCGTAAAAATATGTAACAAGCGAACAGAGTACTCGCCTTAGTAGTAGCAGGAACTAGCGGTGTGCTCTCGCTGACGGTCTAACTGACACTGAGCTGTTCTAACCAAACAAAGAAAAGCCTGCAGAATACGAGAGTCGATACAACGAGTCGAATGCAGCGGCGGTAATGTACACTACACTGTTATTGAAATAAAAGGTTGTGACTAGTAAGCACTTGAACACGCAAGAAATTACAAAAATAAACTAGTAACTACACAGATAACTGAAAATAAGTCGCTCCTGTTTGAAGCTCGTAAAAATATGTAAAAAGCGAAAGGCGTACTCGCCTTAGTAGTAGCAGGAATTAGCGATACACTCTCGCTGACGGTCTAACATATGGTCTAACTGATGAGGTGTTCCACAAGGTTCAATGATTGGACGCCTTCCTTTTCATAATTTGTATACACGATTTGTTCAATAAGATACCACATAAAGCCATATTAAATGCAGATTACACCACCTTCGTTCCAGTTGATATTTCCTCAGACACAATCAACCAGAAAAGTATAGAATAACTCAGAATATGGTTCAGAGCAATCGAATTACAAATTAACCATTCTAAAACAGTAAAGATTTCTTACAGTCTGTGTAACAATGACAACTGTGTTACCTCAGTTAAGTATCTTGACATTTATCTTAATTCAAAATTCGCTTGCGAAACACACACTAACTATGTATGTAAAATTTAGCCTCAGTCAACTATCTGCTAATTAAACTTTAGACTTGTGTGCCTTTTTTTACAGCCACCTCACATATGCAGTGCTGTTATGGGTCAAAAAGAATTTTTATTTGGCAGAAAAAGACCATTAGGTGAGTTGCTGGAGTAAGAAACCATATATCATGCAGTGAATACCTTAAAGGGCTCAAAATACTGACAGTTGCCTCACTGCTTATTCTCAGCTGCTTGGTGCATATCAAGGAAAACCAACACAGCCGTAAACTGTAACCATGATACACGTCAAAAGCAGATTATGGACTTTTCAGTTACTGCACTTAAAGAAACCCAAAATATTTAAACCTGCATAGGGATACAATGATTTAATACGTTACCACCTACAGCACACATTGTATCACTGAATGTCTTCAGAAATATTACTAAAAGGTGCCTTGAACTAAACACCTTCTATATGATAGAAGAATTTAAAATATGCAATAAAAATATTCTAATCTACTACAGCTGCTGTATGATATGACCACTATATTACTTGAGCTATTCCGAAAATTTGTTGTATCATACTTAGTGATTAACAACTATCAACATCTCTCATTAATATTTGTTAAAATGTTTTTATCTGTATGTATGCTGTGTTTATCATACTGTTTCTTCTTTTGTCATCTGGCACATTTATATTTAATCATTACTGAATGTGTCCAGTATGAAGCATATGTATTCCTTGATCATTTTAAACATAAAATGTCGACATCAACTACATGGAAAATACTTGAAGATGGATCAATAAATGAAATCAAATCATGGTTGCACTGTGGTTGTAATTGTGTTAGCTAATAGATTGGTATTAGCTATCTAAATACCTGGTAATTTCTAGCAATAACAACACACATTTTACCACCAGTTGTAATTAACTAAATCTCAAGCCACGATTTTTTTTTATAATTAGCTTGTTAGACTATTCACCACATCCACACAGAGAGGACAAATTCAGAAGTTTCAGCATGAGTTAAGCAAAAAGCACACATTACCCTGCAACCACCCTGTATCCAAGGTTTTACTGACTTCCACAATACAAAATCAAATTAAGTGAAGATACGCAAAATATAAAATTTTATGGCGAATCTTGTTTTTGTAAGGGTATGAATACTCATTTTGTATTTCATTAGTACCAATGTTAACACTGCAATCACAGATTCGATGAATTCCAAATTACTGCATCAACAAACAGGAAATATTAAATGTGAAGATGAATCATGGCTTGACAATAAAATGAGACAAACACGCAAAGTTCCACAGTTTGGCAAACTGCTGCGATTTGTGGCTTTTGCAATTCCCAGCGATTTCATGGTGTATATTTCTTTTGTTTCTCCAACCATTTACTGACACACAAATGTTTTGGAAACGTCAGAGGTTAATTCATGCTGAAAGTTTTCATTGGTTGATGGTAACCTTGTTCTCATTGATTGACTGCACTGTCGAGCCTTATGTTTGACATGGAATGTATTTTTGGTCAAGGAAATAAGCACATGTCTGTCGCATGGGTAACAGCTCACTCATATCCCTACCGGCAGAGATATACCACAGTCTAAGATAACAGTCGCGACACTCATTGCTACAAAAGTTGTTACCGTTAGACAGCTGGAGCGACACTAGCGCTCTAAGCAGATAGAAAGCAAAACTTCAGATGCGTCGTAAACACAATGTTTGTTTTACATTTCCTACGTGATTTACGAAATATTTGAATTATTTTTTTGCCTCCAAGACTTTGTGTAATATAACAAGACAGAGATGTCCAGTGGCAAGGTACAACACATTTGTGAAGAAACACTTGTGCCATTGGATAGAACTGCAGGTTACCACGTTGATATGAAAGAAATATAAACGCACAGATTGAAATGTAAGAAGCACAGACATGTACCTCTGTGCGCAAAAGAGATCGTCGTCCCATTTGTCATTCCACAGGCTTACTGTGGTTTAATCATTGTCACCTGTTGCCACTAGTACGTCATTCATCTTTATCGTATTCTAAGTGGGACAAGCAACTGCCAAATCGCGGGAGAAATACGCAGTGCGTGTAAATCCCAAGTCCTCAAAACCAATAACACTCTCAGAAGTGCTCTCATATGTTAAATTTGCCATTACAGGCATTTCTTCCAATGACGTATTCATTAGTTTATCGGTATCGGAAAAATGCTGTACCTTATGCTTTAAAAGGTGGAATATATTGTCGCTTATCCCACATTTTATTTGCATGCCTTCCACATACCTCTGTAATGTATGCACTGATGGAAGCATAAAACATTCTGACAAAACCTGTATGCCTTAGTGCTGTAATGTAATAAATTTAGTGCAAACTGCTTATTTTCGTCTTTCCACCTTGCAGCACGTTTCTCCTTCAGTGGCATGATAATCTGACTTAACAGCAAGTGAAGAGCATCTGTTTTTAAATATTGGAATCTTATAGTCAACAAAATTTGTTTTTCCTTCTCCACTTGATCATTCTGATACAGTTTCTGTTGCTGTCTGTACTTAGAATGATAGGCACTTTCCTCGTCCCTTAATAGTTTTGCACAAAGTCTAGCAATCTGCACATCCTGACACTTCACACACTTTTGCAAGACATGAATAACTGCACTTAATCTAGCCACTTCATCGTCAAAGCAGGTCTGCTGACGATTCGGATGAATCTGGCACTGACATATTCACTAGTTCTTAAAAAGGAACATTAATCATTAATACTCACGTAGTTTCCAAGCGAATGCTGACGATACGGTTTAGTAACCTGATGGTATATACCTCTCAGGATCCTTAGGAAACCTACGAAAGACAGATGAGGTGTCTTCTTCTTGTTGTTGCTGCAATTTATTGCATTACAAACGCTCACGTTTGTAAAACCAATTGTACAAACCAAAATAAACAACTTCTATTCGCTTTCACGATCGCACCAAACTCAACATTTTTAATTATTGGCCGCATCGCGCGCTGCTGGCGCTATAGGCAACAAAATTGAAGTGAAGTGTCGCGCCTGTTATGTTACTGTGGATACACGAACTGGAAGTGCAGTTGGTTCGCAGGAGCACTTATGAGATGAATGTTGTTAACAAAATATTTGTGATAAGGAAGAATGTAAATGTTACTGCTGCCCTTTTCACTCGCAGCAATTTGAACTGTCCTCTTAAGTTACGTTGTGCAAGACGCGACAGTTGGCTGCGACTGCGACGCTGCCCCCTCCTCTTTTCCCACCCTGGCAGACGGCGGCACGGCCGCAAGACGACTGGAGTCGTCGCCGTTTCCCAAGCTGCGGCCGGCGGCGGCGGATTCAAATACATAAGAAAAATAAGAATTCCGATTTTCTTGCTGTAAAAAATACTGTATGTTAATGCAACAAAGTTACATCGGCTCCCAGAGTTAGTTTTTCGCTACAGATTCTCCTTTTACTTTAAAAAATTGAAAAGTATCTCTTCCGGTTTTGCGTGTTTTTTTCGCTGTATATTACTTCTCTATCAATTGTGAGGAAAGTAAAAGGCACAAAAAATTGATGTTTGCGTATCTTACAGTTTCACATCACAGCTTGATAATGAGGTGTCTATTTTTCCGATATTCGTCAAAGTTATCCCGATACTTAATTTACAAGTAACCTACTGCATAAAATTTGAATTGTGTACAGTGAAAAATGTGGTCGCTGGCTACTTTAGGTATGGTTTCCGTTAGGTCATACATCGTTGCCGATGAAAAGAAGCTAACCTATTGAAATTATTTTTAAAGTTGAGATCAGAATGATATCGAACTTCGTTACCGAGATTTGGGCTCATATATCTCCGGGAGCGTCGCGACTAGCCGCCAGTTCTATCGACGCGCAACGAGAATCGTGTGGTCATCACACGATAGAGAATGCATTTGTTTTGTTTCGCTGACACATTTGGACCTAATGAAACCATTTTATGTCATATTTCTCCGGTATGAGTTACTAATATTTCTCCATATGCTCTTGACAATTTCATTTAAAATGCCACGAAATGTAGGTTTCTTAAACCCAAGTGATCAAGCAGAAGCCATTTTCGTGGTTTTGCTGAGGCATCTGAACCTGTTCCAAGCTTTCTTTCTCGTTTATTTCTCTGATACGAGTCCCGAATATTCCTCCATCTGTTTTTGCACATTTCACCTAAAATTCCAATGAAAGATAAGTTTATTAACAATAACCGCACGCTTGCGTCATTGCATTGTTTCAAGTTCCTGACAACAAGATAGGGTTACACCTTAAACATCTCTAGAATTTTCATTCTGAACGTCTACAGTATACACTGGCAGAAATGTGGAAGAAATAATGTCCGTGCTTGTTCACAAAATTTCCCCAAATTATACTTGTCAGTTTCTCCCATGCAGAAACTTTTGGAACAAGCTAAGGCAACTTTCATAGCCGACTGAGTCTTTATTCCCATCCAAATGAACTTCCATATTCTTATATTCTGACAGCATACATCGTTATGGATGACATGAACATTTAATCTTGCCAAGCTGCACTCAAAAGATGACTCCAGGATTTACAAAAGACGAATTTCAATTGTGAACTGTGTCAGACCAGAAGGGCCTTGTAAAACAGTAGTGCACTTTTGGCACAATTTTTTTGAGCACCATCTTCTACCAATGAATTGAAGCGAATGTCACAAATTACTTATTGCAGCATACTGTTTGCGCAATCTGTTGAGAAACGCCTTCCTCAAAAACGAGCATCTATTGATTACAGAAAGCTGTACAACAATCTGGTGGTGGTTTTTCACAACTAGAAGGTATCATCAAGACACCAATCTACCGTTTACTTTCAAAGTGAAGGTATTGTAAAATGTAACTTTCTCGTTGTTCTTTAGATTGTTCATTTTATAATGTACTTGACGTTTTCAATTTTTATCGTCACAAAAAAGAGTAATGCGAAAATTGACCTTCAAGTTCATTTTCATCATTCTAATTCTACATCTGCATGGATTATACTGATTTTCATAACAGGCCTGAAAAATTTGCATTAATGGGAAAATATTATATATTTCACTCACCTGCCAGTTTCAACTGTGCACCAATTTCTTCGCAAATTCTGTCTCTGAACATAGTGTCTCTATATTTAGGGTTCTTCAAATCGTAAAGGCAAGGATGTCGCGAGACCAGCTCACAGAGCATCACATCCTGTGGGTGGCTCATTTCAGTTTCCCTTGACTGGCTCGACATCTTTCTGGCAGCCGTACGTCTTTGTGTCGTGCGACTTCCGTCGCAACACTGCTCACTGGTGCAGTGCTGCGGGAGCTGTCGCAAGAGCCACGCGTCGCATCCCAAACTCGAACTGCGCATGCGCCAGCAAGCAACTTCTGACGTCACGTAGCGACCTGTCGCAGTCGCTAGTGTGCGTCGCGTCTTGGACAACGTACCTTTAGTGTGCTCCCTGCCGCCGTTGGATAAGCAGCTGCCAGCAGCAAGTCGTATACTCCTAGCTCACTTATTTGTTACATAGTTTAATTCTTAATTTCTTTGCGGGTTTTTGGGTACTTGCATTGTTTAATTCATAAATTTCGGGCGTATTATAGTATTTGAGAGTTGTAGCATCGTGTTTTAGTACCTGAATAGTGTGAATTCGCGTAGTCGTTTATCTTCTGTTTTTGTTTTGAATGGCCAGAGTCGGTTGGTCACAGCAAGTGTGCTCCCTGCCGCCGTTGGATAAGCAGCTGCCAGCAGCAAGTCGTATATTCCTAGCTCACTTATTTGTTATGCAGTTTCGTATAAGAGGTGTAATTTCGAGTTTTAGTTACTGTAATCGTAAATTCAGGCAGATTGTAGCGCAGTCGTTAGGCATTTGTACAGTTTAGTTCATACATTCTTTGCGTGTTTCCCTTGCGTTATCTAGGCAGGGACTCATGTTTCGGATGAGGGCTGAGTTGGCATCCCTTTGGTCACAGCTGCAGGCGGCGCTGACTTCGGTCGCGCAGCTTGAGGCTGTTGCCAATGGGCACCACTGTGGGGAGCCAGACTCGGGTACACGGGGATGTCAACCTCGTCCCATCTGTCCCTAGATCGGTCTGCCGCTGTGGTTGCCCCGGTTGCTGCCTGCAGTGGGGCTCAGCCCTCGCCTGTGGTTGATTGGGAGGTCGTACCAAGGCGTGGCAGGCAGCGAAAGACGTCCCCAGAGGCTGATCAGAAAGCCTCCCCGGTGTGTCTGACAGATTTCGGGTACTATCTCTGGCTGAGCCAGATGCAGCTGCCTGCCCTGTTTCAGAGGATGATTCTAAGCCTTCAAGGTCCGGCAATCGCAGAGGATGGGCTTATTGGTAGTTGGGAGCTCCAATGTTAGGCGCGTAATGGGGCCCCTTAGGGATATGGCGGCTAAGGAGGGGAAGAAATCCAGTGTGCACTCCATGTGCATTCCGGGTGGAGTCATTCCTGATATGGAAAGGGTCCTTCCGGATGCCATGAAGAGCACAGGGTGCAGCCAGCTGCAGGTGAGGGCTCATGTCAGCACTAATGACATGTGTCGCTTTGGATCTGAGGAAATTCTCTCTGGATTCCAGCGGCTATCTGATTTGGTGAAGGCTGCCGGTCTTGTTTACGAGATGAAGGCAGAGCTCACCATCTGCAGCATTGTTGACAGAACCGACTGCGGACCTTTGGTGCAGAGCCGGGTGGCGGGTCTGAATCAGAGGCTCAGACGGTTTTGCGACCATGTTGGCTGCAGATTCCTTGACTTGCGCCATAGGGTGGTGGGGTTTGGGGTTCTGCTGAATAAGTCAGGAGTTCACTACACTCAGCTGGCGGCTACACGGGTAGCAGAGGCTGTGTGGCGTGGACTTGGCGGTTTTTTAGGTTAGAAGGCCTCAGGAAAGTACGGGGTGGGTTGCAATCTCAAAGGGTGCATGGCAAATACAGGACGTGCTTGGATCAAGGAACAGTCGGAATTGTAGTTGTAAATTGTTGTAGTTGTGCTGGGAAAGTCCCTGAGCTTCAAGCGCTAATAGAAAGAACAGAAGCTGAAATCGTTATAGGTACAGAAAGCTGGCTAAAGCCTGAAATAAGTTCTGCAGAAATTTTTACGAAGTCTCAGATGGTGTACAGGAAAGATAGATTAGGCAGAATTGGTGGTGGAGTGCTTGTGTCTGTCAGTAGTGGTTTATCTTGTAGTGAAGATAATCCGTGCAAATTGGTATGGGTGGAGGTTATACTTAACAACCGAACTAAGTTAATAATTGGCTCCTTCTACCGACCCCCAGACTCCGATGATATAGTTTCTGAACAGTTCAGTGAAAATTTGAGTCTCGTATCAAATAAGTACCCCACTCATACGGTTATAGTTGGTGGGGACTTCAACCTTCCCTCGATATGTTGGCAAAAATACTTGTTCAAAACCGGTGGCAGGCAGAAAACATCTTCCGAGCTTGTCCTAAATGCTTTCTCCGAAAATTATTTCGACCAGTTAGTCCACGAATCCACGCGAATTGTAAATGGTTGCGAAAACACACTTGACCTCTTAGCCACAAACAATTCAGAGCTAATAGAGCACGTCCAGGGTCAACGTGCAATGCAAAACGATGCGGCAGCCTCCGCTCCACCGCTCACGCAGCCACAACACGTAGTTGCACCAACTTTTCGTCCTTTTGATTCTGCACTGGAAAGCTGGACGGAGTGGTCACGCCAATTTGGATTCCATCTCGCCACCTACAGAATTCAAGGTAACGAGCGGCAGCCTTTCTTATTATCTTCCATTGGAGTGACCACGTACCGTGTGATAGTCAAATTATTTCCCCGACACGACGTAGCAACTCTGTCCTACGAAGAAATATTGTCTGCATTAGATGCATATTTCAAAGAATCAGTCAATGTAGTTGCCAAACGGTATACCTTCTTTTGTACAAAACGTACAGCAGGTCAGACTAATAGGGAGTGGGTTGCAACCTTGCAAGGCCTTACTAGGGATTGTGCTTTTGAGTGTCAATGTGGACTCCCTTATTCAGATACTATGGTACGTGATGCAATTGCACAGAACGTTTCTGATGTTCGTATAAGGGAACAGATTTTGAAACTAGTCAATCCCTCCCTTCAACATGTGATGGACATATTGGATCGGCACGACACACTTGACTTTACTCAGGAATCATTTGATACTTCGCCATCCGTGTGTCAGGTTAACCGGCTCGCCGGTCGAGCTGCACGGAACAGTAAACAGTCCATGCGCCCGGCTGTGCCAATGCCGCCTGGCTCTAAGCCACGTGTCCCGCGCCGGCATGCAAATGCAGTGCTAAAATCATGCCCACGGTGTGCTACTAGACATTCGTGTGAGAATTGCCCGTCATGCCAAGCTATTTGCTTTTTCTGTAATAAAAAAGGACATGTTCAAAGTGTTTGCCAGAAAAAGCTCAGATCAGAAGCTCAAAACCATTCCACGCCCTTTGCTTCGCGCCGGAATCAGAATCGAACCAGGGATACTCAGGCTCGCGACACTTTGCCCATGGAAATTCATGTAGTTCATTCCACTCCGCCCAGTGCCACTCTCTCTAACAGTGACTGTGTTCGTCCCACAAATAGTGTGGGTCAACATCGCCAGAACTCTTGTCAAGTCGTAAGTGATTTTGTACCAGTGTCAGTTCACGTTGCACGAGACAGTCGCTCTTGTCGTCAGCAGGACAATAAACTTTTTGTGGACTTGGGCATTAACGGCAAAGTAATACCATTCCAGCTCGATACCGGGGCTGCAGTTTCACTGATCAATCAAGACACTTACAAACTGCTGGGCACACCTCTGTTGCGTGCCGCAAATGTTAGGTTAAATACCTATTTAGGTCACGAGCTCCCTGTGTTAGGACAGTGCAGCCTTCTTGCAACATACAAGGGACAAACAAAACTTGTGTCATTGTAGGTCCTTCGTTCTTCTGCTGCAGTGAACGTGTTTGGTTTCGATTTATTTCAGTTGTTTAACTTGTGTATAGTAAATCAGGTCCTATCAGTTAACCAGACTGTGCCTTCAGACAGTGTTTCTCGTCTATGTGCCGAGTTTGCAGACATTTTTGCACCGGGCCTCGGTTGCACTAAGAACTATCAAGCACATTTGGAACTGTAAGTCAACGCGCAACCGAAATTTTTCAGAGCGCGCAATGTTCCCCACGCATTGCGTGATGAGGTCGCAAAAACATTACACGATTTGGAATCACAAGGAGTAATTGAACGTGTGCAGGCTTCTCTGGGCATCACCCTTAGTAATTTTGCCAAAGCCTTCCGGAAAATTGAGACTTTGTGTGGAATTCAAGGGAACGGTGAATCCACAACTAGTTCAAATGGTTCAAATGGCTCTGAGCACTATTCGACTCAACTGCTGAGGTCATCAGTCGCCTAGAACTTAGAACTAATTAAACCTAACTAACCTACGGACAGCACACAACACCCAGCCATCACGAGGCAGAGAAAATCCCTGACCCCGCCGGGAATCGAACCCGGGAACCCGGGCGTGGGAAGCGAGAACGCTACCGCACGACCACGAGATGCGGGCTCCACAACTAGTGACTGCAACTTTTTCTTTACCCCGCCCGGAAGATCTTTTTGACAAACTGTGCCCAGGTAAATATTTTTCGAAGTTGGACCTAGGAGATGCGTACTTGCAAATACCGGTGGACGAAGAATCCCAGCGCGTTTTGGTGGTTAACATGCAGCTTGGTTTGTATCGATTCAAACGACTGCCATTCGGGTGTGCATCCGTCCCTGCATTGTTTCAGCAATGTCTACAAACTGTTTGTGCGTCGGTCCCTACTGCAGCAACTATCTGGACGATATTGTGATCTCCGGAAAGACGGAAGAAGAACATTTAGCCAACCTCCGAACATTATTTCAGGTCTTGCGACAAAATGGTCTTCGCTTGCGGAAGGACAAATGTGTGTTTTTTGCTCGTGACTTACCCTATCTGGGACATGTACTCAATGCCCAAGTCATACATCCCAGTCCAGAGCACCTCCGTGCCATATAAGACTTGCCTTCGCCGCAGAATTTGAAGCAGCTACAGAGTGTGCTGGGAAAAATAAATTACTATAACAAATATGTGCCACATGCCTCTTCCATTTCAGCTCCGCTTCATCGCTTACGCCGTAAAGGTGTTCCGATCGTCTGGACGACGGAATGCGAACGCGCCTTTCGCCAGTTGAAATCGGCGTTGCTTTCCAATACTTGCCGTACGCCATTCGATCCCCGGAAGCCCCTTTTGTTGATGGTGGATGCATCGGATTTCGGGATCGGTGCTGTGCTTGCGCACAAAGATGGTTCGCACGATCGTCCTATTGCCTTTGCGTCCAAATTGCTCTCGTCTGCGCAAAGAATTTATTCACAGATCGAGAAAGAAGCATTGGCTTTCGTATTTGGTGTTACAAAGTTGCATGATTTCTTGTATGGTCGTCACTTTACCATCATCACAGACCACAAACCTTTGACATCGCTTTTTCATCCGACCAAGCCTGTACCTCCACGTACAGCGCAGAAATTCATTCGCTGGTCTATTTTCCTCTCACAGTACCGCTACGATATCTTGTATCGGTCCACTGCTAAGCATGGAAACGCCGATACGTTGTCCCGTTTGCCTGTTGCTGAGCATAGAGCATTCGATTCCTTCGAACTTGCTTGCATGTTCATTGATTCGGAAACCGATGACGTGGTCGAATCGTTTCCGATTGATTTTCGTCGTGTAGCTACAGCTGCCGACTCTGTTGGTTCGCCGATTTTTTGCTCACAAGCAGAGACTTTTTGTACGACGTGGTGTTTCGCTGTTGCGTTCTGATAATGATCAGTCCAGGGTAGTGGTCCCACGTTCGTTCCAGTCCTCTGTCTTACAGCTTCTCCACCAAGGACATTGGGGTATAGTGAGAACGAAACAACTTGCTCGTCAGCACTGTACTTGGTTCGGAATCGATGCCGCGATTACGAATATGTGCTCTTCTTGCATGGTGTGTGCCGGACAACCGTCAGCACCGCCGCGGAAATTCTTTGCATGGCCAAAAGCCACTTCCCCTAGGCAACGCTTACACATCGATTTTGCTGGTCCATTCTGGAATGCTCGATGGTTGGTTGTGGTAGATTCATTCAGTAATTTTCCTTTTGTTGTCCAGACGTCTTCTATGACGTCATCTGCCACCATCCAAGCGTTATCTGCTATCTTTTGCATTGAAGGTCTTTCACAGACTATTGTTTCCCGCAATGGCCCACAATTCATGTCCGCAGAATTTGTCATTCTGCAAGGCCAATGGTATTCAACATCTGACGTCCGCGCCGTTTTCGCCACAGTCAAACGGTGCTGCTGAGCGATTGGTCAGGACTTTCAAGTCACAAATGTTGAAGTTGAAAGAGTCACATTCTCAGGAGGACGCGTTATTGCTCTTTTTGTCATCGTATCGCTCTCAGCCCCGAGATGGTCGCTCACCGGCTGAGTTGCTCCACGGTCGTCCTCATCGAACCTTGATGTCTTTGCTACATCCGCCGCATCAGGTTCCTGTGCAGCAGCAGACATCTGCTCTTGCCCCAGGCGACGTTGTCTACTACCGCAACTATCGAGGTTCACGGCGTTGGCTCGAAGGGCGCATTCTTCGCTGCCTCGGCCGCGCTATGTATCTGGTTTTGGGGGCCTCTGGTGAGGTGCGTCGGCATCTCAATCAGCTGCACCTCTGTCGTCGCACGGAATCTGCCGCTCCCCGTCTGCTTTCAGCGACGGTGCCGTCCGGTCAGCGCCCTGGGGACCCATCTACTGGCTCGCCTCAGCCCCAGGTGTTACCGACGCTGCCTTCCATTTTGCCCCATGGCGACGCGCCGCCGCCGCCGCCGCCGCCTGTTCTCCCGCCGGCGACGCCCGCAGTGGACGCGTCGCTGCAACCGCCGGGCGCCTCCCTGGGTCACGCGCCGCCGATCGCTTCCCGTGACCAGTTGTCCTCCGACTTGGAACTCTTGCCCGCTCCGGACCATATGTCGTCTTCGCCCGTCGGGTGCCCCGGCCCGATGGAGGTCGACCCTTCGGCCCCTCCTGTCTCTCTACGGGCGCATACACCGCATGTTGGCGTGCACCCTGGAGCAGGTTTTCAGGCGTTTCCTAGCTCCCCTCGGTCCGAATGGCAGGGTGCGGGTGGCACAGCCTCGCCTGTTGTTAGGTTCCCCACCTCGTCGCATACGTCAACATGGGGTCCTCCCCACGGCGGGCGGAAGCCTTATGCCTTAACCGTCCGCCGATTTGCGGGGGAGGAATGTGGTGTCACCGCCAGACACCACACTTGCTAGGTGGTAGCCTTCAAATCGGCCGCGGGCCGTTAGTATACGTCGGACCCGCGTGTCGCCACTATCAGTGATTGCAGACCGAGCGCCGCTACACGGCAGGTCAGGAGAGACTTCCTAGCACTCGCCCCAGTTGTACAGCCGACTTTGCTAGCGATGGTTCACTGCCAAAATACGCTCTCATTTGCTGAGACGATAGTTAGCATAGCCTTCAGCTACGTCATTTGCTACGACCTAGCAAGGCGCCATTACCAGTTACTATTGATGCTGTAAAACATGTACCGTCAAGAGCGACGTTCACCATTTATGGATTAAAGTTAAGTATTCCACAGCTACGTCCTTTTTTGCTAGTCTAATTTCCTTGACCTGTTCCAGACCTGACGCCAGCCTGCGTGAGCTAAAACGCGTGCCTTTCGGCTTCCTCTCAAAAACCGGGTTGGCTCTCTTGCCAATCCACAACAGAGAGCATCATGACTGATACAGGGATTAGTGATCACAAGGTCGTTGTAGCTAGGCTCAATATCGTTTCTTCCAAATCCACCAGAAACAAACGCAAAATAATTATATTTAAAAAAAGCGGATAAAGTGTCACTAGAAGCCTACCTAAGAGACAATCTCCATTCCTTCCGGACTGACTATGCAAATGTAGACGACATGTGGCTCAAATTCAAAGATATAGTAGCAACAGCAATTGTGAGATTCATACGTCATAAATTGGTAAGAGATGGACTGATTCCCGATGGTACACAAAACAGGTCCGAACGCTGTTGCAGAGGCAACGGAAAAAGCATGCGAAGTTCAGAAGAACACGAAATCCAGAAGATTGGCTAAAATTTACAGACGCGCGAAATTTGGCACGGACTTCAATGCGAGATGCCTTTAATAGGTTCCACAACGAAACATTGTCTCGAAATTTGGTAGAAAATCCGAAGAAATTCTGGTCGTATGTAAAGTACACAAGCGGCAAGACGCAGTCAATACCTTCGCTGCGCAGTGCCGATGGTACTGTTATCGATGACTGTGCCGCTAAAGCGGAGTTACTGAATGCAGTTTTCCGAAATTCCTTCACCAGGGAAGACGAATGGAATATTCCAGAATTTGAAACACGATCAGCTGATAGCATGAGTTTCTTAGAAGTAGATACCTTAGGGGTTCCGAAGCAACTCAAATCGCTTGATACGGGCAACTCTTCAGCTCCAGATTGTATACAGATAGATCTGTACCTACAGATTGGAAAATTGCGCAGGTCGCACCAGTGTTTAAGAACGGTAGTAGGAGTAATCCATCGAACTACAGACCTATATCATTGACGTCGGTTTGCAGTCGGGTTTTGGAGCATATACTGTATTCAAACATTATGAATCACCTCGAAGGGAACGATCTATTGATACGTAATCAGCATGGTTTCAGAAAACATCGTTCTTGTGCAACGCAGCTAGCTCTTTATTCGCGCGAAGTAATGGCCGCTATCGACAGGGGATCTCAAGTTGATTCCGTATTTCTAGATTTCCGGTAAGCTTTTGACACCGTTTCTCACAAGCGACTTCTAATCAAGCTGTGGGCCTATGGGGTATCGTCTCAATTGTGCGACTGGATTCGTGATTTTCTGTCAGGAAGGTCGCAGTTCGTAGTAATAGACGGCAAATCATCGAGAAAAACTGTAGTGATATCAGGTGTTCCCCGGGGAAGCGTCCTGGGACCTCTGCTGTTCCTGATTTATATAAATGACCTGGGTGACAATCTGAGCAGTTCTCTTAGGTTGTTCACAGATGATGTTCTAATTTACCGTCTAGTAAGGTCATCCGAAGACCAGTATCAGTTGCAAAGCGACTTAGAAAAGATTGCTGCATGGTGTGGCAGGTGGCAGTTGACGCTAAATAACGAAAAGTGTGAGGTGATCCACATGAGTTCCAAAAGAAATCCGTTGGAATTCGATTACTCGATAAATAGTACAATTCTCAAGGCTGTCAATTCAACTAAGTACCTAGGTGTAAAAATTACGAACAACTTCAGTTGGAAAGACCACATAGAGGGAAGGCGAGCCAAAGGTTGCGTTTCATTGGCAGGACACTTAGAAGATGTAACAAGTCCACTAAAGAGACAGCTTACACTACACTCGTTCGTCCTCTGTTAGAATATTGCTGTGCGGTGTGGGATCCTTACCAGGTGGGATTGACGGAGGACATCGAAAGGGTGCAAAAAAGGGCAGCTCGTTTTCTATTATCACGTAATAGGGGAGAGAGTGTGGCAGATATGATATGCGAGTTGGGATGGAAGTCATTAAAGCAAAGACGTTTTTCGTTGCGGCGAGATCTATTTACGAAATTTCATTCACCAACTTTCTCTTCCGAATGCGAAAATATTTTGTTGAGCCCAACCTACATAGGTAGTAATGATCATCAAAATAAAATAAGAGAAATCAGAGCTCGAACAGAAAGGTTTAGGTGTTCGTTTTTCCCGCGCACTGTTCGGGAGTGGAATGGCAGGGAGATATTATGATTGTGGTTCGATAAACCCTCTGCCAAGCACTTAAAAGTGAACTGCAGAGTAATAATGTAGATGTAGATGTAGGTTCCTGCCCAACCACATACTCGGAAATCGCCACATATTCGGAAATAAAACACCAAATACTTATTTAAACTTCCGTTCTCTAATCAGACAGAAATGTTAAATAACAAGAAATATTACAGGAAACTGGCAATACTTTCATAAGAAAGGCCCAGAATGTGCTAACAACACTAAAGAAAGGTATTAGCATCTAGAGAGATACAAACCTACATCCTTCGATCCCAGAACCTGCGACCTCATCCATTATGTTACAGCCATGGAGGTAGAATAAGGCGAGATGGCGCTACAGATTTACACTGTACGTTGTTTTGAAGCCAGTGGTCGGGGCCTGCCGCCATCTTCGATCCCCCAAAACATTAACAGACGAGTGTTTACAATTGCTTCTTGTTCGTTATTTCTGTCGTGTGCACGCGATATTTGTTTCATATAATAAATGTTACATTGTTTTAGTGAACAACACAGCATAAGGAACGCAACTTCAAACGGATTCGATACAGTAATACAAAACGAAAATATGACGCTTATGGCCACAGTATTCCTTTTTGTTCATACACTTCGAATAATCGAGACGAGAAGTATGTGCTATGAAAACTGTGCTTTCGTAATCCATTTCTATTCACTTTCATTGTGTTTTGTGTCGATAATTGATAAAACCAGAACTCCAAAAGCAATGATTGATAGTTTAAAGGCACCGATTTGTATTCGTTGCATTTTCAAGTCAAATGCAAATTTTAAATGTTCAAGTTTGCAAGAAACTCACCTTATTTCCTTTGGTGTCCCACATATGTACTCAGGGATGATATAAACAAGCCAGCTGTCATGTCAACAAAGTGAAAGATTCGTTAAATTGCGAAGGAAAAGAACTTAATTTAAGATTGTTAGGCACACTGTAGTTTACACATCTGCTTTGTTTTTAAATTGTGCCTACCAAGTGACATTCAGTGCGGCAAACAACAGCAATTTACAGGGTAACACGACAACACAGTAATTAATGTAATGATATAAATAGCCTGGACTTAGATAGAGAACTTTGCTTTAACAAATATGTAACACTTTAAGTACTTATAATTTAACCATTGTAACAGGTGTTCCACACATTATACTGAAGATTTAATTAACTATATGTAGTTACATTACTTTTATATTAAATTATTGCATTTTAAAACGTCAGTCCCCATTTCCAGGATATTTCTTACCAGGACTTTTCAGTTACTTGTGAGTAACCAAGCAATGAAAACCAAGGGTATTGCTCACCTCTAGAGAGCTCTTCGCGTTGGACTGATAGGAAATCTAAAGTCAAATCAAAGAAATAAAAACATACTGTAAAACTTTACAGTGCATCAGAATTTCAAGTATATATAAGAAAATAGCGCTTAAATAAGTCCACTTACGAATGAAATGTGATTTGTTTAAACTTTAGACAACAATCAGAACAATTAGTACACCTGTAAACGACGCAAGCCGGCATTTTTCATCAAAACACTTCACCACTACACGGAATCAAAACACCAGAAGCGAATGTTTTGGGGTAGCTAACATGGCGGATCTTCGCTTGGGCCGGCTTCAAGTTTGTAACGTCACGACAACTCCTCTTATTTTTACCTCCATGGCTACAGCCTATTCGTATGATATATGGCTTAAGTCTCACTATCATAGTACCTCTTAAAGGCTTCTATGATTGACATGTTATTAACTGACATTTAACGATAAGGGTGAAGTGTTTGCGACATATTTTCAATGCGCTGTCGTCTTGAAATAGCATACTGCAAATTATATACGAAATAAGCTAAATATGCGAAAGCAAATATGGCACCTGCCGAATCGACTGTCGATATTGCATGTGGCTTCAAAATGGCATCATGATTGCAGGAAGTGTTGTGAGATGAATCTTACCAGCAGCTTTTGACAGAACTGGTATTCAATATCTCGTCATGGAATAAACATGTACTCCTGCTTTAAACAGTGTTACTTCTTGCCAGTGAGTGCCATCATTTCTCAGTGGTTTGCAGGATATGCATGTAGCTGTAGATGAGTATGTGTTGCAGTCTTAGCGAGTAGAGCAGTTGTAGTCAGCATGGTCCCTAACGATCAGTACTGGGTGTTCCAGTTTTCATGGAGGGCGATAGGCAGTAGGGGTTTTAAAAAATTTTAATTATGTTTTGATGAAAGTTTGACGTTAAGCATTTGGTAAATAATTATTATTACATGTTTTCATTTTCTGCAACTCTGCTTTATAAACTCAATAAAGCAAAGTTGTTTCCCTTCTTTTTAAGTAACAATTACTGTGGAATTGGAGGGCAGTTAGGATATTTTACTGCTAATGGTAATACAGTAGTGGACAGCAGGTCAAAACGTTGTCTACCCCTGGACTAGAGCGTTCTTCCTTTATATGCTAAAAATTCTGCAGCAGTTGCGAGGTGCCGGGGCTAGCAGTGTATTTAACACTCAATTCTACTAGAATCTCCATATGTACATGATGCTCTAAGCCCCCCCTATTCTAACTCCAACTTTTTCTGTTGCACAAGGATAAAAAAAATGCGCGAACTGACTCTAATCAACCCTGCTAGTGGAGTAGAAGAGATTTTGGCACCTGCAATAATTTAATTTGATAAATAAGTTAATTAAACGAAGGTTTCATTAACATAGTGAGGAATGATGGGGTTGCTCTACCGATTAACAGAATGAAAGTTCTGTCCAAAATAACAATATGATTTATTAAGACTAAACACAAAATAATAAACAAAAACACATGAAACATTAACAATACATCAAATTGGCTCAAATTGGATACTCAAACAAACGCTGTGAATGTGAAGTTGTCCCTAAACTAGATTGTGAGGATTATGACGAAGTGGTATGTGCAGCCAATTCCTTGCAACTCAAATCTTAGAGAAAACACATAGCCAACCCAACATTAATTGCTGCTACCCAAGACAGAACAAAGTTAGAAAAAAAGACGAACAGGCGCGCTCTGCTGAGCTCTGATTATCACCTAGGAAAATCCCTATCTGCCGGTGCTGCGGACATACATTACCAAACTGACTTCTTGACTCCCAGGACACGATCTGGCGTACCGGAGCCGTTGGCTGGTTGCTTCGACGTCCTCGACCGAAAGGCGAGAGCCGACTACCCACAAGAGCACCCGTACAAAACCGAACACAGAACATTCCCGCCCCCACGACAGTGGCCGTGGTTAAACGTTCCAATCAGCAACCCGAAAACCAGCGGAAAATTCCACTCCATTGCCGGAACGCTACCATTCCACCAATGGAGATTCTTGGCGCCAATTTCTGCGCCGATCTTGCTACGTCACGGAGCTATGCCCTGAGCAAGCCAATCACAGTTACTATTTTGCAGAAAGCGCGGGAATTTTCCCGCCACAGCTGCCTGGGTACACAAGTCATTCCCACGCCTCGCTGGTAGCCCGCCAGAAAATGTTTTCGCTAAGTTTCTGCGAAGTAACGGAACCTCTAGCCCCGCCGCTACTTCAGGCCCTGCGGGCGTGCCTCTTGACAATGTCGGCGTCTGGAAAGCATTCACTCGACTCCCTCACACCTGTCGGCTTAATCCTTTCAAAGTCAAACAAAGCCCGCCTGTCACTGGACCACCCGGGTGACGAGAGACGCTGCGTGGGAAGTCCGCGTGTGAAGGAATAGCAACTTTCCACTGCATGCAATTAGAGAGGAGAATCGTAAGATAGAAATATGAGAGGGGGCTCTTGCCACCTCTCACAGTTACACAAATGTGTTCACACATTATAACGGGTACTACAAACAATACATTTTAGCAGAAATCGGTGTATTAGATTCATCCTCTTAATTTTATGAAGATTTCAGTGGCCTCCATTCACCACAAGAAAGTACAAAACAGGAAATCAAATAAAAATAATGTGGAGTATGAGCAATATACTTACCGTGCACTTAAATCGAGCAGTTACTCAGAGATCCATAAGCAGTAACAAATAGACATGAGTCCACAGGATAATATGCAAAGAGATCAGATATTGTTTTGTATAAACCAGGAACAAATATGAAATCATTACCTCCCAATAATGTAGTGTAGATGCAAAATTAAACAGAATACAAGCAACGTATTTACAATGCATCTTAAATACTGAAATGCACACAAGATCATAATCAAGAACAGAATGCAATAAAACTAGCTTATGTGTCATGTCACGTCAGATGATTTTTTACGTTTTGACATCTGCTAAAGCGCAATTATTTCCACTTGGTAATGGCCACATGGCCGACAATAAACATATTTAACAGTCAGAAGAGAACCATGATGTTCTTACAAAATTTTACATGGTTGCAAACTCCAACTATGTGAAATTAGTCTTACTTTTTGATTGAGATTTCTTGAATACACTATTCTGTGAAGTCACAAAAACGTTTCCAGTTATACAATTTACCACTAGACTATGAGACTCACCCATTAAGCATAAATGAAAAATATTATCATCTACTACTCTTAACTTTGCAAAGCATATTTGAAGTTCACTGCCAGGTCACTATGAGCCATACTGTCATTCTCTGTTTTCATATTGTAACATGGGTTTTCCACTTCTTATAATTTGGCATTCTGTGGTGTCATCTGTGTGTAATTACGTAGAATGTTTCTATACCTTGTGACTGCACCATGAACAATGCAGTGACAAAATGGCATCACATGTAGGCATAGTAGTGAATCGCTCTATTGAAATTCTGAATCTAATTAATTCAAGCTGTATAGTGTGCGAAAAACAGTGATAAAAGGTGTTTGAATGACCAAGTGACACATGTGTGGGCTCACCTATCTTGTTTGGCGAATTTAAATACGCCAAATCCGTGGTGTGAATGGGTTTAACATACTGTAACTGTCAAAAAACTGTCAACACGTCATTCAGTGCTGGTTTGGAAGAATCTGTGGTACAAGGCCTCAAACCAGAAAATTATTTGCGGAATATTGCTGGGTATACTCCTCAAAAAAGTAGAATCACTTTCAACTCCTTTGTTCTCAAAAAGCAAAGAAATAATCATGCTGGGCGATTTTAATGAAAATTTTTTTATCAGTAGTAATGATAGAATAGATTCTGAGAATATAATGAGGTCTTTTCATCTGAGGGTAATTGCTGAATTCCCCACATTAATACAAAAGGACTGGTTTGATTGACAATATTTTTGTAGACAATAACAGAATTTATAACATATGTGTAACACAGATCATAAATGGTGGTTCTGACCATGATGGGCTGCTGTTGAAAATAAATGGTGTAAGCCCTGCTAAGAAGAGTAGTTTTATTATTAGATATTTTAGACTAATCCACAGTTAGGATCTGGAAATCTTCAGTAGACATTTGCAGCAGTTGGAGTGGGACACAGTATACCATGTTAAAATGTCAATGGTAAATTTAATCTATTCCTGAATGGATTTGTTACTCTTTTCGAAGCTGTATTTCTTAAGATAATTTCAAAAAGTACCATCTTGAGTCATTGCAAGAGATAGTGGCGCACTAAGGGAATCAAAACATCCTTTGAAACACTCAGAAATTCTAACAAACTTCAGGATAGGAAGCACTACAAATTATATTGTGGTGTCCTAAGGAACATGTTTATTGAATATGAAATTTACAGTTCAAGTAATAAAATACAAATAATTTGGAAGGTGATACAAAGGGAGACTGGAATAATTTCAGAATATACAGACAGTATCAAGATGTGTCGTAATGGCAGCATGGTAGAGGAAGGGAAATAGTTGCTAATGTTTTCAACAACAATTGTTTGACAGTAGCTGAGCAAATTGGTTGTAAATTGTCTGCGGATTGCAGCCACTAAACTTGGCACAGATGGGCACAGAAACCCAACTAATCAATGTAGCTCAATGATATATTTGTATCTCAAACACACTATAAACAAGCATGCATGTACACAGAAATGATACAAAACAAACTGAAGTCAAAGATCTTCTCTTCCTTCATCAAAGTTGTTCAGTTCACTGTTGATAGTCGCCACAGAGCCCCCCCCCCCTTTCCCCAGCAGTGCGGAGCACAAGGATGAGGAGGGACTAACAAGGCTGGTGTGGAGCCATGTAGGGTAATTTGGTGGTCGGCTGCTGAGGACCATGTGGGTTGCTCACGTGAGCAGCTGTGTCATGACACAGAAAATCATGGCTGGCTCCAAAGCAGGAACAGCTGGACCATTTCTCAGTGCCCGATGCAGGTCGATGGCATGAATGCCTGTAACGACTTTGTCTCAGAGTCAAATTCGTCAGTCTGGAAAGGAAATGGTTATCTCCATAGAGCGCTGAAGATCTTGGGAAGGTGTGAACAGCAGAACAGTAATGGGGAGGCAGTCGTCTCTGGCAATTCTGGCCATGATATTAGTGATGTGGGTTGTGGATGAGTCATCATGTGTGGGCAGTAGAGCAGCAAACCTGAAGACTGCTGTCACAGAGTTGGATGGTGGGGTCCTCAACACGAAAGTCAGAGATGTTGGCAGTGAACACAGGAGCACTGCGTAGGGAGGGGGCAAAGAAGGTGAAGAACGCTCGCATATCCCAATTACACCTTCCAGAGGGGAAGTGTCATGTGAAGAGGCAGTGTCCTGGCACACACTGGATGGAGTGTCACACCAGGTAGAGTCGTCATCACATAGGCAGGGGCTTTGTTACAAGTCAGTTCCACGACAGTGGTGATAGTCGAGGAGGGCTGGTTGCCCAGGATCCAAGAAGGTTTTAGTCTCTTGATGAAGACTGCTTGGGATTTCCAGTTGAGTAAGGTGCATGAACAGCGTCCTTGCATAAATTATGAATTCACAGTGATCCAGTTCGTTTTCTATAAACACACGTGACAGGGTGTGTGGTCATTGGGCTGGGGCATGTATGTTCACAGCGTGTGAGCAGACACACTAGACTAGGGCAGGGAGCTCGTCCCAGGGCATGAGCTTGGAATCTTCCACAAACTCGGTCATTAACACTAGGGTCTCGCTGTAGAGGATATCTGCATGAGAACCATTGAACTCATCTTTGTGAGCAGGGCGAATGCTGAGTAGGACCCATGGCAGGGCCTCTGACCAGGAACCACCTTGGCACACTGAGCAGCTTCCAGTGTGTGGTAACAACATTCTAGAAGCCTGTTGCTCTATGGCATAATTCAGCGAGAAGTAAGGATTGAAACTGTTGTCCCTTGTCAGTGGTAATAGCCAAGGGATACTTGAAGTGCACAATCCACTTGGTGACACAGTCACATGTAACCAGATCAATGCTGATGTCTGAAAGAGGTATGGTGCTGAGTCATCTGTTTACCTAATTAATGGCTGAAAAATGTACCAATACATCTCAGATAGGGGAAATGGGACCACTATGTTGAGATGCACATGTCAAAGGTGTCCCTTTGGCATGTCAGATATGCCCAGTGGTGGTTGTATGTGACGTCCGACTTTGCTTTGTTGACACAGAATGCAAGCAGGAGTCGGTTGTAGGTTTAAATCCTGCCTCGGATATGGATGTGTGTGATGTCCATAGGCTAGTTAGGTTTAAGTAGTTCTAAGTTCTAAGGGACAGATGACCTCAGATGTGAAGTCCCATAGTGCTCAGAGCCATTTTTTTGAGCAAGCCGAAGTCCATTTGTGACAGTCGTTTTTCATGCCAGGCCAAATGAAATTCTCTGTGAAGAGGTGTGTTGCAGCCTTGATGCCTGGCTGTGTGAGGTCATGGGTAGCTGAGAAAAGTGTCAGTCAGAGAGGGGCTGGGATGGGAAGCTGGTGACTGTCTATAGATGTATCACATAATATCATGTGAAGAGCCAAAAAAGGTGGCAGGAGACCAAGGCCAACGCCGAGTTAGGTTCCTTTCACAGATTTTGGAGTTAAATATCATCTGTCAGTCGCCATTCCAGCTCATACAAGTCCAAAGGGAAGTGATGGAGTTCACTCCATTATGGAGCTCAATCTGGAAAGGTAATCTGCAACCATATTTTCTGTCCTTCAGATGTACTGAATGATGGTGGGATATTGGATAATCATGTCTATGTGATGGTATCTCCTCAGAGGAAGTTCCTGTGCTGGACTGTGAATGGCATCGGCAAGTAGCTTATGGTCTGTAAAAATTGTAACCATGTGCCTTTCAGCGTCGTCGCTGAAGTATCTGATGGCTTCATAAACCACAGGTAACTCACAGTCGAATGCTGACAACTTGTATTGAGAATGAGATTTTCACTCTGCAGCGGAGTGTGCGCTGATATGAAACTTCCTGGCAGATTAAAACTGTGTGCCCGACCGAGACTCGAACTCGGGACCTTTGCCTTTCACGGGCAAGTGCTCTACCATCTGAGCTACCGAAGCACGACTCACGCCCGGTACTCACAGCTTTACTTCTGCCAGTACCTCGTCTCCTACCTTCCAAACTTTACAGAAGCTCTCCTGCGAACCTTGCAGAACTAGCACTGCTGACAGAAAGGATATTGCGGAGACATGGTTTAGCCACAGCCTGGGGGATGTTTCCAGAATGAGATTTTCACTCTGCAGCGGAGTGTGCGCTGATATGAAACTTCCTGGCAGATTAAAACTGTGTGCCCGACCGAAACTCGAACTCGGGACCTTTGCCTTTTGCGGGCAAGTGCTCTACCATCTGAGCTACCGAAGCACGACTCACGCCCGGTACTCACGGCTTTACTTCTGCCAGTACCTCGTCTCCTACCTTCCAAACTTTACAGAAGCTCTCCTGCGAACCTTGCAGAACTAGCACTTCTGAAAGAAAGGATACTGCGGAGACATGGCTTAGCCACAGCCTGGGGGCTGTTTCCAGAATGAGATTTTCACTCTGCAGCGGAGTGTGCGCTTATATGAAACTTCCTGGCAGATTAAAACTGTGTGCCCGACCGAGACTCGAACTCGGGACCTTTGCCTTTCGCGGGCAAGTGCTCTACCATCTGAGCTACCGAAGCACACTCCGCTGCAGAGTGAAAATCTCATTCTGGAAACATCACCCAGGCTGTGGCTAAGCAATGTCTCCGCAATATCCTTTCTTTCAGGAGTGCTAGTTCTGCAAGGTTCACAGGAGAGCTTCTGTAAAGTTTGGAAGGTAGGAGACGAGGTACTGGCAGAAGTAAAGCTGTGAGTACCGGACGTGGGTCGTGCTTCGGTAGCTCAGATGGTAGAGCACTTGCCCGCGAAAGGCAAAGGTCCCGAGTTCGAGTCTCGGTCGGGCACACAGTTTTAATCTGCCAGGAAGTTTCATATCAGCGCACACTCCGCTGCAAAGTGAAAATCTCATTCTGGAAACAGCCCCCAGGCTGTGGCTAAGCCATGTCTCCGCAGTATCCTTTCTTTCAGAAGTGCTAGTTCTGCAAGGTTCGCAGGAGAGCTTCTGTAAAGTTTGGAAGGTAGGAGACGAGGTACTGGCAGAAGTAAAGCCGTGAGTACCGGGCGTGAGTCGTGCTTCGGTAGCTCAGATGGTAGAGCACTTGCCCGCAAAAGGCAAAGGTCCCGAGTTCGAGTCTCGGTCGGGCACACAGTTTTAATCTGCCAGGAAGTTTCAACTTGTATTGAGAAACCGTGAGTTTCCTCAAGAAGGACCATAGTGCTGGGTTGTATCACCGATGTGTTGCTGAAGAACAGTGCCGATTGAAGTGTCACTCGCATCAGCTGAAATGAAGATGCATGTCTCTGGGATCGGATGTGCGAGCGTGATGGCATAAGTAAGTTCAGTCTTGAGTGCGTTGAACACTTGAATTATTTCGTCAGATAACTGTATTTCTCGTTTCCCAGAGGTGTTTTTCTCATCCGAAGTATCTGTGACTGGGGACTCGATGGAGGCGGTGTGGGGCAAAAGTCTGCAATAGAAAATGACGCAAATTAGGTTAAGTCATGGGTAGGGGGTTACCACATATGAAACTGATGCGATCAGAGGTTGGACGGACGTTGTCAGCGTTGAAGGTGCGATGGAGGAATGTTACAATCACATGGTCCAAATGTGATTTGTTGTCGTTAGTTTCTATGCCCGACCCTCGGCCAGATGATGCTCGTGTTCCAGAGTGGGAGAAGGTTATGATATTGTTAGTGTAGGCATTGCATCATGTGAAGTTGTACAAGATACAGTCAGTGAACCTCTGCCATGTCTGGTAGCGTTTCTAGGCCCTAAGGCGTATAGTGGAACTCGAATAGGCAGAATGATGTAATGATTGCCACGTTAGCAATGTCGCCTTTGCATATAGGGAGCTGAAGGTATGCTTTCTGGCAATCAAGAACGTCAAACACTCATGTCCCATTAAGTAGCTGGGTGAATTCCTGGATGTGGGGGAGAGGTTAGTTGTCGATAATGGTGCGAGCATATAGTTTTCGATAGACACAACACAACTGGACCAAGCCATTGTGCTTAGGCACAAGGTGAATGGGTGACTACCACTTACTTTCTGAGGGTGTATGATACCCTCATTTAAAAGGCATTAACAACCAATTTCGTGTGGTGTAGTTTTTTGGGCAGGAGGTGGTGAGCCTTGTGGCACATGGGAGGGTCTTCTGGCATAGTTATCCTGTGGTAGGTGCCATTAGTGATTGTGCCTAATTGCACATCTTGCACATACGAACAGTGAATACAGCTGTCATTGTGTGGGATGGAGGCACAGTCAGACAGTACACAGGGAAACAGAATGTCACTAACCTTGGTATGTGGATCCTGACGCCCCGGTAAGGGCGTGTCGGCTGAGGGAGGTGTTTCATAATCTGCAGTGCACTGGTGAGGTGGCAGTGTGTGCAGTGAGCATGCCACGTTTCTCCAACACAGTGTCAATCAGCTGTTTCAGCTTGACATTGCAAGCATGTGTAGGGTGTTAATCTTGGAAGGCTTGATAATATTCTCCACCAGTGGGGAAGTGAGGTGAGCAGTCAGTCTAGAGCGCTTGGAGAGGCAATGATGGGTGGAGCTAGGGACAGAAGCTCCAAAAGATCTTGTGATGCATGGGGCAGTAGCATGGTGCAGTAAGCATGCCGTCTGTAGGTCCAGGGATAGGCCAGAATGCTTGAGGATATCGATCCCCAGTACTGATTCGCCGATATCAGCTACGCGGAAGTCCAAGTAAACTCCATCCCCAGCGTAAGCACGACCAGAAATTCTGTTGCACAATGAATATTGATGGGGGATCTGTTGGCAGTGCATAAAGAGAGTTTCAGCCTGATGAAATTCAAGATGCAGAGTCTTCCACTAGATTTTATGGCAGTGTCTGCTGACTGCTGATTGTGATGGTGCTGTGTGCAGTTGTCGCGAGCCTTCAGGCCTAGAGCTGCCCACGTGCAGAGTTTGGGTAGCCCTGCATGAGGCCAATAGTTTCTCACTCTATTAGCAAATGTAACATGAAACCAGTAGAATGGGTATGCGGGTGGGGAGTGAGGCACTCTGCTGGAGGTGACCTGCATGTTCTGGTGAAATAGCAGCACAAGTCATCGACAGTTGGGGATCTGGCAAAAGTAGTGCCTGATGTCGGCTGCTAGGTGGCTGTGGATTGCTCTGATATGCCGCGCCTGCTCTCAGTTGGCCCCTGCCACCCAAGCGTACCATAGGGGCCAGAGAGTGTCTATACTGGTGCCAACCTTGTCATCTGCTGGTGTACTGTAGGCGTGGGAATAATGGACCATCTAAAATCAATACCATTATTTTAGTTCTGAATAATCGGTATTTCTCGGAATTGGTTGTAACAGGTGTTTTCATTTTTAGCTAACAACCAGGTAAAAAACAGCATACCAATTTGCCACAGCAGCAGTGCTAGACTTTTTGGGTTTTAAATAAAACATTTTCAATAAATGAGTAATGTTCATTCGTAAGCTTCCCGCTGGCTTGAAGTATTGGATTACTGTAGAAATTGGGAAAAGTGATCAGCACTACTTTATTAACAACACCTACGGTAAGAAACTAGCAACAAACACATGACCTAAGAATCGATTCAGCATTTCAGAGAGAATAATGCATATGTTGCCATGTGGCGTGGCCATTAGAGTTTACTTGTGTATGTGCAGAGTGCAAAACTTGCCCAAACCCGGTCTGTAAAGTAGTTTCTAGCTGTCGTTCTCGGGCATCAGTTTAATTCCAGAATGGCGCGACCTCTAGTTTCGAAGTATTTTACGAAGTGTGGTAACAATGAAACATAATCCTCCATTTGTTTTAAGGGATTAAAAATTGGAAAAGGTTCAAAATACTCGCAACGTCATACAAGGAGGAAACATCCACAGCGTTTCTTGGAAGAGAAAGTAAATTTGATTGATAGACACATAATTTTACTGAAATGCTATAAACTTGAGATTATAACTGAACCCTCAATTTTGTGATTGCTTCACAGTGAACAATTCATATCATCCAAAAGCAATGCTGCAAGAAGTCATCAACTTGTGATTTTTCGTTCTCACTATTGCCACGCCCATCTCCTTCACCTTCACCACCTCTGCTGATGGCAGTGAGACTAATTTCTGCTACAGCCTCACTCCCATATCGATCATGTTCTCCTACTCCTTCACGTTCATTAGAAATTTTCCATCTTTGTTTGAAGTCTAAGTTTATTACTGAAAGAAATGACAATAAAGAAAATCGAAATTTGGCTATTTCAGAAACTGGTTAATTTTGATTGGTTTTAAGAATCAGGTTAAACTGTGCATACAAAGAACCATTGTTTCTGGAAATCGGTTGTTTCAGAAATAACTGCCATCCATAGTGTACTTGCAGTTAGGAATAACAGTCTATGGCGAATAATTATGTGGGCCTGTTCTGCAAGCCAAAACTTAGTTTCCAATGGGTCTGATCAATGCAAGAGAAGCTAAAGCTGTAATTCATGCAGACTTTTCACTATTTATGGTGTCTACATCTACATCTACATACAGGGTGTTACAAAAAGGTACGGCCAAACTTTCAGGAAACATTCCTCACACACAAATAAAAAAAAAAGATGTTATGTGGACATGTGTCCGGAAACGCTTAATTTCCATGTTAGATCTCATTTTAGTTTCGTCAGTATGTACTGTACTTCCTCGATTCACCGCCAGTTGGCCCAATTGAAGGAACGTAATGCTGACTTCGGTGCTTATGTTGACATGCGACTCATTGCTCTACAGTACTAGCATCAAGCACATCAGTACGTAGCATTAACAGGTTAGTGTTCATCACGAACGTGGTTTTGCAGTCAGTGCAATGTTTACAAATGCGGAGTTGGCAGATGCCCATTTGGTGTATGGATTAGCACGGGGCAACAGCCGTGGCGCGGTACGTTTGTATCGAGACAGATTTCCAGAACGAAGGTGTCCCGACAGGAAGACGTTCGAAGCAATTGATCGGCGTCTTAGGGAGCACGGAACATTCCAGCCTATGACTCGCGACTGGGCAAGCCCTAGGACGACGAGGACACCTGCAATGGACGAGGCAATTCTCCGTGCAGTTGACGATAACCCTAATGGCAGCGTCAGAGAAGTTGCTGCTGTACAAGGTGACGTTGACCACGTCACTGTATGGAGAGTGCTACGGGAGAACCAGTTGTTTCCGTACCACGTACAGCGTGTGCGGGCAGTATCAGCAGCTGATTGGCCTCCACGGGTACACTTCTGCGAATGGTTCATCCAACAATGTGTCAATCCTCATTTCAGTGCAAATGTTCTCTTTACGGATGAGGCTTCATTCCAACGTGATGAAATTGTAAATTTTCACAATCAACATGTGTGGGCTGACAAGAATCCGCACGCAACTGTGCAATCACGTCATCAACACAGATTTTCTGTGAACGTTTGGGCAGGGATTGTTGGTGATGTCTTGATTGGGCCCCATGTTCTTCCACCTACGCTCAATGGAGCACGTTATCATGATTTCATATGGGATACTCTACCTGTGCTGCTAGAACATGTGCCTTCACAAGTACGACACAACATGTGGTTCATGCACAATGGAGCTCCTGCACGTTTCAGTAGAAGAGTTCGTACACTTCTCAACAACAGATTCGGTGACCGATGGATTGGTAGTGGCGGACCAATTCCATGGCCTCCACGCTCTCCTGACCTCAACCCTCTTGATTTTCATTTATGGGGGCATTTGAAAGCTCTTGTTTACGCAACCCCGGTACCAAATGTAGAGACTCTTTGTGCTCGTATTGTGGACGGCTGTGATACAATACGCCATTCTCCAGGGCTGCATCAGCGCATCAGGGATTCCATGCGATGGAGAATGGATGCATGTATCCTCGCTAACGGAGGACATTTTGAACATTTCCTGTAACAAAGTGTTTGAAGTCACGCTGGTACGTTCTGTTGCTGTGTGTTTCCATTCCATGATTAATGTGATTTGAAGAGAAGTAATAAAATGAGCTCTAACATGGAAAGTAAGCGTTTCCGGACACATGTCCACATAACATATTTTCTTTCTTTGTGTGTGAGGAATGTTTCTTGAAAGTCTGGCCGTACCTTTTTGTAACACCCTGTATACTCCCCTAGCCACTAAGTGGTGTGTGGCGGAGGGCACTATTCGTTCCAAAGTCATATCCCCGCCCCCTCTGTTCCACTAGCGGATCGCGCGAGGGAAAAACGACTGTCTGAACGCCTCAGTACGAGCTCTAATTTCCCTTATCTTTGAATGGTGATCATTGCGCGATATGAAAGTTGTTGGTAATAGTATACGCTCTACATCCTCGGGAAGATCGGATTTTGGAATTAAGTGAGCAGCCCCTTCCGTCTAGCGCGTCGTCTATCTGCAGGTGTGTCCCACTTTAAACTTTCTGTGAGATTTGTAACGCTCTCCCGAAGGCTAACTGTACCAGTCACGAATTTTGCCGCTCTTCTTTGGACCTTCTCAATCTCTTTGATGAGACCCAACTGGTATGGGTCCCATACACTGTATCACTTCAGGATTCTACCAATAAACCGCAATCTAGAGTTTGCTTTACCCGTTACTTGCATAATCTGATCGTCCCATTTGAGATAATTTCGAATAGTCACACCCAGATTCTTGGCGGATGTTACCGTTTCCAGAAACTGGGCATTTATTTTGTACTCGTACATTAATGGCGATTTTCGCTTTGTTATACGCAGTAGGTTACACTTACTAATATTGAGAGATAACTGCCAGTCATTACACCACGCATTTATTTTCTGCAAATCCTCATTAATTTGTTCAGAACTTTCGCATGATACTACTTTCCTGTAGACTACAGCATCATCGGCAAACAGTCTAATGCCGCTGTCAATATCATTAACCAGATAGTTTATGTAAATCGTAAAAAGCAGCGGACTCATTATGCTGGGCACATTTGATGTTACGCTTGTTTCTGTTGAAGTCTCCCCATTCAGGACGACATACTGCTCTCTGGCTGTTAGAAAACTTTCTATCCAACTGCATATGTCATCGGATAGACCGTAAGCGCGCACTTTTTGGAGCAAGCGACAGTGCGGAACTGAGTCGAGCGCCTTTCAAAAGTCGAGGAATATGGCACCAACCTGGGAGCCGGTATCTATAGCCTGTAGTATATCACGCACAAAGTGGGCCAGCTGTGTCTCGCATGACCTATGTTTCCTAAAACCTTGCTGATTACTGCAGATTGACTTGTAATTACGTGCATCCGATTTTCTACCCTTTTTATAGATTGCTATGACCTGGGCCTTCTTCTAGTCATGTGGAAATTCCCGCTATTCCATGATCTCTGATAAATTATGGATAAGAATGGTGCTATATTTGTAACATAGTCAACATAAAATCTTACGGGGATACCGTCTGGGCCAGATGCCTTCCTGGCGTCTAAGGATCTTCACTGTTTTACAATCCCAGATACACTAAACACTACGTCAGCCATCCTTGCATTTGTTCGACAATTGAAAGGGGGAATGGTGCTGCAGTCCTCTACCGTAAACGAGTGTTTGAAAGCTAGGTTTATAATTTCGGACTTCTGGTCATCATCATCCGTTACATTACCCTTACTGTCAGCAAAGAGAAGGTATTGAATTACTTGTAGCGTTCGTAGTTTTTACGTACGACCAAAATTTGTTGGGGTTAATTTTAGAATCTGTATTTAAAATAATGCTTTCAAATGCTTTAAAAGAATCTCTCATTGACCTTTTGACAGCTGCTTTCATTTTGCATAATTTCTATTTGTCAGTGGGGCAGAGACTACGTTTAAAACGACTGTGCAAAATTCTCTGCTTTCTCAGCAAGTTCGTTGAACCAAGGTGGATCCTTTCCCTCCCCTGTATTTTTGCTAGGCACATATTCCTCTAGTATGTGGTAGACAATACCTTTAAATTCCGACCAAAGATGCTCAATATCTTTGTGTCCCACGGAGAATGCTTGGAGGTGACTATGAAGATATTCATTAATGACACATTTATTTGCTTTCCCAAACAAGAAAACTCTACGCTGTTTCTTTGATTTTTTTGCAGCGTCCGCTGACGTAGAAGCCACAACAACATTATGGTTGCTAATACCTTCTTCTAGATTAACTTCCTCAAAAAGATCAGGTCTGTTTGTCGCCAAGATACCTAATATGTTCCCATCTCGATTTGGTTTTCTAACCAATTTCTCAAGGCTGTATATTGAGAGCGCTCCTATAACAACTTCACACGAGTCTTTGCTTCTGCTCCCTGTGATAAACGTGTAATTTTCCCAGTCAGTGGACGCCAGATTAAAGTCTCCACCTGTAACTAGTGGATAATTTGGATATTAATTTCCTATGTACTCGAGACTTTCCCAGAAACGTTCTGCGACGTTTGTTGAGGATGCTGGTGGTCTATAAAAACATCCTAATACAATGGTCACTCCTTGTCCGATTGACAGCTTTATCCAGACTACTTCACAGTCTGTCCCAGTATCGATCTCAACTGCATTTAAACGGCTTTTAACTGCAATGAACACACCACCTTCCATAGCATCAGTCCTATCCTTCCTCAACATTGTCCAATCCAAGTTCAAAATTTCACTGCTATTTATGTCTGGTTTCAACCAGCTTTTGGTACCTAATACAATATTGGATTTACTACTGTTTATTTCGTAGAGTAATTTGGGGATCTTGCTACAGACACATCGTCAATTTACTTACATGCGGCGCGGGCCAATCCCGGCCGGCCGGAAGAGTGACGTTTATCGCTTCCCCCTCTTACGAGCAACGGTCGCCCGGCCAGCTGCAGCCTGTTTTTCAACTTCCGGTACTCCATCAATAGCCCGCGCAGCGCTAAGTAATACTAGCAGTGCCGCGCTCCTAAGCGCAGAGTCCGCTCTCTTAAGACGACGTAGTTATCGTCACCGTTGTCGGCGCAGTCTTTCTGTGTACAAGTCTTTGAAAGCAGTAGACATTGACCTTGCTGGCCAATTCAACAAACAGCAGCTTATTAATGGTCCAAATGTCTTTTGTGGACTGAGAATACAGTTCACATGTGATGTTAGTGCTGTCTTTGGAGGCAGTGCATGGTTGACCTTGGCTGTTGTGTAGAGGAACCATGCACGCTATGGTGGCCTTGAAGTTTTCCATGATGCAAACATTTTGGCTTGGAGGACCTGGAGTATAGTAGAGAGTACAGGATTACTAGCGAAGGTTCCCTATGGCACTTTGGTTCCAGACAAGCCGTTTAATTTGGCTACAAGGAGAAAGAAGAGATGTTGGACATGAAGTCTTAAACCACGTGTACATAGATGGCACCAAACTTGCAAGGTCTATCTTTAACCAATATACTCCTTGTGAATATCAAATGCTTCAAATGGCTCTGAGCACTATGCGACTTAACTTCTGAGGGCATCAGTCCCCTAGAACTTCGAACTACTTAAACCGAACTAACCTAAGGACATCACACACACCCATGCCCAAGGCAGGATTGGAACCTGCGACTGTAGCGATCGCGCAGTTCCAGACAGTAACGCCTAGAACCGCTCGGTCACTCCGGCCGGCCCCTTGTGAATAATATGGGGGATTGCTTCAGCTGGTGGACACAATAGGTAGTCGACAATGACAGACTTTGCCATGGCATATTTATGGTGTGACGGAGGGTACATAAGTAAGTCATTTATGACATCAGTGGAATCATGGACATGGCTGACAAGGCAGACGAATTGGGCGTCATCACTCAGAATGCCCTGTATGTCAAGGAAACTGTCTACCAATGTGAACCATATATTGGAACTGCCCTTCTGCAACTGAGGTAGCTTCGAGGACTTGAGGTTCTCATCTCAAGTCAGAACTTGGTGCATAAGTATTGGCTGAGCCAACATAAGGTGAGAATGCAATGACATATCCACTATGGCAGGAGCCGGAAGTGGATTGAGAGCACCATGAGGAGCGAGAAGCTGATGTGCTGTGTCGTCTGGGGTCTAAATGGGAAGGGTCAAGTGGTGACAGCAGGTGATGCAAGATGTGGTAGGTATGGGCACAAAGTCAACCAGTGAGGATGACACAATAGTGGTTGTCAAATAGCAAGGTGGTAGACGTGCAAAAAACGAATTGGTTGGCCTAACAGAGAATTGTCCATCTGCTGGGAGTGAACAACTGGCGGAGCTGCTGGCAGCGCAGTGGTGAGACATTGCAAGGTGATACCTGGCTTGAGCAGGAGTAAATCATGGTCTTGTGTAGGTGGTGAAACTTGGAGACCAACGCACTGTCAGGTGTATGCAAGTACAAGAGTGTATTTTTCTCACCACTGCATTCTAATGAAGATTAGGTTGGACACATGGTGCTCAGTAGAATATGAATTACATGTTCACTCCAACTGCCTCTTGCATCATTGATGGCACTTGTGCTTTGCAATCTTAGTCAGGTAGGTATACAGGAGAAACAGAATCCGATGTGCCACACAGTAGGGGATTCACTGTTTCAGTTAATGAACACTGAATAAGACACGAAACTGGTAATCACATAACGAAACAGACTTAGTGCCACCAATGTGCATTTCAGCTGCTAAACTCGATGGAAACAGACGCAGAAACTCAGCTAGTTGATATACACTGACAGACAAAAAATCGCAACACCAAAAAATAATTTATATAATGTAAGGAAATTTCGGGAATAAATTTGTTTAGGTAACATATTTAAGTGATCAACATTGCAAGATCACATGTTCATGTAAATGCAAGATAACCCATTAAAATGTGAAATTATGGTATATTAATAACTGGTGTAACTGCCAGAATGTGAATACAAATATGCGAATGTGCATGAATTATGTGGTACAGGTGCCAGATGTCAGTTTTTGCCACACTCGGTCAGTCAATACAGGAACAGTTAATGCTCTTTGTGGATGACTCTGGAGTTGTCATCCGATGATGTCACCTGTGTACTAGACTGGAGATAGATCTGGTGATCAAGCAGGCCAAGGTAACATGTCGACACTGTGTGGAGCATGTTGGGTTATAACACTAGTATTTGGGCGAGCGTTAGCTGTCCGAAAATATCGCCCAGAGCGCTGTTCCTGAATGGTACAATCATGAGACTGATGCACAAATTTGCAGTCAGGGTCGTGGGATAACCACGAGAGTGCCCTTGCTGCCATAAGAAATTGCACCCCAGACCATAACTCCAGGTGTAGTTCCAATGTGTGTAGCATTCAGAAAAGTTGATTGGAGGCCCTCAATTGCCCTCCTCCTAACCAACTCACAGCCATCAATGGCAGCTATGCAGAACCCACTTTCATCAGAAAAGACAACGGACCTCCATCCTACCCTCTAATTAGCTGTTGTTTAATACCACTGAAGTCGCAAATACTGGTGGTTTGGGGTCAGTGGAATGCACTCTACAGGGCCTCTGGCATGGAACTGTTCTTGAAGTAACGCATTTGTAACAGTTCGTTGCATCACTGTGGAGCCAGCTCCGGTTCAAATTGCCGCTGCCGATGCAGTGCGATGCACCAGAGCCATACATTGAATGCTATGATCTTCCCTCTCAATAGTGTCACGTTGCCATCTGGAGCCCGGTATTCTTGTGACCATATATTCTCGTGACCACCGCTGCCAGGAATCATGTACAGCGGCTATATTCCTTCCAAATCATTTCGTAGTATCGCAGAAGGAACATCCAGTTTCTTGTAGCCCTATTACACGACGTCGTTTAAACTCAGTGAAGTGTTGATAATGCTGCCTTTGTCACCTTAAAGGCATTCTTGATTAACATCAGATCACCACATCCAGTCTCAAAAGTAATTAACGCTAAAGATCGTTTAGCGTATACTTAAAGCAAACCTGATTTACAACTTCATAGCTGCGCTACTAGAGATACTATTATACGGCTAGCGCGAAATTTGAATATACATCATCTTTCATATGTAGAAACATGCCTAGCAATTTTCGTTTATGTCGCAGAACTCCTTTTTGGTGTTGCGGCTTTTTCCATCAAGGTAAATCAGTTATTTTTTCGTTTCTCAAACACACTAAAAGCAAGTATGCACGAATACAAAAACAATCCAAAGGCTACCAAACTGAAAGATCTACAGTTTCTAAGTCGAAGTTTCTCGGTTCACTGTAGATAGTCGTAACAGAAGTACAGTTGAGTCCTTGTACCTTCTACAAAAGTCAGTGCAGAACAAAATTAATTAGGTGCATGTACCCTGTATCACAACTACTGAGATTCAGGAGGTAACGAACCAAATGAAAAACAAAATACCACTTTCGTGGACAATAAATATATCAAAGTAGTAAAACACTGCTACATATTTATTCTTAAAGTTATCTGTCTCATATTTAATGAGTTTTTTTGTCAAGGTATAGTCCCTAATAGTTTCAACTTCGCAATCGTTATATCACTGTTCAAAAATGGCGATAAAGCTGAAATTTTCAGTTACTGGCCAAATTTCATTGCTAGAAAGTCTTTCAAACACTCTAGAGAAATGTATTCAAGAGAATTATAGTTCATCTCAATAAAAAATAACATCCTTAGCAAAAATCAATTTGGTTTCCTGCAGAATATTTGAACTGAAGAGGACATTTTCTCATTTTTCAACTAACTCTTCGAGTCCATAAACAATAAAATTGAAACGTCCCCTTAGGACAATTTCTGAATTACTGTGCTGATAAACCTCTTACATTATTTGGTTTTCAAACAGCTGAGCAAAACTGAACGTACTCAAACATTCACTAAAGTGACACACAATATTTTTAGCGCAACGCAATCTGACTTTCAAAAATCCCTACAAAAGAATGCCCTGACTAACATTAACCTATACCTTTCACAAATCACTTACCTCACAAAAATCTTCATTACTCGAACTACTGCAATACAGCGAGCGTCAATACTGCCAGCTAAATAAAAGATTCAAACTACGGAAGGCACTAACTACTGATAGGGATAGTTAGCAAATGAAAGATTTTAATAGAGAACAAACAATGTATTTACCTTAACGATCATAATATATATAGCAGTTCATGCCAACCAGTCTTACAAATTTCACAACTCCGCCATCTCTCTCCCCACATCCACCACTGCTGGCGGCTCACCTCCAACTGCGCAACGCTACGCGCTGTTCACGTCCAGCTGCCCAACACTACAATGGCAGACAACAATGCAAACTAGCCACAGACTGCACACAGCACAGCCAGTGATTTTCATACAGAGAGCGCTACGTGGCGGCGGCGTTACCAATATAAGAACCTAAACAGCCTACTTACATAGCCCCCATGCTCCCCACAAAAAAAATTTTACAAATTGTTTTGGGCACTGGGCAATACATATTTGTTAAAATTTTTCATGATCGTAATTACAATAACAGAGAAATCAAATGCACACACTTATTGATACAATGTTGGTCAAAAGCTAAAATTTTCTCACAGTCCATAAAGATAGTCCTGATCATTCATCATAATAGTAATTACAGTTTTTTTCACAAAGTCTCATTAGTAAAAGAAATTGCACACAGAAGTAGTGGATTTCCATGCAGTCTTGAAGAAGTAGTGTTGTCCTTCCAACGGAAAGACAGTGCTGACTCCTGACATGCAGACAGGTAATGGGCCACAACAGAGCAAACCCACAGCAGAGTCAGTCGAAGTTTTGAAGAATATTGGTAGGCAGGTCATCACAGAGTAGACCCACTGTAGTCCTGGTAGAGATTAAGGTATTGGTGGGCCACCAGAGGTGCAGACCCACTGCAGTCCTTGTAGAAATAATGATACTGGTGAGTCAGCAAATGTGTAGACCCACAGTAGTCCTTGTAGAAATAATGGTATTGGTGGGTCATCAAAGGTGTAGACCCACTGTAGTCCTTGTAGAGATGGCCAGCAGCCATCTGCTGCGACTGTGCAGGTGCACAATCACCATCGAAGAGTCTTGCAGAGAAGATAGCAAGTCCATAAACCACCACTTGTACACTCACGAAGTTTTTGGAATTGTCCTTAGAACCAACTATGCTGTTATCCAGTCCCTTGCTGAATTAGTAACACATGTGCAAACACTAACAGTCCCAACTTCTCACATATTGTGCATTACTATGACCAACAGAAATGTGTGCAGTGAAATGAATGCTTACAAGTTACTTAATTTGATGAACTGGTGTCAATTACAATATTATAACATGAGAATACAATTACAAAGGTACAAAATACATCATTAAAAACATAACAATACAGATAATATTTGTAGTAATACAGGATTTACAAAAGAATAGAAATAGACATATACATCAGTGTTACAGGAATTATGACATAAGTAAATACATAAAAGATCAGAATAATTACTGAAACATCAACTTCACACATGAGCATTAAAACAGAACAGAATAAATAATGTCTAAGCATATTTACAAGGTAAATAACATATTATTAATGCCAATTATATTTGAGGATAACAGTATTCCTCATCATAGTGAATGTAGCTTTATATTAGAAGAAGAAAAAAAATTCTGTGAAACAGTACACAGAGACAGGAAGAAAACAAATACACAAGGGTACACAAACACCTAGTGGGATAACACAAAATGACAGGGTTCGTTTTCAGTGTAACATTTGGTACTGCAGTCCAACCCAAAACTTCATTCCATAGATCTTTTTTTTCTTATTTCAAAATTTGTTTCCACCAAAAATATCTTATCCAAGTATGCTTTTTGTATTCTGTTCATATCCTCTTTCAAAAATAGTTTTTCTCCACTGTACACTACTTTATTTTGCCAAACCATTTTCTTATAGTTTCTCAATACATTTCTTCCAATCCATCATAGTTAGTTTCTTATATAGTCTATCCCCTCTTAAGCTAACTTAAATCTACTGAGCTCATATGCTAAACTAAGGGACGAGGCAATGCAGCAGCACAAAACAATTAACACAAACAGGAATGATAAAAAATACAAATGGCAAAGCAAGCAGCATAAATTAGCAAAGCAAATGCAATATTACAACTAATATAAGGCAATGCGCAGCAAACAAGAAAAATAAATTCGTAGTAAAACTGGCTTAACAGCGTAATACAAAGTCAAATTCAGTAACATAATGCCTGGCAAACAGCAGCAGCAAATGCAATAACTTATATCTAAACATGACAAAGCTCAAGCAGAAAAAAAATATTACACTAAAGACAACAGTGCAGACAAGGGAAATGCATATTCACATCGTAATGTCTATGTAATTAACGTGGTGCACCACAAAAACTAATTCTACAAAAAATTACCAAGTACTTGAAAAGAAAATTATATATGCAGTTATTGTTATCAGTCCCTTCTTATTGTTCTTTCCATTCCAAGAGCTCCTTTTTCGAAGAATGTGGATCATAAAATAATTATTTAATAGATCTGTTGACAGAAAGTGTTCACATTAGCAAATGCATCTAAGTTTATTTCATAAAACTAATGCTGCAACACAGCTGGAAACCAGATATTAAACAAAATGAGCAATCTCTCAACTACAAAGACAATAGATGTAAAATGTTTCTCATCATTTCATTAGGGATTTTAGTAAATATCATAAATTAATAGCTCCACAGTGTTATCATGTTTTCAAGTTTGAGGGTGTCGTATTTACGATGCTTTCTACAAAGGAATGTCAATAGCGAGGATAATGCCCTCCCCTTTCTTTTTCTACCTGTGCCTCTGAAAAGGCACACGCTAATGGCTTTTTCTCCAGCCGTCTGACACAGCTGGGTGCCCACAACGCATTACGTGCAGGTGCTCACTTAACTTTCTTATGGAAATATTTATGACAGCAGTTTCCGCTAAAGTGACAGTCTGATATAAAAATATTTCACAGGTCAAGAATTTGCGTTACAAAGCTGTAGAAACAAAATCCTATTGATATAACAGTGCCCAAAAATTTTCATCGTCATTGTAATACAATCACACATTTACATACATTTCATAACTCTTAAAGTACGATTCTTGGTTTCCAACAACCTTTTTCACAAACCAGAGTCCCTAACCACTACTCTTTATCCCTTACCTTATTCGTCGACACTTCTTCAATATTTCATCTTAATAAATATGTAGCATAATCAAATTCCTCATATAACATTGGCTTACTGATCATAAACATACCTCAACAGCATAATACACATTGTCGTCGTAAAAATAACATCGTAACACCTCAGTCAAATCTCAAAAAAGTCGTAGCTTTCTGCAATAATTTCAAACCATAAAAAATATTCTCTGCTCATTTCAATAGCGTCATCTACCTCGAACGTACTTTAAAATCATGCTCCCTTACCAAATACATCATTCAAAGCTCTCATAGTATCACAATGGTTCCAAAAAAAATTGAACAGTTCACAAAGTACAGACAAAATACAATTTCATAAGTGTGAAGTCACCCAACTGTGTAATTGCGTAAACACGTGTCACTGATGTAAAAAAAAGTTTATCTCTCAGTTAAATGATCAGATAGCTGTGTAACTTATGTGTTAGAGGAATATGGTACCGATGTGTAAAGTTGTATAAGCAAATACCATATTAGCTAGGGTTCCTTGTGCTTGCCAAACACATGGTACACAAAGTAGGCGTGTACCCCCCTGAGGATTAATGTAATTATACCCTCAGGTGTTACAGATTACAACAATGGAATGAAATGTATTACGAAAAACCTTTGTATCATTGTACTTCAAATATCTTTAAAAATAAATGATTTAAGTACAAAATTAATCACTCAAATACGTGTACTGTAGTGCTAAACTGTGCGTCTTGCTGTAGGATAATCTCTGTGGAAGTGTCGTAGGTATCGTCCTCCGAAAGCTAAGTTCTGCAGAAGTCAGTGTACTTACCTCATGGTACACAAAAGTGAAATGCTTTGCGTGTAGATACCTTAGTTATTACGCTTATTGCCGTGATGAGGAAAGAAAAGGCTGTCTCCTTGTAGCTATAGCACAAAAGTTACTACTAAAACATGTTTTACTTTACAGAAGAATTCAGAAAAAACTGTGCAGATATAAAACAGATACACCGCAAAAGCAACATTGTAAATTGCCACTCATTAGCAGCGTCGTGATAAAATCGTGTAGCTGTCACATAAACTAACCACTGTCTCATCTGGTATCTCACAGAAAGTACCTTAAATCCAGAATGTATTTTCAAGTAAACCAAAATGTTGCATTAGAATCTCATTAGCAGTACCAGTATATGTTCTAAGTATGTGAGCCTTATAGTCGTTACTTAATCGTGCAACTAACAAGCAAGAATGTACACACACAATAACACTGTGTCGTCTGTTCGCAATAACAATGCATTCGTAATTTCTTTTTAAATAAGTTCTCTTGGTTCTTGACTGGATATTTAACTTCAAACATTGTTGCATGGTAACAGTTTCTAAATCATACTAGTAACGTGAAGTGAAACGTTTTATGGCAAAGACAAAGTTAAAAAGCAGATTATCTTTCAATAAACGGTTTTACATGTGAAATGTGGTGTAAACCTTTACTCTTCCTAGTACGCAGAGTTTCAACTTCAACGTAATTATCATGTGGTATACGTCGGATTCTGTAAGGTCCATTGTAAACTAGAAAGAATTTGTGACTCAAGTGTTTCTTCTTATGTGACAATGAATGAGCTTTAATGATAACTTTCTGACCAATATATAATTTCTTTGCATTTGCTTTACCGTGTAGTTTTCTCCTTTTGTCTGCTGCAGATTTTATATTTTTAAGAGCCAATTCAATTATGTCTTTGTGTCGAAGTTTACGTGTATTCGGGAAAGGTACAAGCTCTCTGATTCTGTTCGGTGGTTCTTCATTCTTCAGTACAAGAGTAGGTGGTAAAGCAGTGGAGTCATGAGGCATTTCATTCAGCACGTTTTGAAATAAGTGTAAATATCTGTCCCAATGCTGATGCTTTCTGTGACAATAAAGTCTGCAAAGCTTACTGATTTCTTTCATAATCCGTTCGGAGGGGTTACAATGTGGTGAATACAATGAAATAAAAACAGGTTTGATTTTATGATTCCGAAGCATGCGTGACCAAACAGCAGATCTGAATTGCGGTCCGTTATCTGAAATGACTTTAGCAACGTGGCCAACTTCAGGTAAGAAATTTTTGACAAAGGCGTTGGATACAGACCGTCCAGTGGCTTTACGTAACGGAATGAAAGAAACAAATTTTGAAGTAAGTTCAACAGCGACTAGAACGTATGAAAATCCATTCGATGTTCTGACAAGGGGTCCCAAGAGATCAACAGCAGCAAATTCTTTTAATTTAGAAGGAATAATAGGAAACAACGGAGCACGATGTGAGATAGTAGATGGTTTCGCCTTTTGACCAAGTTTACAAATAGACAAGACTCTTCGAATTCGCTTTTCCATATTGTTAAAATAACAAGTCGTTCGAAGAATATGATAACATTTTCGTGGGCCAAAATGTGCGTAGCTGAAATAAGTCTACCAAATGAGCTTATTAACAAAATCGTCAGGAATGCAAAGTACCCATAGCTTGTCATCAACAATGCAGCGTTTGAACAGTATGTTGTTTCTAACCAGATAATAATGCCGAATCTGTGTGTGTGTCTTTTCATGCCATTTGCTATTGATGTCTTTCCAAATCGGATCTTTATCTTGTTCATGAGCAATGTCCTTTAAAGATGTGGTGATGAAGTTTTCAAATGCGACTTTCTGAATGTAAAGAATACTGAACGTTTTCTCAATGTTGCCTTCTGCGTTACTTTTCTCAAGCCCAACCGGTGCGCGTGACAGTGCGTCCGCAACAATGTTCTCCTTGCCGGGAATGTAGACTATTGTGAAGTGGAATTCTTGCAGAAACAATACCCAACGTTATAACCTGTCATGATTTAATTTTATAGACATAAGAAATTGTAATGCACGATGATCACTGTATACTTTTACGTGCTTACCAGAAAGAAAGAAACGGAATTTGTTAAATGCCCAAACGATAGCTAAAGCTTCTAATTCAGTAACGGAATAATTTTTTTCAGATTTTATTAGCACTCGGCTAGTAAAAGCAATGGTTTTCTGAACGGTAGTGTCATTTTCTATGGCTTCTTGAAATAAATGGGTACCAAGACCGACTTTAGAAGAATCCGTGCTAAGGCAGAAATCTTGTGACAGATTTGGATGAGCTAGTATTGGCGCGTTAAGTAGCGATTCTTTCAAAGAATTGAATTCCAACTGTGCTTGTTCGTCCCAGTTCCAAATAGTATTTTTTCCAGTGAGAAAACAAAGTTTTGGTGTAACAAGAATTTGCATATTCAGAAAACGACGGTAAAAATTTACGAGACCTAGAAAACTGCGGATTTTTTTTGTGGATGGAACTGAAATGGCTCTGATTGCTTCTAACTTTTCAGGATCCGGCTGAATGCCTTCAGAAGAAATAATATGTCCCAAAAACCTCACATTTGACCTACCGAATTCAGACTTTTCCAAGTTAACTGTAATTCCAGATTCTGCAAAAATACGTAACAAACTGTTGAGGATGCGATTGTGTTGTTCCCATGAGGCTTCTGCTATCAGAATATCGTCCACATATAAGGTGATGTGACGTTTTAAGAACTCAGGTAGTACGGAATTTAACCCGCGAATGAATGCTCCTGAAGAAATGTTCAAGCCAAAAGGAAGTTTCCAAAACTGATAACAAACGCCGAAACAAAGAAAAGCTGTGTATTTCCTACATTCTGGATGAAGTTCGATCTGATAAAAGCTGGATCTGAGATCAATGGAAGACAACACTTTTACACCATTAAAATTTTGAAGAAGTTCTTCCATCGTCTGCGGCCTGTCTGTTTCAGGAATAATGATAGTATTGATTTGTCTCGAATCTAAGACAAGCCTGATCGATCCATTTTTCTTCTCAACAACATGTAACAGATTGTTGTATGAGCTTACTGCAGGCTCAATAATGCCCTCGTCAAGCATAGATTGTATTTCTGTTCTAACACGGTCCCTATAATGTGCTGGAATTACGTATGGTCTAACACAAAATTTAGTATGCTCACGAACACGAAATTGGTATTGAAATCCCTTGGTTGTTCCTGTTTTGTGAGTAAAAACTGTGGAATGTGCTTGTAAAATCTCAAAAAGGTCCTGCCTATCAGTGTCATTACAATTCTCAATTGTTTGAATCTTATTCTGAATTAACTCATTAATTTCAAATATGCCGTCGATATCATCCCTGACAGTACTTGCAGAGTGATTGTTAGTGTCTAGTTCCGAAGAAAATTCTGAACTGTTGTCTAACAGAAGGTAAAGCCGATTAATTTCCTCGTCATGGTTTGAGAGCCAATCTTCAAATTTCAAAGCTATTGACTTACCTTCCTTCTCTAAACTTACGGGTATTTCAGCATCGTGAAAGTTTAAGATTGCTTTGTATTTATTCAAAAAGTCTACTCCCAATATAATTTCCGTCGACAATAATGGAACATTAAGAAAGGTCATAGAGAAGCTGTGGCTTTGGCAAAAGAATTCTAAATTGGTTTGTTGGCGTACATCTACACTTTTTCCAAAGATTGCACCTTGTAATTTAATCTTACATAACGGAAGTGTGGGGCAATCGTTCGATTTGTTGCATTTGCTAAAAGCTGTTTCACTAATTACTGAAATGGGACTGCCAGAGTCAAGTACTGCTGTAAATTTTACGTCATTTACAGTAATGTGAATCACAGGATATGCAATGTTGTTATGTTTTACGTCGTGTTCCTGGAGTAAGATGTCCCTAATGTCTTCCATTTTTACGTAATTACTAGCTACGGCAGCTGCGTCTTCAGTTTCATAAGTACATTTTGTGGCTGCCAGTGGTATGAGTCATTGCCTATTGTGTCTTTGTTGGCGCGCGTCGTTATTGGGATTTGGAGACCTAACTTCTACAAATTCACCTTGTCGAGAGGGCTCTGCTCTGTTTGAATCCCGCCAGTTCTGATGCAATTCAGGTCTGTCGTTACGATCATATCGTCTGTCGTCATGTCGGTAGATTCCATAGTTTCTTTCTTGTCGGTCACGTGGTGGAGAATTTCTCCCTGAATCGTAACTGCGCGCTGGACCGTTGTATCTGAAGTTATTCTGTCTGCCTTGATAATAATTATTTTGGTTCCCATATTGTCTGTTTCTCTGATTGTCTCTGTGATAGACATTACCACAGAGAGGTGATCTTTCCCTGTAATTATTACTACTCTGCCAATGGTTGTCATACGGGTGGTGTCTGTTTCGGTCACGATTTACGTTGAAAGAATAGCCTTGTCGTATATTATTTCTGTCATCACGGAATTGTGACGGATGTGATCTGTAATTGTTGTGCTCCTGTTTTCGCGTTCTGCGATTGTCAGTGTCAATTTCCAATTCTTATAAGAGTTCTTGAACAGCTTCAATGTCGTCTTTGCAACGTCCTGCCAAAATAATATGTCGTAAATGTTCAGGTAATTTGATTAAGCAAATGTGGATAAGTTCTGAGGGGCTGTATGGGTTTGACAGGTACTGATTCATGTGCAACATGTCTTCAAAATATTTCACAAGACTGGAAAATTCAGATTGTTCGTAATGTTTCATCATTATGATGTTATGTTTTACTCGGTCTTGTGTAGCTTGAGACCAATATGCTGAGAGGAAGGCATGATAAAATTCTCCTTCACTGTGACAATCGTGAAAGACCGAACGCATTCTTACAGCTGGTTCATTCTCCAAGTAGCCACACATAAATTCTAACCTGTGCTCCAATGACCAGTTGGGAGGAAAACAATGAGAGAATTGATGGAGCCACGCTTGTGGATGAATGTCGTTGGCAGAATTCTTGAACGTTTTGAATTTACGTGTAGTAATGAACAGCTTATCGTCATAATCATTGTGTCGGCGAGTAGCATATCGGTCAAGTTTTCCTGAGTTTTTGCAAGTTGCGTAACCGAATCGGTAGATGCAACTGAGTCAATTTTAGCTTGCAAGGTCTCATGATTTTCATAAACAATAGTTTGCAGTTCTTTTATGGCTGCTTTGTGAATCTGTAATGCATTTTCATGCTGCGAAAAAATAGGTTGGAAATGCTCACAAATTTGTGTTTTTACGTCATTACAGACTTTTTGACATTTCGATTCAATGTTATGTAACTCAGTAGTTAAATCTTCACGTGTTTGTTCAAGCTTATGTTCCCCTGTGTCTAACTTTTGAAGCTTTTGTTCCATTGCGTCTAACTGTTGCTGTGTTTGTCTCTGGTGTTGTTCCATTACGTCTAACTTTTGAAGATTTTGTTCCATTGTGTCTAACTTTTGAAGATTGTGTCCCATTTGTTTCTGATTTTGTTCAAGTGTTGTGTCTAACTTTTGAAGATTTTATTCCATTGTGTCTAATTTTTGAAGCTTTTGCTGTGTTTGTCTCTGATTTTGTTCCATTTGTTGCATTAATTGCAATAATAATGTATTAGTGTCTGGAATCTGTTTTTCTATGCTTTTTGGCAGTGCGTTTTCATCGGCAGCATTCACATTTTGACAAGCAGAAAAAGTGTCTTGACTCTTTTGAGAAAACGGTGAGGGCCCAAAACCTAAGTCTACAGTATTTGCAATATTGTGTTCTGTCATTTCGGTTTCCTGAGGCGAGCTGTTGCCGACCGATCGATCGATAATGCTTCCCTGTTCACTACCTGTTTGACTGTCTACACCATTATTTGCCGCCCGCTCCAGTTCCTTATGCACAATTACCAAATTACTACTTCGAATGTCTGTTAATTCACTACACAGTGGTGCTGATAAGCTATGCTCGTCGTCACTATTATTTCTCAGTTTACTTTGGAGCCTAGTGTTACGTTTTTCACACGCCATTATTGTTACAATATTTCACACGATAACACAGAAAAGCACAATTTGAAGAGCAAAAATAAGAGAACACATTAACATAGCACTGAAAATAATATCTAGTTAATTGCAAGCGCAGCTGTGAAATACTTGGTGCAAATCTACATGCATGCCACAACTGTTTTACAGTACAACAATGAAAGACTGCAACTACAAAGGAGATTCTCTCCAAAATTACGCGCTAGCAATAAACAATAGCTACACTAATTACACAAACTACAATAAAAAAATCAGAAGATTCCAGTGAGGTATCCTAGGCTAAGGGTCGACATATGAAACGTCCCCTTAGGACAATTTCTGAATTACTGTGCTGATAAACCTCTTACATTATTTGGTTTTCAAACGGCTGAGCAAAACTGAACGTACTCAAACATTCACTAAAGTGACACACAATATTTTTAGCGCAACGCAATCTGACTTTCAAAAATCCCTACAAAAGAATGGCCCTGACTAACATTAACCTATACCTTTCAAAAATCACTTACCTCACAAAAATCTTCATTACTCGAACTACTGCAATCTACATCTACATCTACATCTACATTTACATCTACATTTATACTCCGCAAGCCACCCAACGGTGTGTGGCGGAGGGCACTTTACGTGCCACTGTCATTATCTCCCTTTCCTGTTCCAGTCGCGTATGGTTCGCGGGAAGAACGACTGTCTGAAAGCCTCTGTGCGCGCTCTAATCTCTCTAATTTTACATTCGTGATCTCCTCGGGAGGTATAAGTAGGGGGAAGCAATATATTCGATACCTCATCCAGAAACGCACCCTCTCGAAACCTGGCGAGCAAGCTACACCGCGATGCAGAGCGCCTCTCTTGCAGAGTCTGCCACTTGAGTTTGTTAAACATCTCCGTAACGCTATCACGGTTACCAAATAACCCTGTGACGAAACGCGCCGCTCTTCTTTGGATCTTCTCTATCTCCTCCGTCAACCCGATCTGGTACGGATCCCACACTGATGAGCAATACTCAAGTATAGGTCGAACGAGTGTTTTGTAAGCCACCTCCTTTGTTGATGGACTACATTTTCTAAGGACTCTCCCAATGAATCTCAACCTGGTACCCGCCTTACCAACAATTAATTTTATATTATCATTCCACTTCAAATCGTTCCGCACGCATACTCCCAGATATTTTACAGAAGTAACTGCTACCAGTGTTTGTTCCGCTATCATATAATCATACAATAAAGGATCCTTCTTTCTATGTATTCGCAATACATTACATTTGTCTATGTTAAGGGTCAGTTGCCACTCCCTGCACCAAGTGCCTATCCGCTGCAGATCTTCCTGCATTTCGCTACAATTTTCTAATGCTGCAACTTCTCTGTATACTACAGCATCATCCGCGAAAAGCCGCATGGAACTTCCGACACTATCTACTAGGTCATTTATATATATTGTGAAAAGCAATGGTCCCATAACACTCCCCTGTGGCACGCCAGAGGTTACTTTAACGTCTGTAGATGTCTCTCCATTGAGAACAACATGCTGTGTTCTGTTTGCTAAAAACTCTTCAATCCAGCCACACAGCTGGTCTGATATTCCGTAGGCTCTTACTTTGTTTATCAGACGACAGTGCGGAACTGTATCGAACGCCTTCCGGAAGTCAAGGAAAATGGCATCTACCTGGGAGCCTGTATCTAATATTTTCTGGGTTTCATGAACAAATAATGCGAGTTGGGTTTCACACGATCGCTGTTTCCGGAATCCATGTTGATTCCTACATAGTAGATTCTGAGTTTCCAAAAACGACATGATACTCGAGCAAAAGACATGTTCTAAAATTCTACAACAGATCGACGTCAGAGAGATAGGTCTATAGTTTTGCGCATCTGCTCGACGACCCTTCTTGAAGACTGGGACTACCTGTGCTCTTTTCCAATCATTTGGAACCTTCTGTTCCTCTAGAGACTTGCGGTACACGGCTGTTAGAAGGGGGGCAAGTTCTTTCGCGTACTCTGTGTAGAATCGAATTGGTATCCCGTCAGGTCCAGTGGACTTTCCTCTGTTGAGTGATTCCAGTTGCTTTTCTATTCCTTGGACACTTATTTCAATGTCAGCCATTTTTTCGTTGGTGCGAGGATTTAGAGAAGGAACTGCAGTGCGGTCTTCCTCTGTGAAACAGCTTTGGAAAAAGGTGTTTAGTATTTCAGCTTTACGCTTGTCATCCTCTGTTTCAATGCCATCATCGTCCCAGAGTGTCTGGACATGATGTTTCGAGCCACTTACTGATTTAACGTAAGACCAGAACTTCCTAGGATTTTCTGTCAAGTCGGTACCTAGTATTTTACTTTCGAATTCACTGAACGCTTCACGCATAGCCCTCCTTACGCTAACTTTGACATCGTTTAGCTTCTGTTTGTCTGAGAGGTTTTGGCTGCGTTTAAACTTGGAGTGAAGCTCTCTTTGCTTTCGCAGTAGTTTCCTAACTTTGTTGTTGTACCACGGTGGGTTTTTCCCGTCCCTCACAGTTTTGCTCGGCACGTACCTGTCTAAAACGCATTTAACGGTTGCCTTGAACTTTTTCCATAAACACTCAACATTGTCAGTGTCGGAACAGAAATTTTCGTTTTGATCTGTTAGGTAGTCTGAAATCTGCCTTCTATTACTCTTGCTAAACAGATAAACCTTCCTCCCTTTTTTTATATTCCTATTAACTTCCATATTCAGGGATGCTGCAACGGCCTTATGATCACTGATTCCCTGTTCTGCACTTACAGAGTCGAAAAGTTCGGGTCTGTTTGTTATCAGTAGGTCCAAGATGTTATCTCCACGAGTCGGTTCTCTGTTTAATTGCTCGAGGTAATTTTCGGATAGTGCACTCAGTATAATGTCACTCGATGCTCTGTCCCTACCACCCGTCCTAAACATCTGAGTGTCCCAGTCTATATCTGGTAAATTGAAATCTCCACCTAAGACCATAACATGCTGAGAAAATTTATGTGAAATGTATTCCAAATTTTCTCTCAGTTGTTCTGCCACTAATGCTGCTGTGTCGGGGGGTCGGTAAAAGGAGCCAATTATTAACCTTGCTCGGTTGTTGAGTGTAACCTCCACCCATAATAATTCACAGGAACTATCCACTTCTACTTCACTACAGGATAAACTACTACTAACAGCGACGAACACTCCGCCACCGGTTGCATGCAATCTATCCTTTCTAAACACCGTCTGTGCCTTTGTAAAAATTTCGGCAGAATTTATCTCTGGCTTCAGCCAGCTTTCTGTACCTATAACGATTTCAGCTTCGGTGCTTTCTATCAGCGCTTGAAGTTCCGGTACTTTACCAACGCAGCTTCGACAGTTTACAATTACAATACCGATTGCTGCTTGGTCCCCGCATGTCCTGACTTTGCCCCGCACCCGTTGAGGCTGTTGCCCTTTCTGCACTTGCCCGAGGCCTTCTAACCTAAAAAACCGCCCAGCCCACGCCACACAACCCCTGCTACCCGTGTAGCCGCTTGTTGCGTGTAGTGGACTCCTGACCTATCCAGCGGAACCCGAAACCCCACCACCCTATGGCGCAAGTCGAGGAATCTGCAGCCCACATGGTCGCAGAACCGTCTCAACCTCTGATTCAGACCCTCCACTCGGCTCTGTACCAAAGGTCCGCAGTCAGTCCTGTCGGCGATGCTGCAGATGGTGAGCTCTGCTTTCATCCCGCTAGCGAGACTGGCAGTCTTCACCAAATCAGATAGCCGCCGGAAGCCAGAGAGGATTTCCTCCGATCCATAGCGACACACATCATTGGTGCCGACATGAGCGACCACCTGCAGATGGGTGCACCCTGTACCCTTCATGGCATCCGGAAGGACCCTTTCCACATCTGGAATGACTCCCCCCGGTATGCACACGGAGTGCACTTTGGTTTTCTTCCCCTCCCTTGCTGCCATATCCCTAAGGGGCCCCATTACGCGCCTGACGTTGGAGCTCCCAACTACCAGTAAGCCCACCCTCTGCGACTGCCCGGATCTTGCAGACTGAGGGGCAACCTCTGGAACAGGACAAGCAGCCATGTCAGGCTGAAGATCAGTATCAGCCTGAGACAGAGCCTGAAACCGGTTCGTCAGACAAACTGGAGAGGCCTTCCGTTCAGCCCTCCGGAATGTCTTTCGCCCCCTGCCACACCTTGAGACGACCTCCCACTCTACCACAGGTGAGGGATCAGCCTCAATGCGGGCAGTATCCCGGGCAACCACAGTCGTAGTCCGATCGGGGGATGCGTGGGACGAGCTGGCCGTCCCCGACAAACCCCCATCCGGACCCCCACAGTGATGCCCATTGGCAACAGCCTCAAGCTGTGTGACCGAAGCCAACACTGCCTGAAGCTGGGAGCGAAGGGATGCCAACTCAGCCTGCATCCGAACACAGCAGTTGCAGTCCCTATCCATGCTAAAAACTGTGCAAAGAACGTCTGAACTAATCTACAGAGAGCGCAAACAAAACGACACAAAATTGAAGCGGTTATTAAAATACAAGATTGCCTAGTAAATGCAGTAATGCTGCCACTTGTGCACTGCTGACACACCGCTCGGCGGCGGAAGGAGACTACGCGATTTAACACTATTCGAGTACTAAAACGTGATGCTACAACTCTCAAATACTATAATACGCGCGAAATTTATGAATTAAACAATGCAAGTACCAAAAACACGCAAAGAAATTAAGAATTAAACTATGTAACAAATGAGTGAGCTAGGAGTATACGACTTGCTGCTGCAGCTGCTTATCCAACGGCGGCAGGGAGCACACTGACTGTGACCAACCGACACTGGCCGTTCAAAACAAAAACAGTTGACAGACGACTACGCGAATTTACACTATTCAGGTACTAAAACGCGATGCTACAACTCTCAAATATTATAATACGCCCGAAATTTATGAATTAAACAATGCAAGTACCAAAAACACGCAAAGAAATTAAGAATTAAACTATGTAACAAATGAGTGAGCTAGGAGTATACGACTTGCTGCTGCAGCTGCTTATCCAACGGCGGCAGGGAGCGTCACTACTGCCAGCTAAATAAAAGATTCAAACTACGGAAGGCACTAACTACTGATAGGGATGGTTAGCAAATGAAAGATTTTAATAGAGAACAAACAATGTATTTACCTTAACGATCATAATATATATAGCAGTTCATGCCAACCAGTCTTACATATTTCACAACTCCGCCATCTCTCTCCCCACATCCACCACTGCTGGCGGCTCACCTCCAACTGCGCAACGCTACGCGCTGTTCACGTCCAGCTGCCCAACACTACAATGGCAGACAACAATGCAAACTAGCCACAGACTGCACACAGCACAGCCAGTGATTTTCATACAGAGAGCGCTACGTGGCGGCGGCGTTACCAATATAAGAACCTAAACAGCCTACTTACAAAATGTTATCAGTGGAATCATTTGTGATATATCCAAAGCATTCGACTGTGTGGATCACAAAATTCTACTTATGAAGGCTGAGCGCTATGGTAAAACAGGGATTCGAGTCATTGGTGGTTGATTACCATGTGCTAATGTGCTACATCACACTATAAATATTTCACTAAAACTATGCCATTTCTCTTCGAATGCGACCGAAAATCTCTTTGAATGTGACTCAAATCACACAAAGATTACGTTATTTCTTTTTCTGGTAAGAAAATAAAATTAACGAGAACATGTTTTGTAGCGCCCTCTCTCTGATACCTAGAAACCAGTGTCAAGTGCTGAAATGATGGACAGCCATACTACAAGCAACTGTTTTCGACTGTGCATGCTCTGGTGTGACTCCATCCCTTCTGGCTCTATGAGTGCTTCATTGTTCACAGCACCAGGTCAATATATTTTTTTTCAAATTAAATGTAATGTACTGCACAAGCATAGAGTATAAGGGGTCTTAGACGCCAGGCTGCAGCAGCGTTTCTGTGGGAAAGTGATTAGCTGTTGTTAAAGGTAATTTTTTGACCCAGTTACGATCCTGTTGCTACCAAGTTCTTCTTTTATTCCTTACAATATCAAGCGATTCATTATAAAATTTGAATGCATGTATATAGCTCAATTTACACACCGGTTCATAAAATTAATATATTCATTTCAGTTATGATTACTACCCTTGTAAGTCAAAAGGCTGTAGATGAGTGTAAAATTTCTCTGCCTCGTGATGACTGGGTGTTGTGTGCTGTCCTTAGGTTAGTTAGGTTTAAGTAGTTCTGAGTTCTAGGGGACTGATGACCGTAGATGTTAAGTCCCATAGTGCTCAGAGCCATTTGAACCATTTTTTTGAGTAAAAAAAGCGTGTATAAGTGCAAATTTAGTACTAAGCTTGTTTTCTGTAGTGCGTACCACAGCAATGAATTTATTAATAGAAGGTGGCATTTTCCATTTGTAATGTATTAATTTGATTTTTGCGCGACCTGTTTCAGCCTTCTAGGCCATTCTCAAGTGATTTTGCGGTTCTGGAATAGAATATTATGACTTACATATTGAAATATCACTTCTTCTCCCTTTTCCAGCAAGACAACCCATGAAGGGCCTGGGCCTTGTCCAACACCTGTCTCCTCCAATACTCTCTGACTTCACGAGCCTTCTCCAGTTCTGTACTCCAAATTTTCGCAGATCTGTCTCTATACAACCCAGCCACCACAATCTTTGTCTCCCGACTGAGGAGCTACTCTCTGACTTTGCAGTTCTTGGCTCTCGCTGTTCTTCCATTCTATGCACATGCCCCAACACTATACCCTTCATGCTTCCACATGTATGGTTATTCGTTGGTTCTTATACAGGGTGTTACAAAAAGGTACGGCCAAACTTTCAGGAAACATTCCTCACACACTAATAAAGAAAAGATGTTATGTGGACATGTGTCCGGAAACGCTTAATTTCCATGTTAGAGCTCATTTTAGTTTCGTCTGTATGTACTGTACTTGCTCGATTCACCACCATGATTTCATACGGGATACTCTACCTGTGCTGCTAGAACATGTGCCTTTACAAGTACGACACAACATGTGGTTCATGCACGATGGAGCCCCTGCACATTTCAGTCGAAGTGTTCATACGCCTCTCAACAACAGATTTGTTGACCGAAGGATTGGTAGAGGCGGACCAATTCCATGGCCTCCACGCTCTCCTGACCTCAACCCTCTTGATTTTAATTTATGGGGGCATTTGAAAGCTCTTGTTTAAGCAACCCCGGTACCAAATGTAGAGACTCTCCATGCTCGTATGGTGGACGGCTGTGATACAATACGCCATTCTCCAGGGCTGCATCAGCGCATCAGGGATTCCATGCGACGGATGGTGGATGCATGTATCCTCGCTAACGCAGGACATTTTGAACATTTCCTGTAACAAAGTGTTTGAAGTCACGCTGGTACGTTCTGTTGCTGTGTGTTTCCATTCCATGATTAATGTGATTTGAAGAGAAGTAATAAAATGTGCTCTAACATGGAAAGTAAGCGTTTCCCGACACATGTCCACATAACATATTTTCTTTCTTTCTGTGTGAGGAATGTTTCTTGAAAGTTTGGCTGTACCTTTTTGTAACACCCTGTAGAGTTCGTACAGCTCTGAATTAATCCTAATTCGCGAAGCACTATTACCATATACTGCTCTGTGTATTTTGGATCATACGTTGCATTCCCATGGATCCAAGGCATTCCTGATCTGTTGTGTTATTGTCCATGTTTCAGACCCATACATAACGACTGGTTTTATAATCATTTTGTGATCTATCGTCTTCAGCTGTCTTGAAATGTTAGAGGATGATAACATGTTAAGGAAGCTATAATAGCATATTTATCAGCAGCTAATCTTGCCTTTATATCTGTTGGTAACATCTTATTTTCTGTAATCATTTTTCCCAAATACTTAAACTGATTTACTTTTTCAAAACCTTTAAACTATTCAGTACCTCCCCACCTCGATTTCTTTCTGGTGTTGATCATTATTTTGTTTTTTCCTTACTTATGACCAGTGCATGTGCAACCCCTTCACGTTCCAAAACTACATAGGTATCCAGCAAATATTCTCTATTTCTCCTAAGCATAGCTATGTCATCCATAAATTCTTTATTTTGAGTTGTCCCATTGAAAACAGTACCATCTGGTTTGTTTGGCAGTTTTTGCATTACAGCCTCCAGAGCTAAGTTAAATAGTGTCAGTGATGGATATTGTCCTTGCGTTGAAGATTGAAAACTATAGGATTATTTGCCATTAGCATTTTGGAGTTGGTGTTGCTTAGGGTAATTTTCACAAGTGTTATTAGTTTTAAAGGCATCTCCAGCTCCCATAACACCTTAAAATAAGCTTTTCTACTGGCATGGTCATAAGCTCCTTTAAAATCCGCATACAGCTGATGCACCATTATATTTCAGTCGTAACACTTTTCCTATAATAACTATGAGCGAACATTTGATCTGTTGTTGCTCTTTCCTTTCTGAAAACAAACTGTTGTTCACCAATCACAGCTTCTGCATATGATCATAATTTCTTTTCAGCCTCCTAGCCGGTATTGTATTGTGCTATTCCTCTATCACTACTGCATTTTGTCCATTACCCTTCTGATGTAGTTGTATAATGATGGATGTGTTTCAGTTTGATGGTTTTTATTCACTTCTCTATATTTTCTGAACCGGTTCATGCTTTTTTTTTAAATATCTCAGTACCAAATACATGAATATTTCACTTGGTGTCTTATCTTCCCCCTCCCCCCCAACTTTGTAGTTCTTCAATGCCTTAACAGTTGCAAATACTTCTTCCAATGCTGGTTTCTCTTCATCATCATTGCTACCAACTTGTTCCACCTGTTCCTGTTCTTCAAATTTCTTGGTTTCCTTGGACTGCAATAGCTCTTTAAATTCAATTTATATGTCATTATGTAACATTAATATATTCAATTTAGTTACGCTTACTATCCCTGTTAGCCAAAAGACTATAAATGGTCATAAAAAAGCAAGTATACAAGCAAATTTAATGTGAAAGTTTTTTTCCATAGTGCAATAAATTTATTATATAAATGTAGCTCTTTCACTTTCACTATATTATTTTTATTTCTTCACAACTAGTTTCAGCCTTCTAGACCATTTTCAAGTGACATTTGTGGTTCAGCAGTAGGAAACTGTGACTTACATATTAAAATGTCAGTATCTTTAAATTTGTGTTTTCCATTCTTTTGGTTCACAAACACTATCTCGTTTGTTTGACAGCTTCACATTTATAAAAGTATTGTAAATCAGCAGTTGCTGCACCAACAAGACAACATTTATGAACAAAAACGAATAGAAAACGTAAATTTAATGACACTAACATTTCAATTTGTAAAGTCTAGTTTTATACTGCAGATTGTAATTCACCCTTGTAAAAATTATTTTGTGTGTAATGATTCTGGACCAAACAGTCCATAAGTTAATATTTACATTACCTATACAAATAAATGAATGCATTGTCGTTAGTTTTTTCGAGGGCAGCTAGGAGGTTCCTGTCTGCCTGCTTTTGTCTTTTGCCTTCCTGCTCTCATCATGTAAGCACTGTACTCTGTAGTTCTGTATAAATCACAATGTGTTAATTTTCAGACAAAATATGTCTGAATACTTTCTTCATACTGTCCACATATTTATGCTAACTTTAATGTATTAACAGTGTAGCTTCTCAGCCTTTTGTCAGAATGATGCAACATGTAGACATGACAAAGATCCGCCACTGGCATGACTTTGCTATAAATTTTCAATACCTTCTTTTCTTTCGCTTATTATACAACTCGAATCATCAGTTATTCTGAGCAGAAGTCTGTGAATTTCAACTAAATACACCGAATAGAGTGATTATCAGGTTGTAAAATGCAATTTACATTTGAAAAGTCCATCAGTTCTCATGGTTGGTTGTGCTGCTTCCAACATCAGTCTGTGATAATTTCATCTCCCTGCTTCAGCAGGACCACACCCATAATATTATTAAATAATGTCTGCTGTATAAAATGGTAATGTTTTAATCGTTATAATTGTTTATCTTCCTTTAATGGTTAAGCAATGGCTCAAAACATCATTGTATGGATACCAAAACCTGGCAATGAAAAATTAACAAGCCGCAGCAGAATGAAAAACAACATTAAACTAAGAGAGAATTTAGTATTGTGCTTTACTGCTTGATGTAATGAGTGCTAGACTTTGACTTTATGTTTTATAAATCTAACTATCTCAGCAATATATTACTTTTCTATCTTAGTTAGTCACTTACTTTCATACAGTGCAATACATTTAACAGTGCCAAATATAACAAATTTAGCTGATCCATGGTGTATGATCTTGTTATATCTAACACATAATGGTGTGTTCCATTATTTAAGTGAATGCAATCAGTATTGTGGTCATTGAGCAGTGGTATTAATAGTGTCCATTGTCAGTTAATGTTATTTACTGGAAAAAAACGTTTATTGTATTATGGTCAAAACAGGTAAGAAACAAAAAAATGACAGAAAGACATCCTGGGAACATCTCTTCTGATGAAGAAAGTAATGGAGTAGAAATTAATTCTGACATGGAGAATATGAATGCTGCAGTGTGTAAAACTAATACATAATCTGAAACTGACACATTTCAATAAATATGCAGTAAACTACTAGTAATGATCAGGTTGCGAACACAATGATTTGACACTCAGCTGCCCTGCATTCCTTCCAGTACAAACTACTAGTGAACTCGATATTCAACGAATGTTGCAAAAAAGATTAACTAAATGAACACTCTGTATATTAAAGGTGCAATGATTTCCAAGTTCGATGAACTCACAAAAATATCACAACAGAGATTTCAAACACACATAGAGGTAGAAAACTCTATAAATGATTTCTCTTTATTACCTTTAACAAATCTTGAACAGCTGGATGAACATAACGTAGAAAATTATAGAAATGACTTCTTGATCCGACCTTCTGTCATCGCAGAATTAACAGATGATTGCAGTAACACATCAAAATTTTAAAATTGCTTTTCTCCCTCGCCATCTGCCGACGATAATTTGTTCAGTGGAAGTGGAAACGTTGATGCAGTATCTGGAGTCAAATAGAATGCAAGTGACAGACAGCCACTAAATAAATTTATCAAGGATATGAATTGTGGCACTTTTGTGACGAAATTTAAGAGAATTTGTATAAAAAAGTTTTCAAAATGGCCTTAAAACCTCACATCACTCATGTACACAATGTGAAGTCAGTTGAATTTTAATGCATTTAGTAAATATTCTCACTTATGTCCATTAGATAATGTGTATTCCAATGTCAGTAATGTTTTAGTATACACAATAGACTGTTATGAAATCAAGCACTATAGTAATATTCTATATGGAAATGTATTTTTTCACAGCCAGCCCCCCCTTCTAACAGCCGTGTACCGCAAGTCTCTAGAGGAACGGAAGGTTCCAAATGATTGGAAAAGAGCACAGGTAGTCCCAGTCTTCAAGAAGGGTCGTCGAACAGATGCCCAAAACTATAGACCTATATCTCTGACATCGATCTGTTGTAGAATTTTAGAACATGTTTTTTGCTCGAATATCATGTCGTTTTTGGAAACTCAGAATCTACTATGTAGGAATCAACATGGATTCCGGAAACAGCGATTGTGTGAGACCCAACTCGCTTTATTTGTTCATGAGACCCAGAAAATATTAGATACAGGCTCCCAGGTAGATGCTATTTTTCTTGACTTCCGGAAGGCGTTCGATGCAAAACTATAGACCTATATCTCTGATGTCGATCTGTTGTAAAATTTTAGAACATGTTTTTTGCTCGAATATCATGTCGTTTTTGGAAACTCAGAATCTACTATGTAGGAATCAACATGGATTCCGGAAACAGCGATTGTGTGAGACCCAACTCGCTTTATTTGTTCATGAGACCCAGAAAATATTAGATACAGGCTCCCAGGTAGATGCTATTTTTCTTGACTTCGATACGTTCGATACAGTTCCGCACTGTCGCCTGATAAACAAAGTAAGAGCCTACGGAATATCAGACCAGCTGTGTGGCTGGATTGAAGAGTTTTTAGCAAACAGAACACAGCATGTTGTTATCAATGGAGAGACGTCTACAGACGTTAAAGTAACCTCTGGTGTGCCACAGGGGAGTGTTATGGGACCATTGCTTTTCACAATATATATAAATGACCTAGTTGATAGTGTCGGAAGTTCCATGCGGCTTTTCGCGGATGATGCTGTAGTATACAGAGAAGTTGCAGCATTAGTAAATTGTAGCGAAATGCAGGAAGATCTGCAGCGGATAGGCACTTGGTGCAGGGAGTGGCAACTGACCCTTAACATAGACAAATGTAATGTATTGCGAATACATAGAAAGAAGGATCCTTTATTGTATGATTATATGATAGGGGAACAAACACTGGTAGCAGTTACTTCTGTAAAATATCTGGGAGTATGCGTGCGGAACGATTTGAAGTGGAATGATCATATAAAATTAATTGTTGGTAAGGCGGGTACCAGGTTGAGATTCATTGGGAGAGTCCTTAGAAAATGTAGTCCATCAACAAAGAAGGTGGCTTACAAAACACTCGTTCGACCTATACTTGAGTATTGCTCATCAGTGTGGGATCCGTACCAGATCGGGTTGACGGAGGAGATAGAGAAGATTCAAAGAAGAGCGGCGCGTTTCGTCACAGGGTTATTTGGTAACCGTGATAGCGTTACGGAGATGTTTAACAAACTCAAGTGGCAGACTCTGCAAGAGAGGCGCTCTGCATCGCGGTGTAGCTTGCTCGCCAGGTTTCGAGAGGGTGCGTTTTTGGATGAGGTATCGAATATATTGCTTCCCCCTACTTATACCTCCCGAGGAGATCACGAATGTAAAATTAGAGAGATTAGAGCGCGCACAGAGGCCTTCAGACAGTCGTTCTTCCCGCGAACCATACGCGACTGGAACAGGAAAGGGAGGTAATGACAGTGGCACGTAAAGTGCCCTCCGCCACACACCGTTGGGTGGCTTGCGGAGTATAAATGTAGATGTAGATGTAGATGTGATCTGTGGACAGTAACTTCATGTTATGATAACGTTGTACAGGACATCAATCTTGTAACACACAACAAAAGGCAGAACTAGACACTGTCCCATCACCTAATGTCATAAATCTAGGGGCAGTAATGAAAGTTTCACATGTTTTCATGTCCCACAACATTTTGTTCAAACACAAACAGTTAAATATTCAGATCTGAAATGGTCTTCAAAGAGTTTTATTGCTAGACGATTTTGCAGCCATACAGGAACTAACACAAGGCCCATACGACCACAAGAAGAAAAATATATAATAGCAGGTGTCAGCTGGATTTCCACTCACATTATGACAAGTTAGCCATGTATTAGGTAATGTGTAAACAAGAAACAAAAACAATAGCAAAACGATTTCTCATGCTACATTCCGATGTGTAGCAGACAGTGTAACCAATCTATGACTAGTGACATATAAACATCACTAAATGGGTACAGTATGACACATCATTAGCTTCAATCATAATCGTAAGGGGGCACAGGTTAATATCAAGAACCACAATACACAATATAGTAATCAGAGACACCCTTGTGTTCTTATTGAGGTACAATGAAAAGATAGGTCTTTATGATGAGTTACCCTAAGAAAATACAAAATGTCATTGCCAAAAGGATGAAGTGATACAGGCCATAGTGGAAGCTATTGTAAGTGGTGTACCGACCACAACTGTTATAGACATGTGGTCAGTAATATGTGCTGATCATACTATTTTTATAAGAGGTTGAGGAAATTAGGCTCCATCCCACGTTTTCCTCTCCAGAAATGCCAAATCGTGATCGCAGTTGACGTTAAGTCATGTGGTTTTAGATGCAGCTTTTCATGACTGGGATTTCAGGCTGGGATATGGAGTGATGGAATGCCCATTCCTAGTAAATTATCGTTTCGTTACTGAGTGCCTGATGGGTATAATTTTCTGATGGAGAAAGACGCAATAATCGATTCCTCCTTGGGAAGATGTTTCTTGACGCACAGTGACATAAATATTGAACTACACTCCTGGAAATGGAAAAAAGAACACATTGACACCGGTGTGTCAGACCCACCATACTTGCTCCGGACACTGCGAGAGGGCTGTACAAGCAATGATCACACGCACGGCACAGCGGACACACCAGGAACCGCGGTGTTGGCCGTCGAATGGCGCTAGCTGCGCAGCATTTGTGCACCGCCGCCGTCAGTGTCCGCCAGTTTGCCGTGGCATACGGAGCTCCATCGCAGTCTTTAACACTGGTAGCATGCCGCGACAGCGTGGACGTGAACCGTATGTGCAGTTGACGGACTTTGAGCGAGGGCGTATAGTGGGCATGCGGGAGGCCGGGTGGACGTACCGCCGAATTGCTCAACACGTGGGGCGTGAGGTCTCCACAGTACATCGATGTTGTCGCCAGTGGTCGGCGGAAGGTGCACGTGCCCGTCGACCTGGGACCAGACCGCAGCGACGCACGGATGCACGCCAAGACCATAGGATCCTACACAGTGCCGTAAGGGACCGCACTGCCACTTCCCAGCAAATTAGGGACACTGTTGCTCCTCCATATCCCAGCCTGAAATCCCAGTCATGAAAAGCTGCATCTAAAACCACATGACTTAACGTCAACTGCGATCACGATTTGGCATTTCTGGAGAGGAAAGCGTGGGATGGAGCCTAATTTCCTCAACCTCTTATAAAAATTGTATGATCAGCACATATTACTGACCACATGTCTATAACAGTTGTGGTCGGTACACCACTTACAATAGCTTCCACTATGGCCTATATCACTTCATCCTTTTGGCCATGACATTTTGTATTTTCTTAGGGTAACTCATCATAAAGACCTATCTTTTCATTGTACCTCAATAAGAACACAAGGGTGTCTCTGATTACTATATTGTGTATTGTGGTTCTTGATATTAACCTGTGCTCCTGGACCATTCGCAACCATCTCCATGAAGCTGGGCTACGGTCCCGCACACCGTTAGGCCGTCTTCCGCTCACGCCCCAACATCGTGCAGCCCGCCTCCAGTGGTGTCGCGACAGGCGTGAATGGAGGGACGAATGGAGACGTGTCGTCTTCAGCGATGAGAGTCGCTTCTGCCTTGGTGCCAATGATGGTCGTATGCGTGTTTGGCGCCGTGCAGGTGAGCGCCACAATCAGGACTGCATACGACCGAGGCACACAGGGCCAACACCCGGCATCATGGTGTGGGGAGCGATCTCCTACACTGGCCGTACACCACTGGTGATCGTCGAGGGGACACTGAATAGTGCACGGTACATCCAAACCGTCATCGAACCCATCGTTCTACCATTCCTAGACCGGCAAGGGAACTTGCTGTTCCAACAGGACAATGCACGTCCGCATGTATCCCGTGCCACCCAACGTGATCTAGAAGGTGTAAGTCAACTACCCTGGCCAGTAATATCTCCGGATCTGTCCCCCATTGAGCATGTTTGGGACTGGATGAAGCGTCGTCTCACGCGGTCTGCACGTCCAGCACGAACGCTGGTCCAACTGAGGCGCCAGGTGGAAATGGCATGGCAAGCCGTTCCACAGGACTACATCCAGCATCTCTACGATCGTCTCCATGGGAGAATAGCAGCCTGCATTGCTGCGAAAGGTGGATATGCACTGTACTAGTGCCGATATTGTGCATGCTCTGTTGCCTGTGTCTATGTGCCTGTGGTTCTGTCAGTGTGATCATGTGATGTATCTGACCCCAGGAATGTGTCAATAAAGTTTCCCCTTCCTGGGACAATGAATTCACGGTGTTCTTATTTCAATTTCTAGGAGTGTAGATAGCTTAGTCTGCACCCCGGGTGTGATGCTAATTGCCTTCACCAAATCAGCCATCTGCTGAAAGGAGCCCTGAGAACCCAAGCGGCAGGCGTCATTCGTCCCGACATATGCCACTATATGCAGCCGGTTGCACCCAGTGCACTCGATAGCCGCTAGCAAGGCTTCTTCCACATCATGGATGAGACCCTATGGAAAAAATACCGAGTGCTCACTAGCATTCTTTCCCGCCTTACCTGCAATTTCCCTGATATGCTTCATCGACCACCTGACACTGGAGCTCTGAATAACAATCATACCTACCCTTGGCACTTGTCAGGACTGGGCAAGAAAATCGGCCTCTCGCCCAACAGGAGAGGTATGCTGTGCTGGCCCTGTGTTGTCATCAACACTAGGTAGCACCTCATACATGTTGCTATGAAGCAGTGGGTCACCAGGGGATTCCAACAACACACAAAGGTGTCGCAGGTCTCGTCACAAGCGCCATTTGATGTCGCCACAGCTCGGAGCATTAGTTGGAAGCATGTCAACAATAGCTGATGCAGGTTCCAGCTATTTACAGACAGCAGTCGATTCTCCTTGTACCCACTCACAACAAGCACAGTCGGTAGCCATATCGTAGTGTGTAAAAACAGGTATAACATTTCAAGTGGCGCTACTGAGTGTGGAATGTATGCAGAATATAGCGAGGAGAACAAAGATACACTAAAAACTGTTCTGCAGATCTTTCACTATACTTAGAGACGCCAAACTCTCAAACAGTAGATGTATCTACAGTTATCTGTTACTAGAAACTCTGGTTACCCAAAATCTACTACATGAGGTAAGTATGCAAACTAGAATTTCTGATGTAAACTATATGCTGTGTATCAGCACGAGATTTAAACTTAGTGGCTTGATGTGGAGGTTCTGACGGCGGGAAAATTACATTAGGAAGCCGCTTTACACAAGGATATGCAGCAAGAGTTATGCAAAAAAGAAAACTTAGACTAATTTGCTAATCATTAATCTACACAGGTACACAGTAAAACACACAAGTATAGTTCACTTCTTTGCGGAAGTACGTGAAAAAAAACAGAAACTAAATTAAATGACTGTGTATCAGAAAATTTTTGCTGCTGCTACCACTGCTGGCACATCCACTCAACTGAGCATCTGCCATTACACTAGTATGACTTTGTTACAAATTTTCAATACATATTTTCGAAAATGCGAAATACTTTATGAAATGTGTTTCATTTTAAGCACTACTACAAGAACTGAATATGTAGCATCGACATTTCACTTTTATTTGAACGCTCTTTGTATGAATTAGAATGTAAATCTTAAATTTTGTCATGTGACTGGTAATACTACTATAATCAGATTATCATTTCAACACATGGACCTCACTTTTCATGTATCTAGTTGTATACTGATTTAGACTGTAAACCTGATGAACATTTATGTATGGTTATGACAAAAATAATCAGACATGTTCTGCATCCTAGTGACAAATCTGTGTCATGGATACTTGGAAGCTGAAAATAAATAAGATAAAATAATAAATAGTGTGTGAAAGCCAAGCATTGTAAAATGATTCAACTACATCCGACATATATATCTGAAGCTGTATTTTGCCTAAATTAGTCCTTTTTCATCAAAAAACTAGGATGGCACCTCTCAATGTGTCCATAATAAGGAAAGCACAAGGTGAACCTTGTTCGTGAAGTAAAGGATCGAAATTACTTCAAAGGCTTAATCATTTGTTCCATCAGTGTAAATACAGCCACTGTGATAATTTTTCAGCATTTCACCTTGAGTACTAACCATAATAATGAGAAGAAAGTTTTCTTTTCACAAGAATAAATACCTTAGGCTGCTTACATCTTTTAATCTGTAGAGCAACACAAACAGATTATGGCTGCTGTTGATCTCATTAACCCTTTTTGTACATTAGTGTTACATGTGAATCTGAATTAGTGTATTACATAATATTATATAATTTCTTTAGACATATTCACTCTAACTTGGAAGCACATAGAGCTTCTCTTATTCTGTCATATACTGTATGGAATTGTTTCCTTTTGGCAATGTCAAGTGCTAGCTTTCTTCTGTATTTGTCAATCCTTAATGATTTACAACATTCTGGTAACCCACATGTGTAGTCACACATATTGGACTTTGCATTTACCACCTCCAGTCTTGGTTACTTCAATACTGGCAAGATATACAACTTGTTCTTTGTTACTGGTTATGGGACATTATCTGCTTCGTGTTGTTACGTTAAGTGACAACATGTTTCTTTCATTCTGCTGGTTCCCCTCACTGAACTTCTAGAAAAATTAAAATGCAGTCTCTTTGATGTGATCGACACATCATGTTTTATGGCCAAATGATCGAAACAGAATATCTTAGAAACAACTAATACTAAATAACATTCTGTGAAGCACATGCGTTTCTTTCATTATATATTAAATTACCATCCTCATCATCTTATTTACCACATAAACTTTATGAATGTCTGGAAAATATTTGCACCTTCAATTTTTGACTGACACATGTAATTTTTATGGAAGTGTCTGTAATACATATTTTCTTCAATTATTTTTATAATCAAATCTTTTTTATGCACTCTAAACATTAGGCATGTAGTCACTCAACAACACACTTCCTGCAAGAGATCTAGTCTGCAGAGCGATAGACACACATTAGGGGCTAGACACAAGTTGCAAGGTAGAGGCCCTTGCCTACATGATGTTAACTAAAGTTATCTGTATAGTCATCAATGGAGCATTGATGTTTGAAGTTAATGTACTTAGTGAGTAAGTGACTGAAGTGAAAGTGGAAGCAAATATATCTCGAATTTCTACAGCAATCATTTATGGCAATCAAATGACCTAATTACAAAATTTTGTAATAATATAAAATTATCACAGAGAATTGTCCGTAATTCACATGGTGATCCTTGGTATGGTGATCCTTGGTACTGTGTAATAATGTTGATTTTATAGACCCACTTCATGATTTGTTTGTAAGTGAATCGTTTGTGTCATGTGAGTAATTTGTGTGTAATTAAAAGTGTGTTGGTCAAATCTATTATTTTAGTAACAGGTTATGGGATAGGCATCATCAAAATGAAAGAAATATAGTTTTGAAGAAGAAGACTGAAAAAATTCTACGTGGACTCACTGAAAGAATTTTTCATGAGTGGCAACATGAATCTTCTATAAGAAGCTTACCCACAAAGGGTGAGCCTCTGATACAAGGCGATAACCATATAGTTTAACTTGCTACCTCTCTGACACAGGTATAGGAATAAAACAAGTTTCGAAAAAACTTATGGGATGGATGTGACAATTTAATTCTCCAGTTTTTTTCCAAGAAGACATCATTGGATGGGAAGGAATTTGTGCAGGAGGCATCACTTACATTACCAAACATCTCATTGTCTCTCCCAGATTTTAAATGTGTCTGTCGGAGTTACTCTAAAGCAAAGGGAAGGGACAGAGGCGATGGATTGAAGGGGTATCCCCCATCTCCCCCCTCCCACCACCTCTCCCTGGCTACACCTAGGGAAATACTGGCTGAGGGCATAGGTCTTTGGTGACGTGGCTTGTCTGCTCAGCAGAGTTTGAGGCCCCATGACCTCAAGGGATGTATCATTGATACAATCCCTTGGGATAGTGTTGACACTAATCAAAGGTGCTCCTCCCCTTCCTATTTGATTAGCAGTTCCCTTGTTAACAGACAGCAAATGAATAGCTTTGACTATCGGGATCCTACCATAAACTGCTGCATGTAGATTTCGCTTCGCACCATCTAATCGACTGATCTTAATCGAAGCGTGACACTGGTTTCAGGCCTCATTATTTACTGTTTCTTTCGTAGAATTTAGGACTAGCTATAACCTTTCCTCTGTTCCTGTGATCATAGATTCCATGGTCATAAGCTACACTGTTTGATCCAAGATTTGTACCTCAACTTCGCCCAGCTGTCTGTGCAAGGTTTCAGAAGCACTTGCGTGCTCGTGTACCCTGTCATCTATGTTACTCACTTGCTATTCGAAACAGTCGGACCTACAAGGTAAATTTCTTTGTATCTCGGCGTTTCCCAGCAGTCCTCTGTCCAACAGGTGGTTGTGGGCTTCTAGTTCCTCTTCTAATTGATTACCTAAAGATTTGAACTGAATCTCAATTCCTGCTTTCTGGGAATCCAGTTACTGATAAGTAATCTCGGTTTGAGAATTTACTTTCTGGTTGAAAGCACCAGTATTCTGAACTTGGGAATCGAATTTCAGATTGAGAGTTTTAGCAAGCTCAGCATTTTGTAAATACAGAAGAGCTTCCACTTTATGTACCTGAGCCATCACTGTCTGCAAAAGACTGACGCTACCACTAGCGACTGACTGCGAGGCAAAACTTGCCTGTATGGGAGGTACAGCGAGAGGTGTTGTGGTCGGTATCATAGTGGTAGTATCAACGACGGCGACGTCAACAACAATAGAGACAGCTGTAGTGGCATCGGCGATAGTGTCGGTGGCCACGTCATCGGCCACAGTTGCAGCCGTCACGGCGTTGGTGGGGTCGCTAGGCGTTGCTGTGCGCCCTCAGATCTCTATGTGGCGCCTGGAGCCGTCGGAAAAAAGTCCGCAACAGTTGGTTGGGCGTCACCATCCATGATGTTGTCCATTGTGGCATTGCTGGAGCTGGCAGACAAGTGTTGTTCTAACTGCTCATGTTGCAGCGTCAGTCTACCGACTTTCGGCCTTAGGACTTCTCTCGTGGCTCTCGTTTTATTTCTCTATTGGTTGATGAATCTCCTCTGACTGTCGTTCTCTCCCCAAAATTCTGTGGCGATAGTGTCTGGCACTATCTGTAAACTTGGTTAAAGAATTTGTTTTGTCTGGCAGGATGCTGTATAATGCTGTCACTGTTGCTACCAGCCTCAGTTCTCAGGCTGGGTCGAACATCTAAGGAAATGCTTCAGCAGGGGGGCTGTAAATTTCACTTCCCACAGTATGGTTAGTGAAAAGTGACAACCTGTCATTAATGTGGACTCAAAACAGGACCTGTAACCATTTCCCAAAGTTGTGCCTCCACACCTAAACTATCTAACACAGTGCTTGTGTCCTAGTTGACATAAATGAAAAGAAATGTCCCAGTTTGTGAAAGAGATTAATATTAAGAGACCATTAGGATCTGAGATTAATTTCTGCTCCATGATAAGGCGTTGACTATGTCCCTACTTGCAGGGGCCACTGATTTGTATGGATACCGGGCAAAAGGTAATAAGGATTTGCAACATTAATAAACAAAATATCTAGATGCTATAACAATTGATATGCATTCTGAAGTCAGAAAAAAAGCAAGATATTGTTTAACTAAGAGCAGCATCCACAGACAGAAACACAATCATGAAACTACATAAATAATTAATAGTGAACTAGAGCTACACAAAAAATACCTGAGAAAACATTAGAGAGAGGACGCTGAACCATCAGAACCACATTTAGACAACAAAAGTGGGAAGATGTCAATAAATGATTGACACTGCTACTGATCTGTGCTATCGTGAAACTCTAGCGACTGCCAGGCGAACGAAATGACGATCGAAATCGGCGATATTAGTAAACTCTGTTCAAAGTTCTTGTAATGGAGAGTTGAATTTCACTACAGGATGATTGTGAATGCCTGCAGTGAAGGTCAGGTCGTTGGAAAAGCAGCTACTCCTAGAAGATCTCACTGAATGGCTGAAGTGACAATAGACAGTCCTTTAAAGTACTAGCTGGCGCGACACACCAGTATACCTATGGCCTCAAAAATAGTGCTAGTGTCAACCTGGTCGGTGGTGAAACGACTAGATCTCCCTGATGGGCCATATATAGACAGATAGCATCCTTTTTTCCCAGAGATTTCCTAACCTGGATCAGTCTCAAGCATAGAAATAGTGCATATCTCATTACCAAGTTGAATCTGTTTGAACGGTTGCCACCTTCTTGAACAAATTATCAACTCCCAAAACGATGGCGGCCTAAATCTCTTTTTTTCTATGAATTTTCTTTAATTCACATATCAAAGATATTCATTGTAGTTAATTGCAGCTTAAGAACTCTGAATGAAGACAAATTTAGACACTTTGACATAGTATATTAGTTTCTAGTCAGTTCGTTGTACAACTGATATTCAAGAACTGCAGAAAAAAATTTAATGTTTCTGCAATGTATCACATACCTTTTATTGTATTGGGTATAGGGCAAGTTAATTTTGATAAACAGAGAGAGAGAGAATAAGACATAAAGTCAGCATGAATTTCAATTTTCAAATATAAAAAGCCAAATAGTTTTAATGTAAATTTACAAATTAGAGCTATATCTTATAAATGATTTCTAACAGAATTTAAATTTGATTTTTCATTGTATGAATGGTAATTTAAATGCATAAGTTACAGACTGTTTTTCACAGCTGAACGATTTTTTTACATAATAAAATCGAAGGTCCTTAAGAAATGTTCCAAGTTTATTTTGGAAGGAATTTTTATTTTCCTATTGTTCTATTTAGTTATGTTGGTTATTTAATTATTTATCTGTAATGAATAAAACTGTTTCCTATTTAATGCTGTTGTAGACTGGATCCTGTGGATAGTACTGATCGTTCTCACCATTTTTATTTTCTTACAATTGCCCAGTCTTGTTTACAGTAAACCCGTATCTGAATGGGATGGATTTATAAATGTGAAGGTAATCGGATAAAAGGAAGGTAAGTTAGTCTCATTATATTTTCAGTGATGAATAATTATCGGCACTTGTCTAATTTCTTCAAGTTACAAACTGTCTTGACTGCCTTTTGCTTTCCTTTTAGGGCCTTCTTTTCCTCATAACATTAATGCATGCCAAAGTAAATGAGAGGAAGTGTAGATACGATGTTTGAATTAGTTTTTACTTCCGGTACTTGGCTTATCATATGTAGGTTGTGGCAGGAGATTGAAAATTTCGTCTGAAGTGTTGTCACTTAACAGTACTATTTTAATTTTCTTTGTAACTGTATTCCTAGAAGTTCAGTTTCAGACCTGAACGATCTGTTGACATAATTCACTATTGCATCACATTATTCCAAAAATGGGGAAGAACAGGAATTCATGAAAGCAGTTTTTCTTTATTTGTTATTATCTTATTCTAATAAAAATAGTCAATACTCAGAGGCATCGAAACGTCTACTACTTTTGACAAGGACCTTCTGTCTGCAGTTGAAGCTAAAATGAGGATGCCACCTAAAAATATTTTTTTTCGTTTGTAATAAAAATGGTTATGGTGAGATAAATGTACTAAGCGATCTTAGATCATGTGAAATGACCAGTTCCCAAGTTGAAGAATCAAAATCCAAAAATCCACTAATGTATAGCTATACGAAAATATATAAATGTCAGCTTATATAAACACATAATGTAATCAGGATGATGATTATGGACTTCTTAAAAAGAAAAGCAGTAATAACAAATTATTTGAACTTTAATTCTGAAATGTATTTTTCAAAGATGATTTTGCACAAATAAATCGGCATACGATGGTATTTTCTTCGCTACATGTTGTTAGAGGTAAATCTCTGTCTTTGGGCAGTAAGTAGTACGAGTTTGAAGTGTGAGGATGGAGTACGAGTTATCTGTGTTGTTTTAGCATGCTGGCGAAGTTGATTTGTATTGTGAAGGGAAATGACTCTAAATATATCTGTTCAACAATAGAAAGTCCACTAGTGTTCGTATTATTTAACAAAATGAAGTTGAGCATCCTCTAGACCACTATACAAAGCTGCATTTCAGAATGGACTGAACTTACAACTTATGACAAAGAAGAACTGTTTATTCAAATTCTACTGTTGGTATCTCTGTCTGGACTGTGCCACTACTTCAGTGTGCCAAGTGCTGTGAAAATGCGACCACTGCCCAAGTTATTAACTTACTTCAAAGTTAATAAATCAGTTTTTGGCTAGAAGAGGGTGGTGACGGTCAGACCTTTAACATAAATACTTAACATCATCTATGTAAGGACGAGACAATAGAGCCCATAGATCGAACGCTATTGTATACCACACTTAATTAGTGATTTATTGTACAATTTTTGATGGTCTTCTAATGTATTCTTTGATATCCCTATGCCTTAATATTGTCGTCTGCTGCCTGTCTTCTTGGTAAGGGTATATAAGCTGGTTTGGACTGTCTCTTACTCATTTTGGATTAATTTGTGATTCAGAAAGTCATTGTTGGTTGTGTTAAATGATTTTGAGATGTTTGGTAAAAATACAGATGCTTAGTAAAGGATCATTACTGTGTTCTCTTCAGTCCAGATCTTTAAGATTGTAAATAGTTCTACATAACTGACATGCAGATTCAAATTTTAAAAAAGCCATGAGATTTTTTGAGTTCTACAGTAAAAACTCTTGCTATTGCCTTCAAAAAAGCCACGAGACAAAATACTGTATCGTTGTCATTCACATTTTCAATTTTTTCCATTTTCAAAGAAGTATTTCATTGACTGATTTTAAGATACCAGGGAAGTTTCAATTTGGAAGTATGTGTTAATGATGTACATCCATAGTGTTATTGAACTAAATGACTTCTATAGTGTTAAAATAAGGATCAACTGAACAGCTGCATTTCTAGTGTCTGGGTTTCTTGCGTTTTCTACCAGATGGGATTTTTTTTTAATTTAGGTTTCCCTGTGCTAATTCACAATCTTATCATCTTTCTGAAGGTTTTTCTCCTATTTTGCTGCAAATATAGTTATCATTAATATGTCTGTTGCCTATCATACTATTGAATACTCGATTATATTTTTTCATTTACACATATGAGTCAAAATATCACGACCACCTGCTTAATAGCTTGTTTATTCATCTTTGGAACGTAATACATCACTGATTGTGCGTATCAGAGATCCAACAGTTTGTTGGTAGGTTTGTGAAGGTATGTAGCATTAGATGTATACACACAGATCATGTAATTAGTGTAAATAAAGCGTCGCACTTTTACGCTCGTGGTGATGGCGCCCGATAGCGACCCAGATGAGTTCCATAGCATTAACATCAAGCAAATTTGGTCGCCGAGTCATCAACGTGGGTCTACTATAATGCTCCTCAAGTACTGTAGCACTGATTCTGAGACACGGACAATAATACTACTAAAAGTTGACATCGTCGGGGAAGACATCAAGCATGATGGGATGCAGATGGTTTGCAAGTGTTAGCTGGTACTACAACAGGTCCCATACCAGTGCAAGCAAATGTCTCCCATAGCATAACTCTGCTCCCACCATCCTGCATCAATGTCACGCTGCGCATTTCGAGCCGCCATTTTCTTCGAAGACGACGCTTCTGGAGACGACCATCGAACAAGTGTAACAAAAATGTGATTTACATGAACAGCTGACATATTTCCATTGATCGACGGTCGAATCCCGATGGTCTCGTGCCCATTGCAATCGAAATTGATGATGTCGGTGTGTCAACTTATAAACACCTAGTGGCTGTCTGCCGCAGAGCTCAATGTTCAACAATGTCTGATAAACTATGTGCTCTGATACACTTTTGCGTGCACCAGCATTGTACTCTTTCAGCAGAGATGACACAGATCATCATCTACCCCACTTTACAGAGCAGACAAGCCTCTAAGCCCGATGTTCTATGAAGAGTCGTGGACATCCTACCATTTAGCATTTAGTGGTAGTTTCACTGTCCTTCTATCTCTTTTTGTAGATGCTCATGACAGTAGCAAATGAACATTTGACCAGCTTCACCGTTTTCGAGATACTCGTTCAAAGGCTATATATAATATCAATATGCCCTTTGTCAAAGTCACTTGTCTCAATGAGTTTCCCCATTTTCAGCCCGTATCTTTGCTAGGACGATGCCCCATCTTTGACTGCTATACTTACATACTATTGTTACTGCGTCACAAGCCCACAATGCCACCAGTGGCATCCAGTGTCGTGGTGGGCAGTGGTCATAATATTTTGGCTTATCAGTGTGTTTTCTGGTGCAGTTTTATTGATTTTATGTAATTAGTGGCCAAAAATTTTCTTTCTGCCTGAAGCTATAATGCCTTTTGTCAGCCAGCAGTTATTTATAATAATTTCAGTTCTCCAGTTTTGCTTTGGGAATGGTGTTTGAAATAGCACCAACACACATTGCAGAAGTCATCAAACGTACTATCTACTTCAATTCTACAAAATACTTGTTTTTTTTATCTCAACAGCACAAATTAAATCATCTGATATTGTCATCAGTGATATTTCTATATTCAGTAATTGTGTTCTATGTCCCCCATTTTTCTGAACATTTAGCTCAACTGACTGTAATTATGTTGTAGGGACAATGTAATCCATAATTATCAAGTAAATATCAAAGTTAATGACATATAAACTTTAAAAATTTCATTGTAGGTGATGAAATCTTTGAGCAATAATTCTAATTTGAGAGTTGACTGTTAGTATTAACACAAAATTATTGACTTTGCACAGTACATCAATTCTCTGGTCTGCATCCTTCAAGCAATTAAGATTTAAATTTTTTTGATAAATTTAATGTGAAAATTCTATCACATTCAGAATTATTAAGCTGCTTCCAAAATAAATAATGAAGTTTTTCTAGATTCACGTGGAGACTTTTAGCAACTAATATATGCGGACTTGAGGGCCTGTTTTCTAAAACTATGACAGTAGATAAGAAAATGGAGACAGGAGCATTTTATATCCAAATGATTGTGTTTCATCTACCAACGACAGAGAAATGTTTGTAAATGGCGGAAATTGAATTTTAATGATGAGCTATGGAAGTGCAATGATGTCTTCTTATGCTATGACGCAGTATGCAAGCCATTGCAACCATCATACAATGGACATTACTGTGTCATCAGTAGAGAATACAAGACATTCAAAGTTGATGTTATGGGTATGCCAACCACCACCAGTGTCGACAGGCTTAAACCTAGTTTCCGCACACCCTACATTGGTACAGACTTATCTACCCACACCAAGGAATCGACAAATACTCTAGCCGCTGCATCACCCATTACTGCTCATCTGCAATGGACGTTGAAGGCAACCTCTAATGTGTCACAACAGCCTGTGCATGACCTGTTGTTACATGATCCAGGCAAGAAGTCTGATTCAACAGAAAATATCGCTGACATTAAGGAGGGAGAGGTGAAATGCAGTGTTATGTGCTGTGTAATGCTATGCACAAGTGATAACTATTTTTAATGATTATCTTTGGCGCAGTCGCTGACTCATGTATTTCTTTTGTTTTTTTATATGTTTTATTTTGTTGTTGAATGTGCTTTTTAACAGAGTAGTATGAGTTGCAGTTTAATTTTTATGTCGCAGTTAAGGTAATTATCTACCTCTGCAACACCTGGTGACCCCAATGTGATCACTACTGAAGCAGTATTTAATTGCGTGACAGTAAAGGTGCTACCGTTTTGGCAACAGGACCCTGTGCTGTGGTTTGCCCAACTAGAAAGTCAGTTTGTGCTAGCGCATATAACTGTAGGCGACACAAAGTAAGCGTACAGTTATTTAGTTGCTGCAGTCAATGAAGACAGAGCCACAGAAGGGCAAGACATTCTGGCATCACCACCGAGCACTGAGCATTACTTAAGCATCAGGAACTCCCTGATTAACTGACTCTCGCAGTCTGAAGCGAAGATATTGGAGAAACGACTCCACGCTGAAGAACTAGGCGATTGCATCACATTGCAGCTATAAAGCCGACTGTAAGCATTAGGGAGCAACGCAATCAGTGATGGCATACTATGGAATATATGGTTATCATGCCTACCACACGATGTGCAGAAGATATTAATGGTGAGCGCCAGCAATCTTGATTCTTGGTGCACTTGTGCAAACCATGGATGACATAGCAGAAATTTATCCATCCGCATGCATTGCACCACTCTACAAGCACAGGTTGCTGAGCTCACCATGCATTACGGACCCAGACACCTAGTAACTGATCTCGTCGTCACTGCTCACTGGAAAGGTGCAGCTGCTTACCTTCATCAGCAAGAGCTTGTTGGTACCATTGACAGGACGGATCTGAGGCATGGTACAGGGAAACTCAGCAGAGAGTCAGTGACGATGGTCTCCGGCTCTCCAGATGGCAGCCATCGACTGTTTGTAATGGAACATGGCACAACGTTTTTGGTAGACACAGGTACTGACATGTCAGTCCATCCATCAGCTATATCGAAAGCCTGTTGACTGCCGCCAATGGTTCTACAACCACAACATATGGTCGTGTCACAATACTGCTGAACTTAGGCATGTAGTGTAAATTTGAAAGGCAGTTCTTCATAGTGGACGTGACACATCCATACTCGGAAAAAACTTTTTATCGTTTTATGAACTGCTGTCTGACCTCTGTAACCGACGCCTTCTTGACACTACTACCGACCTGCAAGGCAAGGTAGTGTGTGCCATGTGGAAGACACAACAACATGGGTGATTACCAGTGATTCTCCGTTTATAGAGCTCCTCAGATGGTTCCCAGAGATCACATGGCAGATTCCCACACTATATTTTGACTACGCCTGGACCACTACTTCATGCTCTACCTCACCGTTTGACACCCCAGAAACTGAAGATAGGTAAGTAGGAATTCTCGTCAATTCTTGCGCAAGGAATGTGCCGCCCATCGACCAGTAGTTGTAAATCTCCACTTCACGTGGTTCCAAAAAAGAATAATGGGTGGCGTTCATGTGGCGATTATAGATGGCTAATTACCGGAACTAATCCAGATCGATATCCAGTACTGCATATCGAAGACTACATTCAGTATCCACAGTAAACACGTCTGTTCTACACTGGACTTAGTTTGTGCATTCTACCAGATAACTATGACACGAGACGATAATTCTTAGACTGCACTCTGCACACTGTTTGGACTATTTAAATTTATCCAAAGGGCTTTCGGACCCTGTGATGCTGCCCAAGCATTTCAACGATTCACGGTTGAAGTCACATGTGACTTAGACTTTTGTCATATGTGTACTGATGATGTCAGTCATGTGAAACTCGGATGTAGAACACCCATCACAATTACAACAGATACTCACTCGTCTACATGTACGTGGCCTGCTCATCAACTCATCGCAGTGCATTTTTGGAGCAGCTGAAGTACAGTTCCTAGGTGTACTGTCAATGTGCAAGGCACACGCCACAGTAACAGAAATTAGAAGCTATACTTAATTTTCCACAGTCTACAACAGTAAAAGAAGTACAACGATTTCTTGGTGAAATCAATTTTTACCATTGATTTGTTCCCAATAATGCCCTCGAAGCTGCTCCACTGAACAAATTCTTGCATGGTTCACCAAACCCAAAGGACAAACTCCAGTGGAATAATGAGGCTGTATTGGCATTTACCAAGTTGGAGACTACCATCACATCCTGTGCGCCCTGTTCCATAGGCACCTCTCGCCCTAATGGTCGACACGTCTGCCACAGCAATTGGTGCTGCATTGCAACAGCAAATAGACGAACACTGGCTGCCCTTAGACTTTTTCAGTAAAAGATTATCGCCATCTCAACAGTGTTGGTCCACCTATGATCGTGAACTGTGTGCTGCTTATGCTGCTATCAAGAAATTTCGTCACATGTTGGAGGGACAGCAGTTCACTCTCATCACAGATCACAAGCCACTAACATATGCTTTCCGCCAGCGTCCTGAGAAAGCGTCACTTCGACAGTTGGGACATGTCGACTATGTCGAACTGTTCACTACCAATATTGTTCACATTGACCGAGAACTGAACATGCCAGCTGACTGTCTCTCTCGGATTGAAGCAATCACTGATGCAGTTGGTTTTGAACCTCACTGCAGGGAAATAGGTAGATAGTGAGTTACGAGATTTGTTATCACACCATCGGGCTTACAACTCTGCCGTGTTACACCGCCACCATCAACTGCGCTGCTGTATTGCAACATCTCCACTAACAAATCGCGACCATTTGTGACCACTGGCTTTCGCCAACAAGTAATCGCCTCCTCATATCACATGTCGCACCATGGAGCACGACGTACTACCAGCATGGTGAAACAAGCTTTTGTCTGGCCACATACAGACAAAGATTGCAAGCAATATGTATGACAATGTGTGGCCTGTGAATGAAATAAAATTATCAGCACATTAGGTCACCTCTTGGCATGTTTCTTTCTCTGAATCATTGATTTGAACATGTCCATCTAGACCTTGTAGGACCTCTGCCTCCATCAGCAGGATACACCTACTGCCCTACAGCCACTGATCTTTTTACACGCTGGACCAAGGATTTCCCTATCGGCGACGTTACCGCCGAAACTATCGCGATTGTTTTCTTCCAGAAATGGATAGCTTGTTTTGGTGTGTCTCTAGGAATTGCAACAGTCCAGGGAAACAATATGACTCATACCTGTTCAAAGCATCCGCTGGGTATTAAGTAGATTAGAGCTACATCTTTCCACCCAGCATCGAATGGTTTAGTTGAAAGCATATACCACCAACTGAAAGTGTCGCTTTGATGTTACAACTCACAGTGGTGGACAGAGATGTTGCCCATGGTCTTCATGGGTCTCTGTGCATCGCTGAAAGGGGACTTCTAAGCCACAACTGCAGAACTTGTTTATGGCCAGCCGATAAGGCTGCCTGGCAAGACTTTGCTGATGTGCCAAACGACTGCATTGACCCATCAGATTTTATACAAAACTGAGTACACACCAGCAACTACATCCTATTGCTCCAAGGGATCAGCAGACCCATCGCCCTTTTGTATCTGACAAGCTACAGGCGTGCCATCATGTCTTCATGTGGCATGATGTAGTATGTAAGCCACTACAATGGACATTACCATGTCATCAATGGGGAATACAAGACATTCAAATTTGATGTGATGGGTATGCCAACCATTATCACTGCTGACAGACTTAAGCCTGCTTTCCACACACCCTGTGTCGGTACAGACTCATCTACACAACCTAAGGACTCGACAAATGCTCCAAACGCTCCACTGCCCATTACAGATCAGCGGCAATGGACGTTGGAGGCAACCTCTAATGTGCCATGAGTAGTCTGTGCATGACCCGTTGTCACCCAGTCTGGACGACTCGTCTGATTCAACAGAAAATATCTTTGACACAAAGGAGGAAATGGTGAAGTGCAGTGTTATGTGCTGTGTAATGTTTTTCACAAGTGATAACTATTTTTAAGGACTATCTTTGGAGCAGTCACTGACTTATGTTTTCTGTTAATTTTTATAAATGTTTTATTCTGTTGTTGACTGTGCTTTTGATTAGAGTGGTGTGTGCTACAGTTTAGTTTTTATGTTGCAATAAAGCTGATTATCTAGCTCCGTAACATGTACTTCAAATGATGTTGTGTTGCTTTCCTAGAAATAAGTGATTATGGAGAATAGTTGAAAGCTAGAATGAGGTTTAACAACACTTTCCCACTTTACAACATTTTTATTTACTTAGTTGAATACAGAGCCCATATTTTTGCATCATGTACACAAACAAATGGATCAAAACCTGTGCTTCCAAAACATACAACGAAAAATGAGAACAGATCCACCTCATGGCAGTTGCTGAATCTCTTGGGCAAAGGTGCATGTGCTCAGCTTTGTTACTGAAAGAAGCCAAAGCAGTGGTCACCAGGTACACTTTCACAGTTTCTGTCTCGTTTTCTGATTTGTGAGACGAAGCATTGTTTAATTTGCGGGTTAGGCGTATATGTGAGAAGTAACATGTGAGTATGGTGTGGCAGCTGTTAAACTAAAAATAAGTTATTCAAAACGCAAAGACCAATGAATACTATTAGGTTCTAAAATCATGGAAGACTGATGTGTGTGTGCAGATGATATTTACACATCAGCTGTTAGTTAGTTTGCCAAAGCAGACAGCATATTCGTCTCCAAATGTTGTTTCTTTTGTAAAAGTGTTCGGGGTCCCTGATTTATATCTGCCTGAAATTTGTTTTCGGACATAACATTTGGGTTTTGTCTACCTTGTATTTATCTTTAGTGACACCTCTAATGCCATAAACTGCGTTATAATGGTAATAGCCACCCGTATTATTTCACCTGTGTGAACTGTAGATCAAGGTGCCACTACAGGAAGCCACAAGCTATGACTTCACATTAGCTGCCTGTGTAAACCTGGTTCAAGTTAAATGACTTTATACTTTCTGACTCTAAGGTCAAGTGGTTGGTAAAATCTTTTCAGAGGTTGGTCGATTGGCCAGTGTAGTGGTGCAGGGATGCATCTGCAAGTTTTCATTTCTGTTTGAGGCTGGTCCTTAACACATTGCAGTCCGGCCACAGGGAATGTTGCAGCCCCTTAGAAGATGTAGACTTTTGCACCTTTTTTCATGGCTCCTGGCCAAAAGATAATGAAGAAAAGCAAAACCCTTAAACTTATGTTTGTATTATCATCCTATGTCTCAACATTTGTTTAACATTTTTTGGAAGATATCACATATTTACAGAATCATTATATTTTGAAAATTAGAAAATTCAGAGATAGAAAAAAGTTTGTAATTGCAATAAATCGGAATTTATTATAAAATAAATGTACAAAACTATTTCATTGAATTTATACAAGTCTTTTCATTGAGCAAAATTTGTCTTTGTGTTACATTGCTTGAAATAGACAGGTAGACACAATCCTACTTTACATTCTTCACACCACCATCTGGTCTCCCTTCTCACTCGTTTGCCAGTACTGCGTGCACCCTTCTCAGAGTAAACAATGCAGTATCTTGATGCATACTTCTGGCTTGTTGTCGATGGGATGTGAGTGGGGAAATGCCTTGCTGTTAGCCTGTTTGCTGCTGAACCCTGCTTTTCATCTTCGTTGAAGTTTGGTTGGTTGGTTTGTGGGATTAAAGGGACCAGACTGCTATGGTCATCGGTACCTTTGTTGAAGGCTTCACCTGATTTCTCGAGTATTTGTTTTCCCATGTTCACCATAAAACTAAACAAGCTGGTTCGTTTGTGAGAGGCTGAAGTTTCTTGTACAGAATGTAAGAATTGACCACACACATGATAAATACATGAAAAAATACAATTTTCCAGTATTTCATCGTTCATTGTTGAATATAGTAGTAGGTCACTAGCTGATCTCCATGATCAACACCAGTTTCATTTTCATTATAATCAAGTATGAGATCAGGCTTCAGTTTTTCTACCACTCCAGCCTCGGATTTTGTCTTTGTAAAACTACTTGTCATTCTATGTTTGGTAGAAGGGGCAAACACATCCCTAGTATCTTTCCAGTGAAGTGCTAGTGTGGAATTTGTTCTCTTGAATGCTATTTCAGCTCGTCTTAGCTTATTCTGTTTGAATTCCTGTGGTAAGCCTCCTCTGTTACTCATTACTGCGCCAACAGCAGATGCGCCCTCATCAAACAATCTTTCAAATAATTTTACAGAAATATAAAACTGGTCAATGTACAGTGTATGACCCTTACGTACATAACTGTTGCACAAACGAGGCACCACTGAATCTGCACTGTTGTCTTTTTCACCTGCACCAGTGTACACTTCACAGTTCAGTACATATCCTGTTACTGAATCACTTAGAATGAAAAATTTTATACCATACCTGCTCGGTTTGTTCTTGATATATACTCGAAATCGAATTCTCCCTCTGAATGGACATAAACCTTCATCAACTGTGAGACTCTCGCCAGAATAAAAGCTATTCTTGGTTTTCAGTTCAAAGTTATTAAAAAGATGTCGGATTTTGTGTATAGGATCACGGTTTGGTTGACCACTTCGTACGTAATTATCCGTGTTATTCACGTGAAGCATAAAGTGAATTGACGTAAATCTGTCTCTTTTTCATGATTTTTGCAGGTAAAGAGGAATCTAGCTTTAGCTCATTGCTCCATTAGTCCGTAACATTTGGTCAGTGACACAACCGAGAATATAATTGTTACCCTTAAACACAATGACTAACCATTATAATTACCATCTATTTCAGAACTATTTTCAGTTTCAAATCCCTCATCGTCAATTTCAGATCCAGATTCTTCGAGCAGCCTCAGAATTTCCTCTTCAGTCAAAACGTCCCCCATTTTACAACCAACGCTTGCGATAAAGAGAACTACAGAAGCACACTGCAAGGGCGAATGAGCGGGAATTGTTTTGGCGCCTTTGATACCATCTAGCGGTCGTCCGATATACTACAAGAACGAAAAACTCAACTCCAGACGTCATCGCACAGACGTAATTCACAGCAACCTGAAATAAAAATCAAGATTCTCCGAGCGCCGACTATTTACGGCAATAAATGCGCGCTCGTAGTTTCTACGGGCAGCGACCAGAATGTTAATCGATAATTTTTCCCTGCCTTTAACCACGGCCGTCTAGATTTTACTTTCCAATAAGTAACGTACCTTGCCGAGCAAAGAGCACTTTCTGTCTTAATTGTTATTGAAATTCGATATTTTTCTTAGCTCAGACTCAGATGTTGTTTGACTACACATAAAATCATTATGAAATAATAAAACCTACATTTAGACATCGGTGCGCTAGATTACTAGAGCCTCGTAAAGTTTACGATTGCAGTTGGTACCAGTTCACGGTTCCCGCCAATCTGGTATTGTGAATAGGGTGTATAAAAGTGGCCTTTTTGTAGTATATCTACTTATTTTGTATCTGACATACGATTGGAAACCTTATAATTGTAAATAACTAGTGATTAAAGTATAAGTTAGGACTTCTTTTTAATAAAACATGAAGTAGTAGTAAAATTTATGATAGTAAGTAGCAACGTAACGTTATCCACACTAATGTTTTAGGGTGAAATATACATCTAGATGTCTCCACTATAAAAGACAGTGCCTTATCTCGATCTGTTATTCTGAACTGATGATTGAGGCGAAGTTTTTAAGTTCATTCTGTGTTATCATCATTAGGTTATGAGATAAAATAAATTTAATCAACCTCCTTTGGCATCGTTTCAAAGTATTCCACCAAGGGCTTATTTAATACAGTATTTCTTTTTATAGTCGGTTCTTCATATACCAATACTTGACCATGCAACCACCAGGTGCTTCACAGTCGATGTAGCCAAAAGTATATCAGTACTTTTCACAGTGTGGAAATTATAGCCTTCGTCGATGGCACAAGAGCGTCATGAATAATACCTTTTGTTTCATTTCGACTTTGTTACATTAACATCAACGATGTCAAAAATTCAGTTGCAACGTAAAAGAGCCAATGGTTTGTCTTAAATTCTCTCTTCGGCCAACTTTTGTGCAATTATATACCTACCGTTAATCCGGAACAACCGTCAGAAATGTTTACAGCTGTCTCACAGTATCACTGGTACCACAAAACGTCAATCACACTCATCATTCCTCACAGAGCTGCCAAGTCAGAATACCATACATTGATAGGAATAAAGTTCTTATTATAGCTACACATCGAAATTTACGATACTACTCGCTACAGTGACAACGCTGACAACACCAGCTGAACATTGATTAAAACGTTTTGAAAGAATGTTAATACCAGTGCCATAATAACATTATTTGCACGAATACTTTGACATTGTAGGAGAATAATCGAAGCGTATAAATTTTGTCAATTTTCAAATAGGTGGAGCCTATGTTTCCTAGCAAAAGTTACTGTAATACCAGGAGTTATTCATCCCTTGTAGCCTACTTGCTTCTGGTTGATTTTGCCCTTGTTTGTTTGGGGAAAAATAAGACTTAAATGTGCAGTGAAAATATTTGTGAGAAAAAATGAAATTTTCCATTTATATTGTCTTATAATTCAATTCTGTATTTCAGTAGGTGCAAGCACACTGCACCCCTTCCCTCCCTCTCTGTATCTCTATCTGTGTGTGTGTGTGTGTGTGTGTGTGTGTGTGTGTGTGTGTGTGTGTGTGTGAATACAATGACTGTTACTAAAAAAATAAGAAAAGCGTGCCAGTGGATCACGAGCAGTATGGAATGCAATGTGGTCAAAGGAAAGGATTAAGATGACTTTTTAGTGTCTAATTTGATTTATGAAAAAGACATGTGTTTACAGCAATAAACAACAGACAGTACATCTTATTCTGTCACTCATCATCCCCAATGTAGTCTTATTATGCAACATCTTTGTCTCATTGCGTTCCGTACCCATATCCATTACCTCGACTAAAACCTCGAAGTTCAATCTTCTGCTGTCGCCCACCACGTCTAACTCATTCATTCCATTGTAGTCAAGTCCGCTGCATTCTCATCAGCAACTCCAGTTACACAGTGCATGTTAACCTGTAATTATGCACTGCTTCATAAACACTATTGCATCCTGAATATGTTAAATTTGTTTATATGTTTTTATTATGTTTCAAGGTCTTATGATGTTTGAAGACTAGGCTTTTGCTAACTGCATTGTCGTTTCCATACTGTAATCAATTAATGGAGCTGTCATTTCTGTGTTCCTGTTAGTCCGACATGTTGTAATCATATGCCAATGTGAAATATGTGTATTTCTAATCCATAACAAAAACAAATTAAACATAACTGTCCTTAATTCACTGCTAATTCTGTCTGAAGAAGAATTAACTCCCTTAACTTCTTTCACAGTGGACAATTGAGCTAATGCTAATAATGGCTTAAACAAAACATTACAGTCTCTTGTAAAGGATACTTTTATATAGATGATGAAGAGTAACATCTTTACAAAGGGCAAAGGGTTTAATACCCCAGTGAGACCTTTGCAGATATTTCTGACAATTACTGAAATACTGTGCTTAAATGTTTAGAACACATAGATCAAGCTTGTAAAGGAATCTCCAGTTGTGAAAAGGTGCATAGGTGTCACAAATCTCTCATTGCAAATATAGCACTCCTATGATTTGTTTCTCAATGTTGCATATTCAGTCAGAGTCAACAGATGTTCCGTGTTCTCAAATGATACTTCATTAAAAATTTTGAACTGTCTAGTACTGTCTGCAAACAGTTCACTAAATATTAATGCCACCATACAGTTCCCCACTTTTCAATATTGGGGTTGCTCATTGCCCTTTCCCTTTTTAAATGATGGTATGCCTCGTACTGCACTCACAATTTGGCCGACTCCATTGTGCTTGTGACCTGGAACCAGCTGTATGTCCATGAACACTTGGTATGGTCTTCGCTGCCTTATGTGGTTTTGTGCGATGCAGTGTGGTGCGATTCAGCGTGTTGTATGGGTATGCTTTGTGGTTGAAGCTACTCACAATTGCATCTTTGAATCAGCCTTTCGCTTGTGTGGATTCCCACCTTCCTCCCAATGTGATTTTAGATGCTCTATTCATACATTCCATTTATCAGTTCATCTGCTCCCTTTGGCCCTTCATCCAATCATATTTGCCTCTCATAGCAGAAATTGCAACATTTTCTATCTGGACTGCAAGTAAATATGTTTGTTTACAGTCATGATTTTGGCTTGCTATGGCATGCTGAACTGACAGGTCTCTATGAAGGAATGATTATGCCTTGATGCACTATGATTATGAAAAATAATCTAATAACAGTTCAGCTGGAAAATTTTGTCATTTCTTTTGGTTTATTAAATAATACTTTTAATTAGGGGCTTCATAATTCAATCTGTCTCCTCACAGAAATACCAAACTTTGCTGTGTAATCAACAGGTATGCTATACTTCATTAGCTATCCTTCACTCAAAGTATTTTAACTAAACTCACTTCTTATTGCTGCCATTTATTCACGTATCACCTATAGTCTCAATGGCAGGCTTCACTAATCCACAAACCCACCACTTAATGTATTTCAAGAATGTTTTTATTTAAGTGTAGGGATTGGCTGTGAGGATACAATTAATGTTGCATCCCTGTCTGCACAGAGGATATGTAAGGTTCCTGCTGGTGAAGTGCAGCTACTGCAAATGAGGTGCATGTCCTAGCTTCAGACTAATGGTTGATTTGCAGTTGTAGGTTTTCCCCTCGTCTCTTGGAAAAGCAAATGATAGATATGCATCAGCAACAGTTGACTATGGTGACAAGACACATCTTTGGCTGCCCATTTTTTCTGCAGGAGCTGTCTCAAGATGCTAGTCACCTCTAAAATGTGTTCCTGGAATCTAAGCACAGCCATCACAATGATAACATCATATTGGATACTACACACCCCTTGTGCAGAAAATGAGTTTAACTATGAGTGGTGCTGGTGCTCGGGTGATGTAATATCCCTGATGAATTACTGGTATTCAGTGTTATCCTGCCGCTCGTTGCTGGACATCCTACATTTTTTTTAACTTTCTCAACTACATTTAACTCAGCAAAAGTTTCAGTTCTTTTTAAGCAACATTTTTTAATCTTTCATACTGTTGACCACTCTAGTTTCTTTTGCGGCTGAGCCACTATTTATACTTCATTTTGTCATGTAGCACGTGATTATTAACCCCTAATGCTACATAACTGTTTTTACACATAGTATAAAGTCTCGCCGCATGATTTGAAAAGCTATTACAGCAATCTCTCCCTTCTTCCACTCTCCTTCTGTTGCTTTCTGAAATAACTATGATCCTTTGTCTGTCTAATAGTCATAGTATGCTCTGGTATTCAAACTGTGAAAATATCAAATTTACTCTCACAGTATTTCTTTTTCTTACACTATTTTTCTGTAGTAATGTCTTTGTTTTTCATTGGCTTTTTAAAATTTTATTTATAACTAGCAAACCCAGAAATTATTCACAGTTGCTAAATATATATTGGAACTGAATATATGTTCTGATCTCCTCGCCCACCTCTCTGTGTCCATCCCCTCTCAGGTCCGTCTCCACCTCCTCCCCTCTCTGTCCATCACTTCCTCTCCCCCCCCCCCCATATCAATTTACTAACCATCCCTCCACCTCCCCCCTCCCCCCATCCAACACCCACCCCTCTCTGCCCATTTCATCTTTCCCTTACTCACTGATCTTGAGCGTTGTTGATTGTCATGCACTATGAAACCTTGATTGGGAATTGAAGTTGCATAAAATAAATGGATAAATCTGTTGGGATCATTGGTATATGTAGTATGAGAGACCTCACCAGCTGTTGGATCTGTGATGATAGTAGCGTAAATGACAGTATTTCACATAGTTTTAATCTGCAAAGAGGTAGGATTACAAACTTTTGGATGATTCAGATAAGCCCTCAGCCATAAATACAGCTTAATTGTTTCCTGTTAAAACCATTTGTAAGGAAGAAAACATGCCAGCACACAGTTGGGTGCCCAGTTTTTGTTTAAAATTATATGTAAGGAGAAGGGATGTATATGAAAGAAACAGTTTGTCTGATGGTTTATATGCCAAGCTATTGGAGTTAAAACTAACTTCAAGAAAGAAAATGAAATCGCACATTTTCACAGCACAGCATACCACACTATTTTCTTTGTCGCAGTCTGGTTTAAGAGAAAACCTGTACATTGCTATTTAAAAAAACATATAACCAATATCCGTCTGAATGTTTTGTTGTTTAAAACAGAAAATATGACTAATGTTTACTAGAGTATTGTGTAAAAATTGGAAGTAATTAGGCCAAGAACTTCACGAGGTATTTGCTAACAACTTTTTCTTGTTGTCTGTCCAAATGTTTATTACAGTATAGTTTAAAAATTTGAAGTAAATTGGTCATGAAATTTTCAAGATGTTTGTTGACAACATTACTCCCATATATATTAAAAACAAATATGTAGCCTATGTTTTTCTAAATTTTTAATAGAGTATCATTTAAAAACTGGAAGAAAATCGCTCAAGAGATTTTTAAGATTTTTGGTAACAATGTTAAACATTGACTTATCTTTATATATATAACAAAATAGGTTTTAAATGTAAATTTTTATACAGTATATATAAAAAATATTTAGCCTTTGTCCGTCTGTAGGTTTATTACAGTATCATGTAAAAATTTGAAGTAAATTGTTGAAGAACTTTTTGAGATTTTTACTAATAATGTTGCCCATTTATGTAGTACATGTATACTTATATATTACATATACACTACTGGCCATTAAAATTGCTACACCGAGAAGAAATGCAGATGGTAAATGGGTATTCATTGGACAAATATATTATACTAGAACTGACATGTGATTACATTTTCACGCAATTTGGGTGCATAGATCCCGAGAAATCAGTACCCAGAACAACCACCTCTGGCCATAATAACGGCCTTGATACACCTGGGCTTTGAGTCAAACAGAGCTTGGATGGCGTTTACAGGTACTGGTGCCCATGAAGCATCAACACGATACCACAGTTCATCAAGAGTAGTGACTGGCATATTGTGACGAGCCAATTGCTCGGCCGCCATTGACCAGACATTTTCAATTGGTGAGTGATCTGGCCAGGGCAGCAGTCGAACATTTCTGTATCCAGAAAGGTCCGTACAGGACTTGCAACATGTGGTCGTGCATTATCCTGCTCAAAGTGCCGTCAATGCGAACAAGAGGTGACCGAAATGTGTAACCAATGGCACCCGATACCTTCACGCCAGGTAATATGCCAGTATGGCGATGACGAATACACGCTTCCAATGTACGTTCACCATGATGTCACCAAACACAGATGCGACCATCATGATGCTGTAAACAACCTGGATTCATCCGAAAAAATGGCGTTTTGCCATTCGTGCACCCAGGTTCATCGTTTAGTACACCATCGCAGGCGCTCCTGTCTGTGATGCGGCGTCAAGGGTAACCGCAGCCATGGTATCCAAGCTAATAGTCCATGCTGCTGCAAACGTTGTCGAACTGTTCGTGCAGATGGTTGTTGTCTTGCAAATGTCCCCAGCTGTTGACTCAGGGATTGAGACGTGGCTGCATGATCTGTTACAGCCATGCAGATAAGATGGCTGTCATCTCGACTGCTAGTGATACGAGGCTGTTGGTAGCCAGCACGGCATTCCATATTACCCTCCTGAACCCACCGATTCCATATTCTGCTAACAGTCATTGGATCTCGGCCAACGCGAGCAGCAATGTCGTGATACGATAAACCACAATCGTGGTAGGCTACAATCCGACCTTTATCATAGTCGGAAATGTAATGGTACGCATTTCTCCTCCTTACACGAGGCATCGCAACAACGTTTCATCAGGCAATGCTGGTCAACTGCTGTTTGTGTATGAGAAATTGCTTGTAAACTTTCCTCTATCAGTGCATTGTAGGTGTCGCCCCTGGCGCCAATCTTGTGTGAATGCTGTGAAAAGCTAATCATTTGCATATCACAGCATCTTCTTCCTGTCAGTTTAATTTTGCATCTGTAGCACATCATCTTCGTGGTGTAGCAATTTTAATGGCCAGTAGTGTAGTTTTTAAAAATTGTAGCCTGTGGCCATCCGAACATTTATTAGAGTATCATGTAAAAACTGGAGGTAAATCGATCAAGTACTTTTTGAGATGTTTGGTAAAAACTTTAAGCAATGACTTAATCTTTATATAGTAGTATAGATTTTCTTCCAATTCTTTTATTCTTTTATTTTATCCTGTCTGCAAGACATTGTACCAGAATTTGCGGGTTTCAATGGGCAGTACCAAGCTTACGTCTTCCCTGATTTAATTTTTTCGCTGTGTCCACATAGAAAACACATCAACCTCATCCCATGTAATGAAGCTACAGATTTCAATTGTTCAGAATCGGCATTATCACCATTCCATTGATGGTGGTTGTACTAAAATGAAGACTATTTCTATTGTACAAATTCATTAATTTATTCAGTCAATATTTTACAGATTGTCTTCTCTGAGATCTTTACCATTCATAGAGTGGTTTCAACAAAGAACAAGAAATTGTTATTTAGTTTACAATGGTTATAACATTTTTACAGTTATATATATATATATATATATATATATATATATATATATATATATATATATATATATATATATATATATATATATATGTACTGGCAATGAAGGTTAAACCACATTCAGTCATTGTCTCCTTTGAGGTGGCTCTGGCTGCCAACTGCTGCAGTGGAACCCAGGAGTACCTTGAACATACAAACACCAACCGGTATAAGGTCTTATCATTGGCATATAAGGTTTCTAATGTGATACACTGGTGATAATGTCCCTTCATTGTATTAATAACCTTAATAGGTTACAGAATCAAAACAGTAACATTATTTCTGGTGCATATTATTTGTTTATAACAAGTTACTTTCAGTTAATGGAACCAAATGCAATAAGTGATCTTCATTTAAATGCCATGCCAAATATTCTTTATTTGATCTTTCTCCTGTTAAATTTATCAGTGCATTGAATTGAATTGAATTTTATTTGATCCTGTAAGATTACATTGTGTAATATAGGACATGTCAAAGTATTAACATTCTTTATCATTTATTTTTCTACACCTTTAGCTTACATTTTTACATCATTGATAATGAGTAACAATATATACAAATTTAATGGCATAAGTATTCTGCAACGCTGTAAAACTCTTTTTCAATGAGATAGTCTTTAAGTTTCTTTGGAAAGTCATTGTGAAGTACACTATCTTGCAGGGTTTTGGGCAGATTTCTTAGTAGTCTGATACCAGAGTACTGGGGTCCTTTTTCTAGCATTGCCAGTCAGTGGGGTATGCTCCGTACTTCATTCTTCTTTCTTGTATCGTGGGTGTGTACACTAGCATTTGTAATCCAATCCTCACTACCTTTTGTGATGTACATTATTGTTTTGTATATATACAACGATGAAAAAGTTAAGATACCTAAATTCTTGAAACAGTTTCTGCATGTTTCAGAGGTCTTTCTTCTTAAAATGGTCCTAATTGCTTTTTTTTTTTTGTAATGTGAACACTCGTTTTGTCTCTTGTTTGTTTGAGTTTCCCCACACAGCCACTCCATACTGTAAGTATGATTTGGAAAGTCCATGATACACTGTACACAGAAGGTTCTTGTCTGAATACTGTGGTAGCTGCATCATTAAGAATATGACAGAGCTCAGTTTCTTGCAGACATTATTAATATGTTTTTTCCATTTCAGTTCATTATCCACAAGAATACCTAAGAATCTAGCAGATTCTACTTCTTCCAGCCTTGTTCCATCAACCTCTAAATCCATGTCTACAGCCTTTTCCTTGTTTTTAAACACTGCATACATAGTCTTTTTTAGATTTATAACCAGTTCATTTTCCAACAGCCATTAAGCTGTGACATTTGCAGATATGTATGCTCTTCTCTCAAGCTGTTCCATATTTTGGTCACTATTTAATATTGTCATGTCATCAGCATACAATATTTTCTTTTCTTCCTCCTCAACACCTATATCATTAACAAATACATTAAATAACAATGGCCCCATTACCGTACCCTGCGGCACTCCATATTTGATGGATTTGGTTTCAGATTGGTACGAGTTTCCTAATGATGCATACTGCTTGCGGTTGCACAAGTATGATTTTATCCATTCACCTGGTTGCCCCCGAATGCCATAGTTGCTTAATTTTTGTATCAGCATTTCATGGTCAGTGGTGTCAAACACCTTTGAAAGATCCAGAAACATTGCAGAGACAACCTTTTTCTCATCTAAGGACTGTAAAATGTTTTCTGTTAGACTGACAATTGCTGATTCTGTAGATTTACCCTTTCTGAAACCATGTTGTGAGGTCATGAGAATGTTATGTTTGTCCAAATAGTTAACTAATCTGGTATACATAAGCATTTCTAGGATTTTTGAGAAACCTGATATCAGTGAAACTGGTCTGTAGTTGTTGGGATCATCCTTACACCCTTTCTTGTACACTGGCACTACCTTCGTTATCTTCAGTTTTTCTGGAAAAATTGCATCTCTGAAAGAACAGTTTGCTATGTTCAGCAGTGGTGTTGTTATCTCCTCACATACCAGCTTTATTACATGATTTGATATCTCATCATCACCAGCTGATTTCTTGGACTTCAGTTTCTGTATAGTTTTCCGCAATTCATCTTCCGTGACTGGTCTTAAGAACATAGTACTGCATGATCTTTTTGGTACCTTAATACCCTTCTGTTTTTGACTATTTCTTTTCAATTTTAGGTTTTCTACTACACTGATATAGTTATTATTCAGTATGTTTGCTATTTCCATACCATCTGTGACCACTGTGTTGTCTACTTTAATTGACCTAATACCTTCTTCTTTGTTTGACCCATCTTTTTCCTTTCTTTCAGCATTGATTGCATTCCAAGCTGCCTTTGCCTTGTTTTTTGAGTTCGCTATAGTGGTGTCAATTGCTCTTGCTTTCGCTTCTCTTATTGTTTATCTAAACTTCTTTTTTAACATTTTATAGTTTTTAGCTTCGCCCATCCGTCTCATGTCCTGAAGCTTCCTTCGCTGTTCTAGTATTTCACTGGTAATCCACTGTGTTTGATCTTTCTGCCTTTCTTGTCTCTTTACTTTGGGAAATGCTACATTAAAATGGTACTTAATTGTTGAAATAAATGCATCATATTTTTCATTTACACTCTGGGCCTGTAGGGTTTCATTCCAGGTTTCCTTACTTAACATTATTCTAAAGATGTTGATATTTTGTTCACTGATGATCCTAATTTCTTTGGTTGTTTGTTTTGGTTCTGATACTGTGTCATTACTTCTGCAAAAGCTGATTAGTTGTCCATGATGATCAGATATTTCTGTCTGAACTACATGTGACTCATAGTTACACATATTAGTAATTATGTTGTCAATAATTGTCTCACTTTGTGAAGTCACTCTTGTTGGTGCAGTTATTGTCACTTTCATGTTATGCTGTATTAACAATTCTTCAAAATCCTGTCTTATTTTTGTGTCTTTTCCCATGTCAATGTTGAAGTCTCCACATATAATAAGATTTCTCTTCATATTCATTCACAATAAGCTAGCAACTTTTTTTAGAAAGATGCTAATATTGCCACATGGTGACCTGTACACACAAAACACTCTAAAATCCTCTGCCACTATACCAGTAACTTCAAAGTCTTTTTCTCTAGCTATGGGAAATGTAGCAGCTTCACTGTTTACATTCTTTGATAGAGTACCTGTTTTAATATATATACAAACGCCACCACCCTTATATTTAGATCTGCAGAAGTAACTAGCTAGTTTGTAGTCCTTTATTGCCACATTATGTATTTTACTTTCAGTTAGTCCATGTTCACTTATGCATAATATGTCTGGTCTTACTTCACTCAGGAGTACTTCTGCTTCTAATTTTTTGTTACCAAAGTATTGAATATTTTGATGAAGTACTTTTGTGTAATTTTTCTTTTGTTGGTTTACATGTTGTGAGCTGTATTCTGGGGCAAATTCTTTAGTATCGTCTTTTTTGTATGGTGCTTATATTTTTCTTTTCCAGCTGGAGTGTATGATTTTTCACCCCCTTCAGGCCATATTAGTTTCCCTTGTATCTAATGATTTTGCAGACATCTGCAAACATTCTGCTGAACGTTACAGACCCCAGTCTATGTAAATGCAAGCCATCCTTCGCTAGTGAGTTTTCACATAGGAATTTGTTTGGGTCTATAAAAATTGCCCCAAGACGATCACATTGTTCTTTAAGAGCACAGTTTATTTTGGCGATATATTTTTCACTCACCGACCTTCTGTTTATGATTCTGCTAAGTATCAGATGAGATCCTGCATACATATTTCTTGCAGAACGAATCATGTTTCTTGTTTCGCTTGCCATTTCTTCCTCACTGCTGCTCCTTAACGAATTCGTTCCAACATGTATAAACACCCCATTATAGTTATGTCTGGTTTCAGAATCTAGTTCTGTAGTATCTTGTCTTGCATTTACCATATTTTTAAAATGGTTACCGAGTTGATGCGTTCTAATACCAGGTCGTACGTCGATCTTGCAATTGGGGACAGCGATATTCTTCAGCAGCAAATCGCCAATTATTAAAAAGTCATTTTCCTTTTGTTGCGTATCTGTCGCCTTGTTTTTCCTTTTGCTGTATGTCACCACCTTCCATTTATATTCATCTTCCGGTTTTTGGCTTACTGAGTTTACCGAGACATCAACGGGAACACCTGAAATGTTGTTTTTAAAGTACTATCGGTCATTCGTATTTTCGCGATCTTCTTGCTTTTCCGTTTGATGGCTTTTACAAGCACAGGACTTATTTTCTTGTATTAATGTATCGTTTTCTTTCCTGATGGTTGAAAGTTCGGTTTTTAATGCCTCAATGTCACTTCGTAGTAACTTTATAATTTCGTTTCTTGTATCAACTGAACTTACAAGATCGGCTGTTTCGTCACGTAAACAACCGTGACATGTCCACGGAAAATCATCGCTGACGAACTTTAGATTTACTTTCGCGCACTTTTCGTGTAACCAGAAGTTGCATTTGATACACAGAATACCCTTCATCACACGCTTTTTACATTCTCTACACGAAGAACTGTTCATTTTTTGCCTTTTTAACGAGAGAGAAGCGTCACTAACTTTCCTATCGGTGCCATCTTACTACATATTTAAATGATAAATTATTATGCAGGGCAGGGGGAGAAAACAATATCTAAAACACTTTAACAGTAAGTTATAAAATAAGGGAAAGGCAGTCGGTCACCTATAGTGGATCAGTGCATGCAGCACAGAAACATGTAACAGGAAACAGCATCCACACTAGCTTTCGAGCACAAGTTCTTTCTCTAAGAAAAGCACACACAACCACACCGACATCCAAATGCAAATTCCTGTGGGCACAGTAAGACTGATTATTGATGCTCGATTATTGAAAGCAGTTGCTTGAACTGATGGAAGTGGGTGAGGGTAGCAGGAAAGAGGCAGTTCTTTGGACAGATGACTTTGTGGCAGCATAACAAGATGAAAGGAGAATAGCATTTGACTCCATACCATACCTATGCCTATTGTCAAAAATATTATCATGTGGGATATCAAGTAAAATTTGTGACTGGATTGAGGACTTTTCGTATGGAGGATGCAATATGTTATCTTGGATGGATAGTCTTCATCAGATGTAGAAGTAACTTAGGGTGTGCCCCAGGGAAATGTGTTGGGACCCTTGCTGTTAATGTTGTATATAAATGACCTTGCGAACAACATTAATAGTAACCCCAGAATTTTTGCGGGTGCTGCAGGTATCTACAATGAAGCTGCATAAATATTCAGCCACATATTGATAAGGTCTCAAAGTAGTGCAAAGATTGGAAACTTACTTTAAATATTCAGAAATGTAAAAATGTGCACTTCACAAAATGAAAAACATGACTATAATATCAATGAGTCACAGCTGGAATCAGTCAACTTGTACAAATACCTGCATGTGGCACTTTGTAAGGATATGAAATGGAATGATCACACAGGTTCAATCATGAGTAAAGCGGGTGTAGACTTCGGTTTATTAGTAAAATACAGGGGAAGTGCAATCAGTCTACTAAAAAGATTCATTACAAATCACTCATGTAACCAGTTCTAGAATATTGCTCAAGAGTGTAGGACCCATACCAAATAGGACTAATGGGGGATATTAAACGTATACAAAGAGGGGCAGCACAAATGGTCACATGTTTATTTGATCAGTGGGAGTGTGTTACAGAGATACTGAAGGAACTGAACTGGCTGATTCTTGAAGATTGACGTAAACTGTCTGGAGGAAGTATATTAACAAAGTTTCAAGAACTGGCTTTTACCCTTGAGCGGGCGCGCCTATGTAAACAGTACGCCAACCACAAATAACAATTATTTGTATCATTCCATTGTTGTTTTACAGTTGTGAGCCCACTTCTATTCCTTCATTATTGCTTCAGCTGACACAGTGATAAGCTTTGATTTTATACATCCAAATGAGCAGCAGAAATATACACTGGTGTCCAAAATTAAAGCAACAAAAGGAAGCTTTGCAAGGTTGAGTTTATTTTGCCACAGAACAGTGTAAACAGGTGATAGTAAAGTATAAACAATATAGAGAATACAGAACGCAAATGACTGCAACGTACATAATGATAGACAAAAATGTTCTTCATTTTTTCCAATTTAACGGATTTACAAACACACATTCCGACAACTGGTTAATGTACTCAGTACAGGGTGTGTGACCACCTCTGACAGCAATACAGGCCTGATAATGATGGGGCATGCTGTGAATGATGTCATCATTATCATGTTCAGGCAGTAACGCCCATTCTTCCTGCAGAGTTGCTCACAGTCTTGGAGAGTGATTGGTGGATGCTGACGTGATGCAAGCTATCTCCTTAGTACATCCCAGACACGCTCTAAGGGATTCAAATTGGGAGAGTGAACAGGCCATGCCATGCATGCAATATGTTTCGTTTTCAAGAAAACATCAACCACCGACGCTCTACGGGGTCAAGCATTATCATCCATTAATAGTACATCAGGGCCCACAGCACCTCGCAACAGCCACTGATGAGGTCACAAGATTTCGTCACGATACCTGACTGCAGTTAAACTTTGCTGATTCACCTGTACAATGTCATGAAGAGTTCAAGTGGTGAACATAATCCCTGCACACGCTATTAGTGATCCTCTTCAATCTCAGTCTCTTTCCACAATGTTTGATTCCCAAAATCTTGTTCCACATTTGCCCCAGATGCAAATCCATTGAGAATCAGTCTTCATACTAAATCGGGAGTCATCTGTGAAAACAACATTGGCCCACTGTTTGAATATCCAGGTGGCTTGTTGGTGACTCCACTCTAGGTATTCCCTTTGTGACGGCGTTCTTCCTTTGTTGTCCTCAGTATTAATGTACTGCCTGAAAAAATAGGGGGTGGAAGTGCAGTACTGTCCACTGTAAATGATGTAGCCGACAGGTACACATTTGTGTTTCACAGTTGTTTACTTTCACTTTTCACAACCCCCCATATACACATTTAATATGGCCAGTGCACATTAATAGTTTTCAGGTGAACATCCACATACTGCTACAATAGTTTACTGTTGAATATCTAAGAGCAGTAAAAAACATAACCACAAAGTTCACAATTCTTGAAGAATAGAAAGGTACGTATGGAGCAGACCCTGTCATAGTTTTAACTCACGGCCTAATTGTGTAACACTTATTTCACAGTTAAGTTGGAGCATTGTTGTTGTTCTAACCAACAAAGGTTTCTCGTCTGAAACTTGGCCGTGGACTGACTGTCTCGGGACCAAAAATTGGGCCCTTATATATCCTCACGATAATAGGTGCTTAAACTATACATTATTGTAGTTTAATTTACAGAAATTACAATTAAAACTTAACTCATTAAATTAACTGAATACATCGAAAAATTGGTTCTTTTTAACAGCTTCTTCTACTACAAGAGTTAGGCCAAATTATTTGCTTAAATCATGGAATTAACAAATATCATTATGCAAACAATACTTTTGACAAAACTCTTAATTGCTTTGGAATTAATAAAGGACTGGTTCTGCTAACATCTTTCCAAATAGTGCCAAATAGATCCTTTAAGAATACTATTAGTTGTTCCTCCAAATGTTTATAATTAGTACAGAATTTATATTTGTTTATATGTCAACAATAGACTTTAAGTTATGAAACAATTACTGATTTCACCCAATAACAAAAGATACTAACTAGGCATAATCAAAGTAAATTAGAAAACCAATTACATACATAAAACTAATCACAAAATTAGATCTGGTATTAACAATGAGGACCAACGTTACTCTTTTATGAAAATGCAGATTATATTCACTTACATACGTTAATCGTAATTAGTTAAAATTGAAAAAATGAATTTAAAGAGGTAGATGGCAAAACAAGAGGGGTAGTAAAATTATTCCAGCTTGCTTCATCACACAGGTGAGAAAAAAATCAAAGATGCATGCAAGAAAATGACCCAGATACTGAGCTAGCAGCACAACCCCGTAATTACATCTACATCTACATGATTACTCTGCATTCACATTTAAGTGCTTGGCAGAGGGTTCATCGAACCACAATCATACTATCTCCCTATCATTCCACTCCCGAACAGCGCGTGGGAAAAACAAACACCTAAACCTTTCTGTTCGAGCTCTGATTTCTCTTATTTTATTTTGATGATCATTCCTACCTATTTAGGTTGGGCTCAACAAAATATTTTCGCATTCGGAAGAGAAAGTTGGTGACTGAAATTTCGTAAATAGATCTCGCCGTGACGAAAAACGTCTTTGCTTTAATGACTTCCATCCCAACTCGCGTATCATATCTGCCACACTCTCTCCCCTATTACACAATAATACAAAACGAGCTGCCCTTTTTTGCACCCTTTCAATGTCCTCGGTCAATCCCACCTGGTAAGGATCCCACACCGAGCAGCAATATTCTAACAGAGGACGAACGAGTTAGTGTAAGCCATCTCTTTAGTGGACTTGTTGCATCTTCTAAGTGTCCTGCCAATGAAATGCAACCTTTGGCTCGCCTTCCCCACGATATTATCTATGTGGTCTTTCCAATTGAAGTTGTTCGTAATTTTTACACCCAGGTACTTAGTTGAATTGACAGCCTTGAGAATTGTACTATTTATCGAGTAATCGAATTCCAACGGATATCTTTTGGAACTCATGTGGATCACCTCACACTTATCGTTATTTAGCGTCAACTGCCACCTGCCACACCATACAGCAATCTTTTCTAAATCGCTTTGCAACTGATACTGGTCTTCGGATGACCTTACTAGACGGTAAATTACAGCATCATCTGTGAACAACCTAAGAGAACTGCTCAGATTGTCACCCAGGTCATTTATATAGATCAGGAATAGCAGAGGTCCCAGGACGCTTCCCTGGGGAACATCTGATATCACTTCAGTTTTACTCGATGATTTGCCGTAATCAAATAAATGTTGGTGTGAATCTGAAGCAACTGTACTGTTTAATGTTGTAAGTGGGTCATTACTGTGGGGCAACACTTGAATGCAGCAACAGAGTGATACAATGAAAGTTAATTTTATTATTGTTTGATCAAACAGTTACTTAGCTCATATAGTATAAGTTTATTTTACCACTTTAATTAAACTAAGATTAAAATATGATTTTGCTCATACATGTTTACCTTTGTAACATTAGGGCAGTTGTACATATGTGTGTATAATGTACACCACATGCCCACTCATGTTATGAAAATTGGTGTGCTCTCTCGAGGGTTAAATTATGACTGCAGGAACACACTGCAACCCTCAATGTATCACTCACTTAGGACTCTTGAGGATAAAATTAGAATAATTATTGAAAGCACAGAGGCATTCAAACAGTTATTTTTCCTGCATTTCATGCATGAATGAAATGGCAAGAAACCCTAATAACTCATACAAGTATAGATGTAGATGTAGAGTAGAACAAAAAAAAAAGGTGTAGGCAGAGGGAGGGTGGAAGGAGAGAGAAAGGTGAAGATGGAGAAAGGAGGGGAGAGAGGAGGGAGAGGGGTAAGATGGGAGATTGGGGGGGAGTGAGAGAGAGAGACCACAGGGGAGGGAAGGGGAGGAAGAGTGGTGGGGGAAGGCAGTTCACGGTCTGGGTGGAGTAGTAGTAGAGTGGACAGAAGGGAAAATTTATGGTGCAGCAGTGGGAACAGGTTACTGGAGGGGGTTTGTGAGAGTGCAGGGTGTGCTGGAGAGGCAGTTCCTATCTGCACAGTTCAGAAAAACTCGTGCTGATAGTGAGAATCCAAATGACCAGCATAGTGAAACAGCTCTTAAAGACATACGTGTTGTGCTGTGCAGCATGTTCGATAACTGGACAGTCAAGTTTGACACAGTTTTGCAGTGTCCGTTTATGGAAGTAGACAGTTAGTTACTTGTTATACCGACATAGAATGCTGTACAGTAATTGCAGTGTAACTGATTTAACAGTCATCTGCTTTCCCATATGGCTGTACCTTTTATTAGATACAAAATGCCTGTTATTGTACTATGGTTGGAGGTGGTGGGTCAGTGTATATGACAGGTCTAGCACCTGGGCCAATTACAAGGGAATGACGCATGGGGTACAGGTTTGGGAGTAGAGTTGGAATGGGGATGAATAGTGATGTTCTGTAAGTTGGGTGGACGGCGCAACACTACTTTGCATGCTGTGGGTAGGATTTTAGGTAGGATATCTCCCATCTCCAGGGACAATGAGAGGTAGTCCAAGCCCTGGAGGAGGATGTGGGTGAGCTCAAGGCCAGGGCGATACTGGATAATCAGAGGAGGGGTGCTCAGTGGCCCGTTAATAGGTTTACAGGTAATAGAGGAACAGATGGTACTGGAGATTTGTTTATGGATGATCTGGGTAGAATATTATGTGTCAGTAAAGGACTTTGGTAAAGTTATCGGTATATTTCAACAACTCTAGCTTTCCATTGTAGATGCAGCATCCATAGGAAATGAGGCTGTAAGGAAGTGACATTTTGACATTGAGTGGGTGATAGCTGTCAGAGTAGAGGTGCTGCTGGTGGTTGGTGTGCTCTAAAAGGACAGATAGATGTGTTTATGCAGCTATCAGAGACGTGGAGACCAATGTTTAAGAAGGTGGCTTGATTGTTTGAGAAGGACCAGGTGAAGCAAATAGGATAGGAAGGAGTCCTCCAGATGGTCCATAAATAAGTTTGTATGGCATAGTGCATTGCGAGTGCCCAAGGCAGCATCTACATACATGTGACTACTCTGCTATTCACACTTAATTGACCAGTAGAGGGTTCTTCAAAGCGCCATCAGACTATTTCTCTTCCATTACCCTGTCTAACAGTGTGTGGGAAAAATGAACACTTAAATATTTCTGTATGAGGTCTGATTTCTCTTATTTTATAATGAAGCTCACTTCTCCATATGTAGGTTGGCGACAGTAAAATTTTTTCACATTTGGAGGAGAAAGTTGGTGACTGAAAGTGAAAAGATTATGATTGCCATCCCAACTTGCTTATCGTCCATGTCACTCTCTCCCGATTTTGCAATAATACAAACTGAGCTGCCCTTCTTTGAACTTTTTTTATGATCTCTGTCAGTCATATCTGTTAATGATTCCATATAGTACAGTAATACTCTAGCAGAGGATAAATAAGCACAATGTAGGCAGTCTCTTAGGAGACCTGTTGCATCTTCTTAGTGTTCTGCCAACAAAACGTAGTCTTTGGTTTGCCCTTCCAACAACATTATCTGTGTGACTATTCCAACATAAGTTCTTCTTAATTGTAATTTCTAGGTATTTAGCCAAATTGACAGTCTTTAAATTTATGTGATTTCTTGTGTAACCAAAATTTAATGGATTTCTTTTTGTACTCATATGGATGAGACAATTGCCACTTTTCAAACCATTCAAATATCTTGTCTAAATCACTTTGTGATTGGTTTTGATATTCTGATGACTATAGTTGATTATAAATGACAGCATCATCTGCAAAGAATCTAACAGGGCTGCTCAGATTATCTCCTAAATCATGTATGTAGATTAGGAACAGCAGAGGGCCTAAAACACTCCTTTGGGGAATGCCAGATAACACTTCTGTTTTAGTATTTTAAACATAGCTGCACAACAGCAACGGTTCCACGTAATAAAATTATAAACAGCTGACTAGTTGCAATGGATAAATAATTCTTTACCTAGGTTTCAACATATTTAAATTTGTCTTCTTCAGAAGGTGGCCTAAGGACAATGAACATCATAGCTTACATTAGAAAGGTATGAAACTTAAGTCAAGAATAGATTTTAACATAAATTATAGAGCTCTTGCATTACAGAAATATGAGAACAACGACTGGTACTTACAATTTTACATTAGTAAGGACTAATGTACTATCGCCGTTTTTACAAATGTCGGCATAGATCCATTTGTCAAAATTAAAATATAGCCGTAGAAATAGGGTTTGTCATGTAAATGTAAATTAGTACATGGATCTTGCAGAGCTCACAATCGACTGAGTGTAATCGGCCAGCGTAGTTACTCTGTGACCAGGGCAGGTGGCGCTCATGGCGCGAACCATGTGCCAATTGGCGTACAAAAGCACCGTGTAAATTATCAGTATCAATAACGTCCTTAGATAAAGTGACAGTAAAAAGAAGGAAAGTGTTTAACACTCCCGTTACAACAGTATGGGAGCCTTGATACAATTAATGTAGTTATACATCAAAAAGGCAGGTGGCGCTTACGCCGAGAGAGTTACGCACAGTGGCATATACAGCCAAAATATAAAAATTACATTACTATATTAGTGAAGCCCACAAACAGTATATACATCAGAACTTTAAAATTGACAATAATGGCTCTTAAGACAGAATTGCGAACCCTGGTCCACAATCCAGTTAATACACATTCGCAGGGAACCAATGTTTTAGAGCCAGACAAAATCACATAAGGACCGATGTAGTGGCAGCCATACATCGTGAGAAAAACACATTACATAAAGGGTAGTGTGCTTAAAGCATTGAAAGTGCATCATAGCTTCCTGAGAAAATAGACCACTAAGGTTACCAGCATTAATGTTATACCATAAACAGTACAGGTTTAAAGCTTTCGAAAAATTGTCTACAAGCAAGGTTCAACTGGTCGTTCAGTATATTACCGTCCTTGAGCTCTAGATGTTTAAAAATTTGTAACTCTTCCCACAGATCTAGTCTACGTCCTTTGACTTCTCTGTGTAGGATAACAGTGTCTTCTAACTGTTTAGGTGTATGGCCGGCTATCAAGAGGTGTTCAGCAAAAGTAGAGCTGTGTATATTTGCTCCTTTTTTACCTAATAGGTGTTCTTTATATCTTGTTTTCACAGTTTCTGTTTTACTCTATAATTTTTTATCAATTACTATGTATTGTGACCTTTCTGGGAGGAAATAATGGATCCAGTCACAGAGCTAAGCAATACTCCATAGGCATATAAATTGATCAGAAGTCTCTTGTGAAGAACGGTGTCAAAAGAAATCTGGACATCTAGAAATATGGAATCAATTTGAGATCCCCTGTCAATAGCACTCATTATTTTGTGTGATTAAAGAGTTAGTTGTGTTTCACAAGAACAATATTTTCAGAATCCTTGCTGGCTGTATGTCAGTAGACCATTACCTTCAAGGAAATTTATAATGTTTAAATACGTATATGTTCCAGAATCTTACTGCATATTGATGTTGGTGATATGAGTCTGTAATTCAATGGATTATTTCTATATCCTTCTTGCAACTCTCCAATCTTTTGTTATGGATCTTTTGTGAAGTGAATGGTTATATATGATTGCTAAGTATGGGGCTATTATATCAGCACACTTTGAAAGGAACCTTATCAGTATGCTAGGTGGACTGGAAGACTTGTGTTTATTAAGTGGTGTAAGCTGCTTTACTACATCGAAGATATATACTTTTAAGTTACTTGTGTTGGCAGTTGTTCTCGATTCAAATTGTACAATGAATTTGTTTGTAGATGTGTCCTTTGAAAGTAAAAACATTGTGAGTCAGGATGTGGTTGTCAAGGAGGATTCAGAAAGAGGTGTTGGGTTTGGTATCAGGTGGATGTTGGGAAAGGTAGTGTTCCATGGAATGGTCATGGGGGATGTTGGTGTACAAGGACGTCACCCACAGTGACCAACAAGGAGTCTGGTGGTAATGGGACAGGTACTGTAGAGAGACAGTGGAGAAAGTGAGCAGTGCCTTCTATATAGAATGGGAGCTGTTGGTCAACAAAGGTGGAGGTTTGTTCTGTGGGAGCACTGTACGCAGCCACAGTTGGATAACCAGTCGGGAGACCTGTGGGATTGGGTGTGTGCAGTTTGGGGAGTTGTTGAAAGGTAAGAGTGCAGGAGGTTGCTGGTATGAGGAGGCAGATGTATTCAGGTGTCAGGAGCTGCTTAAGGACTTGTTGGACTTTTGTTTTGGGATCATGGTTATGTTTGTAGGCAGAAGTGTCAGAAAAGTGGCAGAGGCACTTAGCCACAAAGTCACTATGGTCATGACCACTGTGATGGATACTTTGTATGTGGGAAGGATGATAAGGTCTGCATTTTTTTCAGGTCACACATAGCAATATGTCCCATAGACGTGATGTTAAACAAAAATGCAGGCCGTATCATCCTTCCCACAGACAAATGCTCCTGCTCAGTGATCATGAATCGTAGTGACTACGTGACTGAGTGTATCTGCCACCTTTTATACTTTTGCATTCAAATGTTACAACCATGATCCCATCCCAGAAGTTCAACATTATCTCAGGCAGCTCTTCTAGACCATAAGTCCATCCCAAAACCTGACAACTGAATATGTCTCTCTCCCCACACCATCAACCCCCAGCAGTTCTGCATTTTAACTACTTTCCAAACTCCACAAATCCAACCCTACAGATCTCCGTATTGGTCATCCCATTGTGGCTGGGTACAATGCTCCCATAGAAAGAACCTCTGCCTTCACTGTTCAACACCGTATTGGTCATCCCATTGTGGCCGGGTACAATGCTCCCATAGAAAGAACCTCTGCCTTCACTGTTCAACACCTCAAACTATTTACTGTAACTTCCCATTCTACATTAAACACACTGCTCGAATCCTTCACAGTCTCTCCACAGTTTCTGTCCCATTACCACCAGGTAATTGGAAGTGATGTCCTTGTACACTAACCCATAGTCTAGACTATGCCCATAGTCTAGTGGCCATTGAACACTACCTTCCCTAACTTCCTGCTGATACCAAACCCGCCTCTTTCCTAATTGTCCAAGCCAATCACATGCTGATCTATGCTTATTTCACCTTCAAAGGCCAAATCTACAAGCAAATCCATGGTTCTGCTATAGTATTCGTATAGCACCATCCTATGCCAACTTATTTATGGGCCATATGGTGGAATCCTTCATATCCACTCAACACCTAAACCCTTTTGACTTGTTCAGATTCATTGGTAACATTTTTCATGATCTAGATTCATGACAAAAACAACCTTTACTACATATTCCAACTCGAGCCACCTTCCTAGCTGTCAATCTCCACCTCTCAAATAGCTCCATAAATAGGCCTGTCAATATTTGGTGCATCAACCACCAACAGCACCTCCACTTCGACATGTCACCTGTTCCATATAAAAAAATCTCTTCCTTACAGCCTCTCCATCCATGGACACTGCATCTGGAGTGGAAAATGGGAATTGTCGAAATATACTGATAACCTTATCAGAGCCTTTACTGACAGACAGTATCCTTTCCAGATCATCCATAAACAAATCCGTGCAATTTGCTCCTTTGACACCAGTAAATCTGTTAACCAGCCACCGAACAGCTCTCTTGTGATCACCTAGTATTACCCAGCCTTGCAAAGCTCACCCACATCCTTCATCATCCTCTCATCATGTCCTGAGATGTGGGATATCCAACCAATCTGCCACTCCTGCACCCTACAAATGATTCCCCTGCTGCAGTATACACCTTAACACACACAATTACATACAAACCCAAATGGATACTCCTGTGGCCACAGCAAGCCTGACTGTTAAAAGCAGTTGCCTCAGCTGATGAATGTGGGAAGGGGCAAGGGAAGGACATTTGAAGGGAGTAGCAGGGCACCCATGTGTGAGACCTGTCACATATGTCCATCCACCACCTCTTACTGCAGTCCAGTCACAGGCACTTCCTACATAATAAAAGGCATGACAGTGTGTGAAAGCAGTCATGTTTTATATCAACTATGCTGCAATTACTGTACAGCATTCTATGTGGATGTGGCAAATAACCAACTGTCTACTCACATGAATGGACATTGTCAAACTGTGACAAACTTGACCATCCAGTTGCTGAACATGCTGCACAGCATGACACAAATGACTTCAGCAGCTGCTTTTCTATGTGGACGATTTGGATAATCGCACAACTTTATCTGAACTATGCAGGTGGGAATTCTCTCTCAAGCATATCCCCACTCTCACAGTCCCCTTTGCCTAATTGTCTGCTAACCTGTTCCCATTGCCTCACCTTACCTTTCCCCTTCTCTCATCTGACCGTACCACTCCTTTGCTTTCCAGATTATGTACTTCATTCTCCCACAACTCTTGCCGATCCCCACCCCCAAATTCTCTCTCTCTCTCTCTCTCTCTCTCTCTCTGTCCCACCTCCCCCTCTCTCCCTTGCTCCCTTCCTCCTCTCCTCTCCTCTGCTACCTTTTCAACACTATATTTTCTCTTGTGTTTCCATGGTGTCGTCTGACCAAAGACCTGTCTCTTTCCTGCTGCCTCCACCAAGTGTCCTTCACTAGCCCCTTCTCACGTCTGTCAGCTCGGGCAACTGCTTTTAACAGTCAGGCTTGCTGTGGCCACAAGAGTATGCATTTGGGTTTGTATGTAATTGTGTAATTTATTTTGCTAAACGAAAAGATCTAGTGCTTGATGGCTAGTGAGAATGCTATTTTCTGTTACATGTTTCTGTGTTCCACGCATCAATTCACTGTGGGTATATACACTATGTGATCAAAAGTATCTGGACACCGCCAAAAACATACATTTTTCATATTAGGTGCATTGTGCTGTCACCTACTGCTGGGTACTCCATATCAGCAACCTCAGTAGTCATTAGACATTGTGAGAGAGCAGAATGGGGTGCTCTGCAGAACTCATGGACTTCGGACATTGTCAGGTGATTGGGTGTCACATGTGTCATACGTCTGTATGGGAGATTTCCACACTCCTAAACATCCCTGGGTCCACTGTTTCCGATGTGATAGTGAAGTGGAAACGTGAAGGGACATTTACAGCACAAAAGCTTACGGGCCAACAATTGAAGAGGGTCGTAATGTGTAATAGGCAGACGTCTATCCAGACCATCACACAGGAATTCCAAACTGCATCAGGATCCATTGCAAGTACTATGGCAGTTAGGCGGGAGGTGAGAAAACGTGGATTTCATGGTCGAGCAGCTGCTCATAAGCCACACATCACGCCGGTAAATGCCAAACAACGCCTCAATTGGTGTAAGGAGCACAAACATTGGATGACTGAACAGTGGAAAAACATTGTCTGGAGTGACGAATCACGGTACACAATGTGGCGATCTGATGGCAGGGTGTGGGTATGGCGAATGCCCAGTGAACGTCATCTTCCAGCATGTGTAGTGCCAACAGTAAAATTCGGAGGCGGTGGTGTTATGGTGTGGTCGTGTTTTTCATGGAGGGGGCTTGCATTACATGTTGTTTTGCATGGCACTATCACAGCACACGCCTACGCTGCTTCCCACTGTTGAAGAGCAATTCAGGGATAGCAATTGCATCTTTCAACACGATTGAGCATCTTTTCATAATGCATGGCCTCTGGCAGTGTGGTTACATGACAATAATGTCCCTGCACAGAGTCCTCACCTTAATCCTATAGAGCACCTTTGGGATGTTTTGGAACACTGACTTCGTGCGAGGCCTTCCTTACCGACCGACACCAATACCTCTCCTCAATGCAGCACTCCTTGAAGAATGGGCTGCCATTCCCCAAGAAACCTTCCAGCACCTTATTGAACGTATGCCTGTGGGAGTGGAAGCTGTCATCAGTGCTAAGAGTGGGCCAACACCATATTGACTTTCAGATTTACCGCTGGAGGGCACCACAAACTTGTAAGCATATTCAGCCAGGTGTCCGGATACTTGTGATCACATAGTGTAGATAAGTGGTTGCCTTTCCCTTGTTTTACATGTTGCTCCATCCAGGAATTTTCAATATTGTTATTTAGTGTTAAATTGTGTAAAGTTATTTATTTTTTAAGATGTCTAATGAATTGTGTTCCTCAAGCCTATATGGAAATTTATTATCTTGCAGTTTTCAAAACTTCATATTGTATGGAGCTATGTTATGAACCTATTCCATTTGTCTCATGAGATCCTGTTCATGTAGAATATAGCCAATAAAGTAATTACTGTATCTCAATATAAAACACTTTGTAAATCTTCATTTTCTCAGTAAATAAGTCTGTAAAAAAAACCACACATCTATGATATTTTAATTTACATGAAGAAGAAGTTTCCAGAAGCAGTGCAGAGAAAACATTCATCACTAAAATACAAGAATCAGTTTGCAGCTTTACTCATTAATGCATAGATTGATGAGATTGTTAATAGCTATGGAGTAGTGTGCTATTAATTATTTAATAATTTTCCTCCAGTTGTAGAAGATCTTCCTGGAAATTCATTTAGATATATCATCATTTATCTGACGTCTATTGCTTGACAAAGGTCTTTTCAAAACACTTCCATGCATATGTGTCCTCATTTGAAATAAAGTCTACACCTGAATTTCCTTCCTCCTTTGTTCCTGTGTAGTAAAACATGTCTTGATTTTAATTGTATTTGGTCTTCAAATTTTTGTCACCTATCTGATAACCTTACAATATCCCTTTTGACCTTATTTAATTCCCCATCCAGCTACACTAACAAATCTTTGAATCTCTAAATTCTGCAGCTTGTTATCCCTAAATAAAAAATAATAGGAGCACTTGGGTTCTTCAAGTCCATGATATTATCTATATAACTAAACTTTGTGAGGAATGTGCAGGGAGTGTAGTAACTTGGCATACCCCATGATCAGAAGTCACTCGGCGTGAACAGTAAGGTAGGACATATGATCAGTATTCATTCTTGGCAGAGTTGCATTCACTGCAGTCTTAGCCCAATTTGAGTGCTTCTGAATCAGGGAGCCTAGTAGCTATACTGCTTATTTGAACTCTGTTAAAATGTCAGTAAAGCCCTGGAGTCTTCAGTCAATATTGTCATTTGTCAGTCAGTCAGTCTTTGTGTTGCCTATAACACGTTTGGTCAAGAGGATAGCAAATGTGACTCACCATGCTGTCTAAAGTGTGGTGTTTGTGATGTGTGATCCCCATAAAGTAATCCATCGACATTGTTAGGTTATGGGTGCAAATAGCTGCATACCATAATTTCCTTGATTGGGCATTGGGATCAAACTTTGTTGGCTCACTTTTTGAAGCACACTCGCATATCTACTTTTTTGTCCACACATTCTATTGGCAGAATTAATCAACTATGATGTAATGTTGTAATGTCAATATATTACATGTGTTTTTACATACATGTCATAATAATAATAATAATAATAATTAGTATTACATCATTTGTTGTGTTTTCAGTCATTGTCAATATTGGTATCAATTAACTCGCAAAGGAAACTTTAAATTAATGATATTATCTATATAACTAAACTTTGTGAGCAATGTGCAGGCAGTGTAGTAACTTGGTATACCCCATGACCTGAAGTCACTTGGCCAGAACTGTATGGTAAACAATATAATCAGTATTCATTCAGAGTTACACTCATTGCAGTCCTAGCCCCAATTTGAGTGCTTCTGAATCAATAAAATGATCTGAGGAAACAGCTTAATGAGAATGTTTAACATAGACTAAGATAAATTTGGTCACATCTTCATTTATCTTCAAGATAACTACACCAAATGTCGTAAAGATATATCAAATAGCACAGTTGTTGATACTAAGAAATAATATTACATGTTTTATGTGAATTTATGTATTTTCAGAAAACAGATGCATTAATGAACATCTTTTTCAAAAGTGGCTGGTTTTGTTAGACTGTACTGTTGAGCAGTGGATATGTGTGTGAAGGGATCGGAAGAAGAATGTGTTTATCATCAATTTCACAAGGATTAGTTTTATGACATCATCTGTTGTGTTTTTGAATGCACCCTTACTGGTAACAAATAGTTCAGTTTTTACCATTAGAAAGAACTATCAACTACACTCCTGGAAATTGAAATAAGAACACCGTGAATTCATTGTCCCGGAAGGGGAAACTTTATTGACACATTCCTGGGGTCAGATACATCACATGATCACACTGACAGAACCACAGGCACATAGACACAGGCAACAGAGCATGCACAATGTCGGCACTAGTACAGTGTATATCCACCTTTCGCAGCAATGCAGGCTGCTATTCTCCCATGGAGACGATCGTAGAGATGCTGGATGTAGTCCTGTGGAACGGCTTGCCATGCCATTTCCACCTGGCGCCTCAGTTGGATCAGCGTTCGTGCTGAACGTGCAGACCGCGTGAGACGACGCTTCATCCAGTCCCAAACATGCTCAATGGGGGACAGATCCGGAGATCTTGCTGGCCAGGGTAGTTGACTTACACCTTCTAGAGCATGTTGGGTGGCACGGGATACATGCGGACATGCATTGTCCTGTTGGAACAGCAAGTTGCCTTGCCGGTCTAGGAATGGTAGAACGATGGGTTCGATGACGGTTTGGATGTACCGTGCACTATTCAGTGTCCCCTCGACGATCACCAGTGGTGTACGGCCAGTGTAGGAGATCGCTCCCCACACCATGATGCCGGGTGTTGGCCCTGTGTGCCTCGGTCGTATGCAGTCCTGATTGTGGCGCTCACCTGCACGGCGCCAAACACGCATACGACCATCATTGGCACCAAGGCAGAAGCGACTCTCATCGCTGAAGACGACACGTCTCCATTCGTCCCTCCATTCACGCCTGTCACGACACCACTGGAGGCGGGCTGCACGATGTTGGGGCGTGAGCGGAAGACGGCCTAACGGTGTGCGGGACCGTAGCCCAGCTTCATGGAGACGGTTGCGAATGGTCCTCGCCGATACCCCAGGAGCAACAGTGTCCCTAATTTGCTGGGAAGTGGCGGTGCGGTCCCCTACGGCACTGCGTAGGATCCTACGGTCTTGGCGTGCATCCGTGCGTCGCTGCGGTCCGGTCCCAGGTCGACGGGCACGTGCACCTTCTGCCGACCACTGGCGACAACATCGATGTACTGTGGAGACCTCACGCCCCACGTGTTGAGCAATTCGGCAGTACGTCCACCCAGCCTCCCGCATGCCCACTATACGCCCTCGCTCAAAGTCCGTCAACTGCACGTACGGTTCACGTCCACGCTGTCGCGGCATGCTACCAGTGTTAAAGACTGCGATGGAGCTCCGTATGCCACGGCAAACTGGCTGACACTGACGGCGGCGGTGCACAAATGCTGCACAGCTAGCGCCATTCGACGGCCAACACCGCGGTTCCTGGTGTGTCCACTGTGCCGTGCGTGTGATCATTGCTTGTACAGCCCTCTCGCAGTGTCCAGAGCAAGTATGGTGGGTCTGACACACCGGTGTCAATGTGTTCTTTTTTCCATTTCCAGGAGTGTATATAAATCATTTTGTCTTATATGACGCTCTCATGAGCGTGCTCTTTCTAACAAGAAACCCTTCATATGCAGGCTTGCTGCCATAGCTTTCTAGACTTCTGCAGTAGGAATATATTTGACCCAGTGTTCCTAAAAGACCATCCAAGACGAAAGCTTGTATGCGTCTACATGTGCCAATGCCATTAGCTTAATTTAAAAATCAGTTTTTCGTTCAGTGGAATTTTCAGTACTTGGATTTTTGTCATTTCTAGGTCTGTTATGAATATTTTCTATAATTACTACATATTTGCATCAATTTTTTGAATATATTTGAATATACACATGGAAATAAAATTATAATGATTTTATTTTCTGCTACGGCTTAATACTTGTATACTCAAACAACCTTTAAATTATTGTAGATATACTTTATTTTTCAGTTAACAACTGATGCTAGAAGGCAACAAATCACAGATGTATGTTGTAACAAGGTTTGCAAAGATTTTAGACACTATTGGCAGTAACCTTGTTGCGGTGAGATTTCATTTTGTAGTTTGTTTTTCGTTTCTTTCCCCTTGTTCCAAAATATGTCAGTAAAAGTGTTCAAAATTATGAGTGGTAAACTAATATTTTTTCATTTTGTATTTCATGAGGTGTTTTTAGGAAATGTAAACAAATTTCCAGTTGTTCGCAAATAATGGTTATTTCTGTTGCTTCTGATGTAAAGTACTTTTGTTTCTTTTTTATGTTGTTTGTAGTGTGTCCAGAGCTGTTGCTGATTTATCAAAGTGGCAAAGCTGAAAAGCATCAATGTTCTGTTTTAAATGTATGTGGATGCCTCTGATTATCTGACCACTGTGCTACACTGAACAGCTTGCACAGCATACTTTAAGTATGCTACTATTTTCTGTTTTGCTCTTGTGTGATTTTATTTTGTGCACTGCTAGCTATGCTAACTTGTTTTTTCAAGAATAAATTTTTAAATCTGTCTTCTTCAGTAAGTAACAATTTTTTGGATACACATTCTAGATACTGATGCATGCTTGCATCATTTGCCATGGTGTAGTAGTTATAATTACTGTTTGGCATGCGAGTCATCAGTTTGATTCTGCCTTCTGCAAATATTTATGAGTTGATATTACTGATTTTTGTTAGTTCTTGTTTTTTACCCTGTACTTGAGTCCAGATTGTACATGACCACCAGATAACTCCGACATCAGAATCAGCTTGGTACCAATAAAGCTACACAAAATCTGTCACCTCCACAGGCAGAAACCTAAATACAAACAATATGTGGGAACAAGACACTATACTTGATGGCTATAACAACATGTGACCACTTTATTTAACAAAACACATTTATTATGCTGGCCTGCCCCCCTCCCTCCCCCTGCAGTGTGGGGCACGCAGGAGAAAATGTGATCAGCTGTGTTGTGGTAGGTTCGTGAGGGAGACATGACAGCACCATTTCTCGAGGCTGGAGGCAGTATGATGTTGTGGATGCCAGAGGCCATGTAGTCCCGTAGCCAGTAGGAGAATTCAGAAGTCAGCCCAGTCGAGAGAGAGGGATTGTTGGGTCCCGTGCTGTAGAGGGAGGGTGCTTGTTGTCGATGGAAACGTTGTACTTGTCGGTGTCATGTAGAAGCTGTAAGGAGCAGAGAAGAGTGAAGTGGGTGGTTGCTGAATTTTTGAGCATTTGTGGAGGACTGTGGAGAATGAAGAGGGTGTTGTCTCAGAGTTGGAGAGAGAGAGGGATTCTTGACACAAAATGCAAATATGTCAACCATGAAGATCGCAACACTGGGAGGAGAGTGAGTCAACGCTGCTATGGGGGCCACACTGGGAGAGCACACATCATCCAGTAGGGAGTCCTCACACAGAATGTTGGTGTTAGTGGTTACAGAGGGAGAGGTGAACTTGGCTGACAGTAGGCTGCTGCATTTGGAGGAAAGCAAGTCCATGGATGACATTTCAAAATCGGAATGTTGACAGAGGATCTTTGTCACAGGTTCAAGCAGGGTTACCTTGGTTAAGTGACAATCTGTTGTTCCCTGTTGAGGAGAATGTCCAAAGTGTTATTTGTTGGTCAAAGCACCTTGTGCAGGCTGGAGGAAGGAGGGTGTAATGCTGCCTTGACTGTGTCACCTCGCAGCATAATCAATCAGTATGTCATGATTGCAGATGTTGGCAATGTGCAAGCGGACGCAGTCAACTAAGGCAAGGAGCTTGGCAGGGGAGAGGAGGTCAGAACCTTCGACACACTTGGCAGGGAGTATCAAAAGCTCACTGTATAAGAATTCAGCTAAGGAAGAGTTTTGGTTGTCTTTAAACGTTGTATGATGCAAGAAACAACAATGGAAGAACCTCTGAAAGGAGCCACAGAGACACATGAAGGCCATTTAAGTACCTGATGCCAATGCTTGACCAGTCCATTGCTCTGGTGTGGTATGTGGTCATGTGGAATTTGTTGACACTGCACAGGGCACATAACCTGGTAAAGGGGAATGACTTGAATTGTCTCCCGTGGTTGGTCATGATAGGAGAGGGCAACTGAAGCAGGAGAGCCATGTAGTGATGAAGGCTCATGCAACCAAATCAGCAGCCTCCATCCACCTGCTGGCATGATCGATGACTGATAGTATGTACCTAAAACCACCCAAACGGAGATGAGGACCCATGAAGTCGAAGTGCGCATGGCAGAATTGTCCTTTCAGTATTTCAAATTGTCCTAGAGGGGCATGAGCATGATAACCAACCTTGTTACACTGGCAAGGTACGTGTGTGTGCATCCAAGACCAACATTTACTTTTTACTCCAGGCCAAATGAAACATTTTGTCACAAGATGCATGGTAGCCTTAATTCCTGGGTGTGTCAGGTCATAAATAACCAAAAAATCATATTTCAGAGGGAGACTTGGACCAGGGGACGGAGAGTATGAAGAGGTATCCCACAGCACTGGATGTGAAGAGCTGGGAAGACAGTGGGATTCCACTGTCAGTGCAGACGTAGTATCTTGCTGCAAGTTTTGAATGCCTGGGTCATCCATCTGCTGGGGCACCAGTTCATCCAAGTCCAAGGGAGAAGAAATAGGATGCACACGTGACTTATAATAGGTGACAGTGTTATTGCTCCCCCCCCCCCCCCCCCCCCCTGCTGTAACAGACACCTGTGGTGTATTGACCAACAAGGTCCATATGACAGAACTGTCATGGGGGTATATCATTGGCAGGATTACGGAGTGCATCAGTCAGCAGTTTGTGATCATGAAGCTCCTGACTTCATATCCTTTAATGTCCTTGCAGAAGTATTCCAAGGCCTTTTGAATTGTGATGAGTTCCTGACCGAATGCTGAACTCTTGCTTTGAGAAGGAAAGAGCTTCTTTGAGAAAAAAATGGAGAGGTTAGTTGTATCACCGACACATTGCTGAAGAATGCCACTAATTGATTATGCAATTACTTCAATCATGATAGAGATGTGAGCATTATTAAATGGCTGAGACAATAAACCCTTTGCCACGTCTGAGCAGTATTCTTGAGACCATATGGCATAAAGCAGTATTAAAACGAGCTGAACAGCATAATGTACATAGGGATCTGATGATACACTTTGCGACAGTCAGACACACTAAAAATCTGTGTAGCTTTGAGTTGTTGAGCAAAGTCTTGTATGTGAGTAATAGGGTAGTCGTCCATAATGGAACAAGCATTGAGCTTGTGATAGTCCCCACACAACCAGAACGAACCGTCCTTCGCTGAGTCTAGATGAATGGGCAACGTCAAGTTGCTATCTGGTGGATGCACAATTTTGTTATTTAAGAGTTCACAAATGGCTGCTTTTGTGTGATGTATTTTCTTAGAAGTTAGGTGTTGAGCCTTGTAACAGCCTATAGAGCCTATGGGAGGTAATGTTTGTGATCATGCAAATGAGCAGTTTGTATACGTGGGAGGAACACTGATCTCATACTGATACGCCAGTATGAGATAGAAGTGCCTGATCTCATGAAACAGTCATAGTTTGAATGTCACTGACCTGTGATGTATGAAATGTAATTGGGGTGAGGGAGCAGTGGACACAGAGGCAGAAGCTGTGATGAAGCAGCTCCGAAACGATTAGGTCATTGTGCAAAGAACATGAATCAGGTTGGCTGATGAGCAGTGGACATGGAGACAGAAGCTGTGACATGAAGCAGCTGTGACACAATTAGGTCATTGTCTGTGCAAAGAGCTTGCACCAGGTTGGCTGACACATCAGCGATCAGCTGATGAAGGATGTTGTTGTTGGAGCGGAAGGCACTGATCTCACAGTGCTGATTCATAAGCTCAGCTAGTGAGCTAACGAGGTTAACTGTCAAATGGAAGGACTTGGAGGAAATGTGAAAAAGGGGATCACAGTGAACCAACAGTGAGGAGGAAGGGTAGTAGGGGGTTCATACTCTACCAGCTATGGGGGAAGGTCATATTGAACAGCGATGAGACAGGGGGGTGTCGTATTGAGCCAGTAGTGAGGGGGAGGGGGATCCAAGGAACTGGGAATATGTGTGCCCATTGTGTGGGGGAGTAAGATGGCTGAATGCAGATCAGGAGAGAGACTGAAATGCTTAAGGAAATTGTTCCTGAGGACCAGGCTGTCCACATCAGCAACATGGAAGGTCTGAGGGAATTGTAGATTCAGTGTAAGCTGAAGGTGGAGGTCAGCAGCGCTGTAGACAGCGATGTCGGAGTTGTTGGAAGCACAAAGAACTAGTGTCATTGTGAGAAGGCTCAAAGGAGTGCGGAGGGGGAATGACTGTGGCATCCTCCCCATTAATAACATGAGGTTGCTGGCAGAGTCCAACACATAGAGTCTGTCACTGGGAGGAGTTGCCATGTTGGACAACTGATGTGAGTAACAGAATCCTGTACTGTCGCTATGAGCCGTGGCCCCTAAAGTGACCCACATGTTAAATTTGGGGAGATGTAGGAGGAATGACTAGTTGTCACTGAATCGCCATAGGTCACGTGTTATCATCACTGTGGGCTGTGATGTAGTCAAGCCATCCAATGAGCTGTGTTAAAGGTCATTCGTGACGTCCGAGGGGGGAGGGGGGGGGTGCAGTAGAGGACAGAGCAGGAGGTGTGAGCAGCATTGTGAGCAGCAGTCAACCAGGTGGCTGGGAGGTAGCTTGTTGAGCTGTAGCAGCTGGTACATGATCTCGACCAGTTGGGCGCGGAGGTGATGCGCAGGAAGCAGGAGCATTGTTACTATCCTTACAGGTTGGCAATGAACCAACCATAGTGAGAAGTTGTCGTTGTTGGATGATACAATATGTCTGATCCATCAACCAATGTTTGGATTCCAATATGTCATCGAAGTGTGAAAGTAACTGAAGTTGCAGGCCGGCAGGAAGTTTGATGAGCCACAGTGTCCACAAGGTGACATCACTTGTGTCCTCAGAACCAACGTGTGCTCGAGGGTACCTCCACAGCTGCGAAGGTGTTCTTTCTTGAAGTTGTACCTCATGGATGATGTAATGTATCACCTCTTGACGGAGGGCATGGCATGTGCCCAGTGATGAGAGACTTTGCGGTGGTTTATTTATATTGAGTAGGCAGGGTGAGAAGCAATCACTAATAAGGTCTGTATGATTGTGGACTTGACTCATAAGACAAATAAAATGAGCTTCATAATTAATTATTCCCTGAATGTTGAATATATTGTCCACCAAAGCAAACCATAGTTTTGGGCTCTCTTTCTACAGCTGGAGAGGTTTTGGGAATCTGCCCACAGAAATGTGCTGCAAGAAGCAGGGTAGTCCATTGGCTGACAAGCAGATGGCGAAGATGTAGATAGTTGAGGAGGGACACCATTGTCAGCAGAATTTTGATGAAGACTGCAGACGAGATAGACAGAGGATCTGATGTGTCGTCTGAGGCCTGCATGAGGGGGATCGGTGGTCACTGTCCACGCATCACACTGGTATGGCTGGCACATAAGGTAACTCACTGGTGCAGATGGGACAACTGTGGCTGCAGGGAAACAGTTCAAAAATTTTGTAGGAAACAGTTTGTATGAGTGAGTGGGACATGGTACTGCATGCTGATAAACAAAATTCACAGGCTGCTGAAGCAGTAAAGATGAGGTGGCAGTGTGGCAAACTGGTACTGTGATGTGGCATCATGCTTCATATTGTACAGCACACACTCTGGAGAGGGTGAATAAGCCTGGAAAAACACATAAGTACAAGTAGTTCCTGCCATGGTGGTGTCGGTCGGGTGAATTTAGGCTCTGAAGCAACAGTATGAAGTGAATGTGCATGTACACATGAATCTGGGAAGTGTGACAAAGGCAAAGTTTGTGCTTCACAGTCAAACTTCACTGTAGGAGCCAGCTATGAAGGGGTCAAGTCACAGTGTGGTAAGCGATCCACTGTTTACAGGGGTTGGTGTGAAATCGGTAATACACAACCCGTTTTTCGAAACTGAAAGAAACAAATTGGGGTCACTAAGCTGGGAAAGAGGCACTATACACGGTGAATATGACATGCGACCACTGTATTTAACAAAATGTGTTTATTATGATAAACTGATAATATATCGTAATTTGCTCACAGTGGTGACAGAAAACAGACTGAGTCCAAAACCATGATATCATTGAGCTTCACATCAGTTTAGGCAGACTATCCAGAGTCATTCTACGATCAACAGTCACCACAAATGCATTCCTCTGACTATCTGTGTCGTTGAGGTAATATTGGACAGAAAAGCATCAGTGAGTCAAATACATATGAGACATCCATCACTGTTTTTGGGTGATGCTGGTCAGGCTCTGACTAAATGTATCAGAGATTTGACATATCCATAATTACAAAAGCTAGATGACATCACTTGTCTTGCCATTGTCAACTTTTAGTGGTACAGCCCAGCAATGGTTCGAGAACAACAAGATAAACCTCAAGAGCTGGTTCAAATTTCAGGTGGAAAGTAAGAAGACACTTTGGGACAATAGACAGTAGGTAAGCATAGTTGAAGAACAACTGAAGAACATATACCATTGCCAGGGGTGATGACTTGGTCATATATACAGTGTGTTTTGGGGTGTGTCATAGAGTAAATCCATAAAGACTAAAGCTGACAAAATTTCACATCTAGTTGTCACAGAGGATGCTTGTCAATTACTGCTTTAGAAGAATGTCACCATCAAATCAATGGACTTCACCAAGTAGTGCCTACACATTGATGAAATGCTCCAGAATAGGTTACACCTAAAGGTATTCAATACAGTTGCCAGTGTCGTACTCATGGCAGACCATCAGACCTTGCATTGCTAATCTGGCTATTAATCAGAGAAGAAATACAAGAGTTTATGATGTCTCTTAATGCTGAACCAGATGGCCAGAAATAGCAGCACTGAATGCCGAATCCAACCAGGAGGAAGTAGCATCATTTGTTGAAAAAGTTGATCATCTGCACCAATCTCAACAAGGCAAACCAACAAAAGAGAGTTGGAAAACCTGTAATTATGCCACAATCATCAGATAAAGCCTAAATTATCAGTGATTCAGATATACCTGACTCCCTTGCAAACTTGATCACTACATAGAGAAAAAGAGAACAGAATACTGGTATTTTCCATTGTGGACATGTCATATAGTACTGTAGAAAAAGACACCAAACAGCAGAACAGTTCTGTACATGCCACTGAACTCTTATAAGTAAACAGTTGACCAATGAGATTAGGCCCACTGCCATATTCTAGCTGATGTTGCTCTCCATTGTGTCAGTGTCATACCCCATCACCATTCAAAGGTTTCAGCCACTCAGTCAGTCTCCAAAATTGGGAAAGGTAAATTAGGCAACTATCTATGGATGTGACATGGCCACAGATGAAAATCTTTCTTGTGTGATAACTGCTAAGAAGTTGGGAAATCAGATCGCTATCATCACTGATGACCAACCACTCTGGGCACTAGTCAACCAAGAGGCACCATTTTCTTTAATATTGGATGCTTATCATTACCAGCTGAAGAAGGCTATATTCTGAGTCTTATAGGTCATTGTGATGCAGATTGTAAATGGAAAATATGTCCAACTAACAAGAATTCACGTTTGTGAGGATAATTATCAGTGAGAGAACAGAGAAGTCTAAACTGCAGAGGTCTGTTTGGTAGCAAAAAAAGAACTTAACAACAGTTGATACCTGCATGCCTAAGATGATCATAACCATCACTAGTGGACACCAAGAACTCTATGTCACCAACTGCCATTAATAGCTGCAACTCATCCACAAGAGATGTGCATAGGGACCACCAAACCAGTCCCAGAAGGTCAACTCAATGCTGTCAAAATGATATATTGTGCTACACTATCATTACAGACTACCCACGAGAGAAATGTACAGTCCAGCCACCAGTGGCTTGTCCATGGAAAGTATTTGTGAGTCTTTTTTATTTATTTACTCGTTTAGTTCCGTAGGAGCAAATCTCCAAGGTCACGGAACGTGTCAGTACATGAAATTACAACATAAATGTAATAACAGATAAAAATAAATGTTCATGAACCTTAAAAAAGTCAGCCCATAAATTTGAGTAAACACTATCAACAATACAATAAAAAACAGCTTAATTTTTCAAGGAACTCCTCGACAGAATAGAAGGAGTGACCCATGAGGAAACTCGTCAGTTTCGATTTGAAAGCGCGTGGATTACTGCTAAGATTTTTGAATTCTAGTGGCAGCTTATTGAAAATGGATGCAGCAGTATACTGCACACCTTTTTGCACAAGAGTTAAGGAAGTCCGATCCAGATGCATGTTTGATTTCTGCCGAGTATTAACCGAGTGAAAGCTACTTATTCTTGGGAATAAACTAGTATTGGTAACAAGAAACAACAATAAGGAATATACATATTGAGAGGCCAATGTCAAAATACCCAGACTCATGAACAGAGGTTGACAAGAGGTTCGTGAACTAGCACCACTTATTGCCCGAACCGCCCATTTCCAAGCCAAAAATATCCTTTTAGAATGAGAAGAGTTACCCCAAAATATAATACCATATGACAATAGCTAATGAAAATAAGCAAAGTAGACTGATTTTCGTGTCGAACGATCACTTACTTCTGAAACCATTTGAATAGTAAAAATGGCAGTATTAAGTCTCTGAACAAGATGCTGAATGTGGGCTTTCTACGACAGCTTGCTATCTATCTGAACACCTAGAAATTTGAACTGTACGGTTTCACTAATCGTATGCCCATTCTGTGAAATTAAAATGTCAGGTTTTTTTTTAAATTGTGTGTTAGAAACTGTAAAAACTGAGTCTTACTGTGATTTAGAATTAGTTTATTTTCTACGAGCCATGAACTTAGGTCATGAACTGCACTATTTGAAACTGAGCCAATGTTGCACACAACATCCTTTACTACCAAGCTAGTGTATTCAGCAAACAGAAATATTTTAGAGTTACCCGTAATACTAGAGGGCATATCATTTATATAAATAAGGAACAGGAGTGGCCCCAACACTGATCCTTGGGGCACCCCCGACTTGACAGTACCCCACTCAGACCCCGTATCACAGCCGTTATCAACATTGTGAATAATGACCATTTGCTGCCTGTTGCTAAAGTAAGAGGTGAACCAATTGTGAGCTACTCCCTGTATTCCGTAATGGTCCAACTTCTGGAGCAATATTTTGTGATCAACACAATCAAATGCCTTAGTTAAATCAAAAAATATGCCAAGCGTTTGAAACCTTTTGTTTAAACCATCCAGTACCTCACAGAGAAAAGAGAATATAGCATTTTCAGTTGTTAAACGACTTCTAAAGCCGAACTATACATTTGATAGCAAATCGTGTGATGTAAAATGATCAATTATCCTTACATGCATAGCCTTTTCAATAACTTTTGGAAACACTGATGGCATAAAAATAGGTCTAAAATTATCTACATTATCCCTTTCTTCCTTTTTATAAAGCAGCTTTACTACTGAGTACTATAATCGCTCAGGAAACTGAACTGACAATTCCTAAAGGAAAAATTACAAATATGGCTAAATACAGGGCTAACATGTGCAGCACAGTACTTTAACATTCTGCTAGACACTCCATCATTCTGCTAGACACTCCATCATAACCATGAGAGTCCTTAGTCTTCAGTGACTTAATTATTGACTCAATCTCACTCTTGTCTGTATCACAGAGGAGTATTTCAGACATCAGTCTCGGAAAGGCATTTGCCAAGAAAGTTATATGATTTCCTGTAGGAACTGAATTTTTATTTAATTCACCAACAAAGAAAATGATTGTTAGATACTGTACATATATCTTCATGATAACATTTTTAAGCACCTTACAATACTGTTTGTAATGGGCTACTGTAGCTTGGTTGTGACTACTTCTAACATTTTGATATATTTCCCGCTTTGTTCTACATGATATCCTTATTCCACTAGTCAGCCATCCGGGCTGCCCATTACTGCTAGTACCCCATTTAGAATGTTCTAATGGAAAGCAACTCTCAAAGAGCATGAGAAATGTGTTAAGGAAGCATTGTATTTATCATCTATGTTATCTGCACTATAAACATCCTGCCACTATTGTTCCTTGACAAGGTTTAAAAACTCTCTATTGCTGTTGGATTCACTTTCCTACACAGTTTGTAATTAAACATGACATTGATTTGAGTACAAAAGCCTTTTAGTGTTAAAATTTGTGCATCATGGTCTGAAAGGTGATTCATGCTTTCACTAACAGAATGCCCATCTAGTAATGAAGAATGAATAAAAATATTGTCTATGGCTGTGCTACTGTTTCCCTGCACCCTAGTTGGAAAAAACACAGTTTTCATCAGATCATATGAATTTAGGAAATCTACCAACATACTTTTTCTTGCATCATCATATACAAAATTTATATTGAAGTCACCACATATAATTAATTTCTGGTACTTCCTACAAAGTGAATCAAGAACCTTCTCTAGCTTGAGCAGAAATGCTCTGAAGTCAGAGTTAGGGGACCTATAAACAAAAACAATTAGAAGTTTAGTTTCATTAAATTCAACTACCACTGCACAACATTCAAATATCTACTCAGCGCAGTGTCGTGATACGTCTATGGACTCAAATGGAATACTGTTCTTTATGTACAGAGCCACTCCCCCACCCCACAAGGAATTCCTTGAGAAACAGCCAGATAATCTGCAGCCTGGTAAAGGAAGCCTCCGAATTGTCAGATTATTTAAGTGGTGCTCTGATATACCAATAATTTCATAGTCAACATCTATAAGCAGTTCACTAACTTTATCTCTAATACCTCTTATATTTTGATGAAATATGCTAATTCTTTCTCTACTTGGAAACATTACATCCTCGGAAGATGAGCCCTTAGTTAGAGGGACTTCCTTTAAGCAGGTATACCTATCAGCTGACTTCAATCTAAAAAAGGTGCACCTCTAACACCAACTACTACAGGGGTTTTTCCATGAGTGACACCACCACCCACTACACTGTCACCTATAAGCGTAGCCAGCATCTCCTTCCCATACCTATAGAGGTGCAGGCCATGCCTAGTAGGTTACAGTACGCTTGTTCGCCCACTGCTTAAATACTGCTCAGCAGTGTGGGTCCATACCAGATAGGGTTGATAGAAGAGAGAGGGAAGATCCAACGGAGAGCAGCGCGCTTCGTTACAGGATCATTTAGTAATCGCGAAAGCGTCATGGAGATGATGGATAAACTCCAGTGGAAGACTCTGCAGGAGAGACACTCAGTAGCTTTGTACGGGCTTTTGTTAAAGTTTTGAGAACATAACTTCACCGAAGAGCCAAGCAGTATATTGCTCCATCCTACATATATCTCACGAAGAGACCATGAGGATAAAATCAGAGAGATTAGAGCCTACACAGAAGCATACTAACAATCTTTCTTTCCACGAACAATACGAGACTGGAATAGAAGGGAGAACCGATAGAGGTACTCAAGGTACCCTCCGCCACACACCGTCAGGTGGCTTGCAGAGTATGGATGTAGATGTAGATGTAGAAACCTGATCTACTGATAGACCCAACTGGCACCACTGAGATGTGACCCATGCCCTCTACCATCAGCACCCTCCCCAGCCCCACGTTAATGCGCCTAAGAGCCGCATTAAGGTGCGGCAGATCATGACACTGAAACAGTTGCACGAAGTGCACGTTAGTGCCACCAGTTTGAGTAGCTATCTGTACCAGGTCACCACCTACATCATATTCCCCGACCCCATCGAGACTGTTCCCTGCTCCACCCACTATCACTACCTGATCCTCCTTCGTAAAATTCTTACATAACTCCCCTATGCTGTCAGTCACCTGAGCCAACCCTGCACTAGGCTTCACGATGCTGGTGACCTGGTACTTACTCCCCAACACTTCCTGCAACTACTGGCCCACACCTCTACCGCTGTGAGAACTACCTAGCAGCAGAACCATCTTATTTCTGCTAGACTTTGTGACTAACCTAGGCCTCCTAATTGTTGAGGACTGCTGCAAGTTCCCTACATCTACAGCTACACGAGGCTCCTCTCCATTCAACTCTGGCGGTTGGTCATGTCTATTGCATGTATGCAAAGTAAAACTGTCTGAATACCTCTTCTTCCTAGCTGCCTTCTTGCCAACTGCTAGTTCCCATTCCCCATCGCCCTTCACCCTCTTCAACCAATCTAGTTCCTCCTTTGCATTGTAACTGCACCTGAAGGGCACAGATCTTACGCTGCTCCTCTATCAACTTATTTCTACTATAGATTCTGCATTCCCAGGAGAGGATCTCACTAAAATGACCACTGGCTTGCCCACTGCATCCCCCCAATGAAAATACTTTGAACAAATCCCACACTGTAACCCACATCTCACAAACCTATGACATACTCACAAACCTATGACAGAGCCCACACTTCTCACTCATGGTAAAATTTTACAGTTACTGAAAAAACTATGTGTCTACATTACCAAAGTTCAGTTACACCAGTAGAACTATTTAAGAACTAACAATAATGGTATAGAAATTCTCTGCCTATTAAGAAAGCAACTACTTGTATTAATACTGCTACACCACAGCTAATACCAATACCAACAAAATTTAACAAAATTATTAGCTAAAACCAGAAAATTCAAACGGCCACTGGAACACTAAGCAAAGTTAAAACACTGAAAGAAAATTTTATCAAAATATTTCACTAGAAACAATAATAAACGTCAGTTGAAGACTAAAGCACAAAATTTACTAAACGACTTCGACGCACAGAAAACTCTAAAAAACCCAATGAGTGAACGATTACAAAAGTTTATTATGTTGTTATTTCACCTCAAACAGCTGAAAACTATTAAATTTAATAACAGTATTACAGAGCACAAATAAGTTTGTCAGTACTTAGCTTTATAACCGCTACAGCTGCAGTGCATGTCGCAAAATGTAAACACCCTACTGTGGTGCGAGGCTTAGACGAACGACGCAAGCACACTCACGAATAATAGACCACTCGAGTCAGTAACACAGGAAGAAAGACTGAGATTAATGAAAATCCACTAGTAAGTTACTTTTACGGCAAATATGAACACAAGTAAACTTTAAAATAAGTAAATGAAGTCTAAAATTTTATAAAATATTAACGAGCAATTTCAACAGAAGTGCAGCACATGTGACGTCTTGGCTATTTTGCACCATTTTTTAGATACATTGAAGTCTGAAGTGGAGACAAGACAAACCAAACAACTCAATGTGAAGTACCATATCAAACACTGGGGATCTTCCCCTATCTGTCAGTACACATCAGCTGAACAACAGGTAATACAGAGGGAAGTGGAGAAGATATTGTGAAATGACATCTTTCAACTGTCAGGAAGTCCTTGGGACACTTAGCCAATTGAAATGGGGTTTATATTGATCCAATAAAAGTAATCACACAAAAGATTTCAGTTATAAGGCACTGCCATTAACAGAATTTCTACAGGGAGACATAAGGAACAAGTAAGATTTCTCTGTATTATCAACAATGTACAGACATCTTCATCATTAGCAGTAGAACTGCATCTGTCCTATTGCCAGTAGCACAAGTGTGTAGTTCCATCTCTGCAGTATTGTGCAAAAGTGTTGGCATTTTTGGATGAGAATGCTGAGACAGAACTACATACTGATGCTACTGGTTACAGGATAGATGCAGTTCTACTGCAGAACTGTAAAGAGTGATTGCTTACTCCTCCAGAGTACTCGGCAACTCCAACAAGATACAATCTGTGACTGAGAAAGATTGCCTTGCAGTTGTCTGTGAAATCAGTAAGTTCTGAACTTATTTATATTGCAAACCTTTCGCAGCTGTCAGTGGCCACCATTCTTTATACTGGTTGGCAGGCCTGGTGGATGCATAAGAACAGTTGGCAAGAATAAGTACTGAAGCATCAGGGATATGGTGCCACAGTAGCATAAAAAATTAGTGCAAACACAAGGATAGTAATTGCATTTCATGGAATCTGTTGGCAGAATATTTCACCACTGGTGATATCACAGTAATTAACTTTACACCACAGGCGGATAAAGACAGTAGGACCCTAATTCATAATGTTTTCTTTGGTGAACCTCAAAGCAAGAAAATAACTATTTACCCAGTAACAAATACTCCTGAGTGGAAATAATTTAGAATAATTAGTGACTTCAAGACAAATATTTTTAAGAATAGTTTACAAGACATGACCTATGAAATTTATGATGATCCAAATGCTAGCATAACATTTGATCTATTCCATGATAATTTCATATCATAAATAACTTCCCACATAAGCTAATCAGAAAGGACATTAAACAACCATAGACACTAGAGGGATTAAAATATCTCATGAAAGGAAAAGGGATATGTATCTGTTGGCAAGAAAAAGTAGATATCCTGCAGTAATTGCATACTACAAAAGCTATTCAAAAATGCTAATAAAGCTTATTAAAAAAAAAAAAAAAAACAAGGAACATGCTAAAATGTTGAAACCCTTAATTCTTACAACAGACTTAATGCTATATGGAAGGAAATGCGAGATGGTTCAACCAAGCACAGAACAGGATAATATCACTATTGAACTGAATGGAAGGACTATAAATGATCAGTCACAAGACATGTCTGAAAGAACAGACACCACAGGTTCATGTAATTGATTCACCTCAATGAGCAATGAATCTACAACCTTCAATGCGGATGCACATTTATGTTTGACCTCTAGCAGGAATCTAAAATTAGTGACATGGACAGGGACTGTGGATATGTGGCACTTTTTGAGAGCATACTGAGATAGTCTGCATGTTTGTGATAAACACTGTGTCCGAGTGGCACAGTGGTTAATGCAACTGCCTGGTAAGCAGGAGGTCCCGGGTTCAAGTCCTGGTATGGCACACATTTTCACTCGTCGCCGATGATTCTCCATGTAGTCCCAATGTAGCTAATAACTTTAGTTCCTTCCCTTTCCTTTCTTTTCTCTCTCTCCACCTTCAATTTACATAATATTATACATTCATTCAAAAACAAAAGCTCATCTCATTTTGAAAGTGTTTCCAGTAGAATACCAAAGATTTGCACATACAGGGTGGTGCATGATAAGTCACCTGATTTGTTTCATGAATAACACATTTGTTGTTACAAGACTTGTAATTTATTGATGTAGAACTAAAGAATACAGCTTGGAAATACAACCTTATGAATCACTTGTCCAATATGACTGCCATTTTCATTTACAACTTCTTCAAGTTGCATACGTGCATTTGTGATGACTCTCCCACACAAATCTTCTGGAATGGCACGGCATAACTCCACAATGATGGCCCTAAGTTGCACTGCATTTTTGGGTTTTCTGTGGTACACCTTCTCTGTAAGGAACCCCCAAAGGAAGAAGCCATATGGGTTAATGTTCAGAATGTGGGGCAGCCACATTTCTACTCCTGCATAATGTTCTGGAAATCTGTTTGACAATACCCTAAGGCCAAGTCTTTCATGTAGGAAATCAAGCACAGTGTTGGCAGTATGAGGTTGTGGCCCATCCTGCATGAACCATTGTGTCTGCAATGGAAGACATGAGGCCATGAGTTGAGGAAAGAACTGGTTGCACAGCTTGTGTGAATAGTGTTCACGGGTTACTGTAGTGTCGATGATTCCAGGCTTGACATTGTGACCCACACACACACTTTCCCCCTGTATGTGTCTTTTGTTTAGATTATTCACAGAGGTTCACGTGTGCAGAATCGAATGTTCTCTTTTGTTCACAAAGCTGTTCACGTAAAAATAAACTTCCTCAGAAAACCATGTGTTGTGTAGCACTGCCGTTTGGTCTTAATCGGTTGCCCACCTTGCAAACTGCAGTCTCCACTCCTTATCTCTCGCAGTAAGCTTATGCGCCACAGTCATCTTGTGTGGATACAAGTGAAGGTTGGATTGAAAGATTCATTGTACACATTGGCATGAAATTCCCAGCTCAGCACTGTCTCTTCTTGTTGATTTACTCGGACTATGAGTCAAAGCCACTCGAACTGCTTCAATGTTTTGCAGCGAACATACGTTACGTGCATGTGGCCACTGACACTCTGAAACAGATCCAGCACTTTCAAATTTTTGATCTAATCTATGTATTGTCTGTGGGCTGGGAGCCCACCGTGTGCTGAAATGAACATGAAACTTTTCTGTGTCAATGTAATGCTGTCCATCACTGCTAACAGTAACACAAGCTTTGTCTTTTGTGCGATGGTCAACCGTCCTTTGTCTGCCATGACAGCAAACTAAAATGGCAGACTCACAACGGATGCGATGAAGTCGCAATGACATCTGGTGTAATTTCCATGAACTGCATGAAGTTGAGCGCACAGCTTGAAAGCTATTGCCCCAATAGTATACTTGTAGGATCAAAATTCAATCTGGTGACTTATCATGCGCCACCCTGTATAAGAACCCTGGTCTAATCTAAAATATGTAATGTGTTACTAACTCAAGGCATTTTTTGAGAGAGACTGAAATATGCCATTGTCAAACCCCTATTTAAGACAGGTAATAGGAATGGTGTCAATAACTATAGACTTGTTTCACAGCTGACATCATTCTTCAAAATTTTTGAGAAAGTGATGTATTCTAGAATAGAATCTCACCTTAGCAACAGTAATGTCTTCAGCAAATCACAGTTTGGGTTTCAGAAGGGTTGCTGTACTGAGAATACCATTTACATGTTCTCTCACCAAATTTAAATTAAATAATAAAATAGTGCCAATTGGTATTGTCTGCAATCTATCTAAGGCATTTGAATAGACATATTAGTAAGTTGACATATTTGCTTATTTTCATTCAGTAATGTTGTAAATAATCCACTACAGTTTAAAAGGAACAATTATGTACGTAATTACAATACCAGCAGGTAAAATGAATTTCATTACTCCACTTTAGTGTTGTTTTCAGCGTAAAAAGGGATGGACGATGCTGTAACTAAATTTTTGATCATTTACCCAGTGACAGACAGACATGACCACTCTTCCAGTTCTGTAGAAGGATTTCTATTATTGTAATGCGTAAAAAATGGAGGATAGGAATTACTAACTCACATCTGTGTATTAAATAACTTATAGATGTTCAATACGTAGCTATATTTATCAATTAATTTGCTTTGTGAATGTAAAACAGCTTGTTCCATATCGTAAGATCTATCATGCAAAATTATCCATGGATCATGAAACTAACTAACTAACCAGTGATCACTGTGCGAACAAACATTGTAGATGATGAAAGGGAAGATCCAGTATAATGAAAGACCATAGTGGATTTACAGAGAAAAGAAGCTACCCAAGGAGAATTCAGTTTAATAGATTAGAAGTTCTAGAAAACGAATCATGATCCAGGGAGTGAAAACAGTTTCTTTTACAGCCAGCCATACTCTCCAACATCAGGTCATCTGGGATTTTGTTGGTATCAGAATCAGGTAAACTGCCCAAGTCCCTACCAATTTTTCACACATTGTGTCAAGTACTGTAGAGAATGTCAACAACAGAATCAAGTTCCTCAGTCTGTAACGACCTATTTCACCTGCAGTTGCTGTGTTTCACCAGGCTGGAATTAATCTAATGGAGATATTTCAAAAGCTGACAAATGCGAATAAATGAACAGTAGTGTGCAGTGACTATCTCACCCACTGTGCTGTTTCCAAGGCTGCACAGACTTACAAAGCTCTGAAAAGTGCCAGATTTCTTATCAAAGACATAATTTTGATGCATGGAGCACTATGTGCAGTAATGTACGACCATGGAAAAAATGACTTAGTTTAATTTGGTGTTTTTACAATGTTACATCATCCACAGGATGACAACTGGCTACTACCTGAAGACAATGGCCACAAGGTATGCCTCAGTGTGTTGATATTGGACAGGGATACTAGGATAAAATACTGCCTGTTTGACTTTTACATACAACTCAGCAAAGCAAGATACTACAAATTCTATGTCATTTTTTGTGATCAGTAGGCTAAAATAACACTGGATATTATGTTCCTGTTTCAATCTGTTAATGCTCATAATGATTCCCTCAAACAGCTCATCACTAGAACTGAAGAAGCTTGACAGCTGGCACAAATACAGACCTTTGATGCCTATGATAAGGACTGCAAAAGTTATAATGCCAAACACAAATCTGTAAGCTACCACCAAGGTGACCTAGTATGTATTTTTAAACCCATGCAGAAGATCAGGCTGTCAAAAAATTATTAAAAAGCATTGCTTTGGCCAGTAAAGATTCCTAAGTAGGTTGTCAGGCATCACCTACAAAGTCAAAAATGGTGATCTTAGATCTAGGAAACAAATTTCCTTTGCATGAAGTTCTATCATAGACCTAAGACACAGGTCAAAGATAAGGGCTTTCAAAACAAGAAACTTGAATATTTGCCCAACAAATGAATTGACATGATGAAAGCAACTCCATTTAAATATCACAGTGACCATGAGAGTGTGACAAAATCACCAAAGCATGATAATCTTCCTGTGCCATTATACAAAGGGCAAATGACTAGTTCCAGATCCAGAAAGCTGTAGCTCACTCCAAAACAGTAGGCCGATGTTCTGCCAGGAGAGCAATAATAGTGTGTGCTGTATATCATCCACTGTGGTGTGGTGATTGTAGTCTCTGGCTGGTGAGTTACTGCCCACAGGTTTGATTCCTGTCTCCACAAATTATGATGGTTTGATTTCTGGAAGGTTCTGGGACCTAATGAAAAATTGTAATTTGCTGGCATACTCCATGTATGTATAAATAGGAGCACTCTCTTCTGAGGCAGGTGGTGCTGGTCTACATATACCTTGTGTGTGCTCTATAAATGTAGTTTCTTTGTGAAATGTTTTTTCTTGTTGATGACTCTGCTGTCGTAACTGGTACTTGATTCAGAATTTTGTGAGACGTAGATACTGTATATTGATATACTTTCCTGTTAAACTTGCTACATTTTCTGTATTGGTTGTGAGCTTGTTTATTTGTACATAACTTGTCAGTGAGGTTTTTGGTGTAATCTGGATCTACACCTATGTTCTGCAAACCACCGTGAGGTGCATGGCAGAGGGTATGTCCCATTGTACCAATTATTAGGGTTTTTTCACATTGTATTCACATATGGAGTGCAGGAAGAATGATTGTTTCAGTACCTCTGTGTGTGCAATAATCATTCTATTTTATCCTCACAATCACTGTATGAACAATATGTAGGGGGTTGTAGAGTCATCATTTAAAGCTGGTTATTGAAACTTCATTACTAGACTTTTTAAGGATAATTTATGTCTATCTTAAAGAGCCTGCCAGTTCAGTTCCTTCAGTATCTCTGTGACACTTTCCCATTGGTCAAACAAACATCTGACTGTTCGTGCTGCCTTTCTGTTTGTATGTTCAATATCCCCCGTTAATTCTATTTGGATCCCACAGTATTGAGCAATATTTTAGAAATGGTCACATGAATGATTTATAAGCAATTTCCTTTTTAGACTGATGGCGCTTCCCCAGTATTCTACCAATAAACCGAAATCTACCACGTGCTTTACTCTCCAATGAGCCGAAGTGGTTGTTCAATTTCATATCCCTCCAAAGTGTTACAATCAGATATTTGTACGGGTTAGCCGATTTCAACAGTCTCACATTTATATCATAGTCATAGGATACAATGTTCTTTTGCTTTGTAAAGTGCTCGATTTTACATTTTGGAACATTTAAAGCAAGTTGCCAATCTTTGGACCATTTTGAAATCTTATCAAGAGCTGACTGGATATTTATACAGCTTCATTGTAGATAACTGCATCATCTGCAAAAATTCTGAAGTTACTATTAATGTTGTTTGCAAGGTAATTTATATACGACATGAACAGCAAGGGTCCCAACACACTTTCCTGGGACACACCTGAAGTTACTTCTACATCTGACGATGATAAGATAACCTGTTGCGTTCTCCCTACTAAATAGTCCTCAATCCAATCACAAATTTCAACTGATACCCCATATGATCTTACTTTTGACAATAAACATAGGTGTTGTATTGAGTAAAATGCTTTTCGGAAATCAAAAAAATACTGCATCTATCTGAGTGCTTTGATCCAAAGCTTTCAGTATGTCATGTGAGAAAAATGCAGGCTGGGTTTCACATGTTCAATGTGTTAGGAATCTATGCTGGTTGGCATCGAGGAGGTCATTCTGCTCAGGAAACCTCATTATGTTTGAGTCAGGAGATGTTCTAAGGTAATACAACAAACCAGTGTTAGGGATATTGGGTGGTAGTTTTGTGGATCACTTCTACTACCCTTCATGTAGACGGGCATGACCTGTGCTTTATTCCAAGAACTGGGCAGCCTGGTTTTTGTTCACGGGATCTACAATAGATTATTGTTGGAAAGGGTGCTAACTCAGATGCAAATTCGGTATAAAATATTAGAGGGATTCCATCAGGCCCTGAAGCTTTGTTTAATTTTATTGATTTCAGCTGTTTCTCAATACCACTGATGCTAATACCTGAATCATCTTTTCAGTCGTAGGAGAATGAAATTGGGGACATTATTGTTGGTTTTCCTTTGTAAAAAGGTCCATTTGAAAACAGAGTTAAGCATTTCAGCTTTTGTTTTGCTATTCTCAGTTTCAGTTCCTGTTTTATTTGCTAGGGACTATTCTGCTATAGTATCCATCAAAGGCATCGTTCATTACTCACTTGACAGCCAAACACATTTCATTCAGCATGTCCCTATCTAGAACCTTATGTTTTGTTTTATACCTATTATGCAGTAATCTCTGTTTTCTTAAAAGTTTTGTTGCAGTGACTTTATACCATGGAGGGTCGCATCCCATTATTGTTCTACTGTGTACATATCTACCCAGTGCATGGTCAACTATTCTTTTAAACTTGAGTCATAGTTCCTCTACATGCATGTGCTGTGCGCTGAAAGTTTCAAGTTTGTCAATGGCTTAGGACACTACTGATTTTTTTATCTATACTTTGGTAATTGTTGCCACAACCTTGTACTGGTTACTGATACCAGATTTGATGTGGTTATCTTCAAAGAGGTCAGTTCTATTTTTTGCCATTAGATCCAATATATTCTCCTCATGAGTGGGGTTCCTGACTATCTATTCTTGGTAGTTTTCAGAGAAGGCATGTAGTAATGTTTCACAGAATGTGTTATCATGCCCACCACTAACAAAACAGTAATTTTGCCAGTTAATTGTTGGATGATTAAAGTTTCCACCGATTATTAGAGTATGATTGGGGATCTTATGTACAAGTGAACTGAGATCTTCTCTGATGTTTTCAGTCACATCACAAGATGAGTCTGGCAGATGACAAAAGGATCCAGTTATTAGTTTATGCTCACCCCTGATATTAAGTCTTGCCCAAACAGTCTCTCATGCAGCTTCAGTTTCTATCTTGGTGGATTTGAGTTTCTTGTCTACTGTGACAAATACACCAGCTCTATTTCCAATTTGCCTGTCCATTCGATATACGTTCAGTGTGTCCCCAGAAATCTCACTGCTATCGATTTTGGGTTCCAACCAGCTTTCTGTACCTAGTATTATGTGAGCTTCACTACTTTTTAGGAGTGCTTCAAACTCTGGCACTTTGTTGCGAATGCTTTGGCAGTTAACCATTAGGATTTTAATACTCTGACCTGTGGAAGACCTTCCTTTTCATCTTACACTGATACTTCTGGGTTTCCTACAGCTATTGTTATCTAGATTGAGTGGAGAGTCACCTAATCTACAAACACCTTGTGTGCAAACCACACGCTCTCAGCTACCTGAGTAGCAGCCTCTGCTGTATAGTGCACATCTGACCTATTTAGGGGGACCCTACACTTCTCAACCCTATGGCACAAGTCCAGGAAGTCGCAGCCTAGCTTGTCATAGAACCTCCAAAGTCTCTGGTTGAATCCTTCTGTTTAACTCAGAACCAAAGGCCATGATCAACTGTGTGGACAGTGAGCAAATTGTGAGCTTCATTGAAACTCCATGCACGAGGCTGGTCTTCTCAACCTCCTCTGTCAGTTGCTGGAATGACCACAGTTTTCAGGTGGGTGTACCCTGTTCCCTCAGTGACTGCTGGAACAGCCTTGTCAACAAGTTGAATTAGGCTCCCAGTCATGCACACCGAGTGCACCTGACATTCTTTCCTGTCCCTTGCTGCCATTTCCTGAAGGAGTACCATCGTTTACCGTGTTTTTAACTGCTAAAAATTAACAGACCCCTATCCTTTTGTGTTTACCTCCTCTTGACACCAGGCAAAATGGTTTTCCCCAAAACAGGTTAAGTGAGTTCCACTGGCTCAGTTTCAGTTTCAATGAAAGACAGCACCTCAAACTTGTTGGTTACAGAGATCGGTACAACACCCTGAGTCCTCCCTGGTCCCTCTTCACCCTGCACAGGGCACCTAAATGTACTGTTGACGTCCTACTCACAGTCAAGTGGACGAGTAATGACAGATTCTGTACTTTTTGCAGAGCAGACAGGATCCACAGGAGAGAATAGTACTTCAGGTACCTCTGGTACCAGCATCATAGATACATTATTCTCAGGAGCTTTTCCATCACACCAACTCATAGCAGCTGCCAATTATCTGACAGTAGTCAGGACAATTTCCAGCTGTGTACAAACATCAACCATTTCATCCCATGTTCGAGAACAGTGTTCACAGTGGGCCGCATTTTGGGTGGTGCAATGTATTACAGGGCAGTGAACAATTAACTTCAAATTAAGTCTGCTGACTATCTTTTGAGCCGTTAAGCTAAAAAGTTGTCCATTCCTTATAAGAATGGAAGCAAATACACAAAACGAGATTTATATTAAGGCAACACAAAAACCTGTGATAAAAATTACTAGTTTCCTAAAACATTTTAAGGCTAATTATAATTGTTTGGAAACTCGAAAACAGAGTTAATTTACAATAACTGTGAATAAACAGGGTTACTCCTCTTCAAGGGAAAACTAGATGTAATACAGTATGTTAGAGTATCTGCTACAGTAACTAAATCACGAATGCCAATTTACTACATATTGTTCATAGATTATGCAAAGGACAATGGTAGCTTTGAAAATTCTCAAAAATGCATGTTTATTTGCGTTGATATAGAATAAAATTAAGGGTTGATGTTTTCTTCGGCAGTAACTGTGAACCACAAACATTGATTTGCTATGAAATAAGTTACGTATCCAAAACACTCATACTGATAAGTTAGGAAAATAAAGTTTTGTAAACCTGCAAAAATTCTCAAAAATAACGTGTTACTCACATAATTTCACAGTGAAATTAGGGAACAATTGTTCTGAACAAGAATAGGCCTACTGTTCTCAAAAATTTTAAAAGATCACAATTAAGTTTAAGCCTACAATTGACAGTAACTGCACAAATTGTTTCCCAGCACTTATGAATGCTCAAAATTTCACAGTATATCACAATACAAACAGCTATTGATGCTATCAGTGAGAGATTATGCAGAAGTGACGTGAACAGTGAAATTTTGCAAGTCTAGAACTTCAGATCAGTACACGGTTCTCGTACACGCAGTCTCACACAAAGGAAAATTCCAAAGTTGGCTTTTATATATAAATAAATGTGTGTATTGCAGAGATTTTTTACGTAACTGTTTCTGTGCACACTGGCATGACAAAAAAGAACCATTGTTCTTTGCTGTTTTTTTACTGTCATTTGTTCCTGTTGAAGGTAATTATGTGTGAGGGGTAATGTAAATGCTCTTTGCAACATTGATGTAAAGGCAGAATATTTATGTTTACTTAGGTGATGAGGTTTGTTGTATATAGTGGTGTAAGCGGATGGTTACTGTGAATGTAGAGTATGTGTTATTGGTGTTCTTTACTGATTGTCAGAAAATAATTTGGTAGTTGTCTTCATGCGTAACTGGAAACCATTTTTATTTCTTTTAATATGTTGAATTCACAGAGTAACTGCTGTACTTCTTCTTGCTTCCATCAAACAAGAGTATTGTGTCATTAACTTATCTCTTATTACACAACATTCTAAGCAAGTGTGTTATCTTTATTGAAACACTTACTTTTTGAGCAATTTGTGAAGATTTCTGCAAGAAAATGAGGTGTACTTCTTCACAGGGCTAGACCTTCCTTTTGCTTATAACTTTTATTATCAAAGACTACATAATTGTTCACATTAAGTTCTGTCACTGTCTGAGTTTTCAAAAGTCCTTGATATGTTGATATTGATTTTATCTTACAATGTATGCTTTTTTATTGCAAAATTTATTAATAAAAGGAAGGAGCAGACATGTTCCATAATTTATCTTGTTCATTATTCTTTGTATGAAAAATAATTTCCTAAAAAATGTTAGCTTCATGTGATCGCTTAAGGGCTACTAAAATGAAACTGTGACTTTTTTATGCATAGTTTCTTTTAAAGTAGATAGTTCTTTGGCTCAGTTTCTGAGGAAAGAGCCCTTGTGTCAGTTGATTTGGTTTGTGTACTACCTGCTCAGGCTGAAGTATACTGACTTCATACTGTCATACCATGAGTTTTTCCGTAATCAGTAAGTAATGTAATTTCTGACAGAGGAAGGTGAATCGGAGTTATCAAGGTAAGGGTTACCCCTGCTCAGGAAAACATCATGTACAGTGCTTACATTATCTGCTGCTTTTTTAAAATTTATTGAGAAAATGTTAAAGCTCTGGCAGTGCCCTTAAAAAATTATATTCCGTCTGCACCACCTTTCACTTTGCTGTTTTTTTTTTTTTTTTTTATGTATATGATGGCTGTTAGGTTTGTTGATAAGCTGCTGATGAACAAGTAGTACTGAATCACTAGTGCTGTCCTTGTCCAGGTACATATCATTTATATTATGCTCAAAGTGAAAAAAATACAGTGTTTATAGGAAGATATTTTAGAAAATCAAGACTTATTTTACTTACAGTGCTGAATAATTATATGTACTTAATAGTCAATGTATTGTGAAATAGCAATGTATCCAAGTGAAAAGGAATATACAGTTGTTACTTAACTTTACAGATAATTATAATATAATAAATATTCATTCTTGCATACAAAACTTTAAGACATGAGAGAATGCCAATGACTTTCGTGAGATCAAACTTAATGTTTCTCAAAAAAATCATAATGCTGTAGACTATAGAATCAAATTTAATATATTCCTTGCACAGAAATTTTATTCTTCTTCCTTCATTTGCAAGCATGGAACCATTACAGAGAATCTATGATTGAAAACTGAAGTTAGATTTTAATGCTTTTCAGCATGTAACTTTCATTGACAAGGAGTACCACAACAGCATCTGAGTAGGTATATCATACCACGACTGCATGTGACTCTGCTTTATTTACAACTTTTAGAGCGTTATAAGTATTTCATACCAACAGGCATTCCATGCATAACATATGTTAAATATAAGTTGCTTTTTATTTTCAGGTTCTTCAAAATGCTTTGCCTTGCCTGTTAAATAACATCTAGTGAATTTTTAGGGACCTTGGAAAAATATAAACAACATAAATTAGTCTGAGGCATTAGGAGCTTCATTGACTCAAAGAATAACAAAATGACCAAATGAGGGCAGCTTCCATTAAGGAAAAAGTCCAATGAAGTGTTTGCCTGATAACGGAGGCAGCACTGACCCATGTCATCCTGCACTGTGAGAATAAATACAATTACATATAAGGAACAAAGGTACATTTTAATTACCAAAAGCAGTAAAGAGAATTATTTACCATGGTGAAATGAACAGCTGCTTTCTTGTTGCTTTGTTTCTTATTTTGTTGAATACACAGTGTTTCTATATTTCAGCTCTGCAGATCATACGGACAACAATCAGTCTGAAAAGGTTACTTTGTCTTTCCAGATATTTACTTCACCTGTTAGAACTATAAGACATGTAGGTGAATGTTTCTGTTGCTAGGGAAAAACAAATTACTGAAAAATTAGAGGTTTGAATAAACTTTGAATCTAACAGAAATTACAGTGAATGTAAAGAAAAGCAAGGCTAAGTTTGAAACACTAGTTAAAATATCAATGATGACAAAGAAAAAATTAAAAGGAGTTGAGAGCAACTAGAAAAAATTCTTTCCTGCCACACATTACATGATATCAAGAACAACATTTCTGAAATTTGATCCATAAAAGCAAAATAGTGCATAGAATTTTATTGCTGATTCTCGAGTAGATGTATTGCAACAAAAAAATAACCAGCTGCTGAATTCGAAAAAAGGTATTGTTAAGATGATAAATTAATTCACCAGTAGAGAATGCAGGTGAAAGTACATTGTGAATGAATAACTGACTGGACAGTAAAAAAATGATCAGTTATGGCATGCAGGGAATAGTATAATGTTTATTTTATGTCTGTATTTGTTTCACATTCTGGTGATTGATGTTGTGATTGTATGACAGGATATGGAATGTGTCAGTATTACAAATTTGTTATGGTATTATGTGAGTGGCACAATTATTCATATTTAAATATCTACACCTTAGGTTCTAGGGCAGAAAAATAAATTTTACAGTTAAATAAACATTACATAAAATATATTATAGAAAAATAAATACATTTACAATAATAAACAAACAGCATCACAAATGAAAATCTTGGAATGTATCTGAGTGTTACAGGTACTATTCATTGTGGTTCAGGAACTTTGGTGTAATATAAAATGACCCTTGGTGCACAAACTGCCACGAAGTTGGGTTTTTTAACAAGAGTCATCTACTAAACTCTTAATTTGTGAAGGGATGGCATTAAATATCTTACAGCCACTGAAGTTGACCTTGCATACCATACTCAGGTTTGCATGATCATACTGGATACTGGCTTTTCTTCTTGTACATGACTATTGATACACACTATTAACACTGAAAAGGGGCTTTTTTCCCTTGTGAAACACAGCAGGGAGAATATGTATATATATTCTGCAGTGGATGTGAAGATTTTGATTTCTTTAAATGGGGTCCTGTATGTGGCCCTAGGGTGGACTCCACCCATGATTCATATGGTTCTTTTCTGTGCACATAGTGCTTTTCTAGAAAGTGGCTGATTTCCACAAAATATGATCCAATATGCCATAATAGCATGAAAATAACCATATTAAGCTAATTTAATGGTTTCCATATTGCTGTAAGAGCAGACAATGCATAAAGTGTAAGTTGCAGAATTCAGTCTTTTACACAGATTCAGGATGTGGTTTGACCAGTATAGTTTGCTATCAATTTGTAAGCCAGGTGTTTTGAATTGTCCTCCATAGCTATCTGCAGGTCACCTAGTTTTCCTCCTATTTCTTCATCTTATGAGATTGTAAAACTGGATATAGTTTGTTTTGCTGTAATTAACAGAAAGACTATTTATGTTAAACCAGTTCACAATATCCCTAAAAACCTTTTTAGCTGATCCATCAAGTTTGTCTAATGAATTATCAATAATAAGCTTAGTGTCATCAGCAAAGATGATGAATTTATAATGATCTGTACAAAGAGGTAGATCAGTAAAAAATAATAATAAAAAGTAGGGGGCTCAGATCTGAGTGCTGAGGCACTGTACATATGTTGGTACCCCATTCCAATGATGCTGAGACATCTTCTCAACTATCCAGTGCAGCTTTGTTTTCTGTTTGAAGGATATGAATAAAGTCACTTCCTTGCCACTTATTCCTACACATTTAGCTTTATGTGAAAGTATTTGGTGACTGGCACAGCAAAATACTTTTGATAGGCCTCAAAGTATTCCAATCATCTTCATCTTTCTACTGATAGACCCTAGAATATTGGCGGCAAATGCAAATATTGCATCTCTTGTTAGCAACCCTTTCTGAAATGCAAACTGACTTTAGCTGATGATATTGTTTTCATTGAGGTGGTTAACAATCCTGGCATGCATTAATTTATTTAAAACCTTGGAAAAACTTGTTAGTATTGAGATTGGCTGATAGCTTGCAATATCTGCCTTATCTACCTTCTTATAGAGATGTTTCAAAACTGCATACTTAAGCCTTTCGGAAAATGTTCCTTGCTTAAGTGATGCATCAAAAATTTGGGAAATGATTTTACTTATATGATTGCAGCAGAATTTTAAAAATTTGCTATACAGTTTGTCAACTCCAGTAGAGTTTTTACTTTTCAGAGATTTAATGACTCTTTCTATTTCTGAAATAGTGACTGTTGCTACTTTGATCTGTTGTACTGTGTAGGTACAATGGCTTGCAGAAAATTTGTGGCTTGATTTATGGAGCCTTGTAATCCTATTTGTTCTGTTACTGTTAAAAAGTGTCTGTTGAATACATGAGCAACTGTTTTTGGATCACATTATCCTCATTTTTTATTTGGTTATTTTCATTGTAAACTTCACTTTTCCGTTTCCTTCTTTAAAAATTTCCAGATAGTCTTTACTTTATTACTTGCATTACAAATTTCTGCCTTCAAGAACATGTCTTTGATGCCTATATGGTTTTGTTAAGAATTTTATTGTACAATTTGTAATGCATAATCTTATTCAGATCATCTCTTGGCTACTGCATAGAGCTCCCTTTTTGTTGTACAAGAAATTTTGATGCTGTTAGTGAGCCAAAATCTATGACCTGATTTAAACAAATTTTCATTCACTAACTTTTTAGGAAATGTTTCTTCAAACAGAATTGCAGCCTGACTGATAAGTACATTAACTTCGGAGTTTACATCAATAGCATCATATACAGGAGACCAGTCCACATGCTGTAGTTGTTGATTAAAGTTTTCCATGGTATGTTTGTTTATAATCCTGATGTTTTTCGATATTTGTACGTTTGTACGTTTATTTGGCTTATGGTTAGGAACTTTCCAACATGATCAGAGGCCACTTATAATATGTTTCACAGTTAAATTATTGTATGCATCCTTATTTATAAATATGTTATCTGTTAAATTATTAGAAATGGCTGACTCTAGTTGGACTGTCTAGTACTAATATTAAGTTGTAAGAGCATATCAGGTGTTGAGGATCTGTTCTGTTTCTGTTTTCTGTTAAGAAGTCCACATTAAAGTCACCCTTTACAAAGAATGATTTAGTTTTTCTAGACAGGCAAGAAATATTGCAACACTCCCTTTCTCATACTAGATTTATAATAATGAACAGCTGAACAGAAGTTTTCAGTCTATATGATATGGATCCTGTTCATGATATGATGTTCAGAGAAACACAGTGTACCTGGTTCACTTCTATATTTTTCATCTTTTAGGTGTGTTAGCGGTTGCTCTTTTTTATTCTTATATTTTGATGAACTACAAAGTTTGAGACTTGGTCACCACTGCATTTGTGTATTTATTTGGAGCAGTTTTTCCTCAATAGACGATTTAGTCCTGCTTGAGGCACTGGAGGCCTATTTTGAATACATGAGACTGATGTTTCACATGGTTTTGAATGCTTTTCTCTCATGGGACTCATCATAAAAAATGCTGAGTTACCTTTCTGTTGTATAAGGCACAAGTTGCTGCTTCTGCTGTGTGTTGTAATGTTTCAACTGCAGGTTTTGGTACTGATGGCACTGCTGTTTTTGAGGAGGATGATGCTGCTTCTGCCAGTGGTGTTGTTGGTCCCACAAATGGAATTACATTGTTCATCTTCTCTGTGCATGCAATGATGTCATTTATTATTTTACATATGAAGTTCTTTCTTTCATAATTCAAATGCATTCCATGCCTGGTATGCTGGCACCTGTCCAATTTACCTATATCGAGGATGCTGCATTTTCTGAACAAAGAACACATTTATTATTATTATTATTATTATTATTTTAATGTTAGTTTGATGGAATGTACCCTGTCAGTCCAAAAAGTTTCAAGACTAGATTAATATAAACTGGAGAAAAGTTAACGCGATGGCTTTAATGCTTCAGTTGTTCTACATCTTCTCCCCCACTTGAGTACAACAAACAGAACGTCCATACAGTGAAACAGCCAGAAAAGTCCTTCTCTGGAATGTTCAACATTGGGTTGATTGTCAGTTATTTTGCCAAAGTGTTAACCCTTCATGTGAATTTCTGCACTTTGTCGTTTTGTAGTAGGTTCGTACTGAGAACACCAACCCACCAAGTCTCATCAACCACGATGATTTTTCCAGAAAAGAGTTGTCCATTTTTGCATTTCAGTCAAGTTACAGAAAATATTCACACTATTTATTTTGTTCAGGAATCAAGATGCGTGGGACAAACTTTGGATACACTTTTCTCCACTTCAAAACATTCTGGACAATGGTTTGACAATTTGATTCAGAGATGTTGCTTCATATGTTCGCTGATAGGACCTCATCAAATGAACAGGAATTTTGACCAAATAACGCATCAAATTTTGTGTGATTATTATTTTGTTGCTAGATAGTTGACCAAGCACTGGATAAATATGTACCTACAACAGCTCATCATGGAAATGACCCTCCATGGTATAGTCATGGTAAAGAAACTTCTAAAGAAACAATGACTACTGCATAATGGGTTTAAAACAAAGTGTAGCACAGTAGCCAGAGAGATACTGAATGAATTGCATTTGCCCATGACACCTTCAATGACTTCCATAGCAGGATGTTGCTGACAGATCCCCCATGAAACTCAAAGAAATTCTGTCTCTGTGTAAAGCATATCAGTGACATCACACTTATTTTACAAGCCCTCATGGATGACACAGGAACCAAAGTTTTTGGTAACAAAGCAAAAGCAGAAATACTGAACTCTGTCTTTAAATGTCCTTTACAATGGCAGATACAGGAGTACTGTCAAAGCAGTGTGAAGGCAAAATGAGTAATACAGATGTTAGTATCACTGACACAGAGAAATAGCTAAAATCACTAAAATGAAATGAGGCTTCAGGAACCAATGGAATCCCTGTCAGTTCTATACAGAATCTGCAGCTGAGTTGGTTCCTGTCATAATCATAAAATACCATAGATCACTCAAACAAGAGACCATGCCCACTGCTTTGAAGAAAGCGCAGGTCACACATGTCCACAATACAGATAGTAGAATTGGCCTGAAAAACTTATCCAATATAATTGATATCTTTTTGTTGTATAATCTTAGAACTTAGTTTTAGGTCAAAAATAATGAGGCAGGTCAAACAGAATGACATTTTCCATGCCAACCAGCATGTATTACAAAAACACTAGTCATAGTGTTCAACTTGTGCTGTTCTCAAATGGTTCTGGAAGCTAATGATTAAAAGTTATTAGGTGGATTCAGTGTTTCTTTACTCCCCGAAAAAGTTCCACTAGTTCCACACTGACATTTATTAACAAAAATATTACTATGTGGGGTATCAAACAAAATTAGTTGCCAGATTGAGAATTTATTGGTTGGGAAGATGCAGACTGTCTTGGATTGGAGAGTCATTGACAGAAATACAAACAGGGATGCTCCAGGGTAGTGTATTAGAACTATTGATGTTAATGTTGTGTATTAATGATGTAGAACATAATATTAATATCACCCTGAGACTTTTTGCAGGTGACACAGTTACCTGTTGTGAAATACTATTTGAAAAAAGCAGCACAAATGCCCAATCATACCTTGATAAGATTTCAGAGTGGTACAAAGATAGACAATTACTTTAAAAATTCAGGAATGCAAATTTGTGGATTTCACAAAATGCAGAGAAATGGAATCCTTTGAGTACATCATCATTGGGTTACAATATTGGAATCAGTCATCTTATAAAAATTCCGGGGTGTAACAATTTGTGGGGATATGAAATGGAATGACCACATAGGCTCAGTTGTAAGCAAAGCAGTTGCAAGGCCTTAGATCATTAGTAGGATACCAGGAAAATGCAGTTAGTCTAAAAGGAGATCACTGACAAAAAACTCATTCAACACATCCTGGAGTACTGCTCAAGTGTGTGGAAGCCATACCAACTAGGACCAGCAGAAGATATTACACATATAGACAGAATGACAGCACAAATAGTGACAGGTTTGTGTGACTCGTAGGAGAGCACAGAAACCCTGAAAAACATTAATTGACAGATGCTAGAAGAGATATGACAATTAGCTCACTTTAATTGTTCTCTGGGGTGCTTCTGATCCTGCCAGGCAAGTTATTATTTTACGGTGAATACACCTTTACAGACAATAATCTGTGACTTCAATAAAACTTAGTTCTGTGTGTCAAATGTATCAGAGCTGACAATTTTTCATCATGTACTCACTTAAAAATTGCGACAGTCTGAATACCTGCACAGAATCCTAGGATGAAACGTGCCATCATAAGGATCAGTTCACACTCAGAAATGGGATGGAAAATGATAGGATGGAGGGACAGATCTACAATGTAACGTGCAATCAGAACCACGATGTGACCTTATTTTCTTGATACACAAATCATTGTTTGTTGCAAAGGAGCAGTCAAGCATAAGAAACTAGATAGTGAATGCCAAACTCCTATTAATGTAATGTCAAGTTTAAACATAGCATCATCAATAAACTGATAAACACAATCAGTAATCAGGTTGGATTTTTATGTTCTGAGTAAACATAGTGATAATAAAAACTGGAAAAGTTATTTTGTCGAATTTCAAAATGACCAGGTTTGACTACCTTTGGCATAAGACCAAATGCCTGCTTTGAGTGTATAGACATCTCCAGTAAACTCTTTATGACCCATGAATAAACATTGGAAGAAAAAATATAACATTTCCTTTATAATCTTTCTTTTTTGTTACAAAAAGCAATAATATGATAAAATAACAGTAAAATTTAAATTTCATAGTGAAAGTATTTGGATGGTTTCAAAGTAAAACCACTGGGTCTTCTGATGATTTTCAAGGCTACATTTTTTTGTGAAATTTTATGAAAAAGTTCTTTGTTTTTGTTAAACACGAATCAACATTGCATATTTCACACATTGATCTTGTGTGATGCGGTACTTTGGCAGTTCTACAGTGTGCACATCTTTGAGATTGTCCTCTTTCTGGCGTATGGGATGTATTGTCAAAACACTTAGCTGGTGCAATGAATGGCTTGAATCTGTTCTGCTGGATCCGAGACCTCTTGCGATTAGGATATGATGAAGATGCTCCAACTAGACTGTCAGCTGCAGAGAATCTGAATTGCTTTGAGGATATTTGCTCATGACTGCAATGTTCCATATAAGTGATGAAGGCATGGTATAACAGTGACATCAAGAAAGTGCCAGAAAATCCTGTGCCACCACTTTTTGCTTTTTCTATCGATCTCATAGACTGATTTTAACATGTCGGATTTGTCTGCAAGCCTCACGTAAACTGTGAAACGCATTACAATATCTGGTCATAAAATTTCTACCTGGGAACCATCTTTACACTTCTGAGATGTAGTGGAAATTTGAAGGAAACTGTATTGGGTTGCGAGCTTTCCAAGCAATTGCTGAAATACCTTTGCTGCTACATTGAAACTGGAATTCTCCCCAGTTCTGAAGTAAGGTGTTTTACAACTCGGGAACCAAAGCACTTTTCTCTCCCCTGGCCTATTTTGCCACTATAGAGTTGATACTTGGAAACATAACCAGGCACATGCTGCTTGAGGGTTGACCACCAGTGAAATAATCATTGATTCATCCACAGTAAAATGTTCTGTTGCCTTATAACTTTCCGAGTACCTCTTGCTAAGTCAATCCAGCAATTGGCATATCTTGAGCAGCTTGTTGTAGCCTTTCTCCCCCTTTTGGGCTAATGATTATTATCATTTGCATGTGTATGCCATAGCAAACAAGAAAAACTGTTCCGAGGCATGAGAACTGAAATGTAGGAATTATGGAGAGCGGGGGCTGAAGACCAGTAATCCCTATGTGAGGATATTTCTTGATACCAATTAATAAATTGATGGCAATTAATTCCTTCATTTCTCATTATCAGTTGGTCTGAAAGCTGTGGAAACTCCAAGCTTTTGAGTTGCATACATATTGGTTTGAGATATTAGACGGTCTAGTAAATCATTACCAAATAAGCAGCCAAATATGTCATTGGGGTTTACTTTGTTAAAATGGATATTTGAACCATAATTATCTGAAAATTAAATAGTTTCTTTTGCAAGCATCTTTTGCACCCATTCCATATGCTCCGTTAGTTTAGCATTTACATTACATACATCATCGTCACTTTCAGCACAAACATTTTCACAAACATCCCCTCCAAGTTAAACTACACATTCTCTTCAGGTGGAATAAGTTGTGCTTGTTGATCAATTTCTTCTGATTCACTTTCAATATGTGAAGCAGCTAATTCTGGATCACTTGGAGTTTCAGTAAGTATGTCCATTAGCATATCTGTGCTGAGGTTACAAGCTCTAAATCTCTGGTCTCCTCTGTGGTTTACTATTCATGCTGACACTATAAAGAAAAAAAAGTCTGCATGTTGGTTACAAGTATGGGTTCCACGCCCTGGCACTCAGCACAACACTACACTGAAAAGGTGGGCAACTTTCAACAACCACTTTTCTGCTGCAGGTAGTTATCAGCACTGATGCTAGGTGCCACCAGCAATCAGTGTGCAATGACTTCAAGATAAAAGTAGTGGGCCACAAACAGAAGCAAAGTAAAAATATGATTTCAGGCTGAAACCACTGGGCCAGAAGGAGTTAAGATGCTTTGGATCCTGTTAATTGTTTTATTTTAGAATAATTATTCATTTAGACAAAATATGATTACTGCACATCAGAAATTACCTACAGTTACATCCAGTATTCTGCAAGAGAACATCCTCTGAAGTAAAAAATAATAAAAACAGCCTCACACTATGTGTCAAAATGAAAATTTGCCATCCACAACACGTTCCTCCTTGACAGCTCCTTCTGTCCATAATTGGTTATTGTATAGGATCAAGTAAGTTATTTGTTTGTTTCACCATAAAAGCCTCAAAACATAATATAATGTATAGTATGTGCTTGTACAAATTTTTAAATTTCAGATTGGTGTGTGTAATTGATGTGCAAATGACATGCCTGAATTTATCATGTGTATTGTAAATAAGTCTAGGAGAGATGTAACCAATTAATTAACTGATTTTCCTGGATTTATTTATTTATTGGAGGGGGGGGGGGGGGCAATGAGTACTCAAGGTATTTTTCTCAGGTACTTGTCTACATTCAGCACTTGTTTGGAACGTATATATAATTGGAAAGTGATTAATAAAGCATACTATTAGCATTTTTTGAAATTTTAATTTATTTACATTGCACAGAAACAGTTCACTGTAGATTTTATAAAACAGCTTGTTTCTTCTGTTATGCATTAGAAAGGAAATTATACCTTTTGGTCAATGCGAACATAATTTTCTTCAGTATGATATCTGTTTATATATGAAATAAATTTCAATGAAAACAATTTCATATATATGAATGAAAACTGAAATATCTACAGTTTGCGCTCTTCATTCTTAAGCAGTATTTCTACATCTACATCTACATGAATACTCTGCAATTCACTCATAATAGCCCAACAGAGGATTCTTAGAAACACCTAACCATTTAATTGTTATCATGTTGACATTAATCAGAATGTAAAGTGATGCAACTGTTTCGGACAGTAAAACTGTAGGAATGGACAATATGTCCTGCACTTCAGACATAAGTGTAGGCTGTGTATTTCAAACTATTCTCCCAAAATCAGATTACCTCATACATCACCACTCTCTGGGGACCTACTAATGTACTTTTAGGGAGAGGGGAAGGATGAAGGATGCATTAACAAACATGTAGTCTCTGTTATACTGATCCGGCTGTATAATTATGTGATTTCAGTGGAAATAGAATAAGATGTAGGCAGATCCACATCAGAATTTAAATATGAAAGCTTACATTTAGATCTAGATGGAGGTTGTGTGCTTCTGAATGTTTTGGAAGTGGGAGCTGTATTTTTCAAAGGATGAGAGGAGAACACTGGCTGAAAGATATGTTTGTTTATATGATTAGTGTAGTAGTTACGGGAAAGGAAGATCTGGGAGAGAGGTAGTTTGTGTAGAAGGTAATGGATTCAGTGGTGGAGCAGGTTCATCTGCAGACTCAATATCACATAAGGCTAGTGGAAATCCATCATGAATTTAATCAATTAATTAATTAATCAATTGATTTAAGACTGACTTATCTCAAAAACTTTGTGTTACATGCAAATTTGTGAATGATACATTGCCAGCCTGCCTCTAACAGGATGGCCTCACAGTTTTTCCAGTTTGGTGAAATTAAATTCTGCTTGACTTGGGCTGATTCAGCTGAGCCAATCACTCAAAGGGATTTCAACAACCCTGGCAGCATTACAAACTCACCAAAAGACATACTAGGTCATACAACTGCTGATGCCATTCACATTTTGTGACAAGGTGATTTTTAGCATGTGTACTGGTTCATACAGTAACCGACATTGTTTAGATGCTTCAGAATTGAGAATGAAGTATAAAAATTATTGATTGTAAAAAATTACAGTTTTCTGTGGTTATCTAACTGTAAATGAACTGTGCTGGTGCTCAATGTTTGGCAGTTCATCATGAAGAAAATGTTACTACTCTGTGGGAATCCACACGGTCATATCAGCTTTTCACATAAGTATCAGTGGTATTCTAATGTGATGTGTTCTCACGGATTAAGCATAAAAAATGAGACTGGTGCTGTTAGTTCTTAGACACTTTATGGAGCCTTGTGCACATTCTTTCGATTGTTTTGCTGCACACATTAGAGAAGGAAGCTTTAAGATATAGTACTCCAGGTGTGCCACATGTACTGAACATATGTGGCAATTTAACTTTGGTTAGAAATTTTGTCAAATTTACAGAGCCACTGAAGATCTACAAGCCAATAAGCATATGATGATTGAGTTTATAGCAATATGTTATGATGAGTCCATATGTCTTACTGATCCAGTAAGTTTTTGTGTGTGATTTAAAGTTTAGGAACAAGATATATTATCTCCATTTTAAAGAAATACATCTTGTGGTGAAATAAGTAAAATCATTCCTGGCAAAGAAACTTGAAACAAAACACAAACATTTGGTTGTGGTGTACCTTGAGCATTAATCTTGGGCATAAAAAAAACAATTGTTAATAAAAGAAATTGAGGTCCAACAATTTATATCTGATCAAAACTCTCAAAGAGACATTATATAAATATCTTCAAAGGTGGAATTTTTGGTGTTGCCAATAGATATTTATAAAAGTAAATAAAATTATCCTAGCTTTTGAAAATCGTAGTTCCTCCCTCAGGGATGAAAGAGGGATAGGTTGGAGAATATTAAAAAGGTCACTCAGATGCCAAGATGAAAAAAGTCCACGTATTGTCAGGATAAGGAGAGACAAATATGAAATGGGGGGTGTCAGAGGGAACAGGTCAAAGAAAGTGCATTTGGTAAGCACAGAGCCAGTTTTATTCCAGAAATGATGAGGACAGAGTGACAAGTAACAGTAGACTAAAGTGATGAGAAATGAAATGAATAGAACAATTACAATGTAAGAGGAAAATGAGATTGTGGGGGGAATGAAGATGAAAAGTGAAAATAAAGAAAATAATTAAAAAGGAAGTATAAAATAAAAAAGATGATGATAAAGAAATAGGAAGAGAGGTTTGTATATTAAAGGATGTGTAAGTCCAGGATGGTGTTGGAAATCCAAGAATTTGTTGAAGGAAAAAGAAATCTAGTATCAAGTGGGAGGATCCAAATAGCCTCTACAGTGTAGCCAGAGCCCTTGAGTAATCAGGTACTGCCTTCAAACCTCTTATCAAATGCATCTCACCTTTGGCTGACCGGCATCTCCAACTCATCACAAATCACCTTCTGTCCTACATATAAGACATCAACCACTTGCTGGAATCTCTCAAATCCATTCCTATTCCTCCACCACCTGGCACCTCCTTGTGGCTATCAATGTGACCTCGCTGTAGACAAATATCCCACACACATGGACTCACTATCTTTCCCAAGGCCCATTTGAAACTCTCCCTAAAACATTATTTGTTTTCACCACCCTAGCCAATTTTTATCTGTACTCATAACTGAGGACCAGGACTACAAATAAATCAGAGAGACTACTATGTAATCTATGATGATCCTGTCAAGTACCAACCTTTTATATGGACCATATGAAAAAAGTATTCCTCAAACCTGCAAAGTGGCCCTTAGACTTCTTGCAGATTTATCAATGACATCTTTGTGGTTTGGACACATGGTGAAGAAAAAACCCCATTACTCCGTGCAACAGCTTTTCCCAACTCAAAGTCTTGTAGTCCTTTCCCAGAGCCAAAGCCACCTTCCTTGACTTTGACCTCCATCTCATTTAAGCCCACATCAAAATCTCAATCCATACAAAAGCAACCAATAAGAAACTATGTCTCCAATTTGGCAGCTGCTTCTCATTCCATATCAAATGATTCTTTCCCTACAGTTTAGGCACTCATGGCAAATGTATCTGCTCCACCACTGAATCCCTCAACTTCTGAACCAACCAACTCTCCAATGTCTTCCTCTCCTGCAACTACCACGTAAACCTTATTTGCAGACAAATATTTCAGCCAGTGACTAATACAGCTCCCACTTCCAAAAATCTCAAAAATACATGCCACCATCCAACCCTCTTGTCACCGAGAACTGACCAGGTATCAATACATTACTCAGTTAAGACCCTAAAAAGCTATCCTTTTTCACTGGTTCCCTCCCTACATGACTCATTTTCATCTTCTGTCACCTCCCTAGCCTCCATGACATCCTTGTCAAGGCATATGAGATATGACATTCCCAGACCATAATCTCTGCACCAACACTGTTATGCCTGCAGCAGTTCCCGCTGTAAAACCTGCCCCATGCACCCACCCACTTCTACGCACTCCAGCTCCATCACTGGTAAATTCCACTATTTAAAATGTAAAGAAACTTGTGAAACAAGGTATGTGTTCTTCCGCAGCACACAATTTTATATAGGACTGACCACCATTAAATTTGCTGAATATATGAATGGGTACTGAAGTACTGTCTGCCTTGGGGACACCCAGTATCTCATTGGTGAGCATGTTCTACAGTGTGACTCTTGATCCATGTACCTTATTACACCACATGGCCTGTCTGGATTCTTTCATCTGATAATGGTTTCCCTGGACTCAGCAAATGAGAACTTGTATTCCATGTGTATAAACTGGCATGATTTATTTATTTTCTTTATCGCTTTTTATTTTTTATCTTAGTGCTCCATCTCTAACCCCTTCCTGCCTCTCTGATTGCTTTTATTCCAATCTCCACTTACTTCTACTTCTTAATTGCATTACTGATTTCTCTTCCCCATTAATCTATCTTTCCGCCTCACTCACTCCTAATCACCTCTGGACCAAAACTGGCAAAGTGCTTAAAATAGCATACTACACACATCAAAAAAAGTTTTGCATCACCTTGGTTCCCAAAGTTCCGGAACCTGTACAGAAAACTGGAATAGAGATCAACATAAACATCATTTCCACCCTTTTTATTGCTCATGAAAACCACACATTGCACGTTGTACCGTCATACAGAGAGACCTTCAGAGGTGTTGGTCCAGATTGCTGCGCAAACTGTTACCTCTAATATCCAGCAGCACGTCCTCTTGCATTGATGCATGCCTGTATTCATCGTGGCATACTATCCACAAGTTCATCAAGGCACTGTTGGTCCAGATTGTCCCACTCCTAAATGGCGGTTCTGCGTAGATCCCTCAGAGTGGTTGGCGGATCACGTTGTCCATAAACAGCCTTTTTCAATCTACCCCAGGCATGTTTGATAGGGTTCATGTCTGGAGAACGTGCTGGTCACTCTAGTCGGGCGATGTTGTTATCCTGAAGGAAGTCATTCACAAGATGTGCATGATGGTGGCACGAATTGTCGTCCATGAAGACAAATGCCTTGCCAATATGCTGTGATAATGTTGCAGTATTGGTCGGAGGATGACATTCATATATTGTACAGCCGTTATGGCACCTTCCATGACCACCAGCGGCATATGTCAGCCCCACATAATGCCACCCCAAAACAGCAGGGAACCTTTACCTTGCTGCACCCGCTGGACAGTGCGTCTAAGGCATGTAGCCGGACCGGGTTGCCTCCAAACACATCTCCGACAATTGTCTGGTTAAAGAAACATACGACACTCATCAATAAAGAGAACATGATGTCAATCCTGAGCAGTCCATTGGGTTGTTGGAACCATCTGTACCACGCTGCATTGTGTCGTGGTTGCTAAGATGGACCTCACTATGGATGTTGGGAGTGAAGTTGTGCATCATGTAGCCTATTGTGCACAATTTGAGCCGTAACATGACTTCCTGTTGCTGCACAAAAAGCATTATTCAACATGATGGCGTCGCTGTCAGGGTTCCTCCGATCCATAATACGTAGGTAGTGGTCATCCACTGCAGCAGTAGCCCTTGGGAGGATTGAGCCAGGCATGTCATTGACAGTTCCTGTCTCTCTGTATCTCCTCCATGTCCGAACAATATCACTTTGGTTCACTCCTTCCGGGCACAAAGTAACAATGTGGACACAGTCGAACTGCAGTATTGACTGTCTAGGTATGGTTGATCTACAAACAACACAAGCTGTGCACCTCCTTCCTGGTGGAATGACTGGAACTGATTGGCTGTTGGACCCCCTCCGTCTAATAGGCGTTGCCCATGCATGGTTGTTTACGTCTTTATCTCTGAACAGTCAAAGGGACTGTGTCTGTGATACAGTATCCACAGTCAAGGTCTATCTTCAGGAGTTCTGGGAACTGGGGTTATGCAAAACTTTTTTTGATGTGTGTATCATTGACCATTTACCCACTCTGTCACCTCCCATTTCATCTTTGTTTCCCCTTGTCCTCACCACAGGTGATCCTCTCCCATCCTGGCATCTGAGTGACCTACCCTTCCTTTTTAACCATCCCCAACCTACCACTCTTTCCTCCCTGAGGAAGGAACGAATAGATCCAAAAGTTAGGATAATTTGATATGATGAACAATGGAAAATCCAGGATGGAATAACAATAATGTTATGAAATATTATGGTCCGGCCTTACTGGTCAGAGACAGTGGTTATGTGTGTACTAGTTGTACTTGCGTGAACGTGTGTATTTACCCTATTTAGAAGAAAGCCTTTTGGCTGAAATCTCAGATGTGTAGCAGTCTTTTTGTTGTGCCTGTCTGCGACTCAACATCTCCTGTGTGTGTTTGTGTGTATGTGTGTGTGTTTGTTTGGTAGTTCTTCATATTTCATGTCTTGAAGCCACTTCAGTATTGCTCAGTTATTCTGCCTCATAATTTTCTGGGGTTTCCTTTCGATAAAATTAAGAGCATGCAAATAAACTATTTTAAACTTAAAAGTGTGCAAGTAATCAGAAAAACCATTCCAAAATTATTGATACAAAATAAAACATATCTATTTCTGCATACAGTGTAAGTGGATACAAATAATTTGTTACAGTAATTATTAAAATTGATGTAACATGATAATCTGGTGACACACAATTTTCATGATAACTGCATAAAACATGTCCCACATTCTTGCAGATCATGTGTTCACAATATTTCACAGCATGTATGAAGAATTACATCAGCATTTACTTGATTGAAATATAAATTTTTTATGGAATTTTATTGTGTGAGATAATTTCCGAATTGCAAATGTTAAGAAATAAATGTAAGTCTGTTATTTGTTTTGAATATTTCAGCCAGTAGATCATGATTAATTGTAATTCAATCAGCTGGTTTTTAATTTAGATTGCACATCATGAAAAGTAGATTTGGAGATGGAACTTTAGAGGATGGCGCATGAGAGAACTTTTGTAAAAAAAAAAAAAAAAAAAAAAAAAAAAAAAAAAAAAAAAAAAAAAAAAAAAGGTCTGGTTATTACCTCAGGTGAATGTAATTTCAGTAGTTCAGGAAATGTTTCATATATAAAAGTGTACAATAAATAAGACATCTGTCTTATACATTATTATTTGGTAAAAACTCAAGTTTCATGTTCTATGTTCTAGTACTATTAACATGATGTTTATGTAAATTAGATAAATTTTCAGTTACTGATCATTTAATTTCTTGTATGGAAATGTGCCAGTACATATACTGAGATGAAAAAGTCAAGGGATAGCGATATGCTTGTCTATTGACATTGACAACTCTACACAAATATTGCCGCTCTTGATCTTTAAGTGAATGTCATCAACCACAGCACTGTCCATGGTGAGAGATAATGCCTGAAAATTAGTATTCTCGACACACTCTTGACACTGTGGATCTCAGGATATTGAATTCCCTAACAATTTTCAAAATGGAATGTCCCATACATCTAGCTCCAACTACCATTCCATACTGGTGGTGACACTATTGTGTACATGAGGTATAAAAAAGTAGTGCACTTTTTTGTGTGTGGACTGGATACAAACACACCTCTATCACATAGTCTTGTAATCACTACAAGTAGAAGGCTGTGTTGTGGCCTAACTACAGATCTGCAGCTGTACATTAGCCAGGTTTGATGGGTTGCCAGCTCAGACTACGACAAGAGCTCACAGCTTGAGAAAGGCTGAAGCCACCCCATAAAAAAATAATGAGTCACTGGCAGGGTGAGAGGGCAAGCAGTCCGTAGTGCTTAATTCTGTGACAAGTTGGCACAAACTGGCCTTAAATTACTGTGCAATATTGCATTAGCAGGGCTGTGATTTATGTGAAAAGGTTCCTGATGTGGGTGTGACCGCACAATGGGAATTAACATCTTTGAATGTGGAATGGTAGTTGGAGCTAGATGTATGGGACATTCCATTTTGAAAATTGTTAGGGAATTCAATATCCTGAGATCCACAGTGTCAAGAGTGTGTCGAGAATACTAATTTTCAGGCATTATCTCTCACCATGGACAGTGCTGTGGTTGATGACATTCACTTAAAGATCAAGAGTGGCAATATTTGTGTAGAGTTGTCAATGTCAATAGACAAGCAACACTGCATGAAATGAATGTGGAATGTACAACAAATGTATCCCTTAGGAGAGCATGGCAAAATTTGGTATTAACGGGCTATGGCAACATACAACTGATGCGAGTGCCTTTGCTAACAGCACTACATTGTCTGCAGCACCTCTCCTAGACTCGTGGCCATATCAGTTGGACCCTAGACAACATGAAAACTGTGGCCTGGTCAGATGAGTCTCAATTTCAGTTGGTAAGAGCTGATGGTAGGACTTGTGTGTGGTTTAGACTCCATGAAGCCATAGATCCAAGTTGTTAACAATGCATTGTGCAAACTGTGGTGGCTCCAAAATGGCGAGGGCCCTGTTTACATGAAATGGACTGGGTCCTCTGGTCCAACTGAACTCTTCATTGACCGGAAATGGCTACGTTTGGCAACTTGGAGACCATTTGCATCCATTCATAGACCTAATGTTCCCAAACAATGATGGAATTTTTATGGATGACAATGTGCCATGCCACCGCACCACAGTTGTTCACGATTTGTTTGAAGAACGTTCTGGACAATTCAGGCGAATGATTTGGTCACCCAGATTGCCCAACATGAATCCCATCAAACGTTTGTATGGGACATA